>NC_056750.1:459374693-460024693 GCF_019279795.1 Protopterus annectens
GGCAACCCCCCACACCATTATTAAATGGGAACAAATCCTATTAACCCTCTCAAAAGCTAAGAACACTTCATGTATGGCTCCTATACCAAATACAGCCTATCTGAACCCCTACTTTATCTATTTAACCTAAGCCTACCAACTTGTTATATTTCTGAAGCCTAGAAAATGGTCATTGTAATGCCATTACACAAGGGTGGCTCACCCTCATTCCCTGGGAGCTCTAGACCCATTAATCTCACTAGTTTCATATGTAAAGCTATGGAACGTATTATCTCAGACCTCAAAAATCTGGAAACTGAAAGCTGTTAACCCCGGACCCTCCTGCCTCTTTAACCTCAATAATTTCTTTACCAAAAAAGAAAATCACCGGAGAGTGTAGAAGTCAGTAAAATAAACAGGACAAACACCCTGGCACTTGGCAATCCAATAGCAGGCAAAAGAAAAAGCAAAATAAACTTAAAAAAAACTCCAAAACACTTTTAATATAGGACAAATAAACATGGTTTAGTGCTTTCATCAGTACAATGACATTTTCAGAACCACAAAACAAAGTAAAAACTATTCTCAATACTTTTCAAGTAAATGAACCCCACCCCCAGTGATGAACCAATCAATGTGTAAAAGACCAACCTCCAATAAAAGTAACATGCACAACTGAATGTTGGTTAAGAACAGGAATGTAAGAAAAATAAATTTAAAGCACTAAATGCCAGTAAAAAAATAACCATATGCAAGTTTGTTAAAAAAATCTCAAACCATGTTGTGTCTCCTTTCACTGGTGATGGAAACACTTTCGTTTAAACCTGGGGAATTGGTGGTGTTTAATCTTAGTTGCCACACCATTTTCCTGTGCATACATACATTTTTCCAGTTGCAACAAAAAGGGCCATTGTGAACCTGCTCCAACACTAGAAACTTGAACTTATCAAAACCATCACAAACAGTAGAGTGGTGTGCCAGTGCACTTTCATTGTCAAGTTTCTGGATGCTGTATATGTTCATAGGTTGGTACTAGGCTAGTGGCCCTAGGGCCTATACAAGCCTAGCCATAACAATTCCCTGGATATTTCTTCCCACAATATTTACTTCCCTGGACTCCTGTCTTGCCCTGGCTGATGTGATCCCGGGTTCAATTTCCTATCTCCCATCCAATCGTCAAGGTTCCTTTTGAAGAAGGCCAACGAGGTGCTCTGCTTGACATGTATGGGCAGTCTATTCCAGAGTATGGGGAGTCTCTGGGTCAGGAACCTATCTCTCCAGCATGTTTTGTTCATTGTGATGACAAGGTTTAGATCCCTGGAGCATGTGGCTCTGATGGATTAGGATTTCTTTAAGTGGAACATGTCCAACAGCTCAGGGTTTGACATGGCCTTATATGTTAAGCAGATATCGCCTCTGAGTAGACGATATGCCACAGAGTATAGCTAGAGTTTTTTTTAGACTGTCAGCATAGGGCATCTGCTTTAGGCCTGTGATTCTTTTAGTGAGATGTTTCTGCGGCCTTTCCAGCTGTTGCAGATATCTTGGGAGGTACATACCAAATGGGGTGTTGTACTCAAATGAGGGATGAGTACAGTGGGACAATGACCTCCTTTTTTCTGGATGAAAAGCCCTTGGTGATGAGGTGTGCTACACAGAAGGATTTCCTGACTGTTGTGGCGATGTGGTTATCGAAGGTGAGACCACTGTCCACCTGTGTCCCCAAGTCTCTCATCGGTGTTTAGTGTACTGCCACCTATGTAGTAATTCATGAGTACATGTTTTTTCCCAAAGGGGATAAAGTACAGTTGTGTATACTTACCATAAATGTAGATGTTAGAGTGTATTCACTGTTGCAGTCATCACATTTGGGTTATCTGCTTGCAGTAGCCCTCAGTCGGCCTGATTAACAAAGTCTTGGGTCCTGCATCGGTTGGTGTCCCTTCTTCCATGACGTCAGGTCGTCAGGGGTATAAAACATGCAGCCGACGTCATTACATCAGTTTTTCTTGCCCCAGATGTCAGGTGCCCCATAATGGGAAGCAATTAAATCTATAAATATACAAGGTTATACCTCCAACAAAAAAGCAAACACACCAAAAAGCTTTTGAGCATAGCAAAGTAGAGTAGAGGTATAGCCAAAAGAAGAAAGGGGGCTGGAGGGAGGGTAACCAGGATTGCAACAGTGAATACATCCGAACATCTACATTTATGGTAAGTGTACAGAACTGTACTATGTTCTTCATGTTTCACTGTTGCAGTCATCACATATGGGTAGATTCCCAAAGCTAAGGATGGGAGGAGGAAATTTAGATAGCATTAGGACCAGCTATAAGGCCGTGCAAGACTGCAGTGGCAAAGCCAGCTCTGGATTTTGAGAAAATTGGCAGATGGTAATGCTTGGTGAAAGTATGTACTGAACTCCAGGTAGCAGCTTCTAGGATGTCCCTGGTAGGGATGACTCTGAGAAAAGCTGTAGAGGTAGATGCAGCCCTGGTTGAGTGGGGTCTGATCCCCTGTGGGATAGGTTTTCCATTGTGCTTGAAGCAGAAAAGAATGCAATGGCCTATCCATTTGGAAATGGTTTGCTTTGAAATAGCCTTCTCCTCTGCTACTGCAGCAAATGCCACCAGCAGTTGGTCAGATTTCCTTTGAGGTTTAGTCCTGTCCAAGTAGAATCTAAGTTGTCTTTGCACGTCTAAGGAGTGCAGTATCTGTTCCCCTTTGTTCTGTGGGTTAGGAAAGAAGGTTGGCAAATGAGTGGACACTGGATACCACCTTGGGCATGAGGGAGGGATTGGTCCTGAGGAACACCCTGTCTGCATGAAAGATGATGAAAGGCTCCACTGCTATGAGGGCCTGTAATTTAGATACCCTTCTTGCTGAAGTGATTGCTAAAAGGAAAACTGTTTTCCAAGAGAGGAATTTTAAATCTGCAGTGGCAGCTGGCTCGAAAGGAGGAAGGGTGAGCTTTTCCATAAGGTCCCAGGCTGGAGATGGGGCTCTCCTGGGTGGTCGTAGATTTTTGACCCCTCTGAGGAACTGCTTAAGCAGTGGATGAGAAAAGAGGGGAGGTTCTGTGTAATAATGAGCTGAAATGGCTGAGGCGTGAATTTTGATGGAGGAGAAAGACAGGCCCTTGTGAAGCATCTCAGTTAAGTATTGTAAAATCTGAGGTAAATTGGGCACTGCTGTGCTCATCCCTTGAGATTGGTTCCAGGCACAAAATCTTTTCCATTTTTCAGCATAAGATTTTCTAGTACTAGGCCTCCTTGCCTCTAAAGTATCCATCACTGGTTTACTGAGGGATGATAAAGGAGAGATTAGGTAATTAGCCAGGCTGCTAGGTTCAGTGTTTGAAGCTGAGGGTGCAGAATCTGGTTCTCCTGCTGAGACAATAGGGTAGGAGTCTGAGGCAGGTGCCATGGGTCCAACAGTGACACACTGCGCGAGAGGGGGGTACCAGTGTTGGCGTGGCCAGTCTGGTGCAATCAAAATCGTCCTTGGTTTGTCTTGTTTGATCTTTAGTAGTACTTTGGAGAGCAGAGGCAGAGGAGGAAAGGCATAAACCGATAGTTTTTTCCAGCTGAAGGACAGAGCATCCACTTTCCAAGCTTGCTTGTGGGGAGTCCTTGTGCAACATTTATCCAATTGATAGTTCTGGGGGGAGGCAAATAGGTCTATATCTGGGATCCCCCATTTGCTTGTTAACATGTTGAAAATCCTTGGTTCCAGCTTCCACTCGTGTGGGTCCATGAGGTTTCTGCTTAGTTCGTCTGCCAGTGTATTTAGTTTTCCTGACAGGAATTGAGCTTGTATATGCACTTGGTAGCTCAGGGCTGTGTTCCACAATGCCATGGCTAGTCTGCATAGGGGGTAAGAATGTGTACCCCCCTGCTTGTTTATGTACCACATAACAGTGGTGTTGTCCGTCTTTAGCATTAATTGTCCTGGAAGAATGTGGTCCTTGAAGACTGTCAGAGCATGCTGTACAGCTAACATTTCTTTTTAATTGATATGCAAGTGCATTTGACTTGGGTTCCATTTGCCCTGAATGCACTTCCCTGCCAGGTGAGCCCCACATGCATAATCTGATGCCCTGCCAGGTGAGCCCCACATGCATAATCTGATGCGTCTGTTAGGGTTTGGGTGGCAGGGGGTGTTGTGAATGGTAGTCCCTTGTTTTGGTGGCAGGTCTCTGCCCACCAAAGAAACTCTAGGTGTAGGCAAGGTATGATAGGAATCATTGCTTCTAGATCCTGTGAATGTTGACACCATAGGCTTTTTAGATACCATTGAAGTTTCCTCATATGCAGTCTTGCATATGGAATCAGAAGAATGCAGGAGGCCATGAACCCCAAGGCTTGTAGTATTTGCCTTGCAGATAGGGGTTTTGCGGCCACTTGTTTGAAGTAGGTTGTCAAATGAATTTGTTTCTCTGGCATGAGGAAAGCCATATGGGAAGTTGCATTCAAGCTTGCTCCCAGGAAAATGATTTGTTGACAGGGTACCAGGTGTGATTTCTTTTCATTTATGGTGTACCCCAGACAAGTTAGCATCCTTTGTACAAAGGCCAGATGATTCAAAAGTATGTCTTGGCTTTCTGCCCGAATCAATCGTTCAGGTATGGGAATATTTGAATATTTCTTTGCCTGCAAAATGCGATGACTGGGGCTAGGCACTTTGTGAATACCCTGGGCGCAGTAGATAAGCCAAAGGGCAGTGCAGAAAACTGGTAGTGATTTAGCCTGCTTTGAAACATAGGTATCTTCTGCAAGATTTCCCTCATTGGGATGTACAGGTATGCTGCCTTTAAATCGAGTGTTACCATCCAGGCATCTTTTCCTAGCATAGGAAGCAACTGGTGAAGAGTCAGCATCTTGAATTTTGGAATCACCAAAAAAGGTGTTTAGAGTAGACTGGTCCAGAAGAGGGTGCCATGAATGCTCTTTTCTGGGTACCAGGAAAAGTCTTGAGTAGAAACCTTGTCATTTTTCCTCTTCCGGTACAGTTTGAATAGCCTTTATATTTAAAAGAGAGAGTATTTGCTTTTGAGCCTCTGCCCACTGATTTGGGGGCAGATCTGGCCAACATTGTGGCATTGGTAATGTGTGGAAGTGAAATCTGTATCCTTGGTACACTATATTTAAAACCCATTTGTCCTGGGTAATGACTTCCCAGTTTTTGGCCTGCAGACCAATCTTTCCCCCTAAAGGAGCATTCAGTTGAGAAGTGCTTGGAAGTTTTAAAATCAAGTCACTGAGACAGTTTTCCATACGGGGGAGTCTTACTACTCCCAGATTTGGAAGTGGAAGCCCCCCACTGCTTAGTCTTGTGCGTACCCTGGGACTGAAACCTGGGATTTCTGCTGTGTCTGGGTTTGGATTGAGAAGGCCTAGAGGGAGCTGGAAAGGACCAATTCTTAGAGGGCCAATGCCCACTAAATCTTGGAGGCTGAACTTGTAAGAAATCTTTAACAGTTTGCATAGATTTAGCTTTATCTTCCATCTTTTTGAGAACTTCCTCAGCTTTGTTGCCAAACAGGTGGTCCTGATTTAAGGGAGCATCCAACAATTTAGCTTTAACATGATCAGGCAAAGATTGCTCCTTAAGCCAAGCATGCCTTCTGAGTACAGACCCAGTGACAGCAGCCCTGTAAGAGGCCTCTAAGGACTCAAACTCACATTGCAAAGTATGTTTTCCAACCTGTTCAGCAGAATGCATTAAATCCTGTAAATCCTTATTTTCAGCACAGTCAGGGATCAACATCATTTTCTGTTTAAGCAATCCAATAATATGTTGTTGATACTTTAACATATGAAACTGACAGTTTAAGGCCCTAATGGCCAAGGTTGCAGAAGTGTAAACCTTCTTTAACATATCTATCCAGCACCCTGGAGTCTTTATCAGAAGGGGTAGGGTTTTTGGCAGTAGAGGTCTTGAAAGTAGTCTCTGGATCTGCAATAGGATTTTCAAAAAGGAACTTGTGAGAATCAGGAACCCTGTAATATCTGTCAGGTTTTCTGTGAGCAGGAGGCAAAGAATCGGGGGCCAAACTAGATTCCAAAAAGGCATCATCAACAATGTCTAGTACAGGAGGTACAGCTAAAGGCCTATGCTGAGGCAAGAGTAAGAAATCCCTAAGCCTATTTTTCGAATCAGAAAAATCGTGGCTTTCCCAGTGGAAATGTTCCCTTAGAGTGTGCAAGGTTTCACCAAAAGAAAAATCCTCTGGAGGGGAAGCAGAGGGAATAGAGTCCTCTGTATCAGAATCCTCATGAGTAGATAAGGGTAAATCCAGGTCATCAGAAGAATCAGAAAAATCAGAATCCTGGTCAGAAGATTCATAAACAATTTCAGTCCTAGGTCTCTTAGAAGATGGTGGCTGGCTTCCTCTGATTAAAGTTATAAGATCTTCAGCCATTTTTATCATTTGTTTTTTAGGCATAGAGGCCTGAGCATGTGGCCTGGTCGTCGGTTTTCTAGGCATGGTTAGAGGTATAGGCCTTAAAGAAGAAGGAGGCGTCTATTTAATATGCAAGTCCATAGGCCTGAATACACCCTCAGAAGCTGGTGTCTGCACAGCAGCTCCGGACCCATCCAAGGTGGAGACATCCGCAGGTTCCACAGTTGAAGCATCTCACGCATACCGGACTCCGAATGGGTCTCAGTAGAGGCCTGCGAATCAGAAGTAGCGGGTATCAGGGACTGCGAAAGTGTCTCACTGAGTACCGGCGAACTGGTGACTGGCTTCGTCAGCAGCTTTGGACCTAGATAGCCTGTCTCTGTCTTTATTTTTGCGTTTTTTCAGAATTCCCGTAGTCGGATGACTTACTGACTACATTTTTGGATAACTGAACTGAGAACAGAAATATTTAGAGGCGAAAATATACCAATGATGGATAGTGAGTTGATTAAATTAAGCACAAAACCAACAGCAAGGAACATTGTGGTCAGGGCCTAGGCAAGGAGTACAGTACGAATGAAAGTCTTTGTTGGGGTATTTTCTTTCCACAAGAAATGCAATGAAGTTTTACCGACATCGGTAAGGAGCAAGAAAAAGTTTCCCCAACGGGGTACTTAGCTTTAGTTGAAGACTTCGGTTCTGAAACTCGAAAATGAAAATTTCAGGATTTGGCCAGCCGGCACTTGTGAACTGCTTCTGCTTCAGGCACCGCACGGCAAGAAAGACCGATGTAATGGCGTTGGCTGCATGTTTTATACCCCTGATGACCTGACGTCATGGAAGAAAGGACAGCAACCGACACAGGACCCAAGACTTTGTTAATCAGGCCGACTGAGGGCTACTGCAAGCAGATAACCCAAATATGATGACTGCAACAGTGAAACACGAAGAACATCAATACATTTCTTGGCATTAAGCTTGAGCCCATGGCTCTGGCAGCAAGCATCTGTTTCTGTAAGGTCCTTTTGTAGAATATCCACATCATTTGGGGATTCAATAATGGCTCCCAGTTTGCAGTCTACAAACTTTGTTAGCCAGAGTCCCTTAGTGTTGGCCTGTACTTCAGAGAAGCAGATGCCAAACAAGGGCAGTCCCAAGACTGAACCCTGAGGTACTCCACTTGTCTGGAGCTGAATTTGGAGTCACCTACTTTTACAGTCTGGGTTCTGTCAGTAAGCCAGTTGGCAACCCATCGAGTGACGTAGGGATTTATGCCCAGCATAGTAAGTTTATCTATAATTCCAGAGTGGGGGATGGTGTCAAAGGCCTTGGCAAGGTCCAGATAGGCTGTGTGGATCGCCTTATCCTCATCCACAGCTCTGGAGACTGATTCGAGGAAGTCAAGTCAAGTTCAGGAGACAAGATCAGCCCTTCACGAACCCAAACTGGGTGGGGTCCAGTGTTTGAAGGTTGCCAATGTATTTGTTTATACATTCCATGCCCTTGTAGATCAGGTTCGTCAGACTGATGGGACGGTAGTTCCCGGGATCCAAGGTGGATCCCCCCTTGTGGAGTAGGATAACTGTAGCTGTGCGCCACTCAGTGGGCACGAAGCCTGAGGTGAGGCTATGATTAAACATGACACTTATGTGAGATGCCAGCTCATTTTGTAATTCATGTAGTACACAGCCCGGGATGTCATCTGGTCCCATGGATGCTGTATTCTTAGCTTTGGAGAGTGCAGTTTCTACCTGTGTGGCCATGATTACCGGAATTTGGCAATCTTTTGGTATTGAGATGGGTCCTTTAGGGGGTGAGAGGCGGGTGAAGTTGGCATTAAATCGATCTGCCAGGATATTGGCAATATCCTTGGGATCAGTATATTTAATGTCATTCTGTTGTAGCTCACAGCAGATCTGAGCATTGCCATTTAGATTCTTGACATAACTATAGAATGCCTTGTGATTGTCTTTGGAATCTTTGGCAATTTTATTTTCGTAACTAGCTTTGGAGGATTTTATGAGGGATCTCAGCTTCTTACTGAGGCTGGTAAAGGAGTTTTTTTGCATCCTGGGGTTTTCCTCTTTTCTGCAACAGTTTCTTCCTTCTGTTGTATAGTTTGTTTATGGCAGGGACCACCAGATTGGCTTCTTTTTTTGGAGGAGAGCGTCTTGGTTCTATTTGGGATGGCTTGATTCATGCACGAGTGGATGTGCTCGTACAGTGCCTCAGTGTTGATAAATTCTACAGTTTAACACATTAATCGTCTTGCCAACATAAAAAGCCTGGCAGGACTGACAAATAGCAAGGTACACCACCCTCTCAGAGACACAATTAAATGTACCTCCACAAAGCCATTTTTGGCCACACTGTGCAGCCATCCACCATAGTTGTCTTCAATAAGTAAGCACTTTTTGCATCTTCCACATTTTACAGTGACTGGCCAAGTAACCCCATTCTCCTGTGGTTTCCTCTCCAGCAAATCTTTGATGTTATTTTTTCTTTTATATGTGAAACTTGGCATAGACTCTCCAACAGATCTATTGTTTTCGTCACAATTAAACAAAAACTTTTTTTGTGATAATATTTTCAATACCCTTTACATCAAGAGTGTAGTGCAAAATCATATTGTTACAAAAATGGATTGTTTTTGCAATATTATTGTCATTGAAGGATCTTGCCAAAAAATGGCTTTGTGGAGGTAAATTTAATTGTTTCTCTGAGAGGGTGGTGTACCTTTCTATTTGTTAGTCCTGCCAGGCTTTTTATGTTGGCAAGATGATTAATGGGTTAAACCGTAGAATTTACCAACACATACACAGCATCCAGAAACTTGACAATAAAAGTGCACTGGCACTCCACTCTACAGTTTGTGATGGTTTTGATAAGTTCAAGTTTCTACTGTTGGAGCAGGTTCACAATGGCCCTTTTTGTGGTGACTGGAAAAAATTATTGATGCACAGGGAAATGGTGTGGCAGCTAAGATTAAACACCACCAATTCCCCAGGTGTAAATGAAAGTGTTTCCATCACCAGTGAACTTAAAAGAAGACAACATGGTTTGAGAATTTTTTTATTTTTTAACAAACGTGCACATGGTTATTTTTTTACTGGTATTTTGTTACTGGCATTTAGTGCTTAAAATATATTTTCTTACATTGCTGTTCTTAACCAACATTCAGTTGTGCATGTTACTTTTATTAGAGGTTGGTCTTTTACACGTTGACTGGTTCATCATTGGGGGTGGGGTTCATTTACTTAAAGTATTTAAACTAGTCTTTACTTTGTTTTGTGGTTCTGAAGATGTCAGTGTACTGACAAAAGTGCTAAACCATGTTTATTTGTCCTATATTAGAAGTGTTTTGGAGTTCAAGTTTATTTTGCTTTTTCTTTTGCCAGCTATTGGATTGCCAAGTGCCAGGGTGTTTGTGCTGTCAATAATTTCTTTGCAAAAATCACAGAAGCAGTGGATATTGGTTAAGCAGTACATAAAGCATATCTGGACCTTACTAAGGCCATTGACACTATTCTTTGTGCAGGCACTATTGCCAGACCAGCAAATCTGAAGGCTGTGTGGTGGACAGATAGCTGGTTGTGTGACAGAACCCATATGGTTAGAGTTGCATGTGCCACTTCTGAAAATTATCAGTGATATACCTAAGATCTCAGTGTTGGGCCATCTCCTATTTGTCATCTACGTATGAGACCTTCAAGCTAACACTCATAGCCTGAAATTATCTCATTTTGTTAACTGCTATAAATTAGGACCTGATATTTGATTTTCCACTGACTCATAACTACTCCAACTTGGATGAGAACACATAAACAAGTGGTGTAAGGGCAATGGTCTCAAATTAAATGTGAAAAAATGCAGTCTAGTTAATCTTGGTAAAAACATTTTTGCCTACTACACCAATGAAAGCGGACAAGATAAATGGTTCACTAACTGCAAAATGACCAAAGTCCAAACACACCAACCAGGGTGAACCAGACAATGGCAAAGGTTCCTATTAAAACACACAAAACGTGTAAAGAAAACTGAAGACCATTTATTGTAAGTGCTTTCACAGTCCAAAAATGCTGCTTCATCAGACATTACATTCCTTTAGATTGCTTAAATACATCAATCAGCCAATAAAAACAGTTCAAAAATTAGTTATGTACAACAAATAAAAGTATAATGCATTGTAAATTACTTAATTCTATAGAATGGACAGAAATACATAGCAAAAAATACTTCTCAGCTCAGAACAAAACACCTTAGAAAATACAACTATACTGTCATAACAATAGCTCTCCCATCTAAAAATACATCACTTATAAAAATTCCTGGCTTTCAGGACCCTATCATTCAAACCCCATCCTCTATTAGCCCCAACTGAATAATCCATCTCATTTCGGATGTCTCTAACAAATTTCTAACATCACCCTCAAACATACTAAGTTTGATGGTTTCTACCACTAATGTGAAACATTATTTTGCATGACATGTCTAGCTAGTGCATTAGTGGTAGACATGATGTTTATGTTGTATAAATGTTCCCTTATGCGGTCATGTAAATGTCTACCAGTCTTACCTACATAAAACAATAGACATTCCTCAAAATAAGATAAATACACCAAATGGCAGGTATTACAATCTGCTATTGCTTTAAAGGTTCTGCAACAAAGCTTTCGCACTCTCAGGCAACACCCTTGACAAGATATTCCAAATCTGGGACTATTCTGTTGCCACATTCTCTTTAGAATTCTGTTGTTCCCAGATTCTGGTGTCATTTTCCATTTGGTTCTCCTCCTGCTTGTCGACTGTAGACCCAGGCCTAGTTTCTGTATGGGTAAAGGGAATAAAGGGGATGGCTCCTGTGTGTTGTGGTTCACAGAACTGGCTGAATCAGAAGCAGGTCGTTGTAAAAATTGTTGTATAGTGCCTGTAGTTTACTCAAGCAATGCTAAAGAAATTACCCAAATATTAAAGAAACACTAGCAGATTTTGACAGTGGATCCTGATATTAAATCAATGGCTGGAGAGAGATCCCATTTTCTCTATAAAAATACAAAATCATTGAAAGGGATGCTATGTTATCCTAGAATTACTGGAAGGTCATCAGATACTGTATTTGTATATGGAACACTTCCATGTACTAAATGCAAATACTGCAAATTCATGGATTCAACTAATTGCTTTATATATCCAGACACAGGCAAACAAACAGTTAACCTTTAAGACAATGGCAGATTGTAATACCTGCCATTTGGTGTATTTAGCTTATTTTGAGGAATGTCTATCGTTTTATGTAGGTAAAATGGGTAGACCTTTACGTGACCGCATAAAGGAACATTTATACAACATGAACACCATGTCTACCACTAATGCACTAGCTAGACATGTCATGCAAAATAATTTTTCACATACTTTTACATTTTTAGTGGTAGAAGCCATCAAACTTAGAGTGGAGTTGCTGTTAGGAATTTGTCGGACACATCCGAAATAAGACGGATTATTCGGTTGGGGTTTGAATAATAGAGTTTGTATTGAACCAGTCCTGAAAGCCAGGAATTATAAGTAAAGCATTTTTATAAGTAATGTATTTTTAGGTGGGAGAGCCATCATTATATCACAACAGTACAGTTGTATGTTCTAAGGTGTATTGCTCTGAGTTGAGAAGTATTTTTTGCTATGTATTTCTGTCCATTCTATAGGATGGTGAAGTAATTTACAATGCATTACACTTTTATTTGTTTTACATAACTAATTGTTTTTATTGGCTGATTGATGTACTTCAGCAATCTACAGGAATGTAATGTCGGATGAAGCAGTTTTTTTTTTGACTGCGAAAGCGCTTACAATAAATGGTCTTTAGTTTTTTTTACACATTTTGTGTGTCTTAATAGGAACTTTTGCCATTGTCTGGTTCACCCTGGTTGATTTGTTTGTATTTTTCCATACTACACAGGTGACCATCCCTCCATTCATACACTACTGTAAGGGATGTAAGCACTTCCTGGTTCACCCTGGTTGATTTGTTTGTATTTTTCCATACTACATAGGTGACGCATCCCTCCATTCATACACTACTGTAAGGGATGTAAGCACTTCCTGGTTCACCCTAGTTGATTTGTTTGTATTTTTCCATACTACATAGGTGATGCATCCCTCCATTCATACACTACTGTAAGGGATATAAGCACTTCCTGGTTCACTCTGGTTGATTTGTTTGTATTTTTCCATACTACATAGGTGACGCATCCCTCCATTCATACACTACTGTAAGGGATGTAAGCACTTTTGTTAAATACTTTTTTCACCATCATGTCTCTACAGTAGTACATCTCATTTCCAAACGCATGTCTTCTAAATCCAAAGACGTCTTAATTCCCCTTTATTTATACTATTTCAGGCTATGAGTGTTAATATTTAAGCTTCGTCTCAATCCTACGTTTAAATGCTTAATTATTCTTGTTTTCTGATTGGGGCTGTGTCACATGGGTTTTAGTTTGAATTTTTTTAACTGAGATGTGACTGAATTGCCTACTAATTACACACAGAAGAAGGGCATCTGCCTGAAAGCTGTGTTTTTTATTGCGTTTTACAAATAAACTACTGAAATCTGCTCAGTGTTTCCAGCTCCTGGAGTTTCTCGCTTTCCAAATTCGTTTCTTATTCCTCCAAAAGCAGTTCACCTTAGTGTTGGCCCTATTTTGATTGATAAATTAATTTCCCAGTGTATCCTCCACTTCTGGAACAAGCTTCCACTGCCTGTCAAGCAGAGTAGCACTCTTAGCGCCTTTAAAATATACTTGTATAACTGACTGTACAGCCTTAGATTGTCCCCCTGTCTATCTTGTCTTGAGCTCCTTGAGACTGAAGGGAACTCTGAATATGAATTATTGCCTAGGCTTGTAAAGGCCTGTAAACTGATTGTCTGAGACTTGCCTATGGAATCTGTTTGTTACTCTTGTGTGGACAATGCCGGACATGGCAACATCTATCTTACAAAGGCATCATAATCATATTTTAGTGTGTGAACTCCTATTTCATCTACTAAAGTTAATAGTTTTTTTTATTCTACTAGCAACATTTCATTTGTTAACAGGGAACATGCAGTTGAAAAATTCCATTTTCATCTGTGCCCCTCGGAGACAACTCCACGACTAAAGTAACAATAAGTAGCAAGTTTTTGTAATATTATACAGTTAAGTAACACACACAATTTTTGCGACGAACATGACATGGTTCTAGTAAAGTAACATTTGACTGTTAGATGTAGTACGTTTTCTAAAGCAAATGTTAACATGTATTAGAATAATGTGCAGCAAACACATTACTACAGTTTGCGTTCTCTGGAATCTTGCCTAAAAAGGAACTTTTTAATTTTTATCTTAGTCTTCAGTCCTCAGCAGGGCAAAGTTGACATATGTACAGATTCCGCACTTTAATTAGATGCAGACAAGGAAATAGTATCAACATTAGACTTGTGTCTTGTATAAATTCTATCTCAAGATCGATTATACATGTTAGACATCTCAGGGGCAGCAGACTCTGGGTCAGGTTCCTGACTTTTGCTTTTAAAACATCCTTACAAATTAAAGTATAGGCACGTTTCACTTTTCATCAGGGATATTCATCATTTCTCTTGATCTGCCTTACAGAGAAGTGGGATTATGTACAGGTCAAATAAAAAAAAAAATCACTCGTGTAATTTATACTAGAAGGTTATGGTGGAGATCATGAGCGAAAATAATTCTTATCACAATTTTGACAGGAAGGCGAATTAATTATAATACATAAATAAAAAAGTCTCAGTACTAGATATAACAGAGGAAGGTGGGTACCTGTGAAGTTTTATTTCTCAGCCTTGTATTCACAGACTGATATTGGTCACAGTAGGTGCCCACTACTTTCCAATCTTTGGTGGAATATAAAGTGGATGATGGTGCAAGTCATCAAGTATGGCTCCACAAGTTGTAACTTGTCATTTGTGGTTTCTCTTTCAAAATCACTGTTGGTGCAGTTTTTAATAGTGAATCGGCAGTAATTCAAAACTTTTGGACTTTTAAATTTTCTCTGCAGTTGTATGACCTGCAAAAATGCTTTGAATTTCTTTTTAATTGGTTCGAACGCTGACCAGTTTTTGTTCAGCTGTAGCTTTTATTGCAAGCTGCTTAAATATTCACAGTAGTACTTTACCCAATTAGGTCTCCGCTGTTTTGTTTTTTTGAGCAATATTAATAATAATAAAAATATTTCTTGGCAAAGGATGTATAAGCAAAATAGGGTTGATACAACTCTGATGCCAAATGTGCTAAAGAAATGGATGGCTAGGCTGATAAAGACTCCGTGAAAGATTAGGTTCATCCACTGTTGAAACCCATGGACTGCAAGATCTCAAAGGACACCATCACAGCTACTAAAAATGGTACTGCTAAGGTATTCGATTTTGGTAGTACTGAGGTGGTAGAAGAATATTCTAGTAATTTAGCACAGGACTGTGTGGAAATTCTACTGAATGTAGCTGACCAGTTGAGTGATGCTCAGAACTTAAAATGTGGAATGCTGGCATTCATACCCCTCAACCTGGAAATCTCAAAAATCTGGACAAAGGCCCAGGAAAAATTGGTACAAATCTGCATGCCGATTAACATAAAATGTGCATACATAATTATGTAACCCTGTCCACTCCAATGGAATTGTGGGGTACCAACTTTCAAATGCAAACTGAAGAACAGACAACCAAAATATGTCCCCGGACCCTGTAGTACATAGTAACCATTTTTTTTTCTTTTGAAGTGTGCAGCAATGATGTTCACTGGGAAAGGAGAAGATGATGAACCTTAGGATTTTGTTTTTGGTGACTTGCAGTATGTGGGTTCTGTGGTAAAAGTAGTGCATTTAATGGTAGCCATTATTCTAATCTTAGCAAAAGAATATTGTAATTTGCTAGGACCTCCAAAAGTCATTCTCCATGGCCTACTGATGAGTGGCGTAGCTAGAGTTTATGCTGCCCGGGGCTGTCTGAGTTTACCGCCCTTCCCCCCTCACAAAATCATGGTTGAATGAGGCCCCTATATACAGCCCTCCCCCCTGCAGCCATTCCAGTGTCCCATTACATGGCTATTTCACCCCATTTAGCATAAACAGTGTAATGTGCATACTGCTTTACTTCTACAATGACCATTTGGGTTTCATTTAAAACTTTTATTTTACATTTTATAGCACAAACACTAACAGACATCTGCTAAACAAAGTAGTACAGTCTTGCAATGAAAACCGACGGCGTTAAAACTTCTCTCACCTTGAAACTCAGATTCACTGAAACAGCATTGAAACCCACATTCAAAGAAAATGTATCCTGCTAGTTGCAGATAAAGATTACCTTTCGGCTGTTTTCAAATCACAGGCCCCTTGCACACGAAACATACATGTGTTCTTTGATACACCTTCCTGACTGTATTAAATTATATTCCTTGTATAATATAGCACATTTGTTAGAACGTGGTCAAAACTTATTATTTTGAACATTTTTCCAGTAAGCAATGAAACAAAATGCATGAACCAATGATAACAAAACTGTCCAGTTCAGAACATTTCCATCATAAAAGTCTACTCAAGCTTCTACAATCCACCAGTATTATTACATATGCACAATATCTGCAGAAGTAAAAGTCATCTAAATAATTCCACATTAAAGAGATCTGTAACAAATGAAGAAGTTGCTGCTAGCAAATATTTCATTGTTTCATCTACAAATAAAATGCCTGTTGCCCTCGCGGAATAAACTGTATATGTTACATTAAAAAAATGATAAGCTAGTAATATTGCAATAGGGAATGGATGGCAAACTGATAACAGGTTCACAGTTACTAGGTATCTCTGCCAAAGAGGACATTCTCAGGACTGCAGCATCCACCCCCTTTAAAAGTACAACACAGTACAGTATCCGCAATCTACCTACACACACTGGCAGTAGAACCCACAGCCTTGTGCATCAACAACAAGTATCCTACCTGTTCTACTAACCATACAAACAGACTTGGCATAAACAGCACTAAACTTCTCTTCCCCTGAAGAACTTTGCAGCACAAGAAATCTGGAAAAAGCCAAAATTTATTGGGGGGGCCCAAAATCAGGGAGTGGGACACATTTTAAACACTGCTTGTATAATCTTAGAAAATTGCTAGAATACAATGTTTTGGAGATACCATGCGTTTCCTGAAAGATAGGAAGACTGAAACTTAAACGGATATAATTATTTAGTAAATTCAGTTCTCACTGATTTGCCAGAAAACCACAAATTTTAAGAGAAACACAGACCAAAGTATGAGCCAAATATTCTAGATAATCTGTGAAACTTTAGACAGTTAAGAGCTATGGACTTAACTCCTTGAATCACAAGTGGTGGTATAGGTAGAGAAATCAGTCTGGGTAACCCTAACCACCAATTACACATAACTGGGGTATTGCACATACACACATACACACACACACACAATTTTGAATGAACCTCACTGAATTAGAGTTAAACACAGCACAACGGACTTTGACAACACACACCAACACAAGTAGAATGGACTCTGAATGAACGAACCTGCTTTCTGTTACAGCACAACAGACTTTGAATGAACCCGGCAGTCAGAACTGAATTCAACTGAACCTGAGTTACTCTGTTCTTAATAGTCCCTTACCTGGGAGCCCAGGGAAACTCTGCTGCTGCCGACTGTCAACTCTAAACTTCTGATTAACACTGTTGCCGAATTCCAATAGGTTACTCATGAAGCTGACGTCATCACGCACCACTCTGCATGTGATGACGTCAGCTGTAAAAGACAAAAGTCAAAAGAAAGAAGCTGGGAAATTCAGAAATAAAGGGGGGGGGGTCACTCGGGAATTCATGGCACCCCAATATTTGGGCCTCAAAACTGGTAAATGCCGAGGAATTCAGTAAGGCTGACAGGTATGCTGGCATTCTGTCTTGGGGCTAGACTTAAAGAAAAGCAAATGTGTTCAGTCATCCTCATTACATATGTATTTATATGTATATATCATTTTGGGGAGTGCGGGCTTGCCCCCTTATATATATTTAATCAAAACAGTTACTTGAACCCACAGTGTCTAAGACCCTGGAAGGTTACTAGCCAATACAACAACATTCCCAGGGTTGCAAAAAAAAAAAAAATATATATATATATATATATATATATATATATATATATATATATATATATTTTTTTTTTTTTTTTGCAACCCTGGGAATGTTGTTGTATTGGTTAGTAACCTTCCAGGGTCTTAGACACTGTGGGTTCAAGTAACTGTTTTGATTAAATGAGACACAATTATTGGTAGTGGAACCAACTTTGCTTTTCTTTAGGAGCTATTCTCAGAAACACTGCCAGACTTGTCTGGCATCCTTTCTTGAAGATTCGCTTCTGCCAGGTGTGACACCTTTATTTTATTTATCCTGATTTCTGAGAGTCACTGTTGTTCTTGCTGAACAAGTCTAAAACCAAGAACCTTGTAATAAAAACACTGGCAAAAGTCTACCACAGTATAAGCTTCAGCTGCCTGAAGAGGTCTTATGATAAAGTTGAAATTTCACAGATGCTGATGTAAGGTGTGAAGCATTTGAAGAGGCAACAAGAAAAATTGAAATACTGGGTACATATGACTGCCATACATACCTACTGAGGCATCAGGGGACGCTGTCACATGGCCAGGCTTCATAGGAAATAAAGCACTGTTGATAAACCTGACTGAAATCAACACAAGGTAGGTTGGACATAATACAAATGTTATGTCTTCCTATTACATTAGCTCTCCCCAAAGATCATCTTCACACTTAGAAGCTTAAAATATAAATATAGTTCATAATGGGGTATCCGAAAAGGATATATATAAGTTCAAAGAAACACACGCAAAGTTAAATAACTAGCATGAAATGAAAACCCTGCATTTCTAAGAAATGGGACAATTTATAAGTAAAACCTTGCAATAAAGGATTAATAGTGCAAGGTTACAGACACCCCAGCTACCTGGAATTTTGTAAATAATTATATGTCATTTGTGAATATCAACACGGTGTATATAAGATGCTTGTATTACAAATGTATTAGAACTTTGTGTATATCAAACTGCTTGAAGGCATTTGCAAAGTGCTGCTTGAACTGTAACCACAGTATACCCTAATGGAATAGAATAGAAGTGTACATGCACTATTGTAACTGTTTAAATGTATATATTTTAACAGTGGAAACTGGAACACAGAAGGTTAACTACAGTCTAGCAATCTTCAGAAAAACAGCTGTAATTAAATTACTTTATGGCAGCTACAGACACAATGTGCCGAGAAACTTTCTTTACTGTCTTGGAAGTGTTTTATTGTTTTATGACTTCCAGCATCTGCCAAAGATCTGAAGAAAAGCCCTTGTCTAAGTATTTTTACAGGTAGATGCTAAATGCTACCAGCTACCATCAATGGTTGTTTTGGGCCTGGAGACTAGAAGTCAGATGACTAGAAATGTCATTCTGCAAGCTATCCCAGCAGTAATATTTGAGATATTAATTTGAGAACTCTTAGAGAGAGAGAGAGAGAGAGAGATGGCATTTTGTCTTTGACCTGACAACAACTAGAAGATCCATTCACCACATCTGCCTTGCTCTATCAGTAAGTTCTTAGGTTACAGTATTTCTCTTAGACACAGTCAGGAATATAGTAAAACTTAGTTTAGGTATTTTTCTTTGAGACTGTCCTGCAATGTTGTTTTAAATATTCACTGTGATTTTGAACTCTGATGTCACTGTGAATATATACAGAGCATTTTATTGTTTTATTATTAAATGTATTTAATCTTTTTGTTGTGGCTGACCTGTCTAGAGATATTTAAGTTTTGACAGTACTTGTATATTTATATGGTGACACTGTGTGGGCCACTCCTAATAGCTTTGCTCTTGGTCAAACTGCCATTTGTATTAATATTACATAGTAAAATTGGACACCCTTTGTTAAGGGCCTTGAAGTAGCTAAGAAGGGGTCCTGGTGGTAATGATAACTACCTTATAGTCTGGGCAGAAGGAGGCATAGCTAGTAAACATGTGAGCCTTTCCCACATGTGTGTGTCTGTGTGTGTGTGTGTAAACCAAATCTCCAAGAGTGTGTGTGTGTCAGCTACTTGGGCAGGGACACGAAGCACTGGTGGGACAGAGAGAGTGTTGGAGGACTTGGCTTGGAACCCTGTCTATGGACTCAACTTTACAGCTGTGCCAGTGGAGAGTCTTATTGGGGATCTGGAGGAAGAGAGAGAAACCAGTCCCAGACTGACTGTGGTCTCTGTGTGCTCTTAAGGGAAATTGCACTTGATGCAGAGAGCTGCATCTGGAAATACTGTGTGTGTACTCGTCATCCACCCACTGTTGCCAGTGGTGAGGATTGAGGATCCTTGATTACTGGTCCAGTGGTGGAGCGTCACATTTATTGGTGGGCAGTGGTGGGATATCTACATCACATTATTTGGCTGGCTGTGGTGGGATCACCACATCACATATTAGGATTCAGTGGTGTGGATATTGAACTCCTGTAGCCTGTAAACAGTGGTCACTAAAGAAGGTGTTTGTACTCTCAAGCAGCCAGACGGAACACATTCACAGTTTCATAGCACAATAGTTTTATTTATTTACTTTCTGTTAGGTTAGTTGGCCAGGGAGAGCAGACAAGGATGTCATTGGGGGATTATGGCAAGCTGACAAGGAACCAGTTGGCTGAGATATGCCAAGCCAAAGGACTGGTGAATACCAACTTGACTAAAGCAGACATAATTGCTGCCTTAGCCATGGCTGCATCACAGACCAGCAACCAGGAGGACAACCAGACTCACCTTGGGGATGTATAGCTCTCAGAGAAAATGGAAAGTTCAACCTTCCATCTGGAGTTAAAGAGACTTCAACTGGATGGAGGTCAAACGGTTGGAACAAGAATCAGCAGAGAGACTGTGTCATTTGGAAGCTGAAGAAAAGGAGAAACAGATGGCATTAGAATCATCAGAAAGGCTGAGACATCTGGAGGCTGAAGAAAATAAGAGACTGAGACATTTGGAGGCTGAAGAAAATGAGAGGCAGAGGCAACATGAAAAGGAAATGCTGACTCTTCGCCAGGGTCATGGAGGTAATGAGGAAGGGAATAACCGGAAGCAACAAAGGTCAGTAAATTGGCAAATCTGACAGCTTTATTCACATGTTTGAAAGGGTATGTAAAGAGTATAATGTTGACCAAGGGCTCTGGGTACAGTTCCTGCCCCCCTTACTACATGGCAAAGCTGTAACTGCTGTTTCTAAATGGTCTGACACTGATTGCTTAATTATAATACTGTTAAAAATGGTTTATTAGAGTGTTTAAGTTAACACCTGAAGCTTATAGAAAAAAAGTTTTGTAAGCAAAGACGCAAGGCAGATGAAAGTGTGTGTGAATATATTGCGGAGTTTAACATTTATTTTCATAGGTGGGTGAGTGGGTGTCAGGGCACCACTTTTGAAGGTCTGGCAGACCTTTTGATGAGGGAAAAAGCCCTTAGCACTTTGCCTGAGGACATGAGGATCTGGTTGGCAGACAGAGAATGTAATACCACAGATGAGTTGAGGAAAAAAGGGAGACCTGTACCTCGCAAGCAGAGCATCACCACACAGGAAAGGGATACCCTGTGCTGCACATGGGTCTAAGGGAACCCATGGTGGGCAGACTAAACCGCCACAACAGAATCTGCCATTAAAAGGGGAAGCCACTAGTTCAGGTACATGGACAGGATCACCGGATACATTTTTTAAATGTAACCAATGGGGCCATGTAGCAAATAGATGTCCATGGAGGTAAGGTGTAGAACAAAGGGTGGAAAAGACCGTAAGTGGGAATGACAGAATGCCAGCAGTAAGTTGTCTTGAGACAACAAGGATACCAAACTACCACAAAAAGTTATAACCTATCTTAGTAGATGAAAACAGGCCAATGCTCAGAGACACAGACTCTGACCTACCATTCTGAAGCCTGCAATGGTTAAAGATGAGCATTACTTGCTTGGGCAGTCTACTCTAGTTAGAGCTTTAGGAGGGACCCCATTCCAAATACCTTTGGCCAGGGTTCACCTTGACTGGGAGGGTGGAAAAGGAAGCAAGCAAGTAGGTGTGTTTGAGGACATACCTGCAGATGTCCTGACAGGGAATGATTCTGATAATGCAGTAACTTGTGTGCATGCAGTTACACACAGTCACGGTTGGAGACAAGCATGTGGGTATGGTTGCCTGGGGGTGGAGCCAGACAGGACCGCACACTTGAAGCCAGGATTGGTGAGTTGGCTACTTCAGGGAGGGAGCTATCCTACAGCTGTGAGATTGAAGGTGAGCCACAGCTGCTTGTGGGTACTGATGTTCCCTTGGGCATAGTGACTGCAAAGGCAGAGGCGAGTAGTAGCACCCAGGCTGACAGTGAGGCACCGTTGTCAGAGGATACCAGACTTCCTGTGGAAGGGGAGCTGAGAAGGGTTTCAAAGAGAAAGTTGAGGAATGCTCAGTTCTCAGACCCTACATTAGAAGGCTTGAAGGAGGTAGCCAGGGAGGTGCCTGATTCTCAAGGAAAAGGGGAATATGTACACTGGGACAAAGTGTTACTGTAGAGAGTGGACCCCTGAGGGAGTGCTAGAGGGGTGAGAGAATACAGCAGTTGGTAGTGCCCAGAGCCTACCGTCTGGCACTTCTAGCCATAGCCCATGACATTCCCTTTGCAGATCATATGGGCATAAAGTGTACAATGACACATATTAAGCAGAACATTTATTGGCCTGGGATTTCCAGGGATGTAACAGGGTACTGCAGGAACTGTGAGCAGTACCAAAAGGTAGGCAAGGCAGGAGATGAGGTGAAAGCTCCTTTGATGCCTTTGCCTGTGATTGAGGAGTCATTTCAGAAGGTAGCTATGGATATTGTGGGGAATATGAGTACCTCAAGTTCCACAGGGAAGACATATATCCTAGTGATAGTAGATTATGCTACCAGATACCCTGAGGCAGTGGCCCTGTCCTCCATTGAGGCTGAAAAGGTTTCCTAAAAGAAATCCTGTCTGACAGAGGTGCCAATTTTTTGTCAAACCTGCTGACTTGTCTGTGGGAAGCACTGTGGGTTGAAGCACCTAAAGACCACCCTCTACCATCCCCAGACTAATGGTCTGGTGGAGAGGTTAAACTCTATACTAAAGGTCATGCTACGGACATTTGTAGACCAGTTTAAGAGGAAGTGGGACAAATGTTTGCCCCATCTGTTTGCTTAGAGAGAGGTGCCACAGGAATACACAGGTTTTTCATCCTCTGAACTGCTGTATGGGTGTAGAGTGAGGGGGCTTCTACATTTGACTTGTGATGAGTGGTAGGGTGTGTGTGAATCCTACAAAGAGTCTGTTGTGGCACATGTCCTAGACCTCAGGACAAGGCTCGGGGAACTCATGTGCTTGGTCCAGGAGAACCTGACAGAAGCCTAACAGAAGAAAAAGGTCTGGTATGACAGGAATGCTCGAGCTAGAGAGTATGCTGTGGGGCAGCAGGTTATGATTTTAATTCCTGTCAGACACAACAAGCTGCAGGCAGCTTGGGAGGGACCCTTCAAAGCAGCAAGTAGGGTCAGTGCTGTTAACTACATGGTAGAACTGCTAGGCAGGAGGCAGGGGCACACATTGTATCATGATGAAACGTTACCGTAACAGGGAGGCCCTTGTGCCAAGTATTTGCAGTAGAAGGCAAGAGGACTGAGGGGGGATCTATGGCTACAGGGAGCTAGCCAGCAAAATCCCAAATTACTATGGTGGAGACTAGGAATTGCAGGCATATGATGTGACACTGTAGCACTGTACTGGTGTCAGCAATGCCAAGGCAGCTGGAATCTCAAGACAGGGAATGGGGTAATGTATCCTCTGATAGACTCATCCCTCTCAAGCAACGTTTCTCAAGGGTCGCTTGAAAAAGTAACTAGAGTCTTTGAGGGGGGAAGTGTCATGAAAGGAGATACTGCCAGCCCAGCTATCTGGAATTTTGTAAATAATTGTATGTCATTTGTGAATATCAACATGATGTATACAAGATGCTTGTGTTACAAATGTATTAGAACCGTATGTCTTGTGTATATCAGACTGCTTGAAGGTATTTACAAAGTGCTGCTTGAACTGTAACCACAGTATACCCTACTGGAATAGAACACAAATGTACATGCACTATTGTAACTGTTTAAATGTATATATTTTAACAGTGAAAACTGGAACACAGGAGGCTAACTTCAGTCTAGCAAACTTCAGAAAAAATAACTGAAATTAAATTACTTTATGGCAGCTACAGACACAATGTCTATGCTGATAAACTTTCTGTATTGTCTTGGGAAGTGTTTTATTGGTTTATGACTTCCCCTTCTAAGTATTTTTTACAGGTAAATGCTAAATGCTACCAGCTGCCATCAATGGTTGTTTTAGGCCTGGAGACTAAAAGTCAGATGACAAGAAAGTATGTTATTCTACAAGCTATGCCAGCAGTAGTATTTGAGATATTTTAGAACTGTCTGAGAGAGACACAGCATTCTGTATTCTGTCTTTCAGTCTTTCACTTGACAACAACTCCATTCACCACATCTGTCTTGTTCTATCAGTAAGTTCTTAGGTTACAGTAATTCTTAGATACAATCAGGAATATAGTAAAGCTTAGTTTAGATATTTCCTTATTTATTTGAGACTGTCCTGCAACATTGTTTTAAATATTTCCTGTGATTTTTGAACTCTGATGTCACTGTGAATTTATACTGAGTATTTTCTTGTTCTTTTATTATTTATTAAATATATTTAAACATTTCATTGTGACTGATATGTCTAGAGATATTTAAGTTTTGAGAGTACTACCATATTTATTTGGTGACACTGTGAGGGCCACTCCTAATAGGCTTGCTCTTTGTCAAACTACCATTTGTATTAATATTACACAGTAAAGTAGAACACCCTTTGTTAAACGCCTTAAAGTAGCTGATAAGGGGTTCTGGTGGCAATGATAACTGCCTTATAGTCTGGGCAGAAGGGGGCATAGTTAGTAAATCTGTGCCAGCCTTTCCCAGGTGTGTGTTTGTGTGTCTATATAAATCAAACCTCAAATTAGTGTGTGTGTGTGTGTGTGTGTGTGTGTGTGTGTGTGTGTGTGTGTGTGTGTGTGTGTGTGTCAGCTACTTATGTAGGTACACGAAGCACTGGTTGGACAGAGAGGGTGCTGGAGGTCTTAGCTTGGCCACTCAGCTGCAATCTCAACTCTATAGCTCTGCCAGTGGAAGTCTTACTGGGGATCTGGAGAAAGAGGGAGAATCCAGCCCAAGACTGACTGTGGTCTCTGTGTGCTCAAGAGAAACTGCACTTGATGCAGAGAGCTGCATCTGGAAATATTGTGTGTACCTGTCATCCTCCTAATGTACGTCCCCCACTTATGTGTTTTGTGGGAATTAATGAACACTACAAAAGAGCATAAAGTGAGTTTTACATAATTATTAAAACCAAAAAATGTTTTATTAGCCTCCCAACATATTACACTGTTACAAGCATAGTGGGCAGTACAGTGGTGCAGCATATAACTTTGTTGTCTCACAACAAGAGGTTCTCTAGTTCAATCCTTGACTGGGGTACCTTCTGTATGGAGTCTGCATGTCCTCCTTGTGTTTGTATGGGTTTCCTCCTGGTGCTCCAGTTTTCTCACACATTCCAAAGACATGCAGTAGGTAGACTGGACAAATTAGCCACAGGTGAAAGTGTGGTATGGAACAACTGTGGCAGGGCTAGCCACCTTGTGATGTAAACCTTGGCTTTAGATGACTGCCACTATTGAAGTGACATCCCTGACCCCATGTGCAAAAATGGGAAAAGGGGCTGTGGATGTATGGATGGAAGCATACTAGAAGTAAAACTGTAAAGAGGAAGGGAGCATACCAGGAAAGGGGTAAACAATTTAGCTTGGTTGATATTAGTTTTGTCAAGAATAGCATTAAAATAAAAAAATGAAAATACAAAGTGGGTAATTTGAGGTAACAATTTCCTTTTCTATGACAGAAGTGTTTTAATTTTGGAGATGGTGTTCATGCTTTCAACAGGCTATCTTTCAGTAGAAATGTTATGGGGCAAACATCTTTGCTGGAAGCATTAAAGCACAATTCATACTCTCCTTTAGGGACTGTTGTACGTCCCTCTAATGTACAATACTACAGTAATCCTACTTGAAGTTAGAAATAGGAAGACTACAAGCATATAAAAGAGGAGGACTAAAGGAGTTTGCTGCCACCAGGACAAAAATTAGCTTAGTTATGAAATGTTGTGGCAAACTCCTCTCATAAATGCACTACAATATCTCCTGTTCTTTTCCCACTGGTCTTGTGTAAGTATAAAGTAGTAAGATATGAATCTAGCATACAGGAGTAAGTACCAACCATCAATCCATGAATGCTGCTGTAAAATCTTGTCTCTTCTTGAACTGGAGGTCTAATATGCAGTTTTTTAGGAATCTGGGAATAGAGGACTATAGCAGCCTCATAAAAATCACCTGCTCAGAGTAACCTGCTAAGACTTCACTGAAAAAGGCTACTGCTGCACTATTACCTCTAGCAGAATGAACCCTAATCAGACTCTAAGTGGACCAGCCAGATGAGTCGTAACTGGATGCAAAACACTTCCTAATCAGGAAGATGCTTGCTCATCCACTACTGCTCTTATCCTAAGTGCTGCAAATGAAATCAGACAGTTGCGCTGCCTTTCTAATATCTTTTGTTTCATAAAAAAACACACAGATCAAGCATCTAGGATCCTTAACGTACAAGTTTTTTCCCCCCAGAATTCTACAGATAAGAGTAAAAGGTGAACACCAAGGCTTGCAGTTCTAAAACCTCTGTCTGAGGTTAACATCTACTAATACAACTGTGTTTCAGCTTAAATATTGTAAGAGAAAGAAAAAGCCTATTCAGACAGATGCTCTGTCAACTTTTTTCTAACAAAAAAATTAAACCTGCATAAAGAATAATCAAAATTTTCTGAGGGTTAAGAAAAAAAGCATCTTCCAAGGACAAAAAAGGTCATGGTTGTTTACCAGAGGGACACACAGGGCAGAACAATGCATCCCAATTGATGAATAGGCAAGACACTGGCTAAACAAATGATAGAAATAGTCAAGAATAGTATCTCCTGGTAAGTCATTGTACATAGGAGATGACATCATTTCATAACAATGAAGGTTAAATTATTTTTGGTTAGAAAAGAAGGATTTACTAGTGGAGGATTTCTTTAGTCTCTTAAAAAGCATGGCTCAGCTCAGAAGAAAAATATCAGAAGTGTTGAATTACATGCTGTCAGATAGAAGATTGTCTAGTCTCAGGTGACCAGCCTATCCTTGTTGAAGCAGAACATCCTTCCTGAGCAGAAGACGAAGCAGCATCGAGCATGTCCTTTCTCAAAGAATGGGGATCTTGACTATCAAGCCACACTGGATGTATCCAGATGAGATGAGCCTTTTTCATCCTGCATTCAAAAAAAAATCTGAATTAAAGGAAATCCCCACAGAAGAGCCTCCAGGAATTGATAAATTCTTACAGAAGACTCCCAACCCAGGTACTTGAAAAGCAACTTTCTTTCTAGATATAAAGTGTGGAAATCGTATAGTGATGTGAGACCTGAACAAGGCTACTTGTGGAATCTATTACAATAAGGTAAGAAGGCTTAAAAATTCTTACTTGACTTGTCACTTCTGATCCACTGACTTGCCACTTCTATTCCTCCTGCAAGATTACCTATTATCCAATGGATCTGAACAGAACCAGGTCACATGGCTATCTTGTGCAAGTAGCACAAATGGCAGGATTGTGTTTCTTCTGGTTTGTTTACACACCTCCAACTGGTACTGGCCATGACTACCTACAGCACACTTTTTTTTCAGATATTCCTGAATGATGTGGCTGACAGGTGCACTGCCAGTCTTTTTCCATTGTAATAATGAGCATCTTTATCTGCTAGGAAGAACAAAGACCATGACTGAATAAATCTTCCTTTCCACAAATCCTAAATCAGACATAACCATCATCACGATTTGAGAAAGATAGTAAAGCTAATGGCCTTCCTCTGTTGGCCTAACCAAATGAAAGCAACCACTTCAGCTCCAAACTGACAGGTAATACTGAAATGCTCATATAGGCAACCTGGTGTTTTGCATCACCATGCTGTTATACATCTGAGTTGTCTCAAGAAAAGTCTGACTGATGCATGCAATGGGGCAATTTTAAGATGAAACATCACTATATACTGTTTTCTCTCTCTCACTCGTATCACAAAAAGCTTGGTTCTGTCCTGGTATGCAAAGTCACCAGCAAGGACAGCATGACTTCTAACATTAAATTAATCAGAGCATCCAGCAGGATCAGGGCAAGAAGAGAGTCTTTCTTGAATTCTTTAGTGCAGTGACTCTGGATTTTGTTATATCATAAGCAGAGGTGCAGCTAGGGGAATATCACAGTTGAATTTATAATGAAAAAGAAATATAAACAACTTGATTCATTCTAAAACCAGATGAGCCACTAAGACTGTGACATATATTTAATGAGCAGAAAAGCCCCACCTAAAAAGTACCTAACTAAGCTGCCTCCCACTGCAAAAAAAAAAAAAAAAAACTTGTACTTTGGAGGATGAAGTCTGAGATAATTGCTTTGTCTAAATAATTTTCACATACCTGGAGAGTTTATTACTAACTGCTGGAGCAGAGTTAGACACTTGGGAAAACTTAGACATTGTCAGATCAATTACAGTAACTGTAAAATTGTAATGCTTGACTCCCTTAAGGAAACCCTGGAAACCTCACATGAAGTTTCAAACCAGTTGATACCATTCAGGTCCCGCAGGACAGTAGTGACAAGAACAGGGACTCTAAGTAGGTTCACCATTCTGAACCTTCTTATCGCCAACATCTTGTAAAGATGGATGTTACTAGAAATGATTTCCACTGGTCTCACTTTTTTTGGCAATGGGAGAAAACAGTGAATGAAAACATACTGCACTGTTGGAAGGGGTACTCATCACTTTGTTGAATGAACTATTTATCGAATTCCTCATCCTCTAACTTTATCCATAAAATATTAATCCACTGAACGCTCGTTCTAGCAAATTTTTTTCCCCATGGAGAAAAACTAGTTGGCTATCAGTGGGAGTTTGGCCTTTCTCCACTTCAGTGTGACCTCAGAGATGGTATATTTAGTTGGGGGGGGGCCAGCACAGCTCCCCCCCCCCATTTCCAGTAGGTTTTAAATTTTGTTTTTTTTGTTATGTTCGCTAGGTTGGCTGACTAATTTTATCCCCCTGAGAAAAAAATTTGCTAAAAACGAGTATTCAATTGATTGTTTTGATTTAAATAAAATTCGACTAAGAGGTATTTGATAAATAGTTTGTTCGACAATGTGATATAGACCCCTTGGGAGAAGCAACCTTTTCCATAATTCTTTACCCATTTTACTTAGAGGGTCCTTCTCTAAATAAATAAATAAAAGATTTGCTATCTTAGAAACTGCTGTGGAATTGGATTGGACACAGACTTCAGCCCATCTTTTATGCATAAATCTGTGGAAATGCCTATGCAACTGCTCCCCACACTACAAAAAACAAATTTATGGCTGATGGGGAAAAAGAGTATGCTGGGAAGAGGGATCCCCTCTTTTAAAGAGATTATGTTTGTGAGGGAAGACAATTATTCATGTAATTAGATCTTTATTTTTCTGAACTGACTGGGTGGACCATGGAAATTTCAGGACTTCTGTACACCTTCCTCTTTCACTGAAATAAAGTGGCACCTCCTTTAATGTCAGTAACCACCCTGAAAGGAGGGATAATGACTACAAGGCTTCTTACTTTAGAAATACATCCTTTTACCTTGCCCATATAATGAAGCCTAAAAACCCAATAACTAGTGGAATATACTGGACATTACTTTAGTTTAATATTCAGTTTCCAAACATCAGCCTCATAATCTTAAGAAAATAAAACAAATATTTTTTTTCACCTCAGTTCTCCACCTAATGAACTGCTGGCTTCCTGAACCCCCCCCCCCCAATCTCTCCCTCCCTCTCTGGGTACCCTTACAGCTCCTACTTTTCAATGATAGACATGCTCCACAGCTTGGTGGACCCCCCCCCCCAAACGTCTTAGAAAGTAGGCTTTTCACTACAATTCTTAAGAGTGGTGGAGGGAGGACCCATATGGAACAATGTAGGACACTGTGTCAAGAGCCAGCTTACAGCAACAACCATTCAAGTTCCATAGCAAGGACAGATGTGCAATTCCATCAGCTTGCTGGGTGATCACATATGCCCATCTAACACATCATGTCACTCCTCTGAGATAGTTTTGGCTTTTTAGGGTCCTGCTATCAATAAGAGGTTGCACAGGCACAGACCCCTCTTAAACTCATTCCTCAGGGTAGGAGAGCTGACTACTTCATTCTATCCCCCCACCAAATCAAAGTCCATTCCCAAACCTGAGTCGCTGGCAGCAGAGACAAACCACTAGATTCTGCACCAGCATTGTCTAGGTAAGGCTTACATCTCAATGAAGCAATCTGCCCAATCATAATTACAATAACTGCAGACCTATAATTTAAAACAAAAAATGCCTCAAACACAATTAGTGTGGAAAAATGTTTGGAGGAGTAAGTAACTATTTTCAGATTTTTAGTCATGGAATAAGCCTCATGAATAACATCATGCTAAAATAATTACAGTAAAAAACAGGAAGACACACCAGTGGCAAACAGAAGAACAAAGCCATCATTAAGTACAGTACATAATTATATGAATTTCACTACGATTATTGTAGATCACTGTGTGTATTGTACCTAGTCAATCACTATTGAGTATGTGCAAGATCAGTGCCATTTTGTATAGTCAGTCAGAGTGAATGCAGCCATGAATGTAGATGCACATGTGAGTGTCTCTGAAGTAGAGAGTCAGTCAGCTTAAATAAATGTTCCAGTTGCAGCTCCTGATGTGTTTATGTACAATAAACAACTTGAACCCATCACAGTGCCTCAGTGTTGCATTTGAATACAAGAGACATGCAACATGGTGTCAGAATGGGATCTGAAGTAGAAGCAGCTCACAAACCTTGAGGCACGCAGTTAGAAGTGTAGAAATATACAGGAGCCAACTTGCAAACAGGTTAGTGATTATTCAAAGGTACTTGAACTCATTTAAAAGATTTTTCGGTCACTGAATAAGTGGCAAAGCATTCAAAACATTCTAAATAATTACTGAGATAAACGAAATGTCCAAAATTGTGACGTACTGATAAAAGTATTCAAAAGTCTTCAAAAGAATTTCTGAAGTGTTAAAATTATGAAAAGGCTAAAATAACCCCGTTTATTGCAATGTACTACTTTTTCGCATTAACTAAAACTTTTCCAAGTATCCAGAGTGTTCACAGTCTTTGCAGTGTTAAAGTGAAGCCTTTTCAAAGAGATTGTTGTGTAGTTGAGAATAATTACAATTACCTGGTCTATGCTTACATTTAAACAAATTTTGTTATGGCAGTTATGGCAGAGGGATTTCATAGACCTGAACCACCGGTGTTTGAAAATAATACGGCTGAGAACTGGAGAGTGTTTGAGCAAGAATATGAGATTTTCATACAGGCCACATTTTCTGATAAAGATGCATGTACAAGGCATTTCTACTTCTTAATTTAGCTGGCTTAGAAGGCATTGAGAAGGAATGTTCATTTGTGTATGCACCTGCTGTGTATGAAGGGCATGGGGAGAACCGTCATATTGTGCTACAGGCTGAAATGTGGGAAGCCACTTAGTGCTTAAAATATAAATTTAGAAAAATTTGTAACCCTCAGATGAATATTACAATGGAAGGGCACATGTCTTACATAAGAAATCAAAAGTCTCGTGAAACTATAGCAGCATACATTAATGACTTAAGAAATAAAGCTAAAACATGCAGATTTGTTGATTTGAGAGATGAGCTGATAAAAAGACAGGCTAGTGTGTGGTGTTAATAATGATGCAGTGAGAAAGATTTTGCTTAGTGACAGTGATTTAACGTTGAGCAAAGCCACTGATATTTGTCAAATATATCACCTTACAGAAAAGCATACCAGTATGTTTATGAATTAGAAAAATTTGCATGCAGTGTATGCCAGTGTGAATGTTGACAGTGTACAACACAAAGTTAAGATGAAAAAGAAATATAAACTGAATGAGGCCACAACACCCAACCTCACTGCTAACTGTTGTAATTGTGGAAGCAGTCATGAACCTAAACGAGAGAAGTGCTTAGCTTTTGGTCAGCAGTGTCATAAATGTAAAAACTGGAATAATTTTAAAAGGCCTTTGCAAGTCTAAAGTGGCACATACTTTTATTAAAAGAGAGCAGCCGAAGAAACAAGCAGATCACATAGAGAGCTGTGAGTAAACTTTCTATGTTGATGGTGTCTCTGTGACTGATTAAACAGTTAACACAGTAGATTATCAGTTGGCAGCAAAGAGTGAAATATTTTGTTCTGTTCGGATTAATGGGAAATCTGTAGAGCTTTAAGTAGACACTGGATCAAAGTACACTGTTATATCAGCGCAAATGTTTGCCAGAGTAAAAGCTGGTGAGAAACTTGATTCAGCAAACTGTGGAAAACTAGTTGCTTAAGAGATTCAGTCTGATGGCATAGTAGTTCTCACATGCCATTCTGCTGGGAACAGCTATGACTTGCAGTTTTAAATAGTCAAACGACACGTGCAGTCATTGTTAGACCTCAAAGACCGTTTGAGAATGGAGTGATTTAATTTAATAAAGAGGTCCACCATACCATACAAGTCTGAACAACCATGATAGTTTTACACACACTATTTTTAGTGAATATGCTGATGTTTTCACAGATGAGCTTAGCAAGCTTCCAGTCACATATTCCGTGAACTTAAACAATGAAGTAAGCCTAGTTGTCAGACTAGCAAGGAAGGCTCTGGTAGCAATGCAGGGCAAAGTAAAAGCAAAGCTTGACAAAATGGTGAATTTAGCTGTCCTTACTCCAGTAAAAGAACCACCTGAATGGATATCCTCCATGGTCATAGCTCAGATGATATTCACATATATATTGATCCAAGAGACTTAAAGTGCTTAAACATCCTCATTAGTCGATGTGTACAATAGTAGTAGTAGCCACTTTCATACCAAATGCCACTGTTTTTTTCAGTCTTAGAAGCAAAAAGGTAATTTTGGCAAATTTCGCTGGATCACAAATCTTAATAATCACTTTCGGTACACCATTTGGTAGATACAGATTTTTAAGCATGCCATTTGGGATAAATTCTGCCAGTGAAGTATTTCAACATATGATGGAACAAATTTTTACAGGTTAGCCATGTGCTGTTATAGCAGACAAATATTACTGTAGGGGGGAATGGTGATGTCGAACATGACAGAAACCTCAAGAAAGTTCCAGACCGTGCTAGTGAAGTCCGTCTTAAATTGAATTCTCAAAAGTGTAAATTCAAACTGAAAGAAGTTACTTATGTGGGTCATTTGTTTACCAGTTCTGGCTTACAACCAAATCTGCCTAAGCAAGCAGCAATTCTTGAGATGCCAGTTCTAGAAAAATGTTGCATCTTTTTCTTGGTATGGTCATCCCAGACCTGAGTGAGCTTTCAGCACCGTTACTTGAGCTGACTCGCAAAAATGTAAACTGGTCCTGGTTGAAACACCACCAAAAAGCATATGACGTTCTGAAACAGAAAATTGCCAATCCACCCACATTGAGGAATTATGATGTTTACAAACCTGTCTCTTTTATGTGATGATTCAAAGTACAGTCTTGGTGCAGCATGTCTTCAAGAAGGTATAACAGTCGCCTATGCATCCAGAACTTTAACCCAAACTGAAATGCAGTGTGCACAAATTGAAAAAGAGCTTTGGGCAGTAGTGTTTGCATGCTTGAAATTCAATGATTATATTTATGGCAAACCTATTCAAATAGGGACTGATCACCAACCTCTGGTAACAGTTCTGAAAAATCCAATACTTACAGCCCCAGCATGCTTGCAATGCATGATGTTAAAATTGCAAAAGTACATTTTCAATCCAAACTCTACCCCTAACCTGCTACTTCTAGCCTTCCTACCTTCCCTGCATCTCAATACTGATTTATGCTTATGATACAGCTTAATTCTGTTGCTCTGTTGGACATGGGCTCAAAGAACCATGCTCATAACTGTTTATGTAATTGCAACTGCCTTGGTGTTACTGTAAATACCTTACTGTACACTGTTATCTGTATTTGTTTTTTTGTACCCACTTACTATTGTTAGTATTGTTACTGTTTTGGAGCTTTTCTCCCTGGACGTCCACTGAAAATGGGCTTCTGGCCCAGTCAGACATTACCCGTTAACCAATGTAATAAATAAATATTGTCTATATACAAAAGGCACTTTCTGTACCTTGCTGATGCTTTGTCGAGAGCACCCAAACAACAGAACAGCATGATAATGAAAAGGCAGACTTTGAAGTCGTGGAAGTCAGAAATTTTTCCTCATCACATCTTGATGAACTCAGAAATCAAACCGCTTCAGACCCAATTCTCCAGAGTCTGAAACATTTTATCAGTCAAGGATGGCCACCACAACAAACTAGTTTACCACTTGACATACAGAAGTATTTTCCCTACAGAGATGAGCTCATGATGGAAGATGGAATCATCATGAAAGGTCTTAAAGTGGTAATTCCTGCAGCATTGCAACAGGAATATATCAAATTTTATATTGTGGTCACCCGGGTACTGATTCAACCAAAAGAGGGGCAAGAGGCATACTATTTTGGCCTTCTATGTCAAAAGATATAGAGAAAGAAACTCTAGCATGTTACATTTGCAACAGTACTAAATTGCAACAGAAAAAAGGACCACTTCAGCTAAACCAGATTCCTGAACTACCATGGTCGACAGTTGCTACTGATATTTTCGAATGGAATGGTCAACATTACTTAGTGTTAGTAAACTCTTATTCGAATTGGTTTGAAATTGACATTCTTCCTAATTTAATATCCAACACTGTCATTACAAAATTGGAGAGATTTTTCTGTTCATGGTAGTCTGCACAAAGTCGTATCTGACAATGGTGCACAATTTAAAAGTCAGCAGTTCATGAATTTTGGTGTGTCTTGGGACTTTGTCCATGTTACTAGTAGTCCTGAGTATCCACAATCCAATGGATTAGCTGAGCATGCAGTTCAAAGTACTTGTTGGAGACATCCAGGAGAGATGGTGTCGATGTTTTTTCTTAACCTACTTAATCTCTGAAACATTCCTTGAGACAATCTGCTTGGTTCACCTGCTCAGAAACTGATGTCCAGACAGACTAGAACAAATCTTCCAATCAATGAACAATTACTGATACCAAATGCAAACAAAAGAATGGTCAAGACTCAACTTTTGAAAAAAATGTCAGTCACAAAATTTGTACTATGATAAATCCAGCAAACATCTTAGACCATTAGGACAAGGAGAGATTGTCAGAATGCAAACATCTAAAGGATATGAGTGCGTGGGAACTGTCAAATATATTTGTGAAGATCCTTGCTCTTCCATCGTACAATCTGATGGAATGGATTTCAGAAGGAATCGAAGACATGTAGTATCAGTCTCTTGACCAGTAACGCAGCAGATTGCCTGTGCCAGAGACTCTATTTCTCAGAGTGGCTCTACATTTTTTTTGAATTTTAGAGTACAGTGTGCTTTCTTCAAGTAATCCTGATGTAATCCCCGAAGTTCCAATTGTAATACAATTTCCACAGACTGTCCCTGTTGGTAAGCCCAGTCAAAGTTTTTATGTGAGCAGATTGGGTAGAATTTCTAGGCCCATTCCAAGATACACAGCGACTTGGTCTTGAACTCATTTGTTGTTATATGCTGATGTGATAGCTAGCTCATAAAATATCTTGTTTACCTACTGCATGTCGAACAAATCAAAGAGGGAGGATGTAGATCTTGTGTGTATTGTACCTAGTGAGCCACTGTAGTTAGACAACACGTGCATACGTTATTGAGCATGTGCAAGATCAGTGCCATTTTGTATAGTCAGAGTGAATGCAGGCATGAATGGAGATGCAAATGCGAGTGTGTCTGAAGTAAAGAGCCAGTCACTTAGCTTAAGTATATGTTCCAGTTATGGCTCCTGAAGTGTTTATGTACAATAAACACCTTGAACCCATCACAGTGCCTATCTGTCTCATCTGAATTCAAAAGACGTGACAATTATTAAAATGTAAAGATGAACTAAGCAATTTTAGTTTTACCACAACTGAAGTTACAGTGGCAGTAGTCAGTTAAAACTGAATACCATTTGCCAGCGTTAACCTTTCTTTCCTCTTCACACATTGGTAACCAGCTGTTTAATCTATCTTTATGGCTTAAAGCATATTTATTTTTTATTACTTTTACAGTCAGGATATACAAGAAATTCGGAGAAAGTGCCCTGTAATTTATGGCTGACCTCTAAGTAAAAGTCAAAGTTTTTTGACTTGTATAAACAAAACACACACACACACACATATATATATATATATATATATATATATATATATATATATATATATTATGCCTTCAGTAAAACTGGGTTTATATGCAGATCACTTGAATTTATCTTTTCCATCTATAAAGATACACACATACATATATGGATCTACCTGTTAAGATTGAAAACCCACATACATGAAAACGATAATAGGGAGATGAAAACACTGAATCTTAAGTTAGATGACTCCTCACATAACCAACAAGTTACCCAGGGAAAGGAAGCAGTTGGCCAATATTTGGGAGTTTGCCCTTTTCCCCCACTATAGTGAGATCTTGGAGTTTGTATAATTAGTTGGGGTGGGTTTGATGTGCTTCCATATGGTTTCTTGTGCTTGTTGGCTGACTGGTTACTTTCCCTCTGTAAATTCTCTGTGTTGTGCGGAGTCGATTAAGTGACAATTTAGTGTTTTCATCTCTGTGTTATCATTTTCGGGTATGTAGATTTTTGATGTTATTCAATAGACCCAAGTATACATTTTATATATATATATATATATATATATATATATATATATATTTACATGGTTTACCACGAAAATGTAGAATAAAGGTTTGGCGAACACGGGAATGTTGAAAGTCTTAAGGCTGCTTCCCGTATTGCCAACCATTGCTATTGCGAGGGTTCTGTACAGTGAATGCCACTGTGTGTTCGCACATATGTGATTGACATTTCGACTAGAGATCACAGTACAGTGCGGATCGGGAAATTACCTTTTTCCCCACTATAGTGCGATCTCTGAGTTGGAAAATATAATTTGCAGGGGGGTGTGGGGGGGGTCAGGGGAGCTTGCATCTCTCCCTGCAAATATGTTAGGTTAAGTGATTTGCAGTACTGAACTGCAAAAATAAATGCTGAAGATGCAAATGCGATTCTGTTGCTAAATGCACTTCAACATTCTGCCCTAGTTAGTATGCAGAAAGTGGTTTTGCGAAGGTTATATTTTGAACGGATTACACTGTGCCATTCGAACATTTGATGGTAAACCATATATTTAAAAATGTAATGATTTTTAAGAATTTTTAAACAACTTAAAATTCCTTTTCTGTGTCATCTTTTAGTGTGTTAAACAATTGAGTAAAAAAGTTCCTAAATTTAACTGACGTTCCTTCAACTTTGGCACCTGTCTATTTTCATGATGGGTGAAACAGGTGTTGAAATAACCTCCATTAGACAAGTATGCAAGTGGAAGATGAAAAACAAACTAAAAACTAAAGGCTGTAGTTAATTCATGTCACTTAATATGTCCTCAAGGCTATAATATGCAACCCACTAGTGTGACAGACCTGTTCATGCACCAGTGCAATCACCATGTAAAAAATACCCCACTCTTCTCAAACAAAAGAAAAAACACTTTACCTCTTGTGGAGGAATGTCAAATGAAATTGTTCTCATATCCACTTTGACAAAATTATCTGTGCATGGCAGGATAAAAAATAAACCTGTGTTGTACAGAGGGAAAAAAGAAGATTTTATTACAACCCGAATCCCATGGGTTAAAAACACTCTACTCAAATATTCTTTTTGTTGCATCTTCTCACAGCACTTAAATTAATAAGTATGTAACTCTAAAAGATGACAGAATAATAAGTTAGCTTTCAAAACTGACGGCTGTTAACTCAAAATGACCACTAGTCCATCACATCTGTTGAACTGTAAACATTACGGTTTGTAAGCGCTTTTTCAGTGCCCCTTGCCCCCCCCCCCCCCACATCCACCTAAACAAACTGTTGTTCTTGCCCTGTCACACATGTCTAACTAATTTTAACTTAAAAGCAGTTTCACTATTGTACTTCACTATTTCTTCTTGTAGTTTGTTCTAAGCTTCATGTTCTTGCACTGCTGTTGAGTACTGGACCCTCCATGTCTTATTACTTCATTTCATTTGCTCCGCAGACGGCCATGACCTGACCTCCATCAGCATCCCTGAGAATTTCTGTTATTCCTACCATCCCTGCTCTTACTCCTTCAAACACTCATGCAGACATTAAAACATGGGAGTGTCCTAATAACAACTCTTCTGATGCATCCCATGTGATGTCTTGATATGCAGTCAGCTTGACCTTAGAGATCAGGTCTATATTAGATAACGGAAAGAGCAAGTCAGCGAACGCTCAAATGAGCGAAAACTCCAGGAATTGAAGGGGTGTTTTTGGGGTTGTGGTACAGTGAGGAGTGGGATATTTGCCCTTTCTTTACTGTAGTGCGACCTCTGAGTTGGAATATATAGTTAGCGGGGGGGGGGGGGAGTGCAGCCCCCCCACAATAAGGAATTAAATTCCCAGCGTTTTTGCTCATGTGAGCGTTAGTTTACTTGCTCTTTAAGTTACCTAATATAGACCCTAGATATCTTGATGCCTTCCCTGAGCTAAGCTTGGCAAAACGGGGCATACAACTCAAGGTGAGCCCCCCAACCAATGGCTCTTAACAGTGGCAACATCTACATTTTTTGAAAAAAAAATCCCCATGATGTAAACATAGTGCTACAATTTTTATTTTATCGGGTTTTGCCTTGCTTCTCCTATATTTACTAATTTTCTAAATTACATTAGCCTGGTTATCCAACCATCCCATCTCCCAGTAACCCACTTTATCCTTTTACATGTTTGGGGGGATGCTGGAGCATCTCCTTACAATCCAGTAGGTGCAAGGTATTGAACTCTGTTCTGGACAGAGTGCTAGTCTGTCACAGAATCCATACTCTCACTTACACACTATAGGCACACCTATGGGCAATTTGGAGAATGCATGTCTTTGGGATGTGGGAGAAAATCTAAGAATGCAGACAAGTTGTGCATTAAATAATTGGTATAAGCCTACCAAAATATTCCTTATCAACTATAAACAGTCTAGTATACAAATTCCCTCAGCTGAGAAAATAGAAAAGTGGTCTTCTTTCTGACTCATTCTTATGATTTTACAGGCCATTTCTACATATTTTAATACTAGGAGATTGAGGTATGCCCAGCCATATGCATTGTATCTATATTTACTTAATGTGCTCTGGTGCTCTGATTTCCCACATTAAAGTCCGCTACAACATATCCTTTCTAATTTTAATGATAGAAACTGCACTCCCATCTAGACACTGACAAAGTCACTAAGTTTGTGAACTATGTAGAAGCTAAGTACTTAACATAACACTATATTTTTTAAAGGACATTCTTTTTACATTATGTACATACTGCATTTATTACAGTTAGGGACAGTCAAAACGAGAGAAGATGGCTGAATGGTGGACAGCTGAAGACAAAGCTAATTCTTTCCTGAATTAACATCAAACAAGGCAGCAGTTTATACTTTAGCATGACGAACGTGTCAGTGATTTACCTCAGACTCTGTATGATGCAGAACCTGAAGAAATCAAAGTAGCGGACCTGTTCATGCACTTCCTTTTTATATAAGTAACAGCCTTGTCTGTCATTGTCCCTCTATGTAATGGTTCTATTCTGGTTCCTCTTGTATTTGATTCTATAGTACATGAAGACATGGCTGCAACTATCAAACAAATTACTGCAACAAAATGTATTTTTTATCCAAATGCATTCTAAAAAAATCTTGTTAGTGGATTACTGATACAAACTAATGATGACCTAGGAGGTAGCCAGAACACATACGTTAAAATGGCCTTTTAAGAGCTTCTCTTGCAGCTAGTGATGATAACAGTTAGTGTGCTGGTACTGCTCATGTCTTTTCTTCTTCTCTGGCAGTCTTCTTGAAAGTTTAACTCTTGCACTGATGTGATTTACCAAGCATGCATTGGTACGAAATGGGTTATCCCACAAATCCACACTCTTCGGGACACAAGACAGATTTTCTGCTATTAACTTGTCAAACTGTTTCAGGAAGCAAAGTAGACTACAGATTCACCTCTGGTCACTGCCAGCTACAATAATCAGGAAGAAATGAGGTGAGTTAATCCTTTATCTCCTAATGGAAGCAACTCTCGAAGAGGTACCGTTACAGTGAACACCTCTCACAACTGTCAAATTTTACTTCAAGATGGCTACTGCAGCAGATAATGCTAAAACAGATTGCCATACATCGCTGAACTCAATTGCTTACAACCGGGACAGGAAAGGAGATTCTAAATATCACACTGAGGGCCATGGGCAGCATTAGATCCACCTTGTAATGTTTTGTAAAGGTGCAACTTAGAACCAGGAGAAAACCATGTTACATACATATCCAGTGGTGCACTCCTGAATAACACTGCATGTGGAATGCATCCTGACACTCACCTCACCCTATACCAGCCATAATCTTTTCAGACCTGTTATGGTAGGACATGATAATACAGTAAATAGCCATTTGAAAACATAAAACTTCTGAAAAAAAAGGACAGCTGCACTCTCCATAGGTTCATAGGTGCTTACTTATGCTACTGATCTGTGAGGATCTTAAGAAGCCTAGTCCTGCATTCTCATTGTAATAATTAGCACTTACATTTTGCAAAATGAATCTCCAAAGATGGCACAAGTATATGTTGGGTACTTGACATGTTATCCCTATCCATGAGAGCCACTTGTATTAAACCAGGGGTGAATTTGTAGTTACTAATCCAACATAACAGTTAAGATTGAACAGAGTAAGAGAAGTAAACTGATTTGTGGAGAGGAAGCCACTTCCAGAGAAGTGGCATTCTCTGTAACATGCCTATTCCTCCATCATTTTCTGTTAATCTTGCAAAAGAAATTGTGGTCCCTTGAGCAGGTGTTTCTGATACCACTGGGCTTCTGAATGTGTAACAGGTCTGACAGAATAAGGTCACGTCTCAGTAGCCTGTATAACACCAAGTAGACAGACAACACTCTGAGATGGTCTGCATACTTTTATGATTTAGGCCCTTGATTTTTAGTGAAGAAGCATTGGAGCCGTTCCAGCTGTGATAACTGCTTGGACAGGTACATACCAAAAGGGGTATTACATTGAATGATCAGTTGAGTACAGAGAAACAATACTGCCCCTGCATCTGGATGCCATACCCTCCAATTTAAACTGAGGAATGAAAAAGGACAACTTTACAATCATGGATACCTAGTGATCAAAGGACATTTCAACAAATGTTCGCAGATCTCTAACTAGGGGATCAGTTTTCAGAGGAGTGTTGTCAAAGTGGTAGTTACAAAAGTAGTTGTGCTTGCCTAAGGATATACTTATACATTCTTGGCATTTAGTTTCAGTCCATGGTTTTGACACTAGCTATTTATTTGGGACAGGCTCTCTTGTAGGAACGTGGTGCCCTGTGGGAAAGCTTATGATGGCTTCGTCAGCCACAGTCCCTTAACATTAGCTTTGACCTCTGAGAAGTACACGTCAAAGAGAAGTGGCCCAAGGACTGAACCCTGGGGTATTCCACTAGTAGCAGGTCTTTTGAAGATGGTACAGCCACCCGCCCTTACTTTGTGTTATACTTATGTACAGTTTTGCTGTCCACTGAATTACATAGGAGTCAGCATTTTGCTGGGAGAGTTTATCTACGATGCCCGAGTGTGGGATCATGTTGAATGCCTTTGCAAGGTCAAGACAGGCAGTGTGCAGAATGGGAAGATGCCAGGAACTCATCTGGACTGCAGGCTAGAGATTGGCTTCCATATCAAAAACTGATAAGAGTACAGGCAAACAGAAAGACATAGGGGTGTCCTTAATGAAAGACCAGCACAGGTAGAGTTTTTAATATAATCTAGATCAGAAGCTGCTATTAAGAAAGGAATAATTAGTAGAGCATATAAAATATTGCATGAAAGCCTCCTCTGACTGATTCTTACAGTTATGAACGACTGGGAAGAGAGATTAAATACGCAATTCACAAAGAAACAATGGGGGGATATGTTGTATGTCTCCCAAATATGCAACGAAATCTAGAAGATTTAGGATCTTTGCCTGGAGGTGTTATACATAGGTATTTTTATACCTCAAGCAGACTTCAAGAACTTTTCATCAGGTAGATAGCAGATGTTGGAGGTGTGATGGGGAAGAAAGAGGTAACTGGGAACATATTTTCTGGGAGTATAATGAGCTGGCAGACTTTAAAGATTCCTAGCAGACTGCTCTATCAGAGATGCTGGGTGAGCAAACTGGAGTAACCAGGGAAATTATTTTTTTTGCGCTATGATACAGAATCAGAATTGCCGGGTCTATATCACTACGTCAAAAAGTACAGTTGTGTACACTTACCATAAATGTAGATGTTCGAGTGTCTTCACTGTTGCAGTCATGACTGTAGGGTTCTCCCCTGCCGGCAGGCAGTCCTCGGTCAGCCAGAATCCCAAAGTCTGGGTCCGGCGTCAGCTGTTCAGCCATGCTCCCTGACATCAGAGTGCCAGGAGTACAAAGCTGACAGCTGACGCCATGTTCTCCAGTTTTTCTTGCCCCAGATGTCAGGTGTCCCAAAATGAATAAGGTCCCATACCCTTTGCAAATACACCTCAGAAGAATGGTGAAAAAAGGAACAACACAAAAGTAAAAATAAGAGGGGACAGGAGGGAGGGAAACCCAGACTGCAACAGTGAAGACACTCGAACATCTACATTTATGGTAAGTGTACACAACTGTACTATGTTCATCGTGTTTCAGTGTTGCAGTCATGACTGTAGGGTAGAATCCCAAAGCAGAATGAAAGGGAGGTGGTCATAAAGAAAAAGGGGTGGCTAAAAGGCCCTGCAAGACTGCAGAAGCAAAGCCTGCCCTAGACTTAGAGTAGAGAGGTAGATTGTAGTGCTTTGAAAAAGTATGCACTGAACTCCAAGTTGCAGCTTCCAAAATGTCTTTGGTAGGAACTCCCCTGAGGAAGGCAGCGGAAGTGGCAGCAGCTCTGGTGGAATGAGTCCTTATACTCCCTGGGATTTGCTTTCCATGGTGTGAATAGCAAAATCTGATTCCATGAGCAATCCATTTAGAAATGGTCTGTTTTGAAATGGCTTTACCTTGGGAACTTGAAACATAAGAAACAAACAATTGCTCTTATTTCCTGATGTCCTTGGTTCTGTCCAGGTAAAAACGTAGTTGTCTGTGTACATCCAAGGAATGTAAGATCATTTCCCCTTTATTTTGAGGAGTGGGGAAAAAAGTTGGTAAGTGAATAGTTTGATTTAAAGCCACTTTGGAAACCACCTTAGGCATGAAAGTAGGATTAGTCATTAAAGACACCCTGTCTTGATGAAAAATAATATAAGGTTCCACAGCCATAAGAGCTTGCAACTCTGAAACTCTCCTGGCAGAGGTCAGAGCTAACAGGATGGCTGTTTTCCAAGATAAAATTTGATGTCAGAAGTGGCAGCAGGCTTAAAAGGAGGTAAGGAGAGCTTTTCCAAAACATAGTTGAGATCCCAAGCAGGAATGGGAGGAGATCTAGGGGGCCTTAAGTTCTTAGCTCCTCTGAGAAACTGTCTCATGAGCTGGAGGGAAAAGATTGGAGGGTCTGTATTATAATGAGCAGAAATAGCAGAGACATGTATCTTAATGGAAGAGAAAGAGAAAGAGAGACCCTTATGTAAGAGGTCTGTCAGGTAAAATAAAATCAAAGGAATGTTAGGAAGAAGATCAGAATCCTGAGCCTGCATCCAGGAACAAAATCTTTTCCATTTTCCTGCATAAGATTTTCTAGTGCTAGGACGTCTGGCTTCTAAAATGACATCCATAACCTGCTTGGGTAGGAAAGAATGAATCAAAGACCCTGGATTAACCAGGCCACCAGGCTGAGAGTTCTGACATGGGAGTGTAGAACCTGACCCTGGTGTTGGGACAGAAGGTTCGGAGTCTGTGGTAAAACCCAAGGGGGCTCCAGACAAAGGTTTTTTAGAGTTGGGTACCAAATCTGTCAAGGCCAATTTGGGGCCAGCAAGATTATCATCTTGGGCTTGTCCTGTTTGATCTTTAATAATACCCGTGGAAGAAGAGGAAGAGGTGGAAAAGCATATCCCGAGAGGTTTCTCCAACTGAATGATAGTGCATCCACTTTCCAAGCTTGTTCGTGGAAAGTCCTGGTGCAAAAAATCTGTAGTTGATGATTGAGGTGGGATGCAAAGAGGTCTATGTGAGGACATCCCCAGACTGCTGTTATCATCTTGAATATTTTGGTGTCCAGAATCCACTCATGTGGGTCCGAAAGGTTTCTGCTCAGACTGTCTGCCAGGAAGTTTTGCTTTCCTGGTAGAAACTGAGCTTGAAGGTCCAGATTGCAAGCTAGAGCTGTGTTCCACAGATCCATGGCTAGTCTGCAAAGGGGGTAGGAATGAGATCCCACTTGCTTGTTTATGTACCACATAACTGTGGTGTTGTCTGTCCGTATCAGTATTTGTCCTGGTTGTAGAAGATTCCTGAAGGCCAACAGAGCTTTCTGAACGGCTAACATTTCCTTTAAATTGATATGCAGATGCTTTTGATCCTTTGTCCAAAGGCCCTGCAGACAGTTGCCCTGAAAATGGGCTCCCCATGCATAATCTGAGGCATCCGTGGTTAGTATCTGAGTGGCAGGAGGCAGACAGAAGGGTTTTCCTTTGTTTAGAGTACATGCCTTGGACCACCAAAGGAATTCCTTTTGAAGACAAGGCAGGACGGAGATCAGTATGGCTAAACTGTGGCAATGCTGAGACCATACACTTTTTAGGTACCACTGTATTTTCCTCATATGTAGTCTTGCATATGATACGAGAAGGATGCAGGAGGCCATGTAACCCAAAGCCTGCAGGAATCTCCTTGCAGATTGCTGAGTTAAAGTTGCCAAGGTTTTGAAAGTTGAAGCCAGCTGTAACTGTTTTTCGTATGTCAGAAATGCCATCTGGGTTGTTGTGTTAAGAGAAGTGCCCAGAAAAATTATCTGTTGTGAGGGTGTCAAATTTGACATTTTTATGTTTACAGTGAATCCCAGGAACTTGAAAAGATTCTGAACAAACTGTAGATGCTGGAGTAAGACATCCTTGCTGTCTGCCTGAATAAGACAGTCATCCAGATAAGGGTAAATTTGAATTCCCTTGAGTCTGCAATAAGCTACTACTGGAGCCAGGCATTTGGTGAAGACCCTGGGCGCAGTAGGCAATCCAAAGGGCAGCGCAGAGAATTGAAAGTGCCTCGATCCGGCCTTGAACCGGAGGTATTTTCTGTGGTCCTGCCTGATGGGAATGTGTAAATATGCCTCCTTTAAATCTAAAGTTACCATCCATGCATTTTTGGTCAGCATTGGAAGTAGCTGCTGTAGAGTAAACATCTTGAATTTTGGTATCTCTAGAAAAGTGTTCAAAACTGACAGATCCAGAATGGGTCTCCATGAATTTTGCTTCCTGGGGACTAGAAAGAGCCTTGAGTAAAAACCTTGTCCCATCTCTGAAAGTGGAACTAGTTCTATGGCTTTCATAGCCAAGAGAGCTTCCACCTGGTTTAAGGCCTCTGTCCATTGATGTTTTGGAAGATCTGGCCATCCGCTTGGCCTTGGTAGGGTATGAAAATGGAATTTGTAACCTCTTGAAACCACATCCAGAACCCACTTGTCTTGGGTTATACGAGTCCAATTTTGGTGAAAAAGAGAAAGTTTTCCTCCGAGAGGGGCTTCCAGGCAAGAAGTTCCTGCAGCCCAACAGAGGGAGTCATTGAGTCCGTTTCCTATGAGCTTGCGACCTGTCCTCTCCTCCCCTAGGGGTGGAAGCAGTCCACTGTCTTGGTCTATAAGAGGCTTGTGTTTGAGGCCTTCCTTGGGAGCGTCTGTATCTACCCCTCTGACGCCTGTCTGAATTGGGAAAGGACCAATTTTTAGTAGGCCAATTCCTACTAAATCTGGGTGGCTGTACTTGTAAGAAATCTTTAACTGTTTGCATGGATTTTTGCCTTGTCCTCCATCTTTTTAATCACCTCTTCAGCTTTAGATCCAAACAAAACATTATGCTGAACAGGAGCATCCTTTAATTTAGCTTTTACTTGATTTGGCAAATTTTGTTCCTTTAACCATGCATGCCTTCTAATTACTGTGCCAGAGGCAGCAGCCCTACAAGAAGCCTCCAACGCATCAAATCCACAGTGTAAACCATGCTTCCCAACTTGTTCAGTGGCATGCATTAAGTCATGTAATTCCTTATCTGCACAGGCGGAAATGGAAGTTAGCTTTTGTTTTAAAACAGACAGGAGAAATTGCTGGTATTTCAGCATATGAAACTGACAGTTTAAAGCCCTAATAGATAAAGTAGCAGAAGTGTACACTTTTTTGCCCCATCTTTCTAAAGATCTGGAATCCTTCTCAGTGGGAATGGGTTTTTTAGCAGAAGTGGCCTTAACTCCCTTAGGACCCTGAGAAATGGTTTCAGGGTCAGCAGTAGGGTTTTTGTATAAAAACTGGTGGGAATCAGGAACCCTGTAATATCTGTCAGGCTTAACAGGAGCTGGAGAAAGAGAGTCAGGGGTTAAGTTAGCCTCCGAAAAAGGATCATCCACAATATCCAAAATAGGAGAAATAGCCAGGGGTCTATGTTGGGGAAGAAGAAGAAAATACCTTAGTCTTTTCTTAGATTCCGAATACTCCTGTCCTTCCCAGTGGAAATGTTCCCTCATTTCATGCAAAGTTTCCCCAAAAGAGAAGTCCTCAGGGGGAGAAGCTGAAGGAATGGATTCCTCAGCATCAGTATCCTCATAAGGAGGGAAAGAATATTCTTGGTCAGAAGAAACTGAAGAAACAGAAGCCTGATCAGAGGAGTCATAATAAACTTCCTGCCTTGGCCTTTTATCTGGAGGGGGATGTGAACCCCTAATCATAGTAAGTAAATCCTCCGCCATCTTAAGTAACTGTTTCTGTGACTTGGGAGCCGGATCAGAAGAGGCCTGTGTTGCAGTCTTTGATTTGGAAAGAGTCTTTGCCTTTGTCTTTGCCTTTATTAGAAGCTGAGTAGGCCTGAAAACCCCTTCGGAAGCCGGTACCTGCACAGCGGCTCAGGACCCATCCGAAGGAGCATTGTCCGAAGGTCCTGCAACAGAAATATTCAAAGGCCTAGTTGGCTCCTCGTGGGAGTCCGTTTCGGCCATCGGTTCCGAAATGGCCGACGACAGGGCCTGCAAAAGCACCTTACTGACGACGGCCGAACCTGAAGCTGGCTCTGCTTGAATGATATCGTCTGATTTGGACCTCGGAGGCCTATCTTTGTCCTTGCGTCATTTGTAAACTCCGGTAGCCGGAACCATATCCGACGACATTTTGTAATTAAAACGCCTACCGAAGTAATGAAATGCAAAATCGTACCTTCGTTTAATTGTACGTTGATTGAATCTAGCACAAAACCGACAACTAACTACGTCGTGGTCAGGGCCTAAGCAAGGAATACAGTAAGAATGAAAATCCTTGAGGTATTTGCTTCCCACATGAAATACAATTAACTTTTTCTGACATCGGACTGGAGCAAGAAAAAAGTTTCCCCAACGAGGTACTTAGCTTTGAGTAGGAGAAGAAAGTCTTCGGACTAAAGTTTGTTCAGAAAAAATTGTCAGGAGTCAGCCGACCAGCACTTGTGAACTGCTATTACCGCATGGCAAGAAAGACTGGAGAACATGGCGTCGGCTGTCAGCTTTGTACTCCTGGCGCTCTGACGTCAGGGAGCATGGCTGAACAGCTGATGCCGGACCCAGACTTTGGGATTCTGGCTGACCGAGGACTGCCTGCCGGCAGGGGAGAATCCTACAGTCATGACTGCAACAGTGAAACACGATGAACATCTTTGTAATATCGAACATGTACATATAATGTAGACTGAGGGATAGAATCAGTGAACATTGTAGGGCAATAAAAAACAGGGATCCACACAATGCTCTTTTTGTTCACAGTAGTACATGTGACAATTTTAAAAGGCTTATTTTCTTTGTGCTTGATAAAGTACAATTTAATGAAGAGGGGTGGTGACATTAGACTGGAAGTAGCAGCTAGGGAAAGTTAAATGGCAAATGAGGATAAATGTCAACATTTCACCAGGGCTCAATGACAGTATTTCGTTGGCCCCCTATACTGAAGCAAAGGGCTTGCCAAATTTGAAGTTGACTACTTCATTACTTGTGACTTTCTATTTAGATACTTTTGTTTGTTTAACTATTAGTGTTGAACAAATATTAGTTGGGCTGACATTTAATATATTACGTCAGTTATTTGTACAAACAATATTTATTTACTTAAGTATTCTTTAAAGTTTTTTGCACTGTATTTTACTGTCTACTACTGTTTTTATTGTTGTCCTGTATTCTTTTGCTACCATTTTGTGCTTTGTGACAATTGAGGCTTAAAGTGTTCTTCTTATTAATTCTGCTTTTGAGGTTCCTTTAAACAGTTAAATTATTTTCAGTTAATGAACTGTGAAGCTTACTGTGATTGGTTGCATATGTTTTGTATGAGGGTACTTAAGATGGATAGTAATGGTTTCTTACACAACTCTGATGATGCCAGTGGACTTTATGGTGAAAGTGCTAAGTTGTTTGATATTTTACTCCGTTTTTATTATTAAACAGTTCTCCAGTTTCCTACGATATTTTGCAACCATTTTTATGACAAACTAATTGTAAATGGAGCTGCCTGTGTGAATCTACTAACTGATGTATTCAGCTCCAACTTTACCCCACTTTCTCCCTCTTGAAACCTCTCAAGAAATATCCCTACACATAACTCCTCCAACTGTCACTGGGGAACAGGTCGTCACTGCTCTTTCCATTGCTAAAAACAATGCATTTGTACAGCCATGGAATGAATTATCATGGATATTAAAAAAAAAAATGACATTGGAAACCTTCAGTCATTGAACCCAACCCAGTCTAGTTTCATCAAGGGAGGTGTCATGCGGCCTTAACCTGGTGGACAACCTTCTAGAATGGCACCAAAGCAATGGACAATGGCAAGATGATACATACAGCCTACTTTGACCTGGCCAAGGTGTTCAACACACTGCCTTACTGGGGCATTGTAGACAAGCTCACGAGATTGGGTATAAAGCACTGATAGGACTCAAGAAGTCAGAACAGGGGAGTCTACCTCTACAAAAAGACCAGTCAATAACAGAGTCCTTCAGGGATTGGTGCTCGGGCTGCCCAATTTGGCATCATTTGCTCCCCTGCAGTTAAGGCCAACATCAATGGCCTCTTAATGACCACATTTACAGACTAATGCAAACTAGGCACAGTCCTCGAGTCCCCTGTAGATAAATAACTCTCCAAGAAGGCCTTCCACAAGCTAGTAAATAGTACCAGAGCTACTGCCTAAAACTCAGTGCCATGAAATGTATTACAGTAACCTTCAGGAAGACGGCCACTCCAGGAAATTACTACATAGATAACAGAACCCTGAAAGTAGACCCTGTGGTCAGGGATTTGGGAATGCATGTGGAGAGTAACTCTGTCTCTGACCATCATTTCTCTACTGTAGTAAGGAAATATGTCTATGTTGTGCAACTTATAAGCAAGGGTATGGCATACAGGTCAGAAAATGTCATCCAGAATAATTGAGTACAGTGCCCCCTTCAGTATGTACCTCACCAGGCATATGCAACAAGATTTGTTTGCAGTTAAAAGCATTCTCTAGAGTCTCCTTGCTCCTTTATCTGTTTAAAACTTTCATTTAAAGGCTCACTGCTGTTTTTCTGCTGTGATGAACATTTCTGTAGTGCTTTTTTGCCTAAGTAGTGTAGGTAGTAGCTGTAGCATTGTCCATATTCAGGCTGGTGTTCTGGGCCTAGCTGTTTATTTGCAGAGGCTGTGTGTCTGAGCACGTTCCAGGCCATCTTAATTTAGCAAAAGCCATTTTGCATTTCAGTGAGAGTGTAGTGTTTATGGTCATTGGCTGATTGGGGTTAATTGGACTACATCTTGGAGTAAGCACCTCATTGATTTTTTTGAGCTTTTTTTTTTTAAAGCTGTTTCAGGTTTCAACTTTCTGTTACTTAAGAAGTTAGCTTGTGAATGTTTCTGCTATTTCACACAGAGCTAATCGGATGAAGGGCACTGAGCAAAACTCTGATCTGTGTTATATAACATTAAGTATCCTGATTTTTGCTTATTTTTTCACTGGTTATTGCTTATTATAGAGCTTTTTTATTGCCTGCTGCATACTTCTTACTGTATTTTACAGCTATAAACTAATCTGCATGGTTGTACTAAAATTGTCTGCCTCACAGGGCACGATAAATAAGGTTTTTACTGTTACACTGTTTGTAAATCTTTTCTAGCTAGTTTCACTGTGTGTGAGGTATTAACTGGAAATTTTCTCCATTTGTTAAACATCTGTTTGTTCTGATTTCCTGGCAAGGAGTGTATCATATAACTGATTTAGTTCCTCACCCTTCGTACGTATTGGTATCCTGATGTTCTTCATGTTTCACTGTTGCAGTCATTACATTTGGGTAATCTGCTGGCAGGTTGCCTGTCGGCCTGAATAACAAAGTCTTGGGTCCTGCGTCGGTTGCTGTCTCTCCTTCCATGACGTCAGGTCATCAGGGGTATAAAACATGCAACTGACCCCATTTTATTTAGTCTTTCTTGCAGCGCGGTGCCTGAAGCAGAAGCAGCTCGCAAGTGCCAGTCGGCCGACTCCTGAAATTTTTGCATTCGAATTTCAGAACCGAAGTCTTCAAACTGAAGCTAAGTACCCCGTTGGGGAAACTTTTTCTTGCTCCTTACCAATGTCAGTAAAAGTTAATAATTGCATTACTTGTGGGAAGCAAATACCGCATAAGGATTTTCATTTGTACTGTGTTCCTTGCCTAGGCCCAGATCACAACGTGCCTTGCTGTCGGTTTTGTGCTAGGATTCAACCAACGCACTATTAAGCGTCAGTATAGTTTTGCTTCTAAGTATTTTAGTTCAAGATTCAATTATCCTGAAATGTCGTCTGTTAGCAATCCGACTACCGGAGTTCACAAAAAAACGCAAAGAAAAAGACAGACTGTAGAGGTCCAAAACAGACTAAGCTTCTCCTAAGCCAGTTGCTGGTTCACCGGTACTCAGTGAGGTGCTTTCGCAGCTCCTGATACCCCGCTACTTTTGAGTCGCAGGCCTCTACCGAGACCCATTTGGAGCCTGGTATGCCATGAGATTCTCAGAGTATTGAACCCGCAGATGTCTCTCCCTTGGATGGGTCCGGGGCCGCTGAGCAGGCACCGGCTTCTGAGGGTGTTTTCAGGCCTCAACATTTTTATATTAAACCAACGCCAGTCTCAAAAACAAAGTCAAAAATAGCTTCTATGTCTAAAAAACCGATGCATGAGCCACGTGCTCAGGACCCTATGCCTAAAAAACAGATGATCAAAATGGCTGAGGATTTAATTACCTTGATCATTGATTCCCAACCCCCCTGCTAAGAGGCCTAGACAAGGCACTGATTATGAACCTTCAGATCAGGTTTCCATTTCTTCTGATTCCTCTTCTGATCAGGAATTTTTTATTCCACCTTATGAGGATTCTGATGCTGAGGAATCCATTCCATCTGCATTTCCTCCTGAGGATTACTCTCTTGGAGAGACTTTGCATACTTTAAGGGAACATTATAACTGGGAGAGTCAGGACTTATCTGAATCAAAAAAAGATGCTTAGGGATTTCCTTCTTCTTCCTCAGCATAGGCCTTTGGCAATACCTCCTGTATTAGACATTGTATACTTTAAGGGAACATTATAACTGGGAGAGTCAGGACTTATCTGAATCAAAAAAAGATGCTTAGGGATTTCCTTCTTCTTCCTCAGCATAGGCCTTTGGCAATACCTCCTGTATTAGACATTGTTGATGTGTTTTCGGAATCAAGCATGGTTACTGATTCCCTGCCTCCGGCTCGTAGTAAGCCAGACAGATATTACAGGGTTCCTGACTCCCACAAATTTCTAATCAAGAATCCTGCTGCTGATCCTGAGACTATTTCTCAGGGTCCCAAGGGTGTAAAGGCCTCTGCAGCCCAAAATTCTACCCCCTCTGACAGAGATTCCAGGACGCTGGATAGATGGGGAAAGAAGGTTTATACGTCTGCAACCTTGGCAATCAGAGACTTAAACTGCCAATTTCATATGCTTAAATATCAACAGCATGTTATGGGCTTACTGAAACAGAAAATTATGTTGATTTCTGATTGTGTGGAAAATAGAGTTACAGGAATTATTGCAATCAGCAGAACAGGTTGGAAAGCATACTTTGCAATGTGGTTTTGATTCCTTGAAGGCCTCTTGTAGGGCCACTGTTACTGGATCTGTGATTAGAAGGCATGCCTGGCTCAAGGAGCAAAATCTGCTTGATCATGTTAAAACTAAATTGTTGGATAACCCCTTTGCAGCATGACACTCTGTTTGGTAATAAGGCAGAAGAGGTTTTAAAGAAAATGGAAGATAAAGCTAAATCTATGCAAACCGTAAAAGATTTCTTGCAAGTGCAGCCACCCAGGTTCAGTAGACACTGGCCTACTAAAAATTGGTCCTTTCCTGTGTCCAACAGAGCCACTCAAGGCAAATCCAGGTGCTCAAAAGGCTCCAGATACCAATCACAGGGTTCTTACAGGTCAAAGCAATGGGGTGCCTCCACCTCCAAATCTGGAGGAAACCAAGCACAATCCTACAGTAAGCAGTCTCAATGACTTTCCTCTACCATCACCAAGCACTTACCTTTTGGCAGCCTCCTTGGGGGAAAACTAGCACTTCATGCTCAATATTGGCAGTTAATTACCCAGGACAAGTGGGTATTAAACATAGTACCCTAGGGGTACAGATTTCAGTTCCATACTTTGCCAATTCCAAACAGATGGCCGGATCTGCCACAAAATCATTGGGCAGAGGCCCAGAAACAAGTCATGTCCCTCATGGATATGGGGGGCTATTTAACCGGTACCAGAAAAGGAAAAAGGACAAGGTTTTTATTCAAGACTTTTCCTGATACCCAAAAAAGACAATTCATGGCATCCAATTCTGGACTTATCGATTTTGAACACGTTCCTGGGCATTCCAAAATTCAAAATGCTGACTTTACAACAGCTACTGCCTATGCTAGGCAGGAATGCTTGGTTAGTAACTCTAGACTTGGAGGCATACCTGCATATCCCAATAAGGGAATCATGCAGAAGATACCTCCGCTTCAAATCAGGTTTTTTGCATTACCAATTCTCTGCACTGCCCTTTGGCTTATCTACTGCACCCAGGGTCTTTACAAAGTGCCTGGCACCAGTGATTGCATTCTGCAGACAAAGAAGCATTCAAATTTATCCTTATCTGGACAACTGTCTCATTCAAGCAGAGGACAAGGACACTCTTCTTCAACATCTGGCATTTGTAAAAAGGCTTCTAGCATGCCTAGGGTACACCATAAACGAAAATAAATCACAACTGGTACCCTCTCAAATAATTACATTCCTGGGTGCAAGCTTGAATACAACTGCCCAGATGGCTTACCTTATGCCAGACAAACAAAGGCATCAGACAACATACTTCAAACAAATGGCAACAAAAACCCAGTTATCTGCAAGACAAATTCTGCAGGCTTTGGGATTCAAGGCATCCTGCATTCCACATGTGAGACTGCATATGAGGAAACTTCAATGGTACCTAAAAAGTTTATCGAGTCAACATTTTCACAGTTTGGAAACAATGATTCCTCTCATTCCCTGCCTACAACAGGAGTTTCTCTGGTGGGGAGAGACATGTCATCAAAACAAGCGACTGTCATTCACTCTACCTCCTGCCACCCAAACCCCAACTACAGACGCATCAGACTATGCTTGGGGGGCCCACCTGGTGGGGAAATGCATTCAAGGCAAATGGAGCCCAAACCAAATGCATCTGCATATCAACCAGAAAGAGATGCTAGCTGTTCAGAATGCCCTGACAGGCTTCAAGGACTTACTTCATCCAGGACAACTACTGATAAAGACAGACAACACCACAGTTATGTGGTACATAAACAAGCAGGGGGGTACACATTCCTACCCCCTTTGCAGACTAGCCATGGCCTTGTGGAACACAGCCTTGACTTACCAAATACATCTTCAAGCTCAATTCCTGCCAGGAAAACAAAATACTCTGGCAGACGACCTAAGCAGAAATCTTATGGACCCGCACAAATGGAAACTGGATCCACAAATCTTCAGCATGTTAACACAGAAATGGGGGAGCCCAGACATAGATCTATTTGCCTCTCCCCAAAATTATCAGTTGGACAAATTCTGCACAAGAACTCATTGCAAAAAAGCATGGAAAGTGGACGCCCTATCCTTCAGCTGGAAAAACCTATAAGTCTATGCCTTTCTACCTCTGCCTCTACTCTCCAAGGTCTTACAAAAAGTCAGACAGGAAAAAACAAAAATGATCCTAGTTGCTCCGGACTGGCCTCGCCAGCACTGGTACCCACTTCTAAGGAATATGTCTCAACTTCCTCCATGGTACTTGCCTCAAGTACCTCATCTACTGTCTCAGCAGAACAATCAAATTCTGCACACTCAGCTCCAAACTCTGAATCTTGCAGCAACACCTCTCAGTAAATCTGTGATGGATGTCATTTTGGAAGCCAGAAGGCCCAGTACTAGAAAATCTTATGCTGATAAATGGAAGAGATTCTGTGCTTGGAACCAAGCACAAGGAACAGACACAGCAAAGCCCAATATTCCTCAGATTTTACAATATTTGACTGAGATGCTTGACAAGAGCCTATCTTTTCCTTCAATAAAAATCCATGCTTCTGCCATCTCGGCTCATTATAACACAGAGCCTCCCCTCTTTTCTCATCCTCTGCTTAAATAGTATCTTAGAGGGGCCAAAAATTGAAGGCCTCCCAGAAGATCACCAACTCCTGCATGGGACCTCAATTTTGTGCTGGAAAAACTCATCCTGCCTCCTTTTGAACCAGCAGCTACTGCGGATATAAAATTTCTATCTTGGAAAACAGTTTTTCTCTTGGCAGTCACTTCAGCAAGAAGGGTTTCAGAACTACAGGCTCTCATGGCAGTGGAGCCTTTTATTACATTTTACCCGGACAGGGTGTCCCTCAGGACCAATCCTTCTTTTATGCCTAAGGTGGTATGCAGTGTGGCTCTTAACCAGACCATTCACCTGCCAACATTTTACCAAATCCGCAGAACAAGGGGAAGCAGATTCTGCATTCATTGGACGTTCACAGACAACTAAGATTCTACTTAAACTGGACCAAATCTGTAAAAGTCTGAGCAACTACTAATAGCATTTGCTGCAGGGTCAGAGGGGAAGGCTATATCAAAGCAGACTATTTCCAACTGGATAAGCCACTGCATTCGTTTCTCCTACTTACACCATGGTAAACCTGTGCCCAAGGGGATCAGATCACACTCCACCAGGGCTGCCTCTACTTCAGCAGCTTTTCTCAGGGGGGTTCCAACCAAAGACATTCTAGAAGCTGCTACTTGGAGCTCTGTTCATACCTTCACAAAGCATTATCATTTGCCTCTCTTCTCCAAATCCAGGACAGGCTTTGCCACTGCAGTTCTGCAGGGCCTTATAGCCGCTCCTAATGCTGTGTAGTTCCATCCTCCCATCCATAGCTTTGGGATTCTACCCAAATGTAATGACTGCAACAGTGAAACACGAAGAACATAGTACAGTTGTGTACACTTACCATAAATGTAGATGTTCGAGTGTATTCACTGTTGCAGTCCTGGTTACTCACCCGTCATCCCCCTTTCTATATCTTTTCTTTCCTTCACTATACACTAAAGCCTTTGTGGTGTATTTGCTTTTAGATGAAGGAAAAGGTTTATGTTGCTAAAAGTGCAATTTTATGTATTTCTGTTTACTTATATATATTTCCCCCCCCCCTCCCCATTTGGGGGGCACCTGACATCTGGAGCAAGAAAAACTGAATAAAATGGCGTCGGCTGCATGTTTTATACCCCTGACAACCTGACGTCATGGAAGAGGAGACAGCAACCGATGCAGGACCCAAGACTTTGTTATTCAGGCCGACTGAGGGCAACCTGCCAGCAGATTATCCAAATGTAATGACTGCAACAGTGAATAGACTCGAACATCTACATTTATGGTAAGTGTACACAACTGTACTTTCTTATACTTGGTAGCTTTGCAGTTGCTCGCCCCTACTGTAAATTTGATCTGGGACACTCCTCCCAGTCTAATGTAATTAGCTCAGTCTACTTAAAACAGAGAGAACATTTGATAAGGCCAACCCACTTAGTTTGTTATCCTTGAATTATCTTCTGCTCCTTTCTCCCATTCCACTTTACTAAAAAAAATTGCTAGAATCTTCCTGTGTTCTGACTGTGTGTGCATCTCAGCTGATAAGTATATTTTTGGCACATTTTAACTGTTCAGAGTTGAATAAAACAATAATTGAATTCAGTTCAGAATACATTTTGAATAAATTGCATTTATTTAAACTGTATTTGCTTTAATACTGCTATACACTCGTGTGCTAGCTTGCGCTGCACTTGAATTGTTTTTAGTGTGGTTTTAGCTGCTTTTCTGTAAAAAAAAATAAATAATAATTCTAAGCTTATTTCCTGCCTTTCCTGTAACTAGTCTAGTCCAGATATAGATTTGCTGTATCCAGGATTGTTTGTAAGCTTCTGAGCCCCCCCCCCCCAAGCCTTTCTGTGTTGGAGGGAAGCCTCTTACCTTATACATGGGACTGGTAAGCACTAGGTAGCCTATCTACTACAAGAGGAGTGGTTTCTGGCCCAGAAATTGTAGTCTACTTGCCGTTTGGGCAGTTTTTCTAGCTCTTTCAACTTTCTGGTTTATAAGCCCGCGTTTGTGCTTGTTTCCCACCTTTCCTGTAACTAGTCTAGTCTAGATACAGATTTGCTGTATCCAGGACTGTTTGTAAGCTTCTGAGTGGTGCAAAGTTCTGCTCTTCAATATTTCCCTTAGATCTACTAGTTCTCTCCTCTCCTGCACCTTTACTTGCTTATTAGTCTAGCACTTTACCAGACTTCTTATAGTAATTACTGTAGCACATTAGCCTGACGAGTCTGATATGCAAAGCTATAGAACGCATCATCGTGGACCTAATAAACAAGGATATAGGGGATCTCCAAACTCTGGATCCCACATAGTTTGGTTTTGTGAAGGGTAGATTATGCATGCTCAACTTGGTCAACTTCTCTGAGTCAGTCACCAGAGCTGTGGATGAAGGCGAAGTGGTTCATACAGCCTAGCTTAATCATGCCAAGGCCTTTGATACCATTCCCCGCTCAGGAATCATAGAAAAACTCACTAAGCTAGGCATCACCCCCTATATCACTAGGTGGGTTGCAAACTGGCTCACAGGTAGAACCACAGCGTGAAAGTAGTGGACTCCAAGTCAGACTGCCGACCAGTCACAAGTGAAGTCCCACAGGGTTTTATCCTGGGTCCTCTCCTGTTTGGTATCTACTTCTCTGAAGTCCAGGCCAACATGAAGGGACTTTGCCCAACAAAGTTTGCAGACGATTGCAAGTTGGGAGCTATTATTAACTCACTGAGTGATGTTGGCATCCTACAGAAAAGGCCTCATGGAGACCAATGACTGGTGTCAGAACCATGGCCTTGAGCTCAATGCCAAAAAATGTGTCATCATCCCCTTTTGGAAAAAACAGGTTCCCATGAATTACCACATAGATGGTAGTCCACTGAACACAGAAGGCGTCATAAGAGATCTGGTAACACAGGTTGACAGCAACCTCTCTTTTGACCACCACATTGCCACTGTGGTCAGAAAGTCCTATGTGGCACATCTCATTACTTAGGGTTTTGCATCCAGGAAGAAAGAGGTCATTGTCTCCCTCTACTCTTCTCTCATTAGGGCAGTCACTGAGTACAATGCCCCATTTGGCAATTACCTCACTAAACACCTGCAACAACTGGAGAGGCCGCAAAAGTACCTCACAAAGAGGGTCATAGTCCTTAAACATTTGTCCTATACGGACAGACTGAAAAAACTCCAACTACTGTCTGTCTCATATCACCTACTTAAAGGCGATCTCTGCTTGACTTACAAAGCCATGTCTGACCCAGCTCTGTTAGAAATGCTACATCTAAAGAAATCCCAATCACTCCACACTACATGCTCCAGAGACCTCAGTCTCATTACCACAAATCAACAGAACATGCTGGAGGGACACATTTATAACCTAGAGACTGCTCATGCTATGGAATAGACTTCCCATACATGTCAAGCAGAGTACATCACTGGCCCTCTTCAAGAGAAATCTTGACGAGTGGATGGGAAATAGAATAATCACCCCAGGGATCACACCAGTGGCTTTACTCGACAGAGGCACTGGGAACTAAGGTTGGGTGGCACGATGCCAGGGTAATCTTATGGGCTAGGCTTGTAAAAGCTCCAGGGTCATTAGACTAGTACACACCTATGAACTAGAGCATCCAGAAAGGTTCCTCACAAAAAGAATACATGGTGTAGAATACATGTCCTAAGCAGACCACCTCAAAGGCCTGCCCCTATACTCTGTCCCTTACAGACAGTTAAAAAGTGATCTATGCCTGGCTACCAATCATCCTCTGATCTAGCTCTGATGGATCCACTGCACATCCACAAAACAAATAGCATCAGAAGTACCTGATCTAGGGATCTAAACCTTGTATGTAACAAAAATAAGGCATGTTGAAGGGACAGGTGTGTGTTTCAAATTTTATCCACTTTCTGGAACAGGTTTCTCATCCATGCGAAGCAGAGTTCTTCCCTGCACTTGTTCAAGTGTAACTTGGAACAGCGGATGGAGAATCCAAAATTTATCCCTCTGGCATCTGTCTCTCCGCTACAAAGAGAAAGCCTGCAAGTGCGTGACCAATCAAGACTAAGTTTTATACACTCCCAACACAAATCTATAGTCTCAAACTCTGTCCAATACAATTGGGAAGCATGGCTAGGCTTAAAAAGGCCCTTTAGGGTTGTTAGCCTAGTAATCACCTAAGAAAATTGGAGCTGAATTTGTCTGCTAGTAATTGGCTATGTCCTCTGGGACTGAGTATGTGAAATAATTTACTGTCAGGTCTGTGCAGCGTTTAACATTATTTCTGACATTCTAACATAGTTAAAGAAGTCTTTGTAGTTATCTTTTATCTGGGCAGCTATTTTTAACTCTTGTCTGTCTTTGGTTGATTTGACTAGAACTCAGAGTTCCTTGATTAGTTTAACAAGAACGTTCTTGTCTTCTTGAGTTAGACTTGCTTTAGCATGCAATAAGTCTTTTTCTTTTAAACTGTTTATATTATGATTACACAATCATGGGTTATTTTGCATTGTATTTATTTCATCAGGGAACAGATGGCATCTATGCAACTATTTATATGTGCAGAGAACTTGGCAGTAAAGGATTCCAGTTAAGCAGTGGAAATGTCTATGCAGAAGAGGCTTTTGAATTTATTCAGGTCATCACTCAGTTTTAACAGATTAGCCTTTGCATAGTCTCCGAATATGGTGGTATTGGGGAATGGTTCTGGCTTCAAGTTGAGTGTGACTGACGTGTGGTCTGATGTGACTATAGAGGATGTTAAAAATATGAGGGAAGCAGAGCTGTCCCATACTGATGAAGACCAAGTCCAGTATTTTATCTCCCATGTAGGGTGTGGAAAAACTGGTCCAGGGAGTTTGTATTTATGAATTCTAGAAATTTCTGCACATGTATGTTTGGGAATGTACAAGTCTCCCAGCTGATGGCTGAACAGTTCTAGTCTCCTGGGAGAATGGTAGTTAATCCTGTACTAGAATTAATCGACTTACAGGAAGTTACTAATCATGCAGCCTTGAAAACAATTGAGGAATGTAACCAGATTTCCTAGTTGCCTCAGAGCACTTGTCCGGTTAAGTGACTTGCTTTGAGAGTCGCACAATAGGCAAAAGAAAGCTGGGTGAGTTGACCTGACCAGAAACCCTTCAGAGCCTTTCATTTTTTTATATTAACAATTTTCTTTCTACTATAGATCATTAAGCGCCCACCATAATTTTTCTCAAATTTTGAGAAATTTCTGCATAGAATTTCTAACTGTACAAGGCAAAGGGGAGTTACCACTCTTTCAATAATGGTTTTCATTATGCCGCTGCCTAAAATTTTACATCTTGAGTATATATTTAGATGAAATTAATAAAGTATTTTAAATAATACTTTCAGCTAAGAGAAACTCTTTCCCCCAAAGAGTTGGTTGTTGAACATATCCTTTTGTTGAAGGGCAAGACGTTGTTCATAGGTTGGTACTAGGCTATCAGCCCTAGGGCCTATACAAGCCCAGCCATAACAATTCCCTGGCTATTTCTTCCCACACTATTTACTTCCCTGGACCCCTGTCTAGCAGGGCGACTGACGTGATCTCCGGGGTGAATTTCCTTTCTCCCATCCAATCGTCAAGGTTCCTTTTGAAGAGGACCAAAGAGGCACTCTGCTTGACATGTATGGGCAATCTATTCCAGAGTCTGGGGAGTCTCTGGGTCAGGAACCTAACCCTCCAGCATGTTTTGTTTATTGTGATGACAAGGTTTAGATCCCTGGAGCGTGTGGCTCTGTGTGATCAGAGAGTTGATCTTTTGCCAACCTGTAACACACTCCTCAGCAAACTTTCTGTAGTACAAATGCAGAAGAGACCTCAGCATAGGCTCTTACGTCTGGGCCTTAGCCACTGGGACTACTCTGCTAACTGAAGACAAGGTCTGCACAACCTGGAGCCCAGTAAATCTATTGAAAAGAATCAAGGGAACTAAAATACTCTATATGGATATTTTTTCTACAGATCAGGTAAATGGCTTTCAGCCACATTAAGGAAACTTCTGTGCTGCAACAGCTGGCATCTGTACCCCACTGTTGTCATGGGAGCAGGACACAAGACAGAGAGTGGGTGAGACATATCTACACTGAGACTGACATCTATAGGCATCTGTATGACTGATGGAGTGGTCTCTAGAGCCTTACACATACTCTGTCTGCAGATACTTTAGTAGGAATTTTTCTTCTATACTTCAGTTTTGTACATCCTTCTAGGATGATGGCTGCTAGCAGATGGTTTGCTAGAGATGGCTGGCCCAAACCAAGGACTAACTACTTTTTGATCCAAGTAGGCCTTTACATTTCTGGTTGTACCTGACAAAGATGTCTTTCTAAAAATCATCACAGTGCTCACTAGAGGACATCTGATGCTCTTCTAAAGGAAAGGGACACTAAGTGAAAACCTTTAGGCAGAAGCTGTCATGCTTGCTCAGTTTCTTGAATACTTTACTTTTCTTTGTCTGTTATAGACTTCTACATTTTGAAAATTCCAAGTTGACAAGAAATATAACATTAACAGTCAAACTGAGCAACAGAAGCCACAATTATGGATCAACTAAAACTTTCCAAACTGGGTATTTACTTCTGTCTGAATATTACCTGTGAGTAACTCAACAGATAGTACAGACTCAAAACAATTTGTTATTGTGGCACACAATGGTGGAGTAATGGGGTGCGTGACTCCTTTTTTGTACTCCATATATTAGATTGATGGTTGGGTAAAGGTGTAATTTTGCTCGACGGTGACACCCATGAAAGCTCTGGAAATTAGACCAGAAGGGCAGACACCTACCTTAATAAGTTCTCCATGAACAAGGAATTATACTGCAGTGGTTATGATTATATATGCTCACAAATAAATTAAATGATTAATTTAGCTGGAAAGGAAACATGAGGATCAGATTTCTGACAGAAGCTATCCGAATGAAAATGTGAGGGAAGGATAACGTAGGAGAAGTAGGATAAGGATACCCTACCCTAGCTCAATAGGACAGCAAGATATAATGGAAACCAAGGATAGCTTAAAGGGTAAGGTGGGTGGAATACGCATTGCAACATTGATCTGACTGAAAATTTACTTTTATATTAAGTTACCAATACAACTGTACTATGCTCTTCCCAAGAGTACTATTGCAGTTGTATTTACTACTGGCATGATTCTCAGATCTCTGTGAATGGATGATAGCAAAAGAAGAGGGTTGGAGATCAGCATATCATGTAGGATTGCCCTAGTAAAGCCCACCCTCACCCATAAGTGAATATCCAACCTGTAATTTTGGAAAAGGGTGCATACTGATGTCCATGCTGTAACCTCCAAAACAGCTTCAGTATCCACATTTAAGAATGCCATTGTGGCCACAGTCCCCCTGGTTTTGCTCTGAATTGGCCTGCCAGGGACTTCCTTTGTGATAAGTAACAGAACTGGATACACTGATAAAAAGCCATTTAAACACTGATAAAAAGCCATTAAAAAATAGTTTGTTTCAATAGTGGTTCTCCTCTTTTTTTTTTTCTTTCCATCAAAGAAAATAAAGTGCTGGCTATATTTTTGACCACCCTAATTCTGTGGTGGTAGAGTTTGGATTGTCAGTGAACATCCAGTGAATTGATTCTTTCACCCTTAGATTGATAATTAGGAAAAGAAGGCTACAAGCTGATTAGTCTGAAGGTAGATTCTGTGACTACTTCAATCAAGAAGGAAGGACTGGTTTTAAGACTTTGCCTATCTATCTTTATGGAAGACTAGTTAAACTTTCCTAGCACACATGATGGTCACTAGCAAAGCAGGTTTTCCATGTTAAGAATGTTACAGAATTGGAGGAAGTTGATTCAAAAGGAGATTGTTTTAAGTTATTCTAGTACACAGTACATGTCCCATGGAAGACTTTTTTTTTTCTAGGTGATATGAGTTGTAGCCCTCCCTTCTGGAATTGTTTTACTAGTCTACATCTAGGAAGGGGTGACTACGGAAGAAGGCGGACTGAAATGGGTGATAGGTGAACTTTGACTGAAGTATTGGCCAAGCTAGCCCCAAAACAACTCAGTGAGATATTGGAAGATCAGAAGAACACCTGCTACAACTGGGTCCTGTCCTCTGCCCTGGCAGCAGTGGGAAAACCTCTTCCCCTTAGATATTTAGGATTTCCTACAGGTTGGCTTCTTTACCTCCCTAATGACGCTGAACACATCCTTTGAGTACTGGTGCTAGAAAAACTTTGGAATAGACTCTTCTCTACAGTGAGTTACAGTGTTATCGAGTTGGAGAGTATTACAGGACCCCATTGATTGAGTCAGAAAGTCCGCCATTGTTGGCAGCACTTGGTGCTTCCCCCTGCACATTTCCATGATAAAGGAAAACCAAGGCTGTCTGGGTCAAAGGAGTACTATTAAGGTCATCTTGGGCCCTTCTCTCCTCATTTTCTGGATCATGCAGGGACACAAGAGCATCCAAGAGAAATCACAGAGATATCTATCTACCCAATCTATGGAGAAGGCATCTATTACTAAAGCCCTCTTACAAGTGATTCTTAGCAGAAGTGATTTAACAGTTTGTTATCTTGTATAGCAAACTGGTTCATCTGGGGAATGCCCACTTGTGCACCAGCTACAAAAAAGACAGCCCTGTTTAAAATCCATTCGTGCAGGTCTGCCTTTGATCAGCCACTGTATTTTGTTCTGGAAGTATGGGCACTACCTTGAGAGTCATCCAGTGCTGAGCTACTTCCCAGGTGGTCTCTGCTGGGCTCCAGAGGTTAAATGATCCTGTACTTCCCTGCTTGCTTGTTGTCTATTAACCACCTGCAGGATACTTTCCTTCCAAACTCGATCGATGATTCTCAGTCTCTGTATGCAGTCCACTGTTTCCTTGTTGATGGAATGCTTTTTTTTTTTTTCCTTTGGAGAGTATTCCACTCTCTGTATGTACCTTAAAATTTACTCCTTCCTGTAAATATGCAAGTCCCAAAACTTCAATAAGCCCAGTGTGGTCACCTCCTTGCTGTCACATGTATGTAGTAGATCATCCTTAACTGGCCCAGTGTTAATCATATGGGTTGTGTGTTCCAGATATACATACTGTATCCTGAAAAAAAAAATAATGCAGTTTGGCAGCAAATGGGGACACACTTCTGGCCAATTAGGAAACATTGCACAACCCTGTCTTCCATTTTTATTCCTGCATTTAACTGGTTATCATTTGAATATATTCAGGATCAGTGCACCACTTCATCTTTGTCCAACTTCTGCTATAATATGCAGATAAGATATTTTACCATGGCGATTATAAAATGCATCATGCACTTACATTATGCTTGTTAAATATTTGACTCCCTCAGCATAACTATGCAAATAGAATAGAGGCATATACAAACAGACACAATCATGTCTCTCAAGTGCCCCTGATTTTTAGGGACATCCCTGATTATGACAGTAAATGATGTTGTGATCTCAAAAACAGGTGTGATTTGGTGGCAAACAAAACCCCACCCACCCCTGTAGTCTGTTAACATAAAAAGCAGAAAAAAAACAGCAGTAAGACTCATATCCTGGCATAAACTGTCAGAGCTATCTTGTGTTCTTGATTTTTTTCTGCACACGGTTTGCATTTAAAAACTAGACATCATTACATTGTCAGACATTTTTGCTTTTCCTCCCTATAAACACCACATTTAATTGGGAAATACAATGAATTACGCACTGCTCCACTTCAGCTCTTACATTCCTCTGATCTGTCCAGATTTTCACAGAATGTCCAAATTTTTGCATCATATTTTTGGTCTGTTCCTCATAAAATATGTGGCTTTCTAGCAAACTGCTGAGAATTGAAACCACTAAATAACACCAAACACATCTCTCAACTGTACAGATTTTTGCAGAATGTCCAGATTTTTGCCTCATATTTTTGGTCCATTTTATATGTTTGATTATCCAAACTATTCTAAGTCCCAGTTAGTTTGGATAATTGACTCTCTACTGTTAATGCCCCATGGAAATATGACTAAAGGCTTGACTGTAGCAGTTTGATTGGCCTTCTCCTGACTAAAGGGGACCCCATATGGACTCTGCGGGGACCAAGGACAGATGGGAATTGTCACTTCCAAGGAATAGGAGTACTGGGACAATGTGGATACTGGGTACCGATGGGTGGCAGACTCCCACTCTGTCTAGAAGAAGGAGGGCTTTCTTCAGACTGGAGTCTATAAGTGGCCTATGAGTGACTACAGGAAGGTTATCTTTTGTAATGGATTTTGAGAGGACAGCATCCTCTCTAAAAATCATAATTCAGGGAGAAGACCTTTGAGAAGGCAAATCTACTGTTCGGGGGGGGGGGGGTGGAAACACAAGACCCACTGGACACCTGCTTGGAGACTGCAGGGAGGTGGAGTGAGGAGAAATGTCATTTTTAGGGTCTTTTTAGCATGGATGCCTGTGTTAGAAAAGTACAGTTATGTACCTACCATAAATGTAGATGTTAGAGTGTATTAACTGTTGCAGTCATTACACTTGGGTTATCCTGCTGGCAGGCTACCTGCAGTCAGCCTGAATTCCAAAGTCTAGGTCCGGTGTCAGTTGCTGTCACCTCTTCTCTGACGTTAGTGCGCCAAGGGTATAAAAGATGCAGCCGACGCCATTTTCTTCAGTTTTTCTTGCCCCAGATGTCAGGTGCCCCCAAATTGGAAGGCTGAAAATTATGCCAATAAGTATGCATGCACAAAAATAACATTTCCTTCATCTACAAGCAAATACACCACATAGGTTGTATAGGATAGAAAGTACAGATAAGTCCCAGCAAAGAAAAGGGGTATGGTGGGTGGGTAACCTGGACTGCAACAGTGAATACACTCAAACATCTACAGTTATGGTAGGTATACAACTGTACTATGTTCATCGTGAACAAGGTAAGCAGTAAGAGTGGAAATCTTTATGAGGTATTTGTTTCCCACAAGTTAAACAGTTATTCACTTTTTCTGACATCGGCTGAGGCAAGAAAGAGTCCCCAACGGGGTACTTAGCTTTATAGAAGTCTTCGAAGTAGTATTCGGTAGTAGTAATCTCTGGATCTGACCGACCGGCACTTGCGAACAGCTTCTGCTTCGGGCGCCACGCAGCAAGAAAGACTGGGGAAAATGGCGTCGGCTGATGCCTTTATACCCGAAGACCAGCAGTGATGACGTCGGGTGAAGTGCGACACCAGCCGAGGCCAGACCCAGACTTTGGAATCCGGCCGACCGAAGGGCTGCCTGACGACAGGACAACCCATTTGTTAGGACTGCAGATGCATCCTTGAAGGACATCTGTACTATGTTCATCGTGTTTCACTGTTGCAGTCATTACATTTGGGCTGAATCCCAAAGCTGAGGTTGGGTGGCTGGGTCTAAATAGTATTAGGTGAGGCTATAAGGCCCTGAAGAACTGCAGTGACAAAGCCTGCTCTGGATTTAGAGTAGAGAGGTAAGTGGTAGTGCCTGGTAAAAGTGTGCACTGAACTCCAAGTTGCAGACTAAAATGTCTTTGGTTGGTACTCCTCTGAGGAAGGCTGCTGAAGTGGCTGTTGCTCTGGTTGAATGTGGCCTAATGCCCTTAGGCACTGATTTGCCATGTTGTGCATAGCAGAAACGAATGCAGTGGCCTATTCATTCTGAAATAGTCTGCTTTGAGATAGCCTTTCCTTGTGATCATGCAGCATATGCTACTAAGAGTTGCTCAGTCTTTCTGAAAGCCTTAGTTCTGTCCAGGTAGAAGCGTAGCTGTCTGTGTATGTCCAAAGAATGCAGGAGTCTCTCACCCTTATTCTGCAGGTTTGGATAAAAAGTAGGTAAATGAATGGTTTGGTTAAGCGCCACACTGGACATTACCTTAGGCATAAATGTCGGGTTCATCCTCAGAGAAACCCTGTCTGGATGGAAAATGATAAAAGGTTCCACAGCCATGAGTGCCTGTAACTCTGAGACTCGTCTTGCAGAGGTTATTGCTAGCAGCAGACTGTTTTCCAAGATAAGAACTTTATTTCAGCTCTATTGGCTGGCTCAAAAGGCGGCAGTGTGAGTTTTTCCAAGACATAATTGAGGTCCCATGCAGGTATTGGTGCTCTCCTTGGAGGTCTTATGTTTATGGCTCCTCTGAGGTACTGTCTTAGCAACGGATGTGAAAAAATTGGTGGTTCCGTACTGTAATGAGCTGAAATGGCAGAGGCATGGATTTTAATTGATGAAAAGGATAGGCCTTTGTCCAGCATCTCAGTTAGGTATTGTAAAATCTGAGGAATATTTGGTACAAACGTGTCAATTCCTTGTGCCTGGTTCCAAGCACAGAATCTTTTCCATTTTTCTGCATAAGATTTCCTGGTACTGGGCCTCCTGGCCTCCAAAATAACATCCATTACTGCTTTAGAGTGATGTGTGTTCTGAATGGCTACATTATCCACCATGCTGCAAGATTTAGGGTTCTGAGTTGGCTGTGCAGGATCAGATTGTTTCGTTGGGTCAGTAAATGAGGAATCAGAGGCAACGTCCAGGTTGGGCCTTGAGACAAGCTCTTTAGGATTGGATACCAGTGTTGGCTGGGTCAGTCTGGAGCAATCAGAATCATTTTTGGCTTCTCTTGTCTGACCTTTAGGAGTACCTTGGGGAGGAGAGGCAGGGGAGGAAAGGCATATACTGTTAGGGTTTTCCAGCTGAATGATAGAGCATCCACTTTCCATGCTTGCTTGTGATAGGTCCTTGAGCAGAATCTCTGTAGTTGGCAATTGTGAGGGGAGGCAAATAGATCTATGTCTGGGCATCCCCATTTCTTTATTATCATGCTGAAGACTTGTGGATCCAGTTTCCACTCGTGGGGATCCGTGAGGTTTCTGCTTAGTTCATCTGCCAGCGTATTTTTCTTTCCTGGCAGGAATTGTGTTTGCAGGTGTACTTGATAAGTCAATGCTGTGTCCCACAAAGTCATGGCTTGTCTGCAGAGGGGGTAGGAATGTGTGCCTCCCTGCTTGTTTATGTACCACATGACTGTAGTATTGTCCGTCCTTATCAGTAGTTGTCCTGGATGGAGTAGATCCTTGAAAGCTGTCAAGGCATTCTGTACAGCTAGCATCTCTTTTTGATTGATATGAAGGTGCCTTTGGCTTGTGGGCCATGTGCCCTGAATACATTTTCCTGCCATGTGGGCCCCCCAGGCATAATCTGATGCATCTGTTGTTATTGACTGCCTGGCTGTGGGTAGGGTGAATGGCTGTCCCTTGTTCTGGTGACAGGCCTGTGCCCACCATCGAAACTCCTGTTGCAGGCAAGGAATGAGAGTAATTAATGTTTCCAGGCTGTGACAATGTTGAGTCCAAATGCTTTTTAGATACCATTGTAGTTTTCTCATATGCAGTCTGGCATATGGAATTAGCAGAATGCAGGATGCCATGAAGCCCAAAGCCTGCAGAATTTTTCTTGCAGATAAGTGGGTCTTTGTTGCCAACATTTTGAATTAAGAAGTCAGTTGCCTTTGTCTGGCGTGAGATAAGCCATCTGGGCAGTTGTATTTAAGCTTGCACCCAGGAATATTATCTCTTGAGAGGGTACTAGTTTTGATTTATTTTCGTTTACTGTGTACCCTAGGCAAATTAGTAATCTTTTTACAAACGCCAGATGCTTTAGTAGAATGTCCTTGTTCTCTGCTTGAATAAGGCAATCGTCCAAGTAAGGATATATCTGAATTCCTCTTTGTCTGCAAAATGCAATTACTGGTGCCAGGCATTTTGTGAAGACCCTGGGCGCAGTAGATAAGCCAAAGGGCAGTGCAGAGAATTGGTAGTGCATTGAGCCAGCTATGAATCTGAGGTATCTTCTGCAAGATTGTCTGATTGGAATATGCAGGTATGCCTCTTTTAGGTCCAATGTTACCAGCCAAGCCTTCTTGGCCAGCATGGGCAGGAGCTGCTGCAGAGTCAACATTTTGAATTTTGGAACGTCCAGAAATGTATTTAGAATAGACAGGTCCAGTATTGGTCTCCAGGCTTTGTCTTTTCTGGGTACCAAGAAAAGTCTTGAGTAAAATCCTTGTCCCTGCTCTTGCTGTGGTTCTTGCTGAATGGCCCTCATGTCCATGAGGGATGAAACTTGTTTTTGTGCCTCTGCCCATTGATTGTGTGGCAGGTCCTGCATACCTTTTGCCCTTGGCAGGGTGTAAAAGTGGAACCTGTAGCCCTGAGACACTATATTCAAGACCCATTTGTCATGGGTGATCATGTGCCACCAATTTTGAGAAAAAAGTGCTAGTTTTCCCCCTAAGGGGGCTGCCAAAAGATAAGTGCTTGGTGCTGGCAGAGGAAAGTCATTGGGACTGTTTCCTGTATGGCTGTGATTTGTCTTCTCCGCATTTGGAGGTAGAAGCGCCCCACTGTTTAGGCCTGTATGAGCCCTGGGGCTGGGATCTGCCTCTTTGTGGCCTGTCTAACACTGGAAAGGACCAATTCTTAGTAGGCCAGTTCCTGCTAAATCTGGTTGGCTGTACCTGTAAGAAATCCTTTACTATTTGCATAGATTTCGCTTTGTCCTCCATTTTCTTCAACAGGTATCATGCTGTAATGGAGCATCTAATAATTTTGCTTTAACATGATCAGGCAGATTCTGTTCCTTTAACCAAGCATGCCTCCTAATGACAGAACCCATAACTGCAGCCCTGCAAGAGGCCTCCAGAGAATCAAAACCACATTGCAGTGTATGCTTTCCCACTTGTTCAGTTGCATGCAATAAATCCTGCATTTCCTTATTTTCTGCACAATCAGAATTTGACAACATTTTCTGTTTTAGCAGCGACATTAAGTATTGCTGATATTTAAACATATGAAATTGACAATTTAAAGCCCTCACGGCCAAAGTAGCAGAAGTGTAAACCTTTTTTCCCCATCTGTCTAGTGCCCTTGAATCTTTATCAGAGGGTATAGGGTTTTTTGCAGTAGAAGCCTTGACTCCTTTGGGACCCTGAGAAATAGTTTCTGGGTGCGCAGCAGCAGGGTTTTTATAAAGAAATATATGTGAATCTGGAACCCTGTAGTATCTGTCTGGTTTAACAGGGGCAGGAGGTAAAGAGTAAGGAGAAAGTCCGGACTCTGAAAATACATCATCTAAAATGTCTAACACAGGAGGAATAGCCAGAGGCCTGTGCTGGGGTAGTAATAGATAATCTCCAAGCCTTTTCTTAGATTCTGAGTAGTCTTGACTCTCCCAGTGGAAGTGCTCCCTCGTGGTATGTAGGGTTTCCCCAAAAGAATAATCCTCAGGGGGTGAGGCTGAAGGGATAGATTCTTCAGCATCAGAATCCTCGTAAGGAGGAAAAGAGTATTCCTGTTCAGAAGAGGAATCGGAAGAAATGGAAACCTGATCTGAAGATTCATATTCTATCTCTTGTCTAGGCCTCTTGTCAGGAGGGGGATGGGAACCCCTGATCAAGGTAATTAGGTCTTCGGCCATTTTGAGCATTTGTTTTTTAGGCATGGAAGTCTGTCCAGGAGAATGCTGTACTTGTTTCTTTGTCTTTAGAACTGCTTTAGTCTTTGCTTTGGAAGCTGAAGTAGGCTTTACATATAATTGTGTAGGTCTGAAAACACCCTCAGAAGCCGATACCTGCACAGCGGCTCCGGACCCATCTGAAGGTATAGTTTCTGAGTATCCAATACCTTGAGTATCCAGAGGACTAGCTGGCTCCACGTGGGAGTCATCAGCGGCCTATGGCTCTGAGGTAGCGGGTGTCAGGGGCTGCGAAAGCACCTCACTGAGAACTGGCGAACTGGGGACTGGCTTTACGGAAGCCTCGTCTGTTTTGGACCTCGGATGCCTGTCCTTTGCTTTTTCCTTGTGCTTTTTATAAACTCTGGTCGTCGGCTGTTCCGACGGCATTATACAACTGAATCTTCGGCCAAAGTAATGAAAGGCAAAATCGTACCAACGCTTAATAGTGCATTGGTTAAATCTAGCACAAAACCGACAACTTGCAACGTTGTGATCAGGGCCTAGGCAAGGAATACAGTACGAATGAAAATCCTTAAGAGGTATTTGCTTCCCACAAGAAATACAATTGTTAACTTTTTCTGACTTCGGTCTGGAGCAAGAAAAAAGTTTCCCCAACGGGGTACTTACTTTAATGAAGACTTCGGATATGAAATTCGTATTTGAAAATCTCAGGAATCGGCCGACCGGCACTTGCGAACTGCTTTTGCTTCGGGCACCGCGTGGCAAGAAAGACTGAAGAAAATGGTGTCGGCTGCATCTTTTATACCCCTGGCGCACTGACGTCAGGGAAGAGGCGACAGCAACAGACACTGGACCTAGACTTTGGAATTCAGGCCGACTGCGGGTAGCCTGCCAGCAGGATAACCCAAGTGTAATGACTGCAACAGTGAAACACTATGAACATCCCTTGACTTTGGGCTTAAAGGAAGATTTTCCACACCAAATTCCTCAACCTCCCCCTAACAAGAATGGTGGGGATCCTGTTTGTTCCTCCAATATTACCACATGGGCTTCCTTGGAATACACTAAGACTAATATGTCTGAAGATGGCCCCTGCACCGGCTCAGTCCATGCCTTTTCCCTCAGCCATGACTGTCACCAAAGGAACTTGATCAGAGATTTGGTGGTCATTAGGTGTCTGATCCTTGGGCTGCAAAAGTGCCTCACATAAAAGTCACCCTCTGACTGACTTGGAGATGCATCACTCATGCTCAGTGGTTCCAGTGTCCTTTCGGCCTTCTCTTTTCTTTTCTAAGAGAACAAAACTGAAGTTGTCACAGTGAATCAGGTTACGGCTTAGTTTCTTCCACTCAACTGTACAGATAAAGAATGAAGCCTTCTCCTAAACCCTGACAGAGGTCACAGTTTTTTATGATGTGGTCTGCATCTAAGCAGAACACACTGTGGCTGCAACAGTCCTACCAGGAAACTTGCCTACCAAAGCAACATCTCCTTTTCTTAGACATAAGTTCTAGAAGCACAACCATGCTAATTAAGTGTACCCAACTGTAAAATTAGGGAACAAAAAATAATTTCCCCAATGGGGTACTTATCTGTTTCTAAACTCTGGAATTGGCAAACCAAGTGAGAGAAGATACAGGCTAAATTTAAAGCTAAAAGACAGGAATGCATCTGCATTGTTGAACTGTGGAAAAATAAATAAATAAAATAAAATTCTACAACAGCACAGGCATATACCCTTCTTGTATTGATATGCTTAAATGTACAAGGGGTTTGATGTATGCCTTGCTAAGTGGGAAGGGTCCTGAACTCTGAAAGTCATGCCAGATACAGGGGTGAGGTGAGGTGGGGTGGGTCTAGTGGCTAAGTTCCCAGTAAGAACTACTGGAAGAGTGATCTAAATGAAGAACACGAAGTGACAAGAGGGAGTTTACATATACTAGAAATGAGTGCAGCAAGGCAAGCAGCTTGGAGAGGTAAACAACAGCCAGTGAGTCAATGTTGCAATTCAAGAGGTGGTTTACAGCAAAAAAAGGATGGAGTGAGGGCTTAAAATTTAGTAGCACATAATGTCTGCTCCTTAGATGATGGAGGGATGAAGGTAGCAGAAGGTGTACAAGAAGAATACTTGAGGTGATAGAAGACAGTCTGGAAGAAAGAATAGGCATATTTAATAGGATGGCATAAAGATGACAAGAAGGGAGGAGGGCTACAAAGCAAGTTGTTAAGAAATGGAAGATGCAAGATAGGGGGATCAAGTGGATATACGTGAAAGGGAACCAGGAAAGCTCCTTTAAAATGAAGGAAGGGATAAGTAAGAAGCCAAAAGACAATGAAGACCAAAGGAGGATGCTGTCTGCCCAGATAAAGGCACTAAGAACCAGCCAAGCAGCAGCAGAAATATGACAGAGAGGCACTGTGATGAGCAAAGGGGCAATGTGAGGTAGTAGTACTGTATGCGAAATAAAGGGCCAGAAAGGGAGAATGAATGGAGTAACTGCATTAAATGATGAACAGGGAAACCTGGTATGTGGCAGATGGTGTATCAGAGGTACACTTTGCCAAAATACTATAGGCATAAGAGTAACTAGGGCTTAAATTGAAGTAAATGGAAAATGGACACTGGGTGGTTAGGGAACAGAGTTACATAGGACTAGAGAAATACTGGGGGAAGAAATAGAACAGCAAGTGTTGTTGCACAGGTAGTCAACATAATCCAGTCCCTAAAGATTCAGAATACCTGTCGGACAGATGACTATCCCATGGAATTCTGTAAGTCCCTAACATGACAAGTTGTGGGAAAGATGAAGAGAGTCTTCAATGAGGTCCAGGAAGGGAAGAAGAGTTTACTGCCCTGAAAGGTTGTGGAACACTAACAATTCTGCTCAAAGGAAAGGGAGATAGAAGGACAATGACAATTACTACCTGGTTATATTTATATTGACATGAATGTCTTTCTTGGGTACTCATGTCAAGATTATAAGAAATACTCTTTAGGACAGTGGAAGAGACATTACGTGGGATTTATAAACAGGCATTCTACAAAGGACCACTGCTACTTACTTTCATATTTCATGGACTGGGAGAGGAGCAATGAAATGAAGTGGCCAGAGTCTTTCCTGATATTAAGACAATGTGCAATATAGTGAAGTAGTACTTGTTTCAAATACTGAAGGAAGTAGGCCTGTAAGGGAGCTTTATCATGGCAATTCAAATGTAAGACAGTCAACTGTGAATCATGGTGGCTGCTAATGGTGATCTTTAAATGGGTACTAGTAGGCAAGGTTAACTATTCTGCCTGTTATTCCTACTAGCCACTGAAGTGTTGGCACAGCTCAAGACAGTCAGAAGCAAGGGAGAGCCAAGGTGGATAGTTTACTGGTATTTATGTAGTACTTGTTCAGTGAAGGGACTTAAACCTCCCAGGTCTCCTATGAATACTAGCCATAGGCTCTCTAGCACTATCCAGTGCTGACAAGGGGATGGAAGAAATGGATCTAATAGGGAGTATTACTGCAGGCTTCAGTGGAAGGGAAAGTGAGCACATAAGGATCGAAGAGGCAGGATAACACGTTTCAGATCAAAAATTATCATCTTTCTGAAGTACAAAGTGGAAGGAGGCTCTTAAGGAGGGCAGCAAGCGGAGGCAGAGGGGATTCATAGATAATGCATAAATATCCAAAAAAAATGTAAAAAACTGAGTATACTCAAGGGGGTAGCATTAGTAGTAAAGATAAATAGCCTGGCTCCATGGCACAATAGAAAGGAGCCCTTACTGTGACTCAGGTGATTGGTGTTCAATTAACAGCCCCGGCATAGGAGCCAGGCTTGAAGGGAGTAGCATGAAGGGGTGTCGCCTGCTTGACCCTCTTGGAGAGGTTGGGAGTTGTTAAGTGTATTCTGAACCACACTGGGCGGTGCAATCTCCCTGCTGGAGACTGGGAATACCACTGCTCTTGCTCTGCAGGGAGGGGTAGGGCTGTCTGAAAGGAACACCCCTTGTGGAAGTGAGCGAACATCCTCCATGGATGGTCCAATACACACCCCTCTCTGACACCTAGTTGAGTGCATGCAGCTATGGCTGGGGAGAAAAGGAAAACTATGAACTGCTCTAATGGTTGCCTCTATTGGTTGACCCTTGCCCCAGTGAAATGGAACAAAAGGGCCAATTTGCCAGGGTGCAACTAATGGTAAATAGACAAAGGGAGTAAAAATGTGAAAAAAAATTGTAGTAAAGATAGTCTGTGTATAATATAACAGAATGCAGAAAAAATACTGAACAACACCTGGAAGTGCTTATGAAAAAAAGTTATTCTACGTTATAATGTTTTATGCTATATTTTTATGTCTTAAAACACTATTATCATTTTTGTTTTACAAAATTCAGGAAAATTAATAGCACTAAACTATAGACTTTTGTGCTCTTTTAACTACATGTTATTGCATACAGGTACGTTAAAAAAAAAAAAAAAAAAAGACCTGGTCCTTTGGCTCCTCCAGGAAGGATGCGTCCCAGTCTGAATATGATTGCTCGTTCATATTCCTTAATGATCTGGAATTAAAAAAAAAAATGCATTTATGAATCGGTGTTGCATAAATCTTGTAATGCACTTTTTCCTAAAAAAAGCAAAGTAAATTATTAATTCGGAACAGACTGTCATACAGGAGGGCACAACTGAGTGATCAAACTACCTGGATCACTGTTGCAGGAGGAGCCATGATGAATGGCAATGTCTTAACCCATTCCCCGAGGTCTGCAGATGTCCAGATATGGGCAGACTCTGCCCGAATGTAAGGACACAAACCTGTCTCCAAAACAAAAGAAACCGGTATCCCATGCAATTTTCCATTCTTTTTGCTGTTGATGAAGAAGGGGAATAGGATTACTGTTGCAGTAGCAGGAATTAGATACAGGCAGATGTGTGCCCAGTTGGATTAACTCCCAGAGCTCTCCAAATGTCCTGGCATGTGCTGACTCCTCCCGAATTTGGGGCACATGTCTGCATCCCAGATAACAGACAGATGGCTCAATCCATCCTTTCTTTTCTTTTTTTTTATATGGTGAAAGAGAAAGGATATGCCCAAAGAAAGGAAAAGATCCCTCTGAGTTAATTCTCTTTTAGCACATATAATAACAGGGTTTATTAGTAAAGCCCTGATTTTTTTATATAGAGACTCCCCAATGCAGTTCTTGGTCCACTGCTGCAAGTGGATTTAACATAAGCCATGCAAGATGAACCTTCACCTTCTAGTGGCGTCCCCCTTCCCCCCACCTCAGACCCTCATTAAGGAACCGTCATTTGCAGAACTCTGACTCCTGTGGGGGTAGATGGGTGGTCCTCTGGCAACTGTTGCTTGAAAGAAATAGTGTCGGATCATCCAGGGTTTCACTTCTCAGGCCCTATAGGTTTGGATGTTCAAGTGAGTTGGACTCTTGTACAAGGTCTATGTTTGGGAGCAGGCTTGTATGGTGTTTTAGAACGAGTTGCACCACCTTAGAAAATCAGTGGTGTGTGGGTCACTAAGGGGCCACCAGAATCATTCTTGGTCTCTCCATACTCAACTTCTATACCAGCCTTGACGGGAGAGGAAATGAAGTGTATACATAAAGGAATCAGATATTCCAGAAAAAAGAGAAGATGACTATTACCCATGGAAGTCTTGTACACAATCAGGTAAGCTGGAGTTTTTGTTGTGGATGCACAAATGGCCATGTCCAACATCCATCACTTCTTCATCAGGCACAAGAATGCAGCTCTGCTCTGTTTGGACTCCATTCACAGTTCATTGTTAAGGTTCTTCTTAGGGGAAACTATGTCTGGTTGTAGTCTGTGGGGATACAGGTTACCCGGAGGCTCACATGGGACTATACCATTAGCTCCCCACCTACACTGCCAGCCAGCAAAGATAATACAAGTAGGTACCCCACTGCTTTTTTACAAACAACATAACTGTTGTGCTGTTAGTGGTTGAGAAGCATTACATTCCATTTCTGCTGAGGGGGCCTAGAGATCAAATGACATTTAACTCATTCCCTCCAGTAGAGCTCTTTTGAGTGTGTACCTTTAACTCCTAGTTGGGCGTGGCTTCAGCATTTAAAAATTGAAGTTATCACCTTACATTTTTAACAAATACCCATTGACAGAGGTTATATATCAATACAATTGTGTTTGCTATCATGTATGCTTCAAGATAAAATTTTCCAATACCTTGTATGTAACATGGTTTTGGAATTATTAATGCAAATATGAACAGGCAATATTTGACGCCTAGAGGAGCAGTAGGAGGTAACTGCAGAAACGCCTAGAGACGTCACTCGGCTGTAAATTAACATCTGTTTCATAATGATAGCGAGCTACTCCATAGCCCAACCCACATGTCTTTAACACAGTATTTACCTAAATGAGCTCCCAGTTCTGAGGCTTGGATTGTGTGTGAGGAAAACAGGTCATCCTCATGTTTTCCCTCAGAGAGGCCCACCATGCAAACTCTTGAATACAGAGAAGGACTGGTACTTTTTAACTAATAATGGACGAGAATGTTGTTCTTAGTGAGCTTTCAGGTAAAACTGTACCTTCCACATTTGGGGACTTGTTAGGTGTACCATCAAGAAAGTACAGTTGTTTAAGTAAACCTACCATAACAGAAAATGGTCAAATGATCACCTTAGCTATATGGGTTATATCCTGCATAGTTTCTAACAGTCACCCAGCTTCCAAAACAGCTTAAAGGCAGTTCCATGCACCCAGACCATTGAAGGTTTAAGCAGATCTATAAAAAAAAAACAGTAGGCTGGGCACAGAGCCCTTCACAGCTTTAATGCCAACTACAAGAAGGAGGCTAGAGGCCTGATAAGTCCATTTCAGTGCCCATACTGTGGCAACAAAAACATACAAAAAATAAGGGGGAGGGAGTGGCTACTGCAGTGGTCATCTTTTGAACATCTGCTGTTATGTTAAGTTTACTTGCACAACTGTACTATGTTCAAGGGAAGAATACCAAAACTTAAACAGAATGGGAGGAGAAAGGTTTAGGGTCCACAAGCCACTGCAGTACTGTCCTAGCAAAGCCTGCTCCAGACGTGGAAAAGGAATCTAGTTTATAGTGCTTTGTAAAAATATGTACGGAGGATCAAGTTGATGCCTCTACAATACTTAAGAATCCACCCCTTTCCAAAACGTCATTGATTAAGAACAAAGCCCTAGTAGAATTTCTCTTTACCCTGCCCTGGAATTGACTTGTTAAGGTGGATAAAATAAAAGGAGATAGCACGAGACAAAGGAAATGGTCTTCTTTGACAGTGTCCTTTTTTCTTACTTCCATAAGAAATGAATAACTGATGAGAGTTTCTGAAGGTTTTAGTTCTGTCAGTATAATATCAGACTTGTCTGTGGGCATCCAGAGTATGAAGAATCCTTTCTCCCTCATTTTTAGGTTCTGGAAAAAAGAAAAGATGGATAACTTGACAAAAAGTAAATTCAAACACTAGTTTAGATGTAAATTAATGATTCATTCTCAGGAAACCTTACATTTGTGGAAAATGAGAGAAGGTTGACCCATCATGGCATGCACCTCCGGCAATCTTCTTGTGGAAGTCAGAGATTGTCTTACATAATAAGAACCTCACATCAAAGTGGTTTGAATATAACAAGATTAAAGTACAGTTTTGTACCTACCATAAATGTAGATGTTCGAGTGCCAATACAGCTGCAGTCATAACAGATGGGTTCTCCTGCCGTCAGGCGGGTCCTCAGTCGGCCGAATTCCAAAGTCTAGGTCCGGCGTCGGTTGTTGTCGCTTTCTTTCCTGACGTCAGTGCGACAGGGGTATATAAGACACAGCTGACGCCATTTTCTTCAGTCTTTCTTGCCCCAGATGTCAGGTGCCCCCAGAAGGAAGGCAAAATATATATATATATATATATATATATATATATATATATATATATATATAAAGTATATATGTAATCATGCAATGCAATATAATCAAAAATCAGTAGTTGCAAGCAAATACACCATAGAGGATAACCCAATCAGGTTGTAAGATGAGGAGTTAGCCACTAGATCTGTACCCAGAGGGGAAGGAGGGAGGGAAACCTGGACTGCAGCTGTATTAGCACTCGAACATCTACATTTATGGTAGGTACAAAACTGTACTATGTTCATCGTGCATACAGCTGCAGTCATAACAGATGGGTAGAATCCCAAAGCTACGCACAGGGTGGTAGGCACTAGGTGGAACTGGGAGGAGCCAGAATGCCCTGCAACACAGCAGTGGCAAAGCCTGCTCTAGTTTTGGAGTATAAAGGTAGGTGGTAGTGTTTAGTGAAGGTATGCACAGAACTCCAAGTGGCTACCTCCAAAATATCTTTGGTAGGGACTCCTCTGAGGAAGGCTGCAGAGGTAGCTGTGGCCCTTGTGGAGTGGGATCTGATGCCTGTAGGCACAGATTTGCCATGAAAGGAGTAACAAAACCGTATGCAGTGGCCTATCCATTTTGAAATTGTCTGTTTGGAAATTGGCTTCCCTTGAGCTCCTACAGCATAGGACACAAAGAGTTGTTCAGATTTCCTGAAAGGCTTTGTTCTGTCTATGGATGTCTAAGGAATGTAGCAGCCTTTCCCCTTTGTTTTGAGGATTGGGGTAAAAGGTAGGTAAGTGTATGGCCTGATTTAAAGCTACCCTGGATACTACCTTAGGCATAAATGACGGGTTGGTTCGTAGGGAAACCCTGTCCTGATGGAAGATGAGAAAGGGCTGCACAGCCATGAGGGCTTGTAGTTCCGAGACCCTACGAGCTGAGGTAATAGCCAGAAGGAAAGCTGTTTTCCAGGACAAATATTGCAAATCTGTTGAGGCAGCTGGTTCAAAGGGAGGCAATGTTAATTTTTCTAGAATGTAATTAAGATCCCAGGCTGGTATTGGTTGCTTCCTTGGGGGTCTTATATTCTTAGCCCCTCTGAGGAACTGCCTTAAGAGTGGGTGAGAGAATAAGGGTGGATCAGTGTTGTATTCTGCAGAAATGGCTGAGGCATGGATTTTGATGGAGGAAAATGAAAGTCCACTGTTCAACAGCTCAGCTAGATACTGTAATATCTGAGGCAAATTCATTTTTCTAGGATCCTGGCCCTTTTTCTCATTCCAAGCGCAAAAACGTTTCCATTTTGCGGAGTAAGCTTTTCTAGTAGATGGCCTTCTGGCCTCCAAAATAACATCCTGCACCTCCTTGGAGAGTAGGGTCTGTTGTGGTGTTAAGGAATTTTCCATGCAGCCAGATTGAGTGTTTTCAGCTGACTGTGAAGAGTTTTGTAGCTGTGCTGAGTCAGGAGAAGAGGCATTAGAGGTAGGGTCCAGGGAGGAGAATGTGTTAGACTCCTCAGGAGTGGGTACCAGTGTTGTCTTGGCCAGTCTGGAGCAATCAGTATCATCTTTGGTCTGTCTGCTCTTGCTTTCAAGAGCACCTTGGGCAGTAGAGGTAAAGGTGGGAAGGCGTAAACTGTCCTTGCTGCCCAACTGAAGGAGAGGGCGTCCACTCTCCAGGCCTTTGGGTGAAATGTCCTTGAGCAGAATTTTGCCAATTGATGATTCTTGTGGGAGGCAAAGAGATCTATGTCTGGCCTTCCCCACACTTGGATTATCTTTGTAAACACTTGAGGATGCAACTTCCATTCGTGCGGGTCTGTCATATTTCTGCTTAGATTGTCTGCCAGCGTGTTTTCCAAACCTGGCAGGTACCGTGCTTGGAGCTCGATTTGCCATTCCAGAGCCATGCTCCAAAGTGACATGGCCAGCCTGCACAGGGGGTATGAATGTGTTCCTCCTTGTTTGTTTATGTACCACATTACTGTGGTGTTGTCTGTTCTTATCAATAATTGCCCTGGATGCAGGAGGTCCTTGAAAGCTGTAATTGCATTTATCACTGCTAGCATTTCCTTTTGATTGATGTGAAGGTGCTTTTCCTTTTGGGACCATTTGCCCTGAATGCACCTGTCTGTCATGTGTGCCCCCCAGGCGTAGTGTGAGGCGTCTGTTGTGATGACTTGATTTGCTTGAGGCTTGCAGAATGGTAGACCTGTGTTTGTTTGGCATGCTTGGGCCCACCATAGAAATTCCTTTTGCAAGCATGGAATTAGTGGTAATATTGTTTCCAAACTGTGGCTGTGTTGAGACCATAGGTTTTTTAGGTACCATTGAAGTTTCCTCATATGCAACTTTGCACATGGGATTAGAAGAATGCAAGATGCCATGAAGCCAAGAGCCTGCAGGATTTTCCTTGCAGTTAGCCTGGTACAAATTGCTAGCATCTTGAAGTACTGAGTTAGTTGCCCCTGTTTTTCTGGCGTAAGATAAGCCATCTGGGTGTTTGTGTCCAGGTTGGCACCCAGGAAAATTATTTTCTGAGATGGTGTTAGCCTGGATTTCTCTTTGTTGACTGTGTATCCCAGAGAATGCAATAACTGTGTTACATAAGCCAGATGTTCCAGAAGTAAGTGTTTGCTGTCCGCTTGGATCAGGCAATCGTCCAAATAAGGGTAAATTTGTATCCCTTGAAGTCTGCAGTAGGCAATTACTGATGCCAGGCATTTCGTGAATACTCTGGGTGCAGTAGATAAGCCAAAGGGCAATGCAGAGAATTGATAGTGGATTGAACCTGCAAGAAATCTGAGGTATCTTCTGCAGCTTTGTCTGATTGGGACATGCAGGTATGCCTCCTTGATGTCCAATGTTACCAGCCAAGACTCCTTGCCCAGCATGGGAAGAAGCTGCTGTAAGGTGAGCATCTTGAACTTTGGTACGAGTAGGAATGTGTTTAGGATGGATAAGTCCAAAATGGGTCTCCAGTCGGTTCCCTTCCTTGGTACCAGGAATAGTCTGGAATAAAAACCTTGACCTTGTTCATGAGTAGGTACCTCTTGAATAGCTTTCATGTCCATGAGCTTTGAAATTTGTATTTGAGCCTCTGCCCTTTGATTGTGTGGCAGGTTCGGCATGCCTCTCATTTTTGGAAGAGCGTGAAAATGAAATCTGTAGCCTCTGTTTATAATGTCCAGGATCCATTTGTCTTTTGTGACAATATGCCAATTTTCTGAAAATAATGCCAGCTTTCCTCCCAAGGGTGCTGCCACCTGAGCCTTGCTTGGCATGCAAAGGGGAAAGTCATTGGGTTTGTTTCCTGTATTGTTGTGCACTGTCTTCGCCACCTCTTGGTACTGGAGATTGCCACTGTCTGCCTCTATATGATCCTTGAGATTGTCCTCTGCCCCTTGTGCGCCTGTATCTACCTCTTTGGGGCTTGTCCGTGGCTGGAAAGGACCAGTTTTTTGAAGGCCAATTTCTGCTAAAACGTGGTGGTTGTACCTGTAGAAAAGCTTTGACAGTTTGCATAGATTTAGCTTTTACTTCCATTTTCCGTAGTATCTCCTCAGCATTAGTACCAAATAATACATCCTTTTGTAAAGGAGCATCTAGTAGTTTAGCCTTAACATGATCAGGCAAGGGTTTGTTCCCTAAGCCAGGCATGTCTACGAATGACTGATCCTGTAACAGCAGCTCTACTTGAGGCCTCTAGAGCATCATAGCCACATTGTAAGGTGTGTTTACCCACTTGTTCTGCACTATGAATCATATCCTGCAACTCCTTCAAATCTGGTTGTTCAGGTTGTGACATTTTATTCTTTAATTGTGATAACAGAAACTGCTGATATTTAAGCATATGGAACTGACAATTTAAGGCACTCATGGCTAGGGTGGCCGAGGTATATACCTTTTTTCCCCACCTTTCTAAGGATCTAGACTCTCTCTCGGAAGGTAATGGATTCTTAGCAGTAGAGGCCTTCATTCCCTTGGGGCCTTGAGAAATGGTTTCTGGGTCAGCATTATGGCTTTTGTAAAGAAATTGGTGTGAGTTAGGAACTCTGTAGTACCTATCAGGCTTGACTGGGGCAGGAGGCAGGGAATCCGGGTTAAGGCAAGCCTCCGAGTAAACATCATCAAGAATGTCCAAGACAGGAGGTATCGCCAAAGGTCTGTGCTGAGGTAGTAAAAGAAATTCCCTAAGCCTTTTCTTGGAATCTGAAAAATCTTGGCCTTCCCAATGGAAGTGTTCCCTCAAGGTATGCAAGGTTTCCCCGAATGAAAAGTCCTCTGGGGGGGGGGGATACAGAAGGGATGGACTGCTCTGCATCATAATCTTCAAAAGGGGAGTACGAATGTTCCTCTTCATCAGAATGTTCTGAAATAATGGAGCCCTGGTCAGAAGAGGGAGAACCTTCCTCCACTCTGGGTCTCTTGTCCGGCGGGGGTTGGGAACCCCTGATAAGAGTAATTAAATCCTCAGCCATTTTGAGCATCTGCTTTTTAGGCATGGGGCCTGGAGATGGGCCCTGTGCAACAGGTCTCTTGGAATGCATGGCTGATTTAGACTTAGTAAAGGCCTTTATGGAAAAGGAAGAAGAAGGTCTGAATACACCATGGGTGGAAGTGGACCTGTCCACATTAAGAGGCTCAACACTCACAGTGGCTTCAGTAGCTGTAGTCAGGGTATGGGCCGAGGGACCTGCGGTCTCGGTTACAGAAGACACCACCAGAGAAGTGTCATCGATAGTCAGGGGCTGCGTAGGCGCCTCGCTGAGAACCGGAGCACGTGTAGCCGGTTTTGGCGTGGTGTCTGTGGAGACCGCGGACCTCGCGTGTCGGTCTTTGTCCTTGTGTTTTTTGGACAAAACGGTAGTCTGAGTCTCCGACATTTTATAATTAAAAGTTTAACAAAAAAAGTGCTGGGCGAACTCCGCCCGACGCTTAATAGTGCGTTTATTGAAAGTAGCACAAAAGCGACAGCCCGAGACGTCGTGGTCTGGGCCTAAACAAGGTATACAGAGGGAATGGAAATCCTTATGCGGTATTTGCTTCCCACAAGAAATACAATTGTTAACTTTGTCTGACATCGGTCTGAGGCAAGAAAAGTTTCCCCAACGGGGTACTTAGCTTTAAAGAAGACTTCGGTTTCCAAATTTTCGTAATTTCAGGAGCTGGCCGACCGGCACTTGTGAACTGCTTCTGCTTCGGGCACCGCGCGGCAAAAAAGACTGAAGAAAATGGTGTCGGCTGTGTCTTATATACCCCTGTCGCACTGACGTCAGGAAAGAAAGTGACAACAACCGACGCCGGACCTAGACTTTGGAATTCGGCCGACCGAGGACCCGCCTGACGGCAGGAGAACCCATCTGTTATGACTGCAGCTGTATGCACGATGAACATCTATTCTGAATAAAGTTAAGATCCCAAGTAGCAGACACCTCAATTCTAGGTGGGTGGGCAAGCAAAACCTCTCTGAAATAAATGTTAACAGAGGAATGTATTGAAGGGGAGGGGCTACCATTGGCAGACATGCTGAAATGGCCAACAAATGAACCTTGATAGGGAAATAAGAAAGGTCAGAGGATACAATAACTTGCACAAACATTCCCCACAGCTAGATCAAATCCTGGAAGACCCAGCACCAACTGATTCAATTTCCATTCATGAGGGTCTCTTCCGGTCCTGTTTAGTTTGTCAACATATTTTGCTCTGACAGGATGCAAGATGCCCGAAGAGTGAATTTTATGCAGAAGTGCTGTATCCCAAGCTACCACAGCTAATCTGCACAAGACTGTAAGATCCAAAGCCCCCCAGTTTGTTTATATACCACATCATTGTGGTGGTGTCTGTAATTACTTGAGTTGGCACCGAGCTACAGATGATTGAGAGAGTTGACAGCAGTTATGATTGCTAACATCTTTTTTATGTTTTCATTTTCATCTGCCTTTTCGGAGGCAAAGACCCTGCATATATACCTCCATGGACACCACTTCCCCAGCAAAGTCTCGGGTGTCTGTAGTTACGAACTGTGCTGCAGCTGGGAGGGAAAATGGAAGACCTGGATTTGGATAAAACTGGTTGTTCCACCAAAGCACTTCCCTTTTTACAAATTCCAAAACTGGAATCTGGGATGTCAGGACTGTACAGATTTTAGGTACCGCTGAATCCCATGTGGAGTCTGGCTAAATGAATTATATGAATCACTGATACCATGAATCTTAGTATCCTGAAACATTCTCATGATGAACTCCTTGACTGAGTGGAAAAAACATCGTCATGATGAACTCCTTGACTGAGTGGAAAAAACAATCAGAAAAAGATCTAGACTATGATCTACTTTTTCATGTGGAAGAAAAGCTCTCTTCCTGGGATATCTCCTAGATATCTCAGTTCAAACAATCCTGTGAGGAGTCGTACAAGATTTTGAATATTATCCTGAAAACTCAGTCTATAAATGAGATCTCTTAGCCAAGTGAGAGATTCCTGACACTTAAAATAAAGACTCTGCAAAGATAAGCAAGATATCTAAATATGGAAATATGTGAATATTGTGCAGTCTACAAAAGACTATTTCTAGGGCTTGACACTTGGGTTATCCACTGCTCCAAGATCGTTAACAAAGGGTACTGCAGAGAACCAAAGTGTAATCCATATACAGAAAACCTCAAAAAAAGTTTGAAGTCCAAGGCTATAGGGATATGATAAGCATCCTTTAAATTTACAGTAAAAAAAAATGAAAGGGAGAATCTGAGGTAATAGGCTGTGAAGGGGATAGCATTACGAACTTCACTTTCATTAATTGACTGAGAAAGAACAGATCTAGTACTGGTCACCGTGAGGCTTCTTTCTTTGGTACTAGAAACATTCTTGAATAAAAACACTTTCCCTGTCAGAGAAAGTGGAACAGCTTTTATTGCCCCTGAATTAGCAGATGCTGACTGACAGGAGGGAAAAATGTTTGATCTGGTGGATGAGGAGGAATCCCCTGAAAAGGAGGTAGGGACTCCCCACTGCCATCTGTACCCCTGATACATCAGTATCAGAATTCATTTGTCTGATGTTTCCAAAGATAGACAAAAAGAAATGAAGTGCCAGATTCTAAGGGCGATTTAAAGGTTTGTCAGGGTGGGAAAGGGATTCCCATTTCAGATAGTCAATCAAACTTGTACTGTCGTGGTTTCTGGGAGGTTTTCACTTCTTTTGGAGCATCCTTACCATTATTTCTTGAATGTCTGCTTGCCAAAAGTTTGTTGGGTCTGTTTATTTTGCTTTTTAGAAAAAGATGCTAAGGTAGGTGTGAACCCTTTAACATAAGTGGAGAAGGAAGGAAGACTGACAAATCTGAGTCAACTCTTAAATCAGTTTTCCTCTCTCATCACATTTTTAAGAACTTCAACAGCAGATAGTTCAAAAACAACTTCCACAAAATAATTCAAACTTTTAGTTTTAACATCCACAAGTAAACTGTGGGAATATAACTATGCAGACCTTCTCATAACAGTTCCAGTAGCAACTGCTCTAGAAGAGGTATCACCTGAACCATACGTACACTTGAGTGTTCGGTCACTTGACTTCCAGAAGCAGTACATGTATTCACAGAAGATTTTTCCTCAGAAGAAGAAAAGCGGCTACAGTGTTCCTAACATTCTCAAATGATGCAAGCAGAATGTAAGCCTGACAATGAAGGATTCTAAAAATAAGTGTGGCAGAAGTATCCACGTTTTCCCAAATCTTTCAAAAGCTTTCCTATCCTTGACTGATGGAGAAGGGAAAGGATTAGCATTTACCAAATATTTAGTTGCAGCAGCATTTTCAAGGGAATAACTGCAGGGTCAGTTCTGTGATTAGAAAATAAAAATGTATAAGACTGAGGAACCTTACACAATCAGGCATGTTGATATCTGTAATAAAAACATCCTCCAAAACTGGAAGTAGTACAGGAACAGGAGTGGCATGAGGAATTCAAGCTGTAAAAACTCATTTCGAAAGAGACTGGAATGTCATTATTTTCCCAGTTAAACAATTGGTTCTTCCTTGACATGGTTTCAGAAAAAGAAAATTCTTCCAAGAGACCATCAGAACACTCTTCTCAGAATCAGTCACCTGAGGGAAAAACAGCTGCTGTTCCCTCAAGATTATTTCCTTGTTCATTTTACAGGGAATTTTCAAAAAAATGAATAATTTATCTTTCTTTTACCAGTAAAACCAGAATTAAAGGGGTAAAGAGTCTGAGCTAAGCTCAATAAATCACTATTGTCTAAAGTAACTGATACAGGGGAAGATAAATGCTCAACTTTCTGCTTCCTCTTAGCAGGAGTCTCCATAGAAGCAGGCTGACTCCTGTCAGGTACATCACACCAGGTAAACAAGCATCCCAGTATGGCTGTGCAGAGAGACATTACTTCCTCAGAGACCAACAAGAGGGGTTCTTGTGTGCCTGCCTGCCAAGGACGCACAGACTCGGAGTCCATGGTGGCTGAAGGGACTACATCAGAGGAAACCAAGGAAGAAGATAGTCTGAGTAACCAGAAATGGCCACAGCAGAATACCTTTCTATGGCTAAGGCAAATTATTGTAGTCTGCTGAAGGGGCAAAACCTGTCTGGGAATGTTCTTTTTGTGAAAGGAGGAAGGGAGAACCAAGGAACTAATAAGTTGTTCCATGATAAATATGATAATGAAGCTTGAAGTCTGAGTATCACTGACAGCAGTGGTCAGTAAAAGAAGTAAGTATGAAAAAAGTATTGATTTATTTAAGCAAAAAGTGCAACACACACTTAATTCAGTCCCTAAACAGTCTGATAAGTTTTACTACAAAAAAAAAAACAAAACAAAAAAAAAAATTAAACTATACTTTAACAAGTTTTTTTACATAAAAGTAAAAAAACACAACCACAGACTTTTAACTAAATGAGAAGTCCAAATAGTTCCTAACAACAAATAATGAATTTCATAGAACAAGTAATGTTTCTCTCATAAAATGGAAGGTTTTCCTAACTGAAGGGAATTTATTTGCCCAACAGTAGCTGACTCTTGATTGTTGACAGTCAGCAAGAAAGCTCTGAAGGGCATGTTGTCCAGATTGTTGATTTTCTACAGCTCTAAGCTTTCAATGATAAGAGGCATGTGCCTTTAAGCTTTGGAAGCTGGTATGGTCTGTAGGATATAACCCATATTTATTTATATATAGATATATATATATATATATATATATATATATATATATATATATATATATATATATATATAATCTATAATTACAGATGCAATTAATCCCAGGGCTCTAAGGAAATCTTTTTTATCAGGAAAGCTGTTTTGAGATTTCCCGAGCAAGGACTCCTGGAACAATTGCTTCTCAGTAGGTAAGAATACCTTGTACTCCACAGTGTCTAAAGTGACACCCTAGGGCAACTTCAGATGTGCTAGGTTTCAGATTGGACTTGGAGACGTAAAGAGAAGTCCAGCTTCTGTAGGAAGTCTAGTGTTATGAAAGTTTTGTACCTACCATGATTCACTTCCACTGACAGCCCAGGATCAAATTTTTTTTTTTTTGAGCAGGTTGGTGAGTACTCGGGTGTCATCTCAGAAACTCTCTACCAAAACATGTACAGAGACCAACGGAAAAGGTTTTCAATCAGAACTGTGCATCACAACCTGGAAACTTTTCAGTCCCTTTTTCCATGGTTCTTCAGTGCATGCCACAAATGTTTTCATATAAATATAAGCTATTTATCCATTAAGGTACGTTTGGCTGCTATATATGACTTTCAGCTAGCAGGATTTGTCATCCTTACATTCCCTTAAAGTGTGCAAAGCTTTACATAATGGCATCACCTTAACCCCACCCCTCCCCCATTTATACTTCATTTTGGAGAAACCCAGACTTTTCCTCTATCTGAAACAGTGGCACCCACAGAGTTGAACTCTCTTGGACAAAAAAGACACTTTTGCCAGTACCCATGGCATATGCTAGAAGGATCTGTGAGTTATAGGCCCTGTTTGTCAACCCTCCACACCTAGTTTCCATAGAAGAAAATTTAAGGATCAGTCACTTATTTATGCTAACAGCTACTACAGAATCTAACTTCAATCATTTAACTGAACTTGACTTGCAGTGTTTTACAGAGATCACTTCTAACCACGTAAAGTACCTGCTGCACTATACAGGCATCCAGAGGCAGCTTGGGTATCACATGGACAGATGCAAGCCTAACAAAAAGGGTAATAAACTATACCTGTTTCCTCTGGTTCACAGATGTTAGGTCTTATTAAACTCTGTCCAGCCTACTGACTTTGTTTGTATTTACGTTACCATAAGTATAGGAAGCATTTAATAGCATTGTCTATGGCTCATTTACCTAAAACTGCTGCAGTCTAAAAAAGCCTTTTCAGAAAGGTCTCTTTAGATGACATCTGTGCAGCTGTAACTTGGCTATCACCAAACACATTTCCTATACATTAGAAAGTGGACACTGCCAACAGATTCAGATCTTCCTTTGGGACTGTGCAGATTAAGGGTATGTTTCAGTAGGCCAACCACTCAGGAGAATCTCCTAGGGACCATGTCCTAAAGGTTAACAAAGGTTCAATTTCCTTATAAAAGTTCTGTCATTAAGATTAATGGTGACTGAATTTTTTTAGCACGCAGAAAAGTTCTATACTATCATAATGTTGGATCTGTTTGAAGAATTCAGTCCATTAACCATCCCACCCACCTACGATACCCCTGTCTCTGCTGGGGAATGTTTACTGGTTCTGTACATTTGGCACCTTTACTTTTGTCACAAACTGGAAATGGAAGAGAGAGGCACAGTGAATCACAGGTAGGGGGAAGTTCAAAAATGTCCTGTAAAAAATGTATATGCTGGCCTTAGCATGCATTCAGCACATGAATCGTACAGGTTATCAAATACTAACTCTCCTTGGCAGATCTACCCATGCCAAAGAGCCAGCCTTAGGCATGCCATTTACTTCTTTCCTGCTGTAAAATATTTTACAATAGGTAGGTTCTGCTGCAAAACAGTTTACAACACTTCATTCTATCTCAGGGAGCTTTAATGAATATCCTTTCTAACATATATCCAGTGCAGCTCTTGCTGAAGTAGAACTTGGCTCTTATGTAGCACAGACCATTATAAGCTAATTTAATGCTTTTGTTTGCATTCTTCTGCCCAGTTAGAAACTCTGCTTTCATACTGCAGTACCGACCATTCCACATATGTCATGTCACCCCAGCACCAACATTTAGCCTATGTAGACTCTGTGTAGTAATCTTCCAAACCATCTAGTAAAGCAGTATAAAGAATCAGCCAGACTTTGAAAATACAAGTTCTAGTTACAGCTACTGCAGAGGAACATAGGAACAATACTTAGGCCAAGTGATCATGAGGTCCATAAAATGCCTAGCCATATACACCTTTAAGAAGATACCCCTACAAGTTTGTGTCTCTCTTGACAAGTACTCAATAGTGTTAATCTCTTAAGTCAAGTACAGTTGTATTAATACCCTGGTGTATATCTGTGCCTACCCATCAAATAATCAAGATTACCATTAAAAGTAGTCAAATTAGTACTTTAACTAGTAGTGGTAAATTATCCCATTGGCTGGGCATATGTTCATAGGTGGTTACTAGACTATTGGCCCAAGAGACATTTTAAGCTTAGCCAAGCTTGCCCTAAATTTAACAAAATATTGCTTTCATGTGTCAGTACCCCATGGAACTTTAAGGTTATGATATAACCACGTCAAGCATTCACAGACTGTCAATGTCCATTAGGCACATTGGTGCCAAACCAGGAGTAAATTTGATATTTCCCATCTATGTTTGAATTAGGGTTAGGGATGAGCTTTGCTTCATATGGATAGCAAACCTGTCCCAGAGAAGGAATAATCTTTGAGACCCATAGCTGTCTTTCCAGCACATCCTGTTTGTCACAGATGAGGTTTAGATCAATTTGTTTTGCAGACGTGCAACAAAGTCATCAGTATGGAATCCGAGGATGTCTTGCAGCCTAGCCATAGAATGCAGCACAGCACTCTGTATGAAAGTGAGTGAAGAGATAAGGCTTTTTGACAGTCTGCATAGGACTTGTTTACTCACTGTATTCTTTTTGTGAGGAAACTCTGAGGTCTCTCAACATGCTGAAGAGTTTGTTGTACTCTCTAATTGTTCTGATGAGAGCTGAGCACAGTGGAACAATGACCTCCTTGGACCTGGATGCCATACCCCTACTTATAAGTTGTGCAATGTAGAATGATTTCTCACTACAAATCTAGGAAAAGAAAAAAAACAAGACTCTCCAAGGACAGAGATACTGATTTGTTGGTGTAGATTTGGGTCCCTAATATGGATGTTTGTAAACCACTGACTTTGCATAGAAATAGGTCAAATAGGATGATTCTTTCATGGTCACCTCAGAGCAGCTTGTAGACTACTGAGTAAAAGGAGCAAACTGCTAAGCTAAGTCCTTTAATTTTTTTCTTGGTTAGGTATTTTCAGGCCTTTCTAGTTGAAAAATATGCTTGGATTTATACATAATAAAAGAAGGCACTGTATTCAGTGAAGGTTATGATAAAGGAAGAGTATAATGTAGGATGAGCTCTTTGGAACTTGAAGATATTCCCCTGGTATTGACTGTGTGTCACAGAAGAATTTCCTGACTATGGTGGAAACATGATTATCAAATGAGGGAGAGTTGTCCCAAAAGTATCCAGGTCTATTATAGCATGTCTCTGAAGGGGAGTGTGATTTTATAACACTTAGAGGTAAGACAGCATAACAACTTTCATCAAAAAGCTGTTTTTTTTTTCAATTAGCTTGAGACCATTTTTAACAGATTTTTCCAATTTTGGAGGAACATTCCTAGTTTTCAGGCCTGATTTAGGATGTCCCTACTTTCAGGTTTAATTTATCTCTTTACAGAATTTTCTGGATCCCTCTCATCACGTGTATTTGAAGCCATCTAGTACACAGAAAACCACACTACACAACCAGCATACCAGAGGTAGTAATAATTTAAAGAAAGGAGACACGCATCTTAAAACTCCCTTTTTCTGAAAAAAATAAATAAATGACTGTGTGCTAGAATTCTGGAATACAGTTCATTAATGTCTACACATTTTATGCACTCTGAAATGTGCTTATATTTTTTATATAATTTTTGTCACTATCTGTTTAACATGTTTTTTTCTGAGTAGCATCCCCATTCTTGCTGGAAGCGGAAAGAGTCATGCTATTTGGTATTCAAGTTTTATCCTATTTGTCTAGATTTTTAGCCAGATGTTCCTATTTTTCAAGGGCCTCTGCTCCTATTTTCAATGCCCGCAGTTTGAAATGTATGATTTTTAGAACACCAAGTTATGTACATATTACAACCCTTACTGGAGTGATTTCGTATCAGTGGATGAGTGGACAACAGTGCTCATCTTGTAATCATCGGCATACTTGGTCACTCTCACTTCTGGGATAATGGATGGCTTGTCTGCAAAATACCAAACTGGGGAGGACCCACCACTGTGGTACCCTAGTAGTAACAATTTTATGTTCAGAGAAGGTACCAGCAACTTTCACAGCCTGGTATCTGTTGGACAGCCAGTTTGCGAAAAGTACAGTTGTGTACCTACCATAAATGTAGATGTTCAAGTGTATTCACTGTTGCAGTCATTACACTTGGGTTATCCTGCTGGCAGGCTACTAGCAGTCGGCCTGAATTTCAAAGTCCTGGTCCAGCGTCGGTTGCTGTCGCCTCTTCCCTGACGTCAGTGCACCAGGGGTATAAAAGATGCAGCCGACGCCATTTTCTTCAGTTTTTCTTGCCCCAGATGTCAGGTGCCCCCAAAAGGGTAGGCTAAAAAAAACATTGCTTATAAAAGCATGCACAAAAATAAACAATACCTTCATCTACAAGCAAATACACCACATAGTTTGTATAGAATAGAGAAGTACAGATAAGTCCCAGCAAAGAAAGGGGGATGGTGGGTGGGTAACCTGGACTGCAACAGTGAATACACTCGAACATCTACATTTATGGTAGGTACACAACTGTACTATGTTCATCGTGTTTCACGGTTGCAGTCATTACACCTGGGTTGAATCGCAAAGCTGAGGTTGGGCGGCTGGGTCTAAATAGGATTAGGAGTGGCTATAAGGCCCTGCAGAACTGCAGTGGCAAAGCCTGCTCTGGATTTAGAATAAAGAGGTAAGTGATAGTGCTTAGTAAAAGTGTGCACTGAAGTCCAAGTTGCAGCCTCCAAAATATCCTTGGTTGGTTCTCCTCTAAGGAAGGCTGCTGAGGTGGCTGCTGCCCTGGTAGAATGAGGTCCAATGCCCTTAGGCACTGATTTGCCATGTTGTGAATAGCAGAAAAGTACAGTTTTGTACCTACCATAAATGTAGATGTTCGAAGATCCACATTGCTGCAGTCCTTACACTTGGGTAGTCCGCTGTCCTCGGTCGGCCCGAATATCAAAGTATTAGGCTGACGTCGGTCAAGGCGCTTAAGACTGACATCAGGACGTCAGGGTACAAATGCGCATGACCGACGTCATATCCTCAGTCTTTTCTTGCCCCAGATGTCAGAAGACCCTAAACAGAAAGGTCAAAAACCAAAAGACAGCAAAAAAACAACCAACCACCCTTGTACTAACCATATGTACAATATATACAATATTCACAATATGTACAACCCAAACCACACAACCGCCTCTAACTACAGAGGGGAAGGAGGGAGGGTAAATTGGACTGCAGCAATGTGGATCTTCGAACATCTACATTTATGGTAGGTACAAAACTGTACTATGTTCTTCATCTCACATTGCTGCAGTCCTTACACTTGGGCAGAATCCCAAAGCAGAGATAAGGGAGGATGGCAAAACTATAAAGCAGTAGGAGCTGCCAAAATGCCCTGTAAAATTGCAGTGGCAAAACCAGCCCTCGATTTAGAGTAAAGTGGAAGGTGATAATGCTTAGAGAAAGTATGCACTGAACTCCAAGTAGCTGCCTCCAGAATATCTTTAGTTGCCACCCCCCTTAAAAGCTGTAGAAGTGGCAGTAGCCCTAGTGGAATGAGGCCTAATCCCAGCTGGAATCTCCTTGCCATGATGGGAATAACAGAAAGCATTACAAAACCCAATCCACTTAGAAATAGTTTGTTTTGACACAGGCTTGCCCTGAGAACCCAAAGCAAAAGAAACAAATAACTGCTGAGACTGCCTGAACCCTTTAGTTCTGCTCAAATAATATCGCAACTGCCAGTGTATATCCAAAGTGTGCAAAATCTTTTCCCCTTTATTTTGGGGGTTTGCATAAAAAGTAGGCAAATGAATAGTTTGGTTTAAAGCCACACTAGAAACCACTTTAGGCATAAAGGAAGGATTAGTACAAAGATACCCTATCCTTATGGAAAATTAAGAAAGGCTCAACTGCCATAAGGGCCTGTAATTCAGAAACCCTTCTCGCAGAGGTAATGGCCAACAAAAAAGCAGTCTTCCATGATAAATATTTCAACTCAGCAGTAGCTGCAGGCTCAAAAGGTTGTAGAGTGAGTTTCTCCAACACAAAATTGAGATCCCAAGCAGGAGTAGGAGCTCTCGTGGGGTCTTATATTCTTTGCCCCTCTAAGGAATTGCTTAAACAAAGGATGAGAAAACAATGGTGGGTCACAGTCATAGTGAGCAGAAATTGCTGCAGCATGAACCTTAATAGAAGAGAAGGACAAACCTTTGTCCAGTAACTCAGTAAGATATTGAAGAGCCACACTTAAATTAGGCTTAGAAACATCAAATTCCTTTGCTGTACTCCAAAATAAAAATCTCTTCCATTTATCTGCGTACACTTTCCTTGTACTAGGCCTTCTGGCCTCCAAAATAACATTCAAAACTTGCTGTGGAAGCTGAGACCCTCCAGGGTTTAAAATAGAATATGCCAGGCTGTCAGGTGAAGAGAGTGAAGTTTGACATTGAGTAAATGACTGTTCTCCTGAGACAGCAGGTGTGGAATCAAGGCAAAGGCCATGGAGGCTCCCGCACCAGACTTCTCAGTAATGGGTACCAGTGCTGTCGAGGCCAATCTGGAGCTATTAAAATCATCTTTGGCTTGTCCTGTCTGACCTTCAGGAGTACCTTTGGGAGGAGAGGCAGAGGTGGAAAGGCATACACATGAAGATTGTTCCAATTGAATGAAAGAGCATCCACTTTCCAAGCTGTGGGATGAAACCTTTTTGTGCAAAACTTTGGCAACTGGTAGTTTAGTGGAGAAGCGAACAGATCTATGTCTGGAGTTCCCCATAACACTGTCAATTTCTGAAATACATGAGGATCCAATTTCCACTGTGGGGATCCATAATTTGCCTGCTCAACACATCTGCTAAGGAGTTCTGTGCTCCGGCAGAAACCTTGCCTGAAGATTTAGCTGTAAACTGAGAGCAGTCTCCCACAAAATCATTGCTTGTCTGCATAGAGGATAAGAATGTGTTCCCCCTTGCTTGTTGATGTACCACATGACAGTTGTGTTGTCTGTTAGAATCAACACCTGCCCTGGAAGAAGTAAATCCTTGAAAGCTATTAATGCAAATTGGACTGCTAACATCTCCTTCAAGTTGATATGTAGATGTTGAAGTCTGGCAGGCCACGTGTCTTGTACCTACTTTCCATTTAGATGAGCTCCCCAAGCTTTGTCTGAGGCATCTGTCGTTAGAATCTGACTCGCCTCTGGCTGGGTCACAGAGAGTCCCTTGTTTAGGTGACATTCCTGAGCCCACCACAAAAATTCCTTTTGAATGCAAGGTATTATTTGAATGACAGTGTCCATATCTTGGCAGTGCTGTGTCCATACATTTTGAGATACCATTGTAGCTTCCTCATATGCAGTTTGGCATTGGGAAGCACCAGAATACAAGATGCCATGAACCCCAAGGCTTGAAGGACTGTCCTTGCAGTCAGCCTGGACTGATGAGACAATTGATGGAAGTAAAGAGAAAGATTCTTTTGTTTGTCCGGGGTCAAAAAGGCCATCTGGGATGCTGTATTCAGTCTCACACCCAGAAAGCACATGTCCTGAGAGGGTACTAGACTGGACTTTATTTCGCTCACAGAATACCCCAGGCATCTTAGCACTGCTATCACATATTGCAAATGATGAAGAAGTTCGTCCTTTCCTTGGGCTAGAATCAGGCAATCGTCCAAATAAGGATAGATCTGTATTCCTCTTAGCCTGAAGAAAGCTATCACTGGAGCCAGAACCTTCGTGAACACTCTGGGCAGTAGATAAGCCAAAGGGCAATGCAGAGAACTGATAATGAGAAGTCCCAGCTCGAAAACGCAGATACTTCCTGCAACTTAGCCTGATAGGAACATGAAGGTAAGCCTCCTTGAGATCCAGAGTCACCATCCAGTGATCTTTGCCCAGCAGAGGTAAAAGCTGTTGTAACGCCAACATTTTGAACTTGGGAATGTCCAGATAAGTGTTGAGGAGAGATAAATCCAAAATTGGTCTCCACGTGTTCCCCTTCTTTGGTACTAGGAACAGGCGAGAATAAAATCCTAGGCCCACTTCTGGCAGAGGGACCGGTTGTATGGCCCCTATTTGGAGCAGCAGAGAAATTTGCTTGTGAGCCTCTAGTCTTTGCTGAGGAGGAACGTCCGGCATGCCTTTGAAAGGAGGCAAGGTATGGAAATAAAACCTGTAACCTTGGTGAATGATATCCAATACCCATCTGTCTTGGGTAATCAAACTCCAATTTTCCCTGAAGAGTGCCAACCTTCCTCCCAAAGGTGCTGCCAGGCAAGAGGGATCTGGCAGCTGAAAAGGTAGGTCATTGGGCCTGTTTACGAAAGGACTGGCCCCTGCCCTCACCTGAAGATTGTGCAGGAGAACTCCCTGTTCTAGGTCTGAAGGAGCTCTGAGCTCTGCCCCTACCACGCCTAGATCTACCCCTAGACTGTGAATCATAAGAAGGGTATGTCCACCCCTTAGCAGGCCAATTCCTACTAAACTTCGGAGGCTGGACTTGCAAAAAATCTTTAACAGTCTGCATAGACTTAGCCTTGTCTTCCATTTTCTTCAAGACTGACTCAACAGGTGAACCAAACAACACATCAGACTGTAAAGGAGCATCCAAAATCCTTGTCTTAACATGTTCAGATAAATTCTGATCCCTCAGCCAGGCGTGCCTGCGAAGAACTGACCCAGTGGCAGCCACCCTAGACGAGGCCTGTACAGCATCAAAACCACATTGTAAAGAATGCTTACCCACCTGTTCAGAGACATGTACTAAATCTTGTAATTCCTTACACTCGATGCCTTCCGCCAGAGCATCTACCTTAGACTTCAGCTGAGAAAGAAGATAGTTCTGATATTTCAACATGTGAAACTGGCAATTCAAAGCCCTCATAGCTAAGGTGGAAGAAGTATAGACTTTCTTTCCCCATCTATCCAAAGCTCTGGCTTCTTTATCAGGAGGAACCGGATTTTTACAACAGAGGCCTTGACACCCTTAGGTCCCTGACTAACAGTTTCTGGGTCCGCCCTAGGACTCTTATAAAGATATTTATGAGCCTCAGGCACCCTATAATACCTATCCGGTTTAACAGGAGCAGGAGGCAAAGAATCAGGATTAAGTGAAGCCTCCGCAAACACATCTTCCACAACATCCAGAACAGGAGGTATAGCCAAAGGCCTATGCTGGGGTAAAAGCAAAACTCCTAAGCCTTTTCCTGGAATCAGAGAAGTCCTGACCTTCCCACTTAAGATGTTCCCTCATGGAATGAAGCGTCTCTGAAAAGAAAAATCCTCTGGAGGAGAAGCAGAAGGGTAGAATCATCTGCATCAGAATCAGAATAAGGAGAATACTCCTGCAAGTCTTCAGCCAAGACTCTGAAACATCTGAAGCCTGCGCAAAACTCCCCGACTCTGGTACCACCCTAGGCCTCTCATCTGGAGGGGCAAAGAACCTCTAATCAAAGTAATTAAATCTTCTGCCATTTTAAGCATGTGCTTCTTGGGCACAGATCCTGAAGAACTAGGAGTGACACCAACAGAAGCTAAACCTGGCCTGCCTCTGGGAGAAGCCTTAGAAACAGAAGGAGAGGGCCTAACCACCCTAGGAAGGGAGGGAGTACAGTAACCTGAGAAGCCCCTTCAGCCTGACCTGCCTCCTGAGAGTCCACATCCTGCAATAACAAAGTTTCCCCTGGGACTCCAGAGAAGCCTCCGTCGGAACCACCGGTTCCACTGACGGGTCTAAAGAACCGGCGTCCGCACGGACGACTCTTCTTGCCTGGGTTTAGCTGCCTTGTCTTTGCGCTTCTTGAAGAAGCGGGCGCCGAGCGTCCGACGGCATCTTATAATTGCACCGCTTCCCAAAGACCAACTTGGCACAATCTAACCTTCGCTTAATAGTGCGCTTATTGAACCTAGCACAAAAGCGACACCCAACAACGTCGTGCTCAGGCCCCAAACAAGGAATACACAAAGTATGATAATCTCTATGCGGTATCTGTTTCCCACAAGAAATACAGTTATTCACTTTTTCTGACATCCGTAAACCACTGAGGCAAGAAAAACTAAAATATTCCCAACGGGTACTTAGCCAACTTTGACTCGGTCTGAAACTCCGAATTCGAAAAATTTCAGAACGCCGAACGGCACTTGCAATGCTGCTTCTGCGTCGGACCATGCGGCAAAAAAGACTGAGGATATGACGTCGGTCATGCGCATTTGTACCCTGACGTCCTGATGTCAGTCTTAAGCGCCTTGACCGACGTCAGCCTAATACTTTGATATTCGGGCCGACCGAGGACAGCGGACTACCCAAGTGTAAGGACTGCAGCAATGTGAGATGAAGAACATCAAATGCAGTGTCCTATCCATTTTGAAATAGTCTGCTTTGAGATAGCCTTTCCTTGTGATCCTGCAGCATATGCCACTAAAAGTTGCTCAGTCTTTCTGAAAGCCTTAGTTTTGTCCAAGTAGAAGCATAGCTGTCTGCGTATGACCAAAGAATGCAGAAGTCTCTCCCCTTTATTCTGTGGATTTGGGTAAAAAGTAGGCAAATGAATGGTTTGGTTAAGAGCCACACTGGACACTACCTTAGGCATAAATGTTGGGTTTGTCCTTAGAGAAACCCTGTCCGGATGGAAGATAATAAAAGGTTCCACAGCCATTAATGCCTGTAACTCTGAGACTCTTTTTTGCTGAAGTTATTGCTAGGAGCAGAGCTGTTTTTCATGATAAGAATTTAATCTCAGCTGTATTGGCTGGCTCAAAAGGAGGCAGTGCGAGTTTTTCCATGACAAAATTGAGGTCCCATGCAGGTATTGGTGCTCTCCTTGGAGGTCTTATGTTTTTGGCCCCCCTGAGGTACTGCCTAAGCAATGGATGTGAAAAAATTAGGTGGGTCCGTATTGTAATGAGCTGAAATGGCAGAGGCATAGATCTTAATTGATGAGAAATATAGGCCTTTGTCCAGCATCTCAGTTAGATATTGTAAAATCTGAGGAATATTTGGAACAAGCATGTCAATTCCTTGTGCCTGGTTCCAAGCAAAAAATCTCTTCTATTTTTCTGCATAAGATTTTCTGGTGCTGGGCCTCCTGGCCTCCAAAATAGCATCCATAACCGCTTTAGAGAGAGGTGTATTCTGAATGGTTACACTATCTGCCATGCAGCTAGATTTAGGGTTCTGGGTTGGCTGTGCAGGATCTGATTGTTTTGTTGGGTCAGTAAATGAGGAATTTGAGGCAATGTCCATGCTGGGCCTTGAGACAAGTTCCTTAGGATTGGGTACCAGTGTTGGCATGGCCAATCCGGGGTAATCAGTATAATTTGTGACTTCTCTTGTCTGACCTTTAGGAGTACCTTGGGGAGGAGAGGCAGTGGAGGAAAAGCATATACTGTAAGGTTGTTCCAGCTGAATGACAAAGCATCCACTTTCCGTCCTTGTGCAGAATCTCTGAAGTTGGCAGTTGTGAGGGGAGGCAAAGAGATCTATGCCTGGGCATTCCCATTTCCTTGTTATCATGTTGAAGATTTGTGGATCTAGTTTCCACTCGTGATGATCCATGAGGTTTCTGCTTAGTTAGTCTGCCAGAGCATTTGTTTTTCCTGGCAGGAATTGTGCTTGCAGGTGTACTTGGTAAGTCAATGCTGTGTTCCACAAAATCATGGCTTGTCTGCAGAGGGGGTAGGAATGTGTGCCCCCTGATTGTTTATTTACCACATGACTGTGGTGTTGTCCGTCTTTATCAGCAGCTGTCCTGGATGAAGTAGGTCCTTGAAGGCTGTCCGGGCATTTTGTACAGCTAGCATCTCTTTTTGACTGATGTGAAGATGCCTTTGGTTTGCGGGCCATGTGCCCTGAATGCATTTTCCTGCTATGTGGACCCCCCAGGCATAATCTGATGCATCTGTTGTTAGTGTTTGCCTGGCTGTGGGTAAAGTGAATGGCTGTCCCTTGTTGTGGTGACAGGCCTGTGCCCACCATCGAAACTCCTGTTGCAGGCAGGGAATGAGTGAAATTAATGATTCTAGGCTGTGGCAATGTTGAGTCCAAACACTTTTTAGATACCATTGTAGTTTCCTCATATGCAGTCTTGCATATGGAATTAGCAGAATGCAGGATGCCATGTAGCCCAGAGCCTGCAGAAGTTTTCTTGCAGATAACTGAGTCTTTGTTGCCATGCTTTTGAAGTAAGAAGTCGGTTGCCTTTGTTTGTCTGGCGTGAGATAGGCCATCTGGGCAGTTGTATTTAAGCTTGCACCCAGGAATATCATCTCTTGAGAGGGTACTAGTTTTGATTTCTTTTCATTTACTGTGTACCCTAGGCAAATTAGTAATCTTTTTACAAATGCTAGGTGCTTTAGTAGAATGTCTCTGGTCTCTGCTTGAATTAGGCAGTCATCCAAGTAGGGATATATTTGAATTCCTCTTTGTTTGCAAAATGCAATTACTGGTGCCAGGCATTTTGTAAAGACCCTGGGCGCAGTAGATAAGCCAAAGGGCAGTGCAGAGAATTGGTAGTGCATTGAACCAGCTAGGAATCTGAGGTATCTTCTGCAAGATTGTCTGATTGGGACATGCAGGTATGCCTCTTTGAGGTCCAAAGTTACAACAAGCCAAGCCTTCTTGCCCAGCATGGGCAGAAGCTGCTGCAGAGTCAACATTTTGAATTTTGGAACGTCCAGAAAAGTATTTAGAACAGATAGGTACAGAATTGGTCTCCATGCTTTGTCCTTTCTTGGTACTAAGAAAAGTCTTGAGTAAAATCCTTGTCCCTGCTCTTGTTGTGGCACTGGCTGAATAGCCCTCATGTCCATGAGAAATGAAACTTGTTTTTGTGCCTCTGCCCATTGATTGTGTGGCAGGTCTGGCATACATTTTGCCTTTGGAAGGGTGTGAAAGTGGAACCTGTAGCCCTGAGAGACTATATTTAAGACCCATTTGTCCTGGGTGATCATGTACCAATTTTTGTGAAAAAAGTGCTAGTTTTCCCCCTAAGGGTGCTGCCAAAAGATAAATGTTTGGCATTGGCAGAGGGAAGTCATTGGGACTGTTTCCTAAACGGCTGTGATTTGTCTTCTCCGCTTTTGGAGGTAGAAGCACCCCATTGTTTGGGCCTGTATGAGCCCTGGGGCTGTTGTCTGCCTCTAGGGTGTCTGTACCTGCCTCTTTGTGGCCTGCCTGACACGGGAAAGGACCAATTCTTAGAAGGCCAGTTCTTGCTAAATCTGAGTGGCTGTACCTGTAAGAAATCCTTTACTGTCTGCATAGATTTAGCTTTATCCTCCATTTTTCTTCAACACCTCTTCTGCCTTAACACCAAACAACTGAATACTCCCAATAAAGCATACTGTTGAATGGTATGCACGGAATCCCCAATAAATTCCCGCTCACCTTGTTGTAACAAATGGAAGATCACGCTTCGTTCGTTTGTAAAAATCCAACACTTTAATGCCCAAAACAAGAATGTTAAAAAAATACATCCAACGAATCTTAGTAAAACCAGATTATAGTAATCCGCAATGGTGAAAAACAGTGGTTAAGTGCTTTCACCCGAGTATTGGGCTTCCTCAGAACACTGTATTGCAAAAGAAAAACGCCTTAAATAAATTTTTTGGCACCAAAATTGTTTCAAAATGTTAAAGGGACACTGCCCTATTGTTGTACTAATTTTAGTTATCACTTATGTCGGACTGATCTTTTGTTGGTGCACCTCTTTATTTATAAATACCATTTAACACCAAACAAAGTATCATGATGTAATGGAGCATCCAATAATTTTGCTTTAACATGATCAGACAGAGTCTGTTCCTTTAACCAAGCATGCCTTCTAATGATAGAACCTGTTACAGCGGCCCTGCAAAAGGCCTCCAGTGAATCATAACCACATTGCAAAATATGCTTTCCCACTTGTTCAGCTGCATGCAATAAATCCTGCATTTCCTTGTTCTCAGAACATTCAGAATTTGTCAACATTTTCTGTTTAAGCAGAGACAGTAAGTATTGCTGATATTTAAGCATATGAAACTGACAATTTAAAGCCCTTACAGCCAAGGTAGCCGAAGTGTAAACTTTTCCCCCCATCTGTCCAGTGCCCTTGAATCTCTATCTGAGGGGACAGGGTTTTTTGCAGTAGTGGCCTTGACCCCTTTGGGACCCTGAGAAATAGTTTCTGGGTCAGCAGCAGGGTTTTTATATAGAAATTTATGAGAATCTGGAACCCTGTAGTATCTGTCTGGCTTAACAAGTGCAGGAGGTAAAGAGTCGGGAGACAGGCCGGACTCTGAAAATACATCATCTATAATGTCTAGAACAGGTGGAATAGCAAGAGGTCTGTGCTGAGGTAGTAAAAGAAAGTCTCTGAGCCTTTTCTTAGAATCCGAGTAATCTTGGCTCTCCCAGTAGAAATGCTCCCTCATGGTATGCAGGGTTTCCCCAGAAAAGTAATCCTCAGGAGGAGAAGCTGAAGGAATAGATTCTTCAGCATCAGAATCCTCATAGGGAGGAATAGAGTATCCCTATTCTGAAGAATAGTCAGAGGAAATGGAAACCTGATCAGAGGAATCATATTCAGTGTCTTGCCTAGGCTTCTTATCAGGAGGGGGATGGGAACCCCCCTGATCAAGGTCATTAGGTCTTCGGACATTTTGAGCATCTGTTTTTTAGTCATGGAATTCTGTCCTGGAGAATGCTGCACTTGTTTCCTTGTCTTTAAAACTGTTTTAGACTTTGTCTTGGATGCTGAAGTTGGCTTGATATAAAGCTGTGTAAGTCTGAAAACACCCTCAGAAGCCAATGCCTGCTCAGCGGCTCCAGACCCATCTGAGGAATTAGTTTCCGTAGGGCCAGTACCTTGAGTTTCCAGAGGCCTAGTTGTCTCCACGTGGGAGACAGAGGCGGCCTGTGGCTCTGAGGTAGCAGGTGTTGGGGCTGCGAAAGTACCTCACTGAGAACCGGCGACTGGCCTAGAAGAGGCTTTGTTGTTGGTTTTGGACCTCAGATGCCTGTCTTTTTCTTTTTCCTTGCGCTTTTTATGAACTCCTGTCGTTGGCTGTTCTGACGGCATTATATAGTTTAAACCTTCGGCCAAAGTAATGAAAAGCAAAATCGTACTGACGTTTAATAATGCGTTGGTTAAATCTAGCACAAAACCGACAACTAGCAACGTCGTGGTCAAGGCCTAGGCAAGGAATACAGTAAGAATGAAAATCCTTATGAGGTATTTGCTTCCCACAAGAAATACAATTGTTAACTTTTTCTGACATCAGTCTGGAGCAAGAAAAAAGTTTCCCCAATGGGGTACTTAGCTTTATTGAAGACTTCAGATCTGAAATTCAGTTTTGAAAATCTCAGGAGTCGTCCAACCGGCACTTGCGAACTGCTTTTATTTGGGCACCGCGCGGCAAGAAAGACTGAAGAAAATGGCGTCGGCTGCATCTTTTATACCCCTGGCATACTGACGTCAGGGAAGAGGCGACAGCAACCGACGCCGGACCAGGACTTTGGAATTCAGGCCGACTGCAGGTAGCCTGCCGACTGCAGGTAGCCTGCCAGCAGGATAACCCAAGTGTAATGACTGCAACAGTGAAACACGATGAACATCAGTGGATAACATTTTAATAATACCCGTATGCCAGTGGGACAGGGTGTGCATCAGGGTTCAGATATGAATCCACTGCTGTTCAAACTGGTGATGGCTACATTAACAAGTAGGTTGAAAGGAACAGATGAAGAAAGCTGCTTTATGCAGATATTGTGGTAATACAGGCAAATTCTGAACAGGAAAGTCAGCAAATAGAGAAACTGAATGCAAACCTGAGGGCATATAGGATGAAACAGAGTACAGATTAGGCAGTTGTCATGGCAGCAAATGAGGGAATCATATGAAACTGAAAACGGAGTTAGATGGAAAAACAGTAGAATAGGTTAACGGCTCCAAGTATCTGGGAGTAGAGGTTTAGGAGAAGGGAAGTCTTCATGAAGCAGTCAAAACTAGAATCAGAGTTGCTGCAGCCAGCTGATGCAGACTGTCTGGGTAGTGAGTGGCAAAAGAATACCAAAGAAACCAAATCAGGTGTATAAAAAGTACAGTTTTGTACCTACCATAAATGTAGATGTTCGAGGATTCCATTGCTGCAGTCCTGACTATTGGGTATAGTCCGCGTCCAGTCGGCCCGAATACCAGAGTATAAGGCTGACGTCGGTCATGGCGCTTCTGGACGTCAGTACGCCAGGGTACTAATGCGCATGACCGACGTCATATCCTCAGTCTTTTCTTGCCCCAGATGTCAGAAGACCCCAAAAAGACAAGTCCCAAAAAACCTGCACCAAAAACATGTACAATATATACAACAATATATACAAAAATATAAGCATGTAAACTCACCTACACAACCACCCCTAAATACAGAGGGGAAGGAGGGAGATGGAATCAACATCTACATTTATGGTAGCTACAAAACTGTACTATGTTCTTCGTCTTCCATTGCTGCAGTCCTGACAGAATCCCAAAGCAGAGGTAAGGGAGGCTGGCAAATTATAAAGAAGTAGGAGCTGACAACATGCCTTGCAAAACAGCTGTGGCAAAACCAGCCCTAGACTTAGAGTAGATAGGAAGCTGATAATGCTTAGAGAAAGTATGCACTGAACTCCAAGTAGCTGCTTCCAAAATATCCTTAGTAGCCACCCCCCTTAGAAATGCTGTTGAAGTGGCAGTAGCCCTAGTGGAATGAGGCCTAATCCCAGCTGGAATCTCCTTGCCATGATGGGAATAACAAAATGCAATGCAAAAGCCAATCCACCTGGAAATAGTTTGTTTTGACACAGGCTTGCCCTGGGAACTCAAAGCAAAAGAAACAAACAACTGCTGAGACTGTCTAAAATCCTTAGTCCTGCTTAAATAATATCTCAATTGCCTGTGTACATCTAAAGTGTGCAAAATCTTTTCCCCTTTATTTTGGGGGTCTGCATAAAAAGTAGGCAAATGAATAGTTTGGTTTAAAGCCACACTAGAAACCACCTTAGGCATAAAGGAAGGATTAAATGATACCCTATCCTTATGGAAAATCAAAAAGGGCTCTACTGCCATAAGGGCCTGCAACTCAGACACCCTTCTTGCAGAAGTAATAGCCAACAGAAAAGCAGTCTTCCATGACAAGTATTTCAATTCAGCAGTAGCCGCAGGCTCAAAAGGTTGTAGAGTAAGTTTTTCCAACACAAAATTGAGATCCCAAGCAGGAGTAGGAGCTCATTCGCGGGGTTCTTATATTCTTTGCCCCTCTAAGAAACTGCTTGAACAAAGGATGCGAAAACAAAGGTGGGTCACAATCATAGTGAGCTGAAATTGCTGCAGCATGAATCTTAATGGAAGAGAAGGACAAACCTTTGTCCAATAACTCAGTAAGATATTGAAGAGCCACACTCAAATTAGGCTCAGAAATCTCCAAATTCTTTGCTGTACTCCAAAATAAAAATCTCTTCCATTTTTCTTACACCTTGTACTAGGCCTTCTAGCTTCCATAATCACATTTAAAACTTGTTGAGGAAGTTGAGACCTGCTGTGCTTCAACAGAGAATATGCCAGGCTGTTAGATGAAGAGAGTGAAGCTTGACATTGAGCAGATGACCGTCCTTCTGAGATAACAGATGAGGAATCAGAGGTAAAGGCCATGGAGGCTTCTTTACCAGACTCGTAGTAGTGGATACCAGTGTTGCCGAGGCCAATCTGGAGCTATCAAAATCATCCTTGGCCTGTCTAGTCTGACCTTTAATAGTACCTTTGGAAGAAGAGGCAGAGGTGGAAAGGCATAGACATGAAGGTTTTTCCAACTGAAAGACAGAGCATCCACTTTCCAAGCTGTGTGATGAAACCCCTTTGTGCAATACTTTGGCAGCTGGTGGTTTAGTGGAGAAGCGAACAGATCTATGTCTGGAGTTCCCCATGACACTGTCAATTTCTGAAATACATGAAGATCCAGTTTCCACTCGTGGGGATCCATGATTTGTCTGCTTAACACATCTGCTAGGGAGTTCTGTGCTCCTGGCAGAAACCTTGCCTGAAGAGTTAGTTTCTCCCATAAAATCATTGCTTGCCTGCATAGAGGATAAGAATGTGTTCCCCTTGCTTGTTGATGTACCACATGACAGTTGTGTTGTCTGTTAGAATCAACACCTGCCCTGGAAGAAGTAACTCCTTGAAAGCCATCAATGCAAACTGGACTGCTAACATCTCCTTCATGTTGATATGTAGATGCTGTAGTCTGGCAGGCCACTTGTCTTGTATCCACTTTCCATTTAGATGAGCTCCCCAAGCAATGTCCGAGGCATCTGTCGTTAAAATCTGACTCGCCTCTGGCCGGGTCACAGAGAGTCCCTTGTTTAGGTGACATTCCTGAGCCCACCACAAGAATTCCTTTTGAAGGCAAGGTATTATTTGAATGACAGTGTCCAAATCCTGGCAGTGCTGTGTCCATACATTTTTGAGATACCATTGCAGCTTCCTCATATGCAGTTTGGCATTGGGAAGCACCAGAATACAAGATGCCATGAACCCTAATGCTTGAAGGACTGTCCTTGCAGTCAGCACGGACTGATGAGATAGTTGATGGAAGTAAAGTGACAGACTCTTTTGTTTGTCCGGGCTTAAAAAGGCCATCTGGGCTGCTGTATTCAGTCTCACACCCAGAAAGCACATGTCTTGAGAGGGTACTAGACTGGACTTTATTTCGTTCACAGAATACCCTAGGCATCTTAGCACTGCTATGACATATTCCAGATGCTGTAGAAGGTCTTCCTTTTCCTGAGCCAGAATCAGGCAGTCGTCCAAGTAAGGATAGATTTGAATTCCTTGAAGCCTGAAGTAAGCTATCACTGGAGCCAGAACCTTTGTGAATACTCTGGGCAGTAGATAAGCCAAAGGGCAATGCAGAGAACTGATAATGAAAATCTCCAGTTCGAAACCGCAGATACTTCCTGCAACCTAGCCTTATAGGCACATGAAGGTAAGCTTCCTTGAGATCTAAAGTTACCATCCAGTGATCTTTGCCCAGCAGAGGTAAAAGCTGTTGTAACGTCAACATCTTGAACTTGGGAATGTCCAGATAAGTGTTGAGGATAGATAAATCCAAAATTGGTCTCCACGTGTTCCCCTTCTTTGGTACTAGGAACAGGCGAGAATAAAATCCTAAGCCCCTTTCTGATACAGGGACTGGCTGAATGGCCCCATCTGGAGTAACTGAGAAACTTGCTTGTGAGCCTCTTTTCTTTGTGGAGGAGGAACGTCTGGCATGCCTTTGAAAGGGGGCATTGTGTGGAAATAAAATCTGTAACCGTGTTGAATGATATCCAACACCCATCTGTCTTGAGTAATTAAATCCCAATTTTCTTTGAAAAGAGACAGTCTTCCTCCCAAAGGAGCTGCCAGGCGAGAATCCACTGGCAGCTGAAAAGGCAGGTCATTGGGTCTGTTTGAAAGGACTGACCCCTGCCCTCACCAGAAGTCTGAGCAGGTGAACTCCTGATCTAGGCCTAAAGAACCTTGAGCCCTGCCCCTACCACGTCTAGACCTACCCCTAGACTGGGAATCATAAGCAGGATATGTCCACCCCTTAGCAGGCCAATTTCTACTAAACTTGGAGGCTGCACCTGCAAAAATCTTTAACAGTCTGCATAGACTTAGCTTTGTCCTCCAATTTCTTTAAAACTGCTTCCACAGGCGGTCCAAACAACACATCAGACTGTAAAGGAGCATCCAAAATCCTTGTCTTAACATGCTCAGCTAAATTCTGATCCTTCAACCAGGCATGTCTGCGAAGAACAGAACTAGTAGCAGCCACCCTCGAGGAGGCCTGTACAGCATCAAAACCACACTGCAAAGAATGCTTACCCACTTGTTCAGACACATGAACCAAATCCAGCAACTCTTTACACTCAATACCTTCCGCCAAAGCATCTACCTTAGATTTCAATTGTGAAAGGAGATAATTTTGATATTTTAGCATGTGAAACTGACAAGTCAACGCCCTCATGGCTAGAGTGGAAGAAGTATACACTTTCTTTCCCCACCTATCCAAAGCCCTTGCCTCTTTATCAGAGGGTACAGGATTTTTAACCACAGAAGCTTTAACACCTTTAGGCCCCTGAGAAACAGTTTCTGGGTCGGACTCTTAAACAAATACTTATGAGCTTCGGGCACCCTATAATACCTATCAGGCTTAACAGGAGCAGGAGGCAAGGAGTCAGGATTCAGGGAAGCCTCTGCAAAAACATCCTCCACCACATTCAACACAGGAGGAATAGCTAAGGGCCTATGCTGGGGTAAAACAAGAATTCCCTAAGCCTTTTCCTGGAATCAGAGTAATCCTGGCCTTCCCATTTAAAGTGCTCCCTCATGGAGTGTAGAGTCTCTGAAAATGAAAAATCCTCAGGAGGAGAAGCTGTAGGAGTGGAATCATCCACATCAGAATCAGAATAAGTAGGATACTCCTGTAAGTCTTCCACAGAAGACTCTGAAGCCTGTGAACACTGTTCAAAACTATCAAACTCCTGTTCCACCCTAGGCCTCTTATCAGGCGGGGGCATAGAACCTCTAATCATAGTAATCAAATCTTCTGCCATTTTAAGCATATGTGTCTTAGGCACAGAGCCCGAAATGCTAGGAGAAGCCCCCACAGAAGCTGAAGTTGGCCTACCTCTAAAGGAAGCTTTGGCAACAGAAGGAGAGGCCCTAACTACCTTGGGAAGAGAGGGAAGAACAGTTACCTGAGAAGCCCCCTCAGCCTGGCCTACCTCCTGAGAGGGCACATCCTGTAACAATAAAGTTTCTGCCTGAGACTCCATGGAAACTCCTGGCAAAACCTCTGGCTCCACTGAGCCTTCTAAAGAACCGACGTCCGGGACTGCGGTTCATCAACCCTAGGCTTCACTGTTTTGTCCTTGCGCTTCTTGGATGAGCATCCGACGGCATATTATAATTGCAACGCTTCCCAAACACTAACCTGGCACAATCTAGCCTCCTCTTAATAGTGCGTTTGTTAAATCTAGCACAAGAACGGCAACCAACAACGTGCTCAGGCCCTAAACAAGGTATACACAATGTATGATAATCCCTATGCGGTATCTGCTTCCCACAAGAAATACAGTTATTCACTTTTTCTGACATCCGGTTAAATACTGAGGCAAGAAAACCAAAATGTTGTACTTAGCCAACTCTGTTTCGGTCTGAAACTCCGGTTTCGGAAATATCTCAGAACGCCAACCTGCACTCGCAAAATTGCTTCTGCATCGGACCATGCGGCAAAAAAGACTGAGGATATGACGTCGGTCATGCGCATTAGTACCCTGTCGTACTGGCGTCAGTCTACGCCATGACCGACGCCAGCCTCTGGTATTCGGGCCGACTGGACGCGGACTATACCCAATAGTCAGGACTGCAGCAATGGAAGACGAAGAACATCAGAGGTGCGACTTTTACTTCTTTATGGTACAGGAACCTGGGTGGTGAAGGCAGAGCAGTTGAAGAAGGTGGAGGTGATGCAGATGAAGTGCCTGAGATGGGTGGTAGGACACGCACTAGGAAACTAGAGAAAATGATGGCATTAGAGCAGAAGCCAAAGTAACTGCAAAATAGGTCAAAAAGAACAGATTATGGTGTTTCTAGCGCATTTACAAGAAAGCAGAAGACAATCTGGTGAAAACAATTTGGGACTGACAGGAAGAAGGTAGGAGGGAGCATGGGCAAAGAGATAGATGGAGTGTGTGTGAGACAAGACCTAGGACGGTCAGGCAAGACTGTTGAAGAATGTAGGACAGTGTCACTCAATCAAGACAGATGGCGACTTGTGAAAATGCATCCCAACCCCATGTAGAATATAGGAGAAAGTGGGTTGTTGTTTATATTATTTAAAGAAATTAAAAATATATATAGGTTTATCACTTTGAAGCAAAATGTTGTAATGCTTATAGACCTAAAACAGGACTCATTTTATACAGATGTGCATACTAAACAACTTCACAGTACGCCGTTACCTTGCTGGGATTAAGCCATGTCTTTAAGGGACCTGTACTAGAGTTCTACAACAACCAAAAAAAGCTCAAGTGCTGAGACCTCATGACAAAGTCAGAAAGAAAGAGGCTTTCTTCAAAACAAAACATAAAGCCAAAGTACACAAAATTGTAAAAATTCATTTAGCCATCCTTTTTGCAAGGGTGCTGGCCCACATCAGTTTGTCTATGAATGATTTAGCACCCGGTTCCCTATGAACATGCAGTGCACTGCTGGACAGACAGCCTCACTTCCATCCACACTCTGACCCAGTGATACGCAGCTCTCCTGAGTGACTTTGCGGCCAGCTATCCCTCCATTGAGGACTAGGAAAAGTGATGCAGCCCTAAGCCTGCTTTACATCTGTCCATAGATGCAAAGGTTACTTTTTTGTTCTAGGACATTTGATTGAAAACAAGACTGTATAGAAATCAAACTACAACTGTGATTTTTGTTGACTTCTGACCTGTTTTGTCAGTGTGAGTAGAAACTCATTATGGAATGCATTCCACAGTGAAGGACTGCCAAATAAATTGGTAAATGTTCTACACAGCATTTTTCATGACAGTCAGAAGAATCAAAATGAATTCATTGCTACTTCGATCATTATGTATCAACATTGTGGTAATCGCCTATTTAAAGCTTCAATTTGGTAATACAGATCCATGATTTCAGCTTCCCATACATGTTTGCTCAGACTATATAAATAATCAGCAATTGTCTTACCACTGGCTTTGTTATTTTTAGGTAAGTTATAGTAATTTTAATTTCAAGTTTGTTTGGTAGGCCTGAACTAATTATGCTGGGTCCCCAAGTTAAAATCTTGTTCCCAAATAAATTACTGTCAGAGGCTATTGCTGGTGGATGGTTTGGGAGTTTCTCAAAGTGTGTATGGCACTGCTTTGGCTTTTATTCAGTGGTCTTGAGAATGGAACCAGTTTTACATCCCAATGTAGCGAATGGGAAAAAATACCTCAAACAGTCCTGTGTCCTTCTACAGCATCCCAAATATACAAAGCAAGTCCTACATGCAGATGATGAATATGGGATTTGGAACAAGGACAAAAGAGGAAGTGCGAGGATGAGAGATGGTACTCGACAAAGCAACATGCAGGTATGGACCACACAAATAGAGTGGAGGTGAGGACAGAGTCATGATGGGAGCAAACTGTGATGCCTAGGTCTTGGAGTAAAATAAATAAATGACAAGATTTTTAGGGCCGGATCATTTTATTAACCTTTACTTGGCATGCTTTCATCATATCCTGCAATCTAACCAGCACAGATGTTAATGCCTGTAGGGTCTATTTTACGTCATAGTTATTTGTCTTGTTTGGCATAAATTGGAAAGCTCTGTTATGACAGACCCTCCTCCTTGTACTGTTTGCAAATGTTCTCTGTAATTGTGTTCATCAGAGTAGACACTGATAACTTCCTTCCCTATGTTAGATGATACTATGAAGAGTTTGACCTCAAAGCAGTCTCAGACTATGACAGCAGAGACCAGGATATACATTTGAACTTTATGGTATTCTGTTCTTCAAAGGTGAGGAAGAGGAGGACCTAGATTCTAACCTCCTATTGCAGAATGTTCTGGTGAAGCCCTACGAATGACCTGTAGTGAATTTAGTGCCTCTCTCCTTAGTCTCCCAGGAATGTCTAACATCTGAAGGGCTTGTGTTAATGGCTCCTGCATGGATGCTTATGTGTTAAAAAGTCTATTTGTAAAGAGAACACAGCCAAGTAACCATGCACTGTCAAGATTGGTGCATGCAATGACTTCAAACCAAGGGTGTAGCCAGTGGAATTCATTTTGTACTCACATATGCTTATTGCTACCCCCAATCTGCCTGGCATTTAAAAACATGGTCATATCACTGGAGCTGTCCCCCCCCCAACTTAACATGTATAACATTTTAACTACTCAGTCAAACACTATTAGAGGTATTGTTTTTAGATCTGCAGTCCTCACTGTAAGCAAGGTCCACACATGTATTTAGAATCATTAATCTAGATGGTTATAGACATGATATGACTTGAGAAAGCCCCAATGTTTCTAACCTATACAGACAAAAATTGTACTCCTTTATAGAGTATAAAGAGTATGCCTGGCTACACCCTTGCTATGAACAGCAACAGAACCCACATAAGACAGATTCAAGGAAGAAATCTATGGATCCTTGACCCTAACCCTAGTTACTGAAGAAGGATAACTGACCATTTGAACTCTGCCACCAGGAAGTAAAAATTCAACTTGGAATGTGAAACAAAATTGAAGGAGGAGGGTCATTGTTACTGTGATGACAGGGATGCACTGTGAGGGAGTACTGAGTGGAAAAAAAACACCTGAGCAACAACATTTAAGTTATGTACTCTTCAGACAAATAAAAATCAAAACCACAAACAAAACTAAAAAAAAACCGCCAGGAAAGAAAGACGAGATCCACAATATCTTGTTATTAAGCGCTTTAGTTTTTTAATAAAAACTTCTTCAGAATACACATCCATAATAAATTAAACCCTTTTTATACAAATACACGCCTTCATAATTAATGACATCATAATGAAATTACTTAAATTGAATTAAGTTCAATTGAGACAGCCCCATTGAGGCATCTAAAATATTAAATACATTTTTTACCATATTACAATAAAATAAAAAACATAATAAATACACTATATTATGTTCAAACCACAAAGAATCCCTACTTTAATTGTCACTATTATTCAAAAATAACCTTCAGATTTTAATCTGAGGGTGGAACTGATAGATTTGTGTTTAAGCCTGGAAATGATGTTGCATTAGATTTTAACTGCCATCTTAGTTCCCTATTTTCCAAAAAATCATTAAGGGGACCACCTCTATCTCCAACTGTGACTTGTTCCATTACTGAAAATCTAAAATCATGTCCCTCATTATTGATAATGTGCACCTCCAAAATATTTTTTATATCTTGTTTTTTAATATCGTAGAAATGTTGATACATTCTGCTCCTAAGAGCATTGATGGTCTTACCGATGTAAAAACAAGAACATTGCGTGCATGCCCCTATGTAAACAACAGCCCTGCTATTACAGGTGATTTTTTTCTTATATATATATATTTACCATAATTTGGGATAAACAACTCTGTGCCTTCTAGAATATATTTACACTGCAGACAAAAAAAACACATTTAAACATCCCCTTGGGCCCAGAGTGAATCTCTTGTACCCTCTCCAGCATGTTTTTTATAGTGGTGTCCTTTTTATAAACAATATTAGGTTCTGTTCCCACTATGTCCAAAAATTCTTTATTAATATTAAATAAATTCCAGTTACGTTGAATAATGTTGCTTATACTTTTAAACTGCTGGCTGTATCTAAAAATACCAGCACTATGAAATGACTTATTGTTCTGACCATGAGAACTTTGCATACCTTCAGCTGAACTATTAAGACCCTTACCTAATAGTGGAAAAAATATACCTTGTTCCCTTTTAGATAATACCTCCTTTAATGTATTTTCTACAAATTCTAAGGAATAACCTCTACTAACCAACATACCTTTAAGAATTTCTATTTGACCTAAGAACTCGTAGAAGTCTGAAACCATTCTTGCTAGTCTAACCCCTTGTCCTTTTATTAGTGACTTCTTCTGATATATAGGGTGAAAGCTGGAAAAATATAAAAGTGTGTTGGAATAAGTAGGTTTCCTAAAAATTGTCGTTTCAAAACAACTTTTCATTCTATTTTTACTTATAGTAATGTCTAAATAATTTTCTCATCCGAAATAGTGTGAGAAAATTCCAAAAATTCTGTACTTACACCAATAAACTCAAGAAATTCATTTAACATATCCTCACTAACATTCCATAGGATGACTGTCATCCAAATATCGCCCATAATAATGCCAAAAGTTTTGCATATTTACTGGTGAATATATATTCCTTCTCCCAGAATGCTAAGACTAAATTAGCAAAGATGGGTGCCCTGCCTGCACCCTTGTGGCAGAAGTGTGTAGTCTAAGCTTCATCTGAGTTGGAGATTAATGAAGGAAAGCTCACTGTGTGTTTTTCCATTGGTAGTTTAGCTTAAAAGTGTTTAATTTCACCTGTATTTAAACCTTGCATTTGCATGCAACTGCGCACTACTCAATGGGGTTTCATGGCGTCCTGTACAGATGCAAATGCCTTGAAAGACAGTTCTCCTCTAGACATCTATAAGTGAACCCTCCCAAGCTTCCCTGCTGCATTGTGGGAAACTCAGTTGTGCACTGAGTATTGCCATAGTTTTTCACCCCAAGCCTTTAAAATAAGCCCCTTTGTTAATCTTACAGCAAAATCTGGTCAAACTAGCCCACTCCCCAAAAGCAGTTATGGTAAAAACCTGCCATAATAGACGGTGAGCTTCCAACCATTTCTCTGGTCAGCCTGATTGACATGGGCATCCTGAGGCAATGTACTAATTGCCTCATGTATACTGACAACCACTTAAACCTAAAACAAAAACAATATGTGACAGATGTAACTGCATTATGAATTTGGAATCAATGCTCTCACGTGACAACAAACCAGACATCAAACAGGTTGTCAACACACGTCACCTCTCACACAAACCATGTTCACAACACAAACCCACATACACAGATGTACTAAATAGAATCCTACCAAAAGATCAGAGACCTCTCAAGCGCAAACCATGTGCACACACTGCAAAGCAAATAGAATCCACTACACACACACAGACACACCAGTGTCTCGGCAAATAAGCCCGTAAGGCAAATCACCTCAAAACCAAATGCCCTACTCATAGGTGACTCCACAGTGAGAGACACACATCCCCCCTCACCAGGCCAGTCACTCGGCAACAATTACTGCTACGAGTCTGTCAAATGTACATGTTGGGGAGAATGGCTTGATACACACCTCTTTGGACTATATGAAAATAGAGATGGCTAAACTCTGACTGTGTGTCCTAGGCAGGTATGTCTTTATCCCTAAGCAGCATTCTACCTTCACCCAGGATGATGCCACAACATACACAAAAAATGATTGACTTCAACAATTGACTTAGCTTCTGGTGTCAATCCAGGAGGATCCCATATCAATCAGCCTAGGAAGACATGGCTGACAGACCACACTGCTTTGCCAGAGATGGTCTTCAACTGTCTCCTCTAGGCTTTCGGATACTGGCAAAGGCGCATGCCTCTCCCATTGTGCCTGTTTTAGACAATGTCAAAACAACAAAATTTACAGCATAAAGAATCCACACAAGACAAACTCAAGGTTATGCTGCTTAATGCTAGGAGCCTAAACAGGAAACTGCACTCCTTGGAAGCATTCCTCACCTTGGAAGATGCTGACATCTGTGCAGTCACTGAGACACGGTTCAAGGCCGCAGACAGCACCCTGGCTGTGCAAGACTACAATGCTTTCCACACGTTTAGACCAGAAAAAGTGTGTGAAAGAACCAAAGGTGGAGGTGTATCTATCTTCATAAAAGCCAAATACACCTCAAGACTGGTTAAACAGTATGAGTCTCTTGAGCTACTCCAGGTCCAAATAGCTATGGTAAAGTACCTTACCTCATGTCTGCTAGCTACAGGTCCCCCCCCACGAGACAAGAGAAGCACACCACCTACCCGGACTTACTAGAATCACTAACTGTACGGCCAAACACTTTGGCTGTGGGTGATTTCAACTATCCTTCCATCGACTGGGCAATCTACACGATCACAAAATACAAATGCCCTGAAACAGCTAGTCTGCACCCTACAAGGGGCTCAAATGTGCTGGACTTAGTAATCATCAACATGGGGGGTCACTGCACTACCCACTGTGCGCTGCCATCCCTGGCAAGGTCAGACTATAAATCTGTCTTGTTTGAAGTAGCAAACTGATCTGACACCCCCACAGGAGCAATAAAAATGAAAAATTTCTCTAAAGCAAACTACAGCCTATTAGACAATTACATAAAAAATTTCAAACCTCCCTGCTAACCCAGCCAACAATGGACCCTATGCAGAGGAATGCACAAATGCCTTGTATAACCACCTAAACAACTGTACAGAATCAGCTGTACCCGACTGGATCAAAACCAGGTCCTCCTGAAAAAAAGGCCACCCTGGTGGACCTCAAGTATAAATAGGTTATACAACAAAAGGAAGAAACTGATGTCTAAGAACAAGAGGGAAGTTACTCAGCAGAAGAAGAATACCCTCCACAGCTTGAAAAAGCAAATCGGATATTTTGTCAAGTCCTCTAAAGCTAGTCATGAAGCTAAATTAGCATCCCTAGCTAAGGATAATCATAGGGCATTCTTTAACTATGTCAGAAATATAAAAGGGAATGCCTAACTATGTGGAAGGTACCTGTCATACTGAACCTGAGGAAATTGCCAACCTCCTAGCTGACAGATTTGGTGCAAAGTAACCCCCCTGTCTCCACCAGCCATATCCCAATGCATACCTGACACCAGCCCTCTACCTAGTATCTCCAAAGAGCAGGTCATATCCATGCTCTCAGAGGCCAAAAACATGGCTTCTATGGGACAAGATAACATCCCAGGCTACTTACTAAATAATCTAAAAGAAGACCTAGCAAAACCACTTGTCACTCTCTTTAACTCAACCTGAGCACTGGCTTTGTACCAGCTGAGTGGAGAACAGCAGTAGTAATCTCCTTGCACAAAGGGGGTCCATCAACCCACCCTGGGATCTATAGACCCATAAGCCTAACCAGTCTGATCTGCAAGGCCATGGAAAGAATCATCATGGACCTTATCAACAAGGACAAAGGCAATCTTCAAACTCTTGACTCAACCCAGTTTGGCTTTGTCTAGGCTAGATCATGTTTACTGAACCTGGTGGACTTCTTCGAGAATGTCACCAAAGCCCTAGGCAAAACAGTATATACTGCCTATCTCAACTTAGCCAAGGCTTTTGACACAATCTCCCACTCAGGCATCACTGAGAAACTCTCCCAGGTGTGGATTAACCCATACGTCACTAGATGGGTAGCCAACTGTCTCACTCACAGAACGCATACTGTCAAAGTTGCGGATTCCACCTCTACCAGTAGACCAGTTACCAGTGGCATACCACAATGATCTGTGCTGGGCCTTCTACTGTTTGCAATCTATTTCTCAGAAGTCCAGGTGAAAGCAGATGGCCTGTGGCTTACAAAGTTTGCTGATGATTTCAAACTGGGCGCAATCATTGAGTCCCCAAAAGATGTTAACACATTACAAAAGGGACCAACACAGACAAATCCACTGCTGCCAATGCCACAGACTAAAACTAAACACATACAAGTGCATTATTATTCCCTTTTGCAAAGAGGAAGTCCCTGCAAACTACAATACTGATAGCACCCCACCCCCAAGCTCAAGCCCAGTGGTACGAGATTTGGGAACACAGGTTGATAGCAATCTAAACTTCGATCACCATGTGTCCACAATGGTAAGCAAAGCCTTCTACATTGCACATCTCATAAATAAGGGCATTGCATCCAAGACTAAGGATGTTATAACTCCTCTGTACTCAACCCTCAGACCACTAATAGAGTACATCGCATGTACCTCACCAGACACCTACAGCAGCTAGAGAGATCACAGTGGTTTCTAACCAAGAAAATTCAGGGCCTCTAAAACAGAATGTATATGGAAAGACTGAAAGGCCTGTCACTGTACTCTGCTCTTCAGGACAGGCACAAGTCAACTCTCAGCAGCCTGTAGGATGCAGTCTCTGAACCCTGCCATAATGAAAATTCTTCACATCCACAAATCAAATGGGGCAAGAGTCTCTTGCTCCAGGGATCTCAACCTACCATGGACAGATACAGATGTTATCTCCCGGAGATTGCCGCCCCTCTGGAATAAACTCCCAATTCAAGTGAAGCAGAGCTTCTCAATTACCCCATTCAAGTGCAACCTAGACAATTGGATGGGTGACTGTAAATTCACCCTGGGGATGGTACCTATGTCCCTCATGGACAGGGACAGTTGGTGCTGATCACAGACTTACTCTGCAAATAACAACCATCTAACCAAGGTAATTAGGGAACATTGGTATAACATGGCAAGACTTGTAGAATCCCTAGGGCCATTAGCCTAGTAACATTCTATGAACCTATAACTATGCCTCTGTGTTGTCCATTTTCATTCTTCAATGACGAATGAAAAGGACAACATAAATTCTCATACTTGCATCAAATACCTTGTGATGGTTCCCTTGTAGTGTTCAGTTATATCATGCAAAATTTGAAATTAAAATATACTATTTGTGACACTATAGGGGTCGCTTGTTTTCAACAAGCACTTATGCTCGCAACTTTCAGTGGCTGTGAAGTTACTACAAACTTCCGTATTAAAACTGAGTCCACAGGATCAACCTGAATGACCCCTTTTTCCCATCTTGTGAACTGAAATGGCCTAGTCATGCCTTCACAGGGTGAAGACCCAAGCTTTGCCAGTCCACTGTAGAGACCTCTGACCATTATCATTTCAGTGCTTTCCTCCTGACACAAATGACTGTATGGTGCTAGGCAGAATGCCAGATTGCAAATCCTATGGACTGCCACAAACCCTCCCTTGGAGGCTTATGTGCTATGCACACTGCTGCTTTTCTGAAGTGTACGAGTGACACCACCCATGTCTAGTCTCCTGGCTTAGTATCCACCACTCTGCAGGACATGCTTGTCAGGGTTCTTGAGACTGTACACCTTTGCTTCTGCACCCATCATCAACACAGCAAGCAAAGCCATCACACCCTCCAGGAGGGGCGAGTCAGTGTCATCAGCTGTCCCTCTTTCTTCCTTGTCTAGTCCCACCAGCATCCATGATGCTAGTCGAACACAAGTCATGTAGGGTGAAATTAGGGCTTTATCTCTCTACAGCGTGTAGCTAGGCAAACAAACATCTGACAGTTTTTATATGTGCCCTCATGATAAAAAAAAAAAAATGGTAATATCTAATACTTTAATGGAAAGCAGGCCAAAATAACTGACAATCTTCTCATCAATGGAAACCACACAAGTAATTTTTTTTAAAATGATGATAACCAGAAATGCTACAGGATAATGCCAGTTTCATGAGACACAAGTAGCAGTGTGTGATTGGCATTATACTTGCACAAGATCTCAACCTGTTTAAGCAGGCTGGAGAACGAAATAAAGATGTCTGTGAATAACAACCCATTTGTTAATAACACAGAGTTCTTTTCAGATAAAATTAAAAAAAAAAATTCCAGTGTCAGGTTTTGAAGATTCCGAAGACTTGTTTTGTATTCATAATCCTTGGCCTCTCAATGTTCATTTAGATGGTTCTCTCTGTTTTTCGTATGATTTTTTTTATTATAGACAGTTTCTTTAACTGCAAAAAGAAAACAAAACAGAAAATCACAGAGACCCTAAAGTGCCTTCTTCAAGTGGAAACATTAAAGGATAAAACATTTCACACATGGAACGGCTGCAAGCCTTTTGCTGAAGTCCACTGACTCAGATTTGCTTTGCAGTTGCATAATAATAATAATAACAATAATAAATCATTCAACCAGAAAGGGAAAAATGATCCAACAAAACACAAGGAATGAGGCTTTTTAAACCCCACTTACTGCTACCAACTTCAAGATCACTGCAATAGATTAGAAAGGAGAAAACGTAACAACATGAACTTAGAGAAAAAAAATTTACTCAACTGACTCACTTGAGAGCTCTTGGTTGCTAGAGTGGCAAATTTTCAAAAGGAATGTTTGCTGGATGTAGCAATATACTTTTCAAACTGATTTTAACTGCTAGGTAACTTCATGAATTCAAAAATACAGATCTAAAAAGGCACAGTTTTAAATTCAAACCCCATGGACAGCAGGAAGGGGAGATGTAACAAACAGGAAAGATATGAAGACAAATGTTGGATCGGACAGTAATACTGATGATGGAAAACATTAAGCATCTCTTAGAAATGTTATGGCTCACAGAGTCCGGAACATTTAGAGCTATCAAAATTAATGTCAACAAAATCAATCCTATGACAGGTGTGTCACCTTCACACATAAGTAGGAGATCTGTCCTTTGTATGTGTCAGAACTGGGACAATGCGGGTATACATACTGGAGTACTGAATGGGGCACAGAGAAAACTATTCTGATTCTATGAGCGAATGATGGCACCCTTCTCACTACCTGCGTCGGCACTGGTTGGAATGAACTGGGCAGAGGGCTCCTACCTCCCACAGCTGAAGGAACACGCCAAGTGGGCAAACGGAATGGAGGTTCGATGATTATTCAGAGATAGAAAAAGAAAATAAATAAAAAATGGACTGTGGATTTCTTGTGTTTCCTAGGGGCAATACTGGGAAAGATGTGGGTTAAGATCACTGTGATTAATGCAACGGAGATAACTAAGAAGTGTCCATTGACAGGGAGGCTAATTAGTGACTTCTCTGTTACTATTAAACAGTTTAAATAAAACAACCTGTTGACATAGGGAGGTTAACTAAACATGATCTTTTAGTGACAAGTAAATAACTACACAGGAGACCATTCTTTTCATCTTGAGCTAGGAGTATAAGCTATAAGAAAAAATATTCATTCAGATATGAAATATATGACCTTGACAGCCTAAAGCATGTTCTAGTATGATAGCTCATCTCTCTCCTAAAGGAGAACTGATAAGATTTACAGCTCTTAATGCATTAGGTAGATTACTGAATCTCAGCCAAGCAGAGTGAATATTATACCTGGTCCAGGCTGATAAGCCATTTTTCTCTACAGAGTAATTAACCATGTTTTAATAAACACTGATTACCTTAGCAGCTGGGATCTGTGGTAATCTGTATGTTGACTGCAATGCGTGCAGTATTTTAACAGGCTGGACCTGGGGTAGGCAAGCCACAGCACAACATTTCAGCATGTTTTTCTTGGCACTTCCGTGGGAACAAGCAGAGAGGATTATATTCATCACTGACATCACAGCTTTACTCTTCTGTGACAACTGAGTGGTTTTATTGACTGTTCTTAATTACAGCTACAGACAATGCATTTAAATGTATGTGGGTATCTAGGTGTCACTACTCCACCTCCTGGAGTTTGTCTACCTGGCATTATGACATCTTGCAAGAGCAAGAGTCTTTATCTTTGCATTTTGACCCCCCCCCCCCCAAAAAAAAAATACTGTTAACCCTTCAGACATTGCAAATGATACAGGTATGACTGTAAACAGTGCAGACCTGAGTATTATTTATAAATCAGAGTGCTAAGTATTAACCAGATTATACGGTTAATTGCTTTGTGCAAGTTTATCAAACCATCTAGATTTGAGTCCAGCTAGGGATAGCCGTAATGATTTATATAATATGAATTTCCTTGGTCACACCGATTAATGCCAATGTGACACCCTAAACCCCTGTAAAAATTGGAAAGTTTTGTTTCGTTTTTAGAACAAAGTTTTGGTACTTAAGAGTTTGTGGTTCTGACATTCTTATCCACCTATTAATTTTCTTGAATTGGTCAATCTTCAATATGCCATGGATGTGAACATTTTTTAAATGTTAGGTGACCGAAGGTGGGGCAACTGTATGAGGTTCTGATAAAAAAACAAAAAGTTATTTCTAGACTCACGGATGAGTAGGTACTGATGATGTCTTTCCATATATCATTTGTTGCAATATTCGTAACAAAAGGGATCTCCTGCCAAGGACAGCCCAACGTCTAGCCAGTACACCAAAGCCTTTTGTACTTATAGGCACCGTACATTGCACGTACGCTCCCCGTGCAAGGTGTAGGGCATAATGATGATGTATGGACACACACACACTCAGAACTTCTTTCCCGCCAGTCAGAAAACCATCACTGAACGTTGGTCTGAATGGCTTTCTTCTGTGCTGGTGACAGAGCAATTTTTTTCAGATAAGTGCCTTGTTGGGGTTTCTAGGGAAAATGTTAGTGGGGGAGGCAGATTCCCTATAAAGACTGTCACAACCAGTGTCTCTTCTATTTGGGTGCTTTCGACGACCATACGCAGTGTTCTATCTGCCAAGATTTTGATCCCAAGACCCAACACAGTCATCTCTCCTACTTTTAGCTTGAAAACCAGCATCTTAAGCTGTTGGCTCAAGGTGCTGTGGCAGAGTCATCCTGTCTCAAAGGTCAGCCATTGGACAAGGAAAATGACAAAAAACTTGGGTCTGATACAGCTGTTGTCTGCTTCCCTGGATGTCTTTCTCAAGACTTGTGAAAGCCTGGAGGGATAGTCCTGTAGTTGCTTCAGATTCCTCTGCCATGACCCCATCAGAGGCCGGCATGAATCTGACTTCTCACATGTACTCCAGACATTGAGAGGGGGAACCTAGGCTGATTACATCCGAGGGATTAAGGGGGATTCCGTAACTCTTAGTGAGGGAGGAGATCCCTACTATGCTTATAGAGTGTTGCCAAGGGTTTGACTCTCCTAGGGTGTTTCGTGCAGAAATCCCACAGGAAAAACAGAAAACCAAGTACATTTCTCCTGCAGGTAAGGATCCCCAATGTGACTGGCAGGATTTGTTTAAGGCTTTAAAGCCTCCTCAAGGGGTGTATGTGTCTGCCCCTTCCTGGTCTTTCACTCCTCTTAAAAGACTTGGGGAACTGGATTCCTCTATTCAGGCTCAGGATTCTAGTGAAGAGTCCTTAGCCTACTTTTCTCATATCCCTTCCCCCTTGAACTATGGTTCAAAGGAAGAGGATTTTATTAGTCCTGATTCCAATTTAAAAGAACTTTCCTGTCAGGAAACTGTTACCTGTTACTTCTTTAAGTGGATTGCTCTCAAGTTTTTGATATCCAGAAAAGGTATTATGAGCCCCTTCAGGTGGAGTATTCCAAATCATCTGCTCTACCCCCTGTTCTGGCTGCCCTCCTGGATACCTTTTCATCAGCTTCTTTGGCCATGTATTCTCAGCCTCCAACTCCCAAGAAACCTGACAGATTTTACACGGTGACTGATTACTGTAAACTTCTATATAAATGGCTTTCTGCTGATTCTTCTGTAGTGTCTGTCTCTTCTGACAAGCCCTCCAAGCTGTTGATCTCTACCAAGTGGCTTCCTTCAGCCAGAGGCAGTAGGGGCACGGAGAGGTGGGGCAAGACTATTTATACTGCTGAGATTTTATCTTTTAGGGCCACTAATTACCAGACTCGTATGACCCAGGTATGCTTTGGCCCTCCTTTCTCAGGTTTCTCAATTTCTGTTCTTCCTGACCCTGAAGGAAGGCTTCTGCCCTTTCCTTATGTGTTTCACCTCTCAAGTTGCCTGCCACTCTTTTAAATGCAGTTATGATGCAGCTTATTATGCTTCTTCCAGGGCTGCTGCATTTGGGTCTGTTATGAGGCATTACTCCTGGCTTTGTCTTCAGGCTTTGCCTGACTACATTAAGGCCAAACTACTGGATGCTCGTTTGGATAATAAAAATCTTTTTTGTGTTGTTGCTGCTGAAATTTTTACGTCTCTCCAGGATAAGAACAAAGCCTTACAGGGTTGAAACTTATATTTGTTTTGCCTATTACAAAGTTTCAGAGGAATTACCCTTCCAAGTCTGCTTTCGTTTGCAGGCGGTCTCATTCTCCGCTCAAAGGTAAAAAGATATCTGGATGTGTAGAGGGAGGGTGGCCTAATGGTTAAGGCGTTTGCCTTACAAACACAAGGTGCAGGGTTTGAGTCTCACAAGGGATAATTGGCTAGGCTTACAATGGCTCGCAAGGGCAGTTAGCTTAGTACTAACCTATAAACCTACCTCCTGCTAAGACTATTCAAACTCCTACTTCCCAGACATATACTTTTCAGGATAAACTGGGTTCCATTTGATAATTTGCTTCCCCTTTCACTCGGCCAGGTTCCCTTAATCTGTCCATCTTTCCCTATCCTTTCCAAATTGGTTAAGGATCACAACAGACTCTTGGGTACTGTCCATTATCCACCAGAGGTATTTCAAAGATTGGAACTCAATTACTCCCTTTCTGCTGATCCCTCAACCTCCTCTGAAGCAACTTCCTATTTTCCCAGAGGTGCTTCTTTCTGTGTTGATCCAGGGTACCATTCAAAGTGTATCCCCTGCCCAGGTAGGGAGGGTTTTTTATTCCAGAATGTTTTTGGTTCCAGGGAAGGGAAGGGAGGCACATGGAGACCAATTCTGGACCTTTCGCAGCTCAACACCTTTCTCAAGATTCCTTCCTTTTGGATGTTGTTCTTCAGACTATTTCCCCTTCTTCCCCAGGCCACTCTGGTCTCTCTGGATCTCAAGGATGCCTATCTTTATATCCCTAGTCCATCCCCCTTTCAAGAAATTTTTGCATTTCTCTTTCTTCATTGTATTTTCAGTTTGCTGCTTTGCCCTTTGGCCTCTCTACTGTACTAAAGGTATTCACCAAATGCCTCACTCCTGTCGTATTTTGCAGGATGAGAGGGGTTCAGATCTTTCCTTATCCGGACGATCTGCTCATTCAAGCTTTTTCCAATGAGGTTCTACTTCAGGATCTCCAGTTTACTATTTCCCTGTTGCAGAGTCTGGAGTTCACCATAAACTTTCAAAAATCAGCTCTGACTCCTCAGGATCATGTTCTTCTTAGTTGCAGGAGCCAGACCATCCCCATGCTGGCATTGTGCCTGCCCCAAGGCAGTGTCTCTTACTGCCTTTTTCCAGTCTCCCCTCCCTCTGGAGTCAGGCACTGCCAGGGACTTTCTCAGGGTCCCTGGCCATGATTGACATGATTCCCAGGCTTCCTCTGGCCAGGCTCCATATCAGAAAGCTACAGTGATACCTCAAAAGTCAGTGTGGTTTCAACACTGCCACTCCCTGGATTTCCCACTCCCCCTCCTCCCTTGTCTCAAGCTCACATTTCAGTGGTGGATTCATCAACTTTCCTTCAAACCACGGATTCCTTTCCAGGATCCAACCCCAACTCAAAAGCTTTTTACAGATGCCTCAGACGGGATGGAGGGCTTCCTTTAGCCCTTTCACGGTTCAGGGTCTCTAGCCTCTTCATCAGAGATCAGACCACATCAATATTAAAAAAAATGAGGGCTCCACTTCTAGCTCTTCAGGCTTTTCATTCAGCCTTTCATCCCGGGTCCCTCAACGTTTTCTCAGGCAGTATCACAGTGATGTGGTATGTCAACAAGCAAGGGGGTACAAGGTCCTACCTTCTTTGCAGGCTAGCTATTCAGGTCAGGGATCTAGCTGTCCAGTATTAAGTGACCCTTAGGCAGTTTACATTCCTTGGAGCACAACCTAGTGGCAGACACTTTGAGCAGGTCCAGCACACAAGCTTACAAAAAGATGCTTCACAGAGATGTGCTCCTGGTTATTGTCCACTGGTGGGGTATTCCTCAAATAGATCTTTTTCCTTCCCCTCTGAACAGATTCCTCTACTCTGTTCCACAGTCCCAAGTCCACTAGCTTGGAAAGTGGACACCCTGTCTTTTCATTGGAAGGGGGTGTTTCTGTACCCCTGCCCTCCTCTTTGTCTGCTTTCAACAGACTTGCACAAAATCAGGCAGGGCTCCCAAAATCTTGTCAGTGACTCCCTTTTAGCCCATACAGCATTGCTTTCCTATTCTTTCTCACTTGGCCTGGGGCAATCACCACAAGTTACCTCATCAGGTGGACCTTCACACACAAGACAAGGGGTCTCATTCATTCTCACTTGTCCACGCTTCAATTGATGATGAGGGTGACAGACTTTTCATCCTTTTCAGGCATTTTTTTCTGAAGACATGCTTTAGGTCCTGCAGAAGGACGGGAAGCCCATTACCAGGAAATCATATTTGCCTGAATGGAACAGATTTTCTATCTGGTGCCTCACTTGCCATAAGGATCCCCTATCTGCAAAGGTTCCTCTGTTTCTCTCTTATTTCCGTGATCTGCTCCATGCTGGGCTGGCATATTCTTCAGTTCAAGTTCACCTGTCAGCCGTTTCTGCTCGTCTGCCCTTGACTCCTTCTGTGGTCTCTAGATTTGAGGCTACACAGTTTCTTAAAAGTGTCCTTCATTTCAGGCCTCCCAGGAAGCCTATTACGCACTTGTAAAACCTCGGTTTTAATCCTGGAAAATTGACTCAGGCTCCTATTGAGCCTGCTACTTCACCTTGCTTACAGCAAAATACTTGGGAGACTGTTCTTCTTTTGGCCCTCTCTTCAGCCAAGACAGTTTCTGAACTTCGGGCTCTCACGGCTGTTCCTCCTTTCTAAGCTTTCCACAGGGACAGGGTGTCTGTTCGTACTAATCCTTCTTTTATGCCCAAGGTGGTCAATGTGTTGTCCCTTAATCAGTCTGTTCATCTGCCTTCCTTTTTTCCTTCTCTGCAGTGGGCCAGTGAGCAGGTTCTTCACACCTGGGGTTTGCATAAACGGCTCAATTATTATTTGGATCAAACTAAAGTTATTTGCAAATCTGAGCAGCTTTTGTTTCCTTTCACCCCACGTCTTTGGCTTTAGCTGTTTCTAAGCAGATCATCTCTTCCTGGATTTCTAAAGCCATTTCTTTTCATGATAAATGTCTTTCCTCGTCAGTAAATGCTCATTCTATCATGGCTGTTGATCCCTCTGGTGCCTTTTTCAGTGGTATGTATTCCAATTTCATCCTGGAAACTGCTACTTGGTGTTCTCTCCATATCTTCACTAAACATTATAAGTTGGATGTTATTTCCAGGGTTAAAGCTGGCTTTGTCATGGGTATCCTGCATGGGTTTCTAGAGGGCGGTTTGTGCCATCCTCCTCCCAGTTTTCTTCATGAGCTTTTGTACTCTCCCTTATTTCAGGAATACTGCAACAGTGATACGGAGGGACATAGAAAAGTTGTGTAAGATCTTACCATAACAATAGATGTCCTTCTCAGCACTGTTGCAGTATTTGCTCCCTCCCTCTTACACCCTCTACGCTAGCCTGTTCTTCTTACCCTCCTGGCTGAGGGGTTCTTCACTCTTTTCTCCTTCTAAATGCACATGTTTTTCCTTGTCCCTAGGGGCATTCTGTTCCTCCTGGGGCTTGTTCAGTTCTGAGTGAGTGCATCCATACATCATCTTTGTGCCCTATGCCTTGTTCAGGAAGCATACGAGTGACGTACGGCAACTGAACGTACTAAAGGCTTTGGTACACTGGCTAGATGTTGGGCTATCCTTGGCACGAGATCCCTTCTGCTACGAATACTGCAACAGTGAAGAGAAGGACATCTACTGTAATGGTAAGATTTTACACAACTGTACTTTCTCAGGAAATTCCTAGAATGTAAGGGTAGAACATCATTTCCGGGCTGGTTTTGGTCCTACCACTGTGTGATAAAATCTCAAATGTCATGATTTGGCTTGTAACATCATCTCAGAGAATGATCTACAGTTGTGTTGCTAGGTTATTAGTTACTGAACAACAATTCTCTACAATCTCTCCAGAAGTTTTTCTCCCCCTACTAATAATTTTTGGAAAATAGGAAATGTATGTATTAACTGCAGAATACTGGATATACACACTGCATACAAAACAGCATATGGGGTTATTATCCAAAATGGAATTTTACACACATCCCCCTATGTCCCATGCCATTTAAGCCAGGGGGATGCAAAATCCTTTGTGAATACCACATATTGCTTTTTATATTAATATATTATACAACTATGGGACAACACCTGAAACCCTAGCAAATATACAAAGGTAAGAGAAAAAAAGCAAACAGTGGTGAATCACCAGTCATCAAAATTCATGTAATTAGGGTTACAAACAACTGTTTATTTTAACATAAAAACAGTAGATGTTGCACATTGTATGGCTTCTCCAAAGGAGAATCCAGGGCCTCAAACATCTACCATACACAGATAGGCTAAAATCCCTATCCCTCTACTCAGTTTCATACAGACTCCTCAGAGGTGACCTCTGTCTGGCACACAAGGTGATCATGGAACCCCACCTTGATGGGACTGCTGCATATCCGCAAGTCAAGCTCCACTTGAATAACCAGCATGCATGGCCTCAACCTGGGCTATGACATCAACAGGACTTGTTGGTAGGGCAGATTTGTGTCCCAGAGGCTCCTTCATCTATGGAATAGACTGCCTCTCCACATCAAGCAGAGTACGTCTTTACCCCTTTTTAAGCGCAACCTGAATAACTGGATGGTAAACAGAAAATATACCCCTGGGATTCCACCCATGTTCCCTCTGGACAGGGGCATTGGGTGCTGATTTGTCTAGACATGGGCTAAACTATTGGCTAGGCTTATAACAGCCTCAGGGCCAATAGCCTAGTAACCTCCTATGATCGTATGAATCAACAGCATGAAGAAACTGCCAGAGCATGTTTGAAGAATTCTAGCACATTAATGACACAGCTGCATCATTACCATTATAATATGCAGTTTAGACCAGCATATTATAATCCAGTTCTCACGTGGGAGAAAATATTCTTCTACTTGCTACACAGTACATGTACACACGTGTGTAATGTGCATACATCTATACACAATGTTAAAGTGGTGCTGTAGTTAGCACTGAAACCACATGGTGCACAGTCCTCCAGTTATGTTCTTGGCTGGGGTGCGTTCTGCATGGAGTCTACATGTACCTGTATCTGATTTACTCCAGATTCTCTGTTTTCCCCCCATATCTCAAAGATATGCTGAGGTGCGAAGACTCTCTAGACTGTGTGTACGTATGTATACATGTACATTCTCGTGTGAAAACAAAAATGAGTGCACATATCCATCAACAGAGTGGCATGAGATAGGTTCCAGCTTTCCCATGGCCCAAAACAAGATAAAATGAATACTGGAGAGGCAAGAATGAACACAAATAAGGATGACCTGCTTTAGCACTTTATCTGAACTGCTTGGAACAGTAGTAATTATTTATCAAAAATTAAAACTAGCTATCCTTAACTGTCAGCACAGAGTTTAATTTAGAAACATATCCACATATGCACTGTAAATGTGTTAATATATGACACAACCAAAAATGCTATTTCAACGGTGAAAGCAAAAAATATATACTTAGCCACCATGACCTTTTGCATTTAATGCAAACGAGTAGAAAATGTGTAAATGCTAAAATCTTCGAAACCATTTAAAGTAGCAAATATTGGGGATAGAGTAGCATTTACTCCTTTACTGCAAGCTAAAATTGTCTTATACGAGTTCCACCAGGGGGTATGAAACCCATTATAACCAGTGTAGCTAGTTGTACTTAGCTAAATGTTGTCCCTGTCTGTACATCTGAAAAAAAACTTGTTTGAGTAATATTTCATAACAATAACTTAGTTCAGTTGACACATGCAGCTGACTACCCCAGAACCAAGACAGGAAAATGGAATTCTAAAAACTATATAGCATTACGTGGTAATCAAGCTATCAAAGCAATTGCTACAAGTTTCCATTAAAATTTACTTACAGTACTGCTTACCTTTATGCACATCCATACTGACATTGGAAAGGTGAGAAATGTGAAAAATCCTGAAATTATTACTAAAATCCATTCGCAAAATCCAAGACCTTCGCTGATTTCCTCTGCAAAGCAATAGGATATTTGTTAATTTTAAAATGTAAACTTTTATACAGAACAGCAAGAAAACATGCTAAATACACTTGCATGCATTCACCAACACAGAGGATTACAGTCCTCACTATGGCACAGGTAACCCAAGTTAAATTACAATTTCAGGAGCTTGACACCGCAGACAGGGAGGATGGATGTGGCCCATTATGGGGGGGGGGGGGGTTAACATGCTCAAATGCAAAAGTGCATGGTCTGAGTTCCTTAGCGGAGACTACGGACAACAATATACAGTGTCTCTTGTGGGTGGACAAGATGTCATGCTGACATCAATCCCTTGCAGAAGTTAGAGAAGGCACAACCCAAATCTCCATTGCATAATCAACTCACAGCTTGTCACTGAAGTGAACAAAAATGGGGTTACGGCCTAAAAATGCAGAACCACTGCTTGTGACTGCCTTAATGATGACCCCAGCCAGTTGACCCTCAGTCCTGGTGACTGGGGAACCAAATGGTCTGTGAGAACAAAGGGGACAATTGGCTAAGAGGGGGCTGATTATAGGAAGGGCAAATTTGAGCAAAAAAAGTTTCATTGTAGGATACTACTTCAAACTACAATTACAAATTAATTTTTATGTATCTGTTAGCTGGGGAATCTCAGTGCAGCAAAGTATTTCTTTCATAGATGGGAGCCAAGAAAAGTATCTTACCTAGAGTCACACAGCATGCATGCATGTGGAAACCAGGGTATGGTAGTCAAGACTAGACGTCAAAGCTACTTATAGCCTTAACCCCTTTGTACTATACCGAATGAGCTGGACAAACCGTTACACAGCAGAAAAAGACAGCTATGTGAAATACTCTGTATAAATGAAGGTTTGGGGTAAATATAGGGACCGGTCTAACAGTATGAACACTGACTCTAGATGATGGTCACTGCTGATGTGACACCCCCAACCCATGTACAAAATAGGAAAAAGGAGGTTGATGTCAATGTTGATAAGAACACATCTGTCAGAAGAAGGTCCACCTCTAGTAACTTGGGGGTTTACAACACAGGCCTTCGGTTGTGTTGGTAGATAAAATTTTCTCAGACTAGTGCTACCTTGGAATCGCCTTTCTCTAGTTTTAAGCTCAGGAAAAAAGCTGACAGCTAACCCACTGAATAACACATCAGACAGGCAACATAGTCTGTTATTTTTTTCCACATGGACTCGGCTGTACTCTTGTAGTTCCTGAATTGCCTAGCGACATTCATACACTGAAGAAAAATACTCACCATGATTTGTTTAAGCTGGGAAAACAGTGGGACTGAATAGCACTGGTTGCTGTAGCTACTTCTTCACAAAGGATGGATTAGTTTTGATAGTATCACCTTCTTTATGGAAAATCAGACCAGGAGGTTTTACTGAAACAGCCTGCAGGGTATTGTGAAATGATAGCCATCTTGGACTCTGCATATATTCCTCAGATTTATACAGTTGTAGGTTTGTTAAAGGACCACACTTACAGTCCTTTGAATTTCAGTAGGTACCCAACAGAGAGGTGCACATTAAGTATCTGAGTAGATGAATCACACAGGGCAGTATCCAACAAAGTAACATATATCAAAAAACACAGGAGAATGGAGTAAAGGAAGAATCCATTCAGATCGAGAACATTACAGCATGAGAATCCAGATGCCTCTTCCTTTACTGATGAGACAGCAGTGTCTTGAAGGGAAAGGAACTTCATCTGCTGCACTATGAGGTATTACTGAAGAGGAAATAACATCTGCCTGAGCCAAATGGAGTATAATAAAATCACTTTGACCTTGTGAAATCTGGCTTTCTAGATGAAACTTCTCAAAAGTGGGCAAAAGTAGAGAAGAATAAATGCCCACAAGTGGGCTAGAAAGAAAAAGAACATTTTGTGCTGGTTAAGAATGCAAAAGGTCCCTTATAATGATGCTCCCATCTAGGAAAACTCTGCTGGGAACTAATGAACTTAAGGATTATTCATTCGAGAGGTATCAGAAGGCAGTGATCAAACCTATCTGTCAGAAGCTGGCTTCACCTAGATGTGACTCATTTCAAGGAAGTGCCTGTTTGTTCAGACCAATACCACATGCTCTAAAGGCCTCAAGGCACAAAAAGTAAGACTAACTGCTCGTTTGTTTAGATAACAGACTGCAGCCATATTGACTGTCTTGACTGGCAGGGTACCCACTGGAAGGGAATTCTAGAAGGATTGCCAGGACAGCAGAACGGTTCTGATTTTTGAGATACTGATGTATAACTGAGACTCTAGGATGACCATGTCCCTTAAGCTGTCTGCCAAATGAAGTGCACCCCACCAAACACCAGACACATCCATGGTTACCCTCACCAGAGTTAGTAAATGAAAGAATTCCCCTAGCTAGAATCTTGGACGAATTTATCCACCAGCCAAGGTGACCGTAGCAGACTCTGAACAGTGCCAATGTAAGGGAAATTTAATTAGCTTGCGGAAACCACTGGACTACTTATTTGGACACACAGACTCCATTGGACATAGTCATAAATTACTTTATTCACATCAAGCTTCACTAGAGTGTTAACCATGAACAGTAAGGGCACCATTAACTCCAAGTTCTGAGGCACACTTCTGTCAGTGTGTGTTACAATGAAACAGACCAAAAAAACTGCCTAGTGCATAGACAGAATCTTTTCTGTTGCTTGTAACATTTGAGCCGCACAAAACAAAGTAATATGTAATTTACTGCATATGCTCAAACTACATTTTGCATTAAACATCTATATTCTGAAATGCATTTTATTCACATGAAATAGTACATATGGATGGTCACATATGAATGCTTGTAAATCACAGATCAGGGAAGCTATATTTAAAGACATCAAGAATAAAAACTTCCAAGAAAATAATTCACTACCCCTTAAAGCCTGTTGTTCAAAGGGATAAAATGCTAAATTCTCTAAAATAAAACTGAAAATGGAATTAACAGACACTCCAGCAATTTTATGAAAGTTAGCCACTGTCTTAAATTAAGCTAAAAATCTCTTCCTTGTGGCAGACCTTCTAGCCTCAGCCGTACAAACCCATGAAATAAGCAGAGAATAAAGGAAATAATATCTTTACATTAAAGGAGGTTTGTGGGCGGAAACTGTTTTAAAATACAAAAACAAAAATTTACCTTTTGATAACACTGTAGTCAATGTTGTACTTGCACTAGTGGATAGAGCCATTCCCATACTTGGTTAAAGAAGATGGAGCTATTGCATGCCAATAAGCTCAGATAATTTTGCCACATAAATGGCACTGCCAAGCACTTCAAGTGGTGAATTTTCCAAAACAGGTTTGGGAAAAAAAAATTCTGCAGTACTCTTGAGATCCCTAACAATTAAGAACATCTATTAATTTGTTTCTTCATTTTTCTGTTTTAAATCAATTTCAGCAAAGTCCTCCATTAAGTGCAGTCATAAAAGTGAAATGAAATGACTCCTCCCAAATGTTAAGTTTTATTAATTGCATTTGTTAACCAGGAAAGTCCAACTAGGCAGAGGCCCCTTTTCAACAGAGACCTAGGGATAAAAGCTCCACATGGTACACATTAAAGATTTGTACATGGTATAGAACAAAACAGCATTTTACAAGTGTATACATAGTTTAGATATTTTGTAAAAGTTTATGCACAGGACAGAGAAGTCATTCAATAGTATTTTGAAGTCTGCATAGTAATGCAGTCACTGCAGATAGCTAAGGCATAGATATGGATTACGTTTCTTTTTTTTTCAAAACAAGTTTATTGTTTTAACATATAAGAGAAATATCATAACAATTTTATACAAATAATTAAAAATAGGTATTATTATAATATTCAACAAAACAACTAAAGTATTTACAAAGACATCCACTACAATCAGATCAATTAATTAAACTAAAATACTGTGCTATTGAAATTAGAAATTTTTTAACAAATTTTGTAAATTATCCCATACAATAAAATGTGATGTTTTTCTAGTTGTTCTCATTCTAATTGTGCTTATTTCCATATGACACATTATATTCATAACATTTTTAAATTCATTGAACGAAGGAGGTGTATCTGAAATCCAATTTCTAGTTATTATTTTCCTAGCCACTGCTAGGATAGACCATAACAAGGGAAGCTTAATCTTTTAACACTTTGAGGTACAGGTGTGTTGAATAATATAAGAGACTTAGAAATAATGAAATTATCTGTAAAAGAGCCTGCAAAATTAATTAATTGACTTCCAGTATTCTTTCAACTTCATACAGTCATAAAACATATGAGCCCAGTCAGCATTAATTTCTACATTACATCTCTTACATAGATTATCTTTATTATTAATTGTATTCATCATCAAAGGTGTATAAAAAGATCTATGTAAAAATTTCCATGTATAAAGTCTCCAGACAATGGAAGATGTAGTTCTATAAGCAGATTCCAATATATATTGTTTATCTTGTTGAGTTGGTGGGTCCCCATTAATAGAGGTGAAATAATTCCAGTATGAATCTACATTGTAAAAAGTTTCTTGTCTGATAATTTTATGTATATATGAAAGTTTACCTTTATCAGAAACTTTATGCTGTAAATTTATTATCAAGTAATCAATCAGTTTTGGAATAGATTCTTTAACTGTTATAGACATTAGATCTATTCTATCAGTGAGATGTTGTCTAAAGATCTGAACCTCTAACCAGCAAGTTTCTCTTAGATCAAATTCTTGTTTTAAGAAATCTAGATTTTAACTTTATTATCAGATATCAGCTGATACCAGTACTTTAGATTATTATCTATAGCTAAATGAGCTCCTTCAGAAGTAGATGACATAAGCATACCCTGAGTATAAATTATAGGAATACAATAAAATTCCATTCCCTATACTTAGGGTGCATGAATATAAAGTTACAATAACTAATAATAATATTTAATGGGTAACAGACCATATGTTTAGGTGTAATAGGTGAAGTACAAAATTCCTTTAGCAACCACAACATGGAGTTATTTATAATCATATTTTTATGTGTTAAGGAGATTTTCATGAAGTGCATACTAATTAGCTCCCAATAATCTTTCCATTTTGCGACATATGACCGATCTATTAATAAAGTAATAACTTTTATAATAGAAGAGATAATATATAAATTAAAGTCTGGAAAAGAAATACCCCTTGAGACCAGCTATTAGTATGTTTCTTTAATGCAATCCTAGGTCTATTAGGTGCCCATAAGAAATTTAACATTAGTGTATTCAGTTTCTTGATAGTTATTTTTGTAGGTGAAAGTATTATTGATTGTATTAAGTATAAAATCTTGGGGAATATTATCATTTTAATAATTGTAAGTCTCTCCTCCATAGTAAAAACAATATTATTCCAGGTATTAAAAAGATTTTGTATATTAAGAAAACAGGTATCATAGTTATTATATATAATAGATTTAATATCTTTAGATAGTATTATACCTAAATAAGTTATCTGACCTGAGTTGGGTACATATTTAGTAAAATCACTAATGAGAGTATTTTTCGTGTATATATAGGTAGTATTTTAGTTTTTCTTCATTGAATATTAAACCAGAAATACTTTTAAAATTCATCATTTTATCAAATAAAGACTGCATAGAAGAATTAGATCCTGCTGATGTAATTAGAACATCATCTGCAAAAGTTGAATTTTTGATGTTGTATTTTCTTCTATTTCAAAACCCTCTATGTCAGTACTGTTTCTAATCAAATTAGCCCAAGGCTCCATTACTAAAGTGAATAATAGTGGAGAAAGTAGACATCCTTGCTTTGTACCTTTAAGAATGGGTATTTTTGTGAAACATATGTTCCTACCTTAATATAAGCCAGCGTTCCTTTGTATAAATGCTCAATTAAATTTACAAATGCATCAGAGAAATTTGTGCATTTCAGTAAGGTAAACAGATAGTCCCAACTTACTGAATCAAATGCTGAACCTATATCAAGACTAATAAGTGTTAAATCTTTCTTTTTCCTATTTGCAAAATCAATTAATGTTAAAGTTCTTCTTATATTATCAAAAGTATTTCTATTTACAATGAAGCCCGTCTGATCTATGTCTATAATGCCGGGATAATTGTCTTCAATCTATCAGCAAAAATACTCATAAACATTTTATAATCAACATTAAGTAATGAGATGGGTCGATATGAAGAACATCTAGTTGGATCTTTATTAGGTTTTAAAATTGGTGAAATAAATGTATATTGCCAAGATGGGGGTTATTAACTCAGTTTGGGCCAGAATAAAAACCTTATGTATTAATGAATATGTAGTTTTAGAAAGGATTTTATATATCTCTGGTATAATACCATCATTACCCGGTGCTTTGTTTGATTTAAGCTTATTTATTTGTGTAATAACTTCTGTATATGAAATACTCTTGTCCAATAGTTTAATCTGTTGTTTATTAAGCTTTTTATTCATGTTTGTGGTTATAAACTCCTTTATTTTATCTTTAGGTTCCATGTTAATGTTGTTATGGTTAATCTTGTGAAAGTGATTTCTAAATTCATCCAGTATTTCTGGTATACTAGAAACATTCTTCTTTTCCTTAGAGAAAAGATTTCTTTGATATGGTTTTGTTTATTCAATCTTTTGTTTTATTTTTAAGTCTATGTAAGTATTTGGGGCTTATTGAATAAGACAAAAACTTGTATTTCTCTAAAGTTATTTTAACTTTATGAGTTAAAATTTCTTTGTATTTCTCATTTAGTTTGTTTATTTCTTCAATAACTTTCTTGTCCATAATATTTTCTTTATTATTATGTTTATGAGTCTAGTTTACTTTGAATATCTAACAATTCCTTATCCCAAGATTTCCTTTTGTTATTATACCATCTGATACTTTGTCCATATAGATATGATTTTAAGGCATCCCAAACATAGACAATGGAGACTTCAGGAGTATTATTTATGTCTAGAAAATGTTGTACTTCTGAAAGTATATATTCTTTATAGTCTTTTAGCTGAGTTAAGTATGCTGGTATCCTTTTGATCTGAACATTATGAGTATTTTTATCATGAATTGAAAACAATTGTGTTATGATCAGATATAGGACATGAAATGATTTTGGAATTAATTAAATCTGTTACCATCTGGTTAGAAATAAAGACCCTATCTATTTTTGAATAAGTTTTGTATCTGTTAGAAAAAAAAGGTGTATGGTAATGATTTTGACTCTATCTGATTATTAATATCATTCAAATGATAAGAATTAGCAAAATCATTTAAATGTTTTGCATTAGATGTAATTCTTCTTTTCTTTATAGTGGTAGTATCACTTTCATGTAGTATACAATTAAAATCACCAGCTAAAATAATATCCCCTACAGAGAATGATATGATCTTATCAATATGATGTTTCACTGTATTAATACCAATTCCAGGTATCCAATATACATTAATTAAAGTGTAAGTCTTCCCATTAATTTGTATTGTAACCATACAAAACATTCCTTTGTCATCCTGATAAGACTTAATGGTTTTAGGAATGGGCATACTTTTATTCCATAAAATAGCCACTCCTCTTTTTTTCTGAGTGTGCTCTGAACTAACCAATACTGTACACTTATTAGTGGCTAGTTTATCAATATCTTTTTTCAAGAGATGGGTTTCTTGCAGGAAGACTAGATTGGCCTTGTGCAGATTAATGTATCTTATTAGGCTTGCCCTTTTACACGGATTATTCAATCCATTAATGTTTAAAGAAATTCCTTTTAAAGATGTTATTTGGCATTTTTAAAACTCAAGAATCTTATGATCGAAATAACAAATAACAAGATAAATAATGTTACATCTCCTCTTTTAGGTGTACCTTTAAACATAGCTGTATTTATTAAATCTCTTATGGGATTTTGTATAGGATTCAATTTTGTTTGTAGTGACAATGAGTGTACAAAATATATTGTGGATGTCAAAACTATATACATATAACAATGAACAAGTGAAAATAATGTAAGGATTAAACCTTGCATCCCGCCTGGAGTTGAAAACTCCAACTTAGAGCAGTATTTACTACTCAAGTTAACCCCCTACCCTAAGCAGCAGTACCTCAGCTACCACCTTATCAATTTAATACTAGTTATATTTAACTGAGGTTAACAGTTTTCAATTCAATTATCTATCAAGACAAACTACACATTTTGGTAAAACAGCATCATATAAACTAAAATAAACTTTTTTTTTTTTTTTTTTAAAAACTGTTCATACTATTATATAGATCTATGTAATATATAACACTTGTATTCTAATAGCATTCAAATAATCTTAATGTTAGAAATCAAGAGGAGAGAAAATTATGTTCTAACAGTCATTTAAATCAAAAACTTTGGCTAATATGATTCAGACATTACATGCATTAAGATGCATCTATTTTCTGTCATGTGAATTCTATCAACAGCTTCCAAAAAAATCTTGAATTGTTTGTATATGAGCATTTACTTAAACTCATTATTGTCAATAGAGTAAAATATTGTATTCATAAAAATTATTATAAATTATATTGCATAGTTATGCAGATTCTCAGAAACACCTGCGTTATTACCTAAAAAAAAAAAAAGCCATCACACACATAAACACAGACACACACACACATATACACACACACACACATACATATACACACACACACACACATACATATACACATACACATATACACACACACACACACACACACACACACACACACACACACATATATCTGATCTCACCGAGCCGTGCCCCTGCAGAGCACCATCCCACTTGCCGTCCGCAGAACAAATCTGTCCGCTTCACACAAAATAATGCACAGCAAACACACACTAGCAACCAGATTTTACAATCATGCTAACCTACTGCTTTAAAATATATCACATGACATTTCTTCCAGAATAGAGTTATAAGATTATTTATGCTTGTCAATCAGATGAATTAAATGAGTTATAGTAAAGTATATGTTTGGGACACAAGTTTTTAACACAGATTATTATGCTACTGTTAAGTAGATTTTCAAAAACATTTAAATAAATGTTTCATTTTCTATGCCTTCTAAAATAAGGTATTTACTTGCTACAAGAAACTACATCATCTAAACTCATCATAACTGACACATTTTATGAATAGAGTATTTTTCCTGAATCTGTGGTGTGTCAGTGTGATAACCTTGTCAATGTTTATACTAACTGCTTTCAGTTTCTCTGTGAAAATTCTGTGAGTGAAGCTTCTGAGGAAACTCATGGACACTGTGCATGAGACAGCCCACATCCCAGATTGTCTCCCTTAACATTTTGGCGGGAAACTTATTAAAACTTGTGGCAAACATTCATTTTGTCAATAGAGTAAAACATTGTATTCATAGAAATCATTACAAATCATATTGGATAGCCATGCAGACTCTCAGAAAAAAAGCCATCACACTCACACACACACACACACACACACACACATATATATATATATATATATATATATATATATATATATATATATATATATCTGATCTCACTGAGTTGTGTCCCTGCAGAGCACCATCCCACTTGCTGTCCCCAGAATAAATCTGTCTGCTTTATACAAAACAATGCACAGCAAACACATATTGGTAACCAGATTTTACAATCATGCTAACCTACTGCTTTAAAATATATCACATGACATTTCTTCCAGAATAGAGTTATAAGATTATTTATGTTTGTCAATCAGATGAATTAAATGAGTTATAGTAAAGTATATGTTTGGAACACAAAGTTTTAACGCAGATTATTATGCTGCTGTTAAGTAGATTTTCAAAAACATTTAAATAAATGTTTCATTTTTTATGCCTTCTAAAATAAGACATTTACTTACTACAAGAAACTACATCATTTAAACTCATTATAACTGACATATTTTATGAACAGAGTATTTTTCCTGAATCTGTGGTGTGTCAGTGTGATAACCTTGTCAATGTTTATACTAACTGCTTTCAGTTTCTCTGTGAGAATTCTGTGATTTGAAGATTCTGAGGTAACTCAAGGACATCCCACATCCCAGATTGTCTCTCTTAACATTTTGGCGGGAAACTTATTAAAAACTAGTGACAAACATTCATTTAGCAGTGTAAATGCATCTAAACATGACAGAACCTCCACAATGTATTCCACAGATCATCACAGCCTCTATGCAAGTGAAATTAAACTCAAAATTACCAACAAGCAATAAAACTCAGCATTCTTCTCCCAACTCAGTTTTCATACAAATCCTATTATTCACTGTGCCCACACAGTCAAAAGCATTTCTATATATTAATAAAGAAAAGAAAAGAGAGTAGAAAATAAAAGGGAGTGAGGCAGAAATAAAAAAATGTAAGAGAAAGCTGTAAGAAGTATATACAATGGAATGTTACTTACTGTTTATATTAATAGAGTTAAAAATAAAACATATTATTTACTCTTATTTAGTTCTGATTATTATTAGTTAAAGCATGACAGATTATTTACAAACAAGCATAAGCAGTATAATCAAGGAAGTATAATTAGAAATAACATTTGAAGAACTTCTAAACTTTTACAAGAAATAAATATGTTATTATTCTATTAATGATATTTTCATTACTGTTCTCTCCCTGCCCTCCCCCACCCTTTACCCACTACATAATCTAAATAGAATGTCATTGTTTAAACAAAGAAAATAATAAAAGAAGAAGGAAAAAAAAAAGATAAAGATAAAAAAATTTATCAAATTACTAACCTTACTTTTTTCAGAAAGAAAAACAAATCGAGTCACAGCCTGCCATTAAATCCTCAGGCATTTTGACTGGTTATGAAACAAAACATTTCTTTGCACATAGAGAATAACTTTGATTAAATCTTTTCCAAAATATTTGTGGCTTTCTGGAAATGCAGGAACTATATTCAAAAAGATTAATAATGAACTAAAATGATGAGAGAGAAAAAAATTATATAACAAATCATTTGTTTTTTAGTCTCTTCTTCTTCTCTGAAGTCTTCCAGGAAGCTTCAGTTGCCAATCTCTTTAATGAAGAACTAGCCCATTCCATTTCTTCTATTTTATCCAAAATCCTTTTTTCTTTGACAAACAGTAAAGCAGAGTCTAAATCATCGAAGACCTTAGGACCATCAGGAAGGAAGATTTTAAGCTTGGCAGGAAACAGAAGGTATGTTTTAAACTGTGCTTTTTTAAGCTCCCTTATTAGTGGCAGAAAAACTTTTCTTTTAGCAATTACCATGGAAGAATAGTCATTGTCAAAACGCACAGTTGTCTCATTAAACTTAACAGGAGCTTTAGCCCAAGCAGATTTAAGAACCATCTCTTTATCAAAAGATGATAGAAATCTAACTATAACTGATCTAGGATAGTTTTTGTTAGAGTTGGTATTAGCTATAGATCTATGTGCTCTTTCGATACCAAAAGAGAATGCTTCTGGTAAATCTAAAGTTTTAGGGAGCCATGTTGTTAAAAAAGAAGTAATATTGTTACCTTCAATATTTTCTGGCAGTCCAAAAATCCTAATGTTATTGCGCCTAGATCTATTTTCCAGGTCATCCAGCTTTGTTTGTAAATGTGTATTTTGTTTCAGCAGAAACTCAATGTTGATTTCCTCTTGTATTTTATTTTCCATGTCATTCACAGCTTCTTCTATGCCTGTCATCTGGATCTTCTGTTGTTGCAGGTCCATATGTAACAAGTCTATTTGTTTTGTAGTTTTTTCTATGAAAGTGTCTATTTTAGTATCCATTTTATCCATCTTAGCAGTAAGTTGCTGGACTATAATTATCAGAGACTGAAGTTCTTTCTTGATGCTGGAGTCTTGAGAATTTGTCTTACTGGAACTCATTTCAGACTGATAAACTGACAGGAAAATTTCCAAAGTAATTTCTGACAGGAATATTATTAAGATTTCCTTTCTTTTTTAGATATAGTTCAAGAACTATATAAAACAAACATATTTAGAAAGAAAATTACTTCAAGAATTAATTTTTTAAGTAATTAATTCCTGTCAATGTAATGAAATTGGTGGAGCTGAAGAAATCTGCTGCTATCCTGTGTTCATCCTTGGCCACGCCCCTTGGATTACGTTTCTGAGCAAAGGAAGATAATGAGCATAATTCAATGTACAGACAAATTTCAGTGCACCACTTGCATTGTACACTTAAGTAAGCAGGTTAAGAAATGAAATAAAATAAGAACACAAAAATGAGCTGGATTCAACACCCAATACAGAAGCTTTAATCCAAACATCTTGAGCAACACGCTTTCGGAAGGTGCAATGACCCTCCTTCCTCAGAAGACAAAAAACAATGAACACCATTTTACAAGCATTTAAATAAGTCTTCTAATTGATCTTTAACAGCAGAATAAGTGTTAATTAAATCAAGCACACCTATAAACCTATTAATGAAGCTAGCACAGCCACTGATAACCACAGTTATAAGCTGCAGAGGAATGGAAAAGAGGCACAACTACATACTGCAGAGAAATAGGGGAAATAAGGTGAGGGATGGAAACATTCCACTTCATTTTACATTAAATAGGCCACAAGATATCCAACTTAATAGAAGAATTATTCAAAAGTTAAAAAGATTGGGTAACTTAACATAACCTGATATGAAAAATCATAAAATTCAGATAAAATCCCTTAATTTTATACAAATAATTATAAATGTGTTAACACTTTAAAACTTTATACAATACTAAAAAATCATTGTTCAAATACTAAAATACATATATAGCTGATAGCCAATATTAAAATAGCTGAAAACAGCATGTTAAAACAACAAATCAACACACATATATTTTATCTCCTTAAGGCTAAATGCTTAAGGAGACATGCTATAGACACATGATCATTAAGCCCAGGATGGAAATATGATGCCGCATTTAATTTGCCAGCATAACTCTTCAATTTCAAGTTGCGTTTGCCAAGGGCCACCTCGATTGTCCTGGGTAATGTGTTTCAAGATCGTGAATTTAAAAAAATGGCCATGATGTGTCATAACATGTTTGGCTAAAGCATTAGACTGGTCTTGTTTGGTTATGGCATATTGATGCTCATATATACGTTTCTTGAGTTTTTGCTCGGTTTTGCCTATATAATAGGCAGAACAAATTGACATAGGCGCATATACCACCCCATGAGTGTGACAGTTGGCTTTTACCTTAATGTTACACAAAAAGCTGCCTAACTTAACTCGTGAATCAGTGCAGATAAACTTGCACTGGTTGCAACTCCCACATTTATTTATACCAGTGCCAATGTGGGGGCTTTCTTTTAACCTTGGTTCTAAAAGGGTTTTAAGACTTTTACCCTTCCTGAACGTGATCTGAGGCTTATCACCTAATTTATTGAAAATTCCAAAATCATCTTTGATAAACGCCCAATTTTTATTTAAAACGTACCTAATTTGAGAATGGTTGGTGCTAAAGGTACACAGAAATCTTGTATTAGGTTGTGTCACAGACTGATTTGAAATGGGCTCACCTAACAAAGAACTATTACAGCCTTCCACTTCATCTAGTGTTTCCAAGCTTGAATTGCGTTGAGTATTAGGTACCAGTGGTGGGGTGCATGTGGCAAGGGGAGCAAGTATAGGTTTAAAATGACCACTCACTCTTTTATTAACTTCAGATTTAACTTCTTGAATAAGATGGGGAGGATAGCCTCTATCAAGGAACATGTCATAAAGCTTGTCACATTCAATTAAAAAATCCCCAAATTCAGATACCATCCTTGCTGCCCTAACCATCTGTCCTTTCACCACTTTGATTTAATTAACACTTATTCTGCTGTTAAAGCTTGATTTAATTAACACTTATTCTGCTGTTAAAGATCAATTAGAAGACTTATTTAAATGCTTGTAAAATGGTGTTCATTGTTTTTTGTCTTCTGAGGAAGGAGGGTCATTGCACCTTCCGAAAGCGTGTTGCTCAAGATATTTGGATTAAAGCTTCTGTATTGGGTGTTGAATCCAGCTCATTTTTGTTTTCTTGTTTGGTTTTCATTTTCTTGGTTTCCAAATGAAATAAAATACACAGAGTTGTATAAAAGCAGCATCCCTTTATGCTTTAGGTTTTTATTTTACTTTTACTTTTGTTTTTTTCTTTGTTAGCAGCTGGTGTAGTAGACTAAAGACAGATCAAAGAAAGACTAGACATGATTGAAAGTATGAAGGAGAAGGAGATAGAAGGGAAAATATTCTACTGGTGAATGTAAGAAAGGCAATGCTAGTTGGAAAGTGTGGGGGGGTAGTAGTCATTTATGGTGAGTGGATGACAGCATACAGAAGAAGGGTTGAGACAAAGAGATGAGAGGGAAGGAGTAGGCGGGATGGAATAAATGGTTTAGTCTAGGTGTACTAATCCAGGATTGGTGCAGGGGCAGAGCCAGAGACTCTGCAGGTGTGATTTGTAGTCACCAGCTGGAATTAAGATAGTAAGTGGGGTCATTCAAGCCTGTTTAGTTCTTTGTGTGCTAGGCAGTAGTTGGATTTTTGTGGGTGATTTACAGTAAACTTTGCTGCTTTGTGATTGCACTGCTCGAGTTTTGACAGTGGAGAGACTTGCAGGTTGGTAACAATAGGGGCTAAGTACAGAAGTGTTGGGAGGGAGCAGTAGCCATGCATTTTCTGTTTTGCTCAGTGAGAAAAGTTTGACTCTATATAGGGAACCCAATTTATGGGGAGTTTTATTTATTGTATGTTGGATGTGGTAGTCAATTTTTAAGCTATTGTCAATGTATACGCCAAGCAGCTTAGTATGGAAGAATTTCAATTTTAGTATTTGCTGAGGGAATATCAAAGGAGGGTTTCTGGGTTGAGAGGTGTCTTGGGGTAAAGAGAATGTTTGCTTTTTTGGGGGTAAAAGGTTGTGAGTCAGCCAGGCTTCAGTGGATGAGAATGACTGAGTGATTTGTTGCATGTTAAAGGTTTTGGGTGACCGATACAAGTGCAGAGCCATCTGTGTACTGCATTATTGTGGCCGATTTGGAGGCATCTGGGAGATTTTAATGAAGATGTTGAAAAGAACAGGACTAAGAATGGAACTTTGGGTGGCACTGGAGGAGGTAATAACATAACCAATTAAAATCAAACAACCATGCAAACAGACCCAATCTCCATCAACACTTACTTAGCATTTTTGTCCCTCCAATCACAGGACCTAATTAGAAAAATCACATTCCATACAAAGACCATTTAAATACATACAAATTCTTATCACATGACTTAGCACATCCAATAAAAATGCATATTATAAAACCTACTGTAAATATAATTAAAATATGGTAAATATAACAACCAGCCTGCAATTCATATCTCCCATACAAAATTTCTAGGCGTCATCTTGGATGAAAATCTAACATCTGAACTGCACGTGCACAACAGTATCAAAAAAACACACCAAAAATTGGGTACCCTTTATAGAAATAAGCACTTTCTTAGCCGCTCTACAAAACAAACCCTTTGATTAACCTTTCTTAGCCACTCTACAAAACAAACCCTTGCCTTAACCTTTCTTCTACCTTCTCTCCTACATGGTGCTCCTCTCCTTACCAATATCCAGTCCTCTCTGAAAACCAAGCTCGAGACCTACTACAATAAGATTGCCAAGTTCAAAACCAGTGCAAAATATTCCTCCCATCACTAATCCTCTGTATACTTGCTGAAACGGCTCAGACTCCCACATTACCTCACATACTGACAATTAACTACAGCACACAAAATTATCTATAAGCCATCAGACTGGCCAGCCCTTACTTCTGTACTAACTCACTATCATCCAAACAGACCTCTCAGATCTGAAAACAACTTCCCCTGCAAGCAGAAAAATCAAAACTTCTAGATGGCCAAATGCTCTACTCTTTCTCTCCATTCCCAAACTGTGGAATGCACTCTCATTAGCAATTAGAACTACCAGTAATGCTTCTTCATTCAAAAAATCTCTTTGGCAACACCTCTCCTTTCTAAGCCACTGCAAATGCTCCAGTTCTCAACCTCCCAAAACCTGATTCTCCAAACTGATAACTACTTTCACCTTTACTGACTTCCTCGCTTCAATCTAATCTTTCTACCTAATAATATGAATATCATAAGAATGATCATCTAGGCCTATCTTATTGCTATACTTGCCTGATAACAATATTGACTCTATGTATTGGACATGCACTCCTAAGTTGTACTACTGACTTGTATGATTGACGCATACTCTAATGCCTTATTTTTGAAGATACATCCTGCAGAACAACTCTTGATTAATGTTAACTTCTAGTAATGTTGTTGTGTCTTTCGGCTTTCCTGGTTAGGGGTCGCCACAGTGGAACTCCGGTCCACTAATGATTGGCAGTAGATTTTTACGTGCCGAGTTGCCAGCCCTGACACACAACCTTCAACGAAGGTACGCCCATTCACGCATGTCTCCACACAGAAGACGCGCTAAATGAGAATCGAACAGGACATCTTACTGTGAGGCGACAACGCTACCGCAGCACCACCACTGCAGATAATGTTAACTTCTAGTAATGCATTAAGAATATTGTCAACATTTTTTCAGTCTATGTAACTGTGACATCTTATATATACATTTAATTCCATCTCTTATTTTGTACTGTAATTAATGCAGTTGCTAATAATTAGCTGCTACTTTTGCTGAACTGTATCTGCATACCTTTTTGTACTCTAAGTAATGTATTGAACCAATATTTTAACTGTGAATTTTTCTATTGTATATGTATACTTTGTTTGTTTAACTGTGAGTGGGAATTTGTCTGTTGTATGTATGTGATGATTTGGAACTTTTCTCCCTGGACCTCCACTGAAAATGGGCTCGCTTTGGCCCAGTGGACTTTTCCAATAAACAAATGCAAATAAATAAATCAAAGAAACAAATGCACAATAAATAATTCAAACATTCAATATATAACTATATCAACTTATCTATGATATGTTTTTTAATTTTAAAAGACATGATATAGATAATAAATAATTTAATCCTGGAGGTGTAACAGCATTAAGATTGAACTGCCACCATAATTCCCTCTTCTCTAACAGCTGACTCTAGGGTCCACCCCTCGGGCTATAAACTACCGTATCTAATATAAAAAATAAATGATGTGCAGGAAATTAACTTCTATGTTTATATAAACCATTAGTACTTTTTTCTTTATATCGTATACATGTTCATAAACTCTCCATATTGCCTACATAAAGCCCTGAACATTCTTGACAAAGCTATATAAACACCACCTTGAGTGTTGCAATTAAATTTTCCTGCTGTTGCAGAATAACAGAGTCTACTACATATATACAGTTCAAGGAAGACCAGCCCTGTTCAGGGGATCTTTAAAACTTTGCAAGTCCAGCCAGGTAACCAGACATCAGTCAGCAGCCAATTCCCAAACACTGAGTAATACTGCAGCAGTGATCTTTGTATTCACGCATCAAGTGTTATGGTGTATGTGCTTTCTTATCTGTACTTTGTTGAGATTAAGTGTATACTTTAATCAAAATCTTTAAACTTTTTACAAATCCACCAAAGACATACACTAAAACAGGCTTCCATTCGAGAAGGTTGTCAAACACACTGATCTTTTATTTTAATTAGAAAACTTAGTTTTTCTAACAACCTTCCTATCTTCACTCAGATCCTTGTTTTATTCACTTATGTTGCTGTGAACCAAGTAATATGAGTTTCTTTGTTAGCTTTCACGTGTTCCCTTTTGGGAGGTAAAAAATGTTTGTTGTTTTTCTGTAACTTTTCTGGGAGTTATTTATACTTTTTGTCAAGCTCACTAACGTGGTCGCCGAGAAGCTTTAAAACAGTGCCTAACTCTAGTTTTTGTATGGCACAACTCATTCTCTGGTAGTTTATGATTATTTGAATGACTGCCTAGATAGTACCGGATGCCAAGAAACAGCTAGGTTGCAGAGTAATTTGTATACCTGGGAGAATTAACTGAAGTTCAGAAGGTCAGAGTTTTCTGCCTGGTTACGGCAACTGTTGAAGAACAGATACTCTTACTCAGGCAGACAAAGCGAGGTAGAAGTTAAGTAGATCATGTGCAGCAGAGCTCAAGCATTTGGTGACACCGGTTTACAAATCACACCGATGCCAGCAAGTTAGGGTGGGCATTAAGGAAAAGGAGGCTGTTTCTGCTTACATGGTGGTGGTGTACAAGGACATCTGTGTCTGCTTTCTCTTAATGTGGATTTTGAAGTGGAGCAATAAAACTGGCAGACATACACACCAGGCACCAAAAAATATTAAAACATTGTCAATTCCAGGACATTTGTGGACTGTGACTAAAAAAGGTGCAATTCTGCAAATGGGGAAAAAAGTTCAAGAGATAACATGTCTCTCAAATTAATTAGCAACTCTTTTCCCATCCTCACAGAGAGAGAGAGAGCTCCTTGAGACTGCAGGGTCTGTCCTTGTGTCTCCTCACAGTTCTGAATGCCAGGTTGTCTATGGAAAATACAAGGGTTGTTAAAGTAACATTTGGAATCTAGCTACACACTCCTGAAAGAATTTTTTTCTTCCATAGCAAACACTTTCTTTTAGTGGGTACAAAGTCAGTTCCCAACAAAGTGGTTTCCTTTTTCTTTGTTCATCAGATCACTGACATAATTACTGCAGATGCATTAGATTATACTTCCGGTACTCCCTTCCATTCAGTGTGTATTCGTAGGGATGCAACCTCTACTGGAGGTACTGTACTCTGTCAGTATAAAAAAAGACGAAGGCAACAGTCCTAGCTCTTTAATTTTTCAGTGTCAGTATGCAGCCTGGCGTTGTTCAGATCACAACAGTGCCACACTAATGTGGTGAATCACCAAATAAGAGGGAAGTACTTGATATTGCTTCTTCTGGGGCGTAGTGAACATATGCCACTGGGATCAGCTTTAGTCCTCTGTTACAGGTGAATTACTTACCACACTAACTGAATTCTCTAGCAAACAGTCTTAGTTATCTGTCAACCTGATTTACAAACTGAAGTTAAATGTGTCACTGTTTGTGGAATTAAAAGTTAATGTTGGACATTCCACTGCTCAGGTGAATAGCCAAGTAGCTAAGTGTTGCTATTTCCTGAAATGGTCAGTTTGGAAAAAAAGATGCATTTTTTACCAGCAAACGGAACAGCCTGTTTGCCTTCCATTCATTTGCCCTTATCCATAGACTGCTGTTAGAGAAAAAGGATTCTACTTGATTAATTGCACTTGTCCAAAAGTGGGAAACATAACCGTGGTTCAGCATTCTTCAGCTGGCCACATGACCTTTTGCCAACATGCTAAGTTGTCCATACTTTCAATATGGACTTGCTTTCTGTCAGTTGTGATTGTCCTCGAATGTCATCAATTTCTATGGCCTCACCTAATTCCCTTTTTCACTCGCTACAAAAACACCATCAATAAAGGTTCAATACTTGATTGGATACTCGCCTCCTTCTCAACAACATATTCTTCTATGGCTCTGTCTGTAATGGTCTTAGTGACCACCTCTCTGCTTTTGTCATCAGAGCTCAAAACCACACTCCCAGACTTTAAAGAAGTATGCAATCTCTCACATTATCAAATAAAAATATTTCTCTAGAACTTACAAATTTGTAACTAGCAACATCTAAAGGATCTCCCCTTAAATTATGCTGTTACAGAATTCTCCAGAAGCTTAACATTCTAAACATTTCAACTCCCCAAAGAATGAAATGTGAAAAAGCCATACCAGTCCCTTGGATGACCAGAGTCACAAAACATCTAATGCAACTCGGAGACAAGGCCTGGAATTTCTGAAATCAAAAATAAAACATAACACAACCTACAATTACTTTGGCAGCTCAGAAATCACGCTAAATACTAAATCAAAATAGATGAAAAAAATACTAGTATGCTAAAGTCCAAAAACCTTCAAAACCCAAAGACATTCTGGTGAAATATTAAAGAAATCCTCAAATCAGGTCATGGCACCAACCCGAAGCTAGTGCCCAACACCACAGTATACACTGCCACTCTCTTTCATGTGCACTTTAAACTCAGTCACATTCTTAATCAAACACCACTGCCCTCTTCCAAGTCCCTCCAGACACAGCAACACCAGTGACTCTGCCCCTTCTCATTACAACCAGTTACCACATCAACTATTAAACTTCTCTTAAAACTAAAACCCACCACCCTAGTAGCAGTCTCCTTGCAGAATATCTACAAATGTTCGCTGAGGCTATAGCCTATCTCATTTCCATAATCATAAACCACTCTGTCACAGAAGCGTACATCTCAACACTGTGGGGGAAAAAAGTTATCCCCTACCACTACATAAGAGGAAATAACATTGAACATGATAATTGCCACCATATTGCTATCCTGTACCCTTATTTAAAATTCTTGAAAAATGTATTCAGTCCCAGCTCTCTCAACACCTTTCCAAAAACAACAACCTCTCTGACACCCAATACGGCTTCCACCCTCATTATACTACTACTAATACTACAGCCCTCCTACATTTCATTAAGACATTAAATATCCATAGGAATGAAGGAAGGCTAGTATCTGCCCTCTTTCTAGACCTTTCCAAAGCCTTTAACACAGTCTCGCACCCTCATCCTCCTAAAAACACCTCTCAACTCTAGGATATGATGAAACCTCTACAGCATGGTTTAACAGCAGCTAATAGATCACAAGCTGTAAAATGGCACAAAGACTTGTCCCATTTCCTCCCAGTCTCCCTCAATATTTATTTAGCACTTTCATCCCACCAATCACAGGACTTCATCAGAAATTTCACATTCCATACAAAGCCTGATGTTTTTTTTTGAGCTATGTTACAGAATCAGAATTGCCTAGACATATAGCAAGGCCTTGCTGAGTCTAATTATGGTAGCTGCCAAAAAAGCAGTTAATAGAAAAGTGAACTTGTCTAAACCAACTGTACTAGAAGTAGTGACTATAGTAACACAGATAAAACAACTGGAAATGGGATCTTTAGAAAAGGGTAGGAGCAAATTAAATAGAAAAAAATGAAAATTTTGAGAACAATACATACAGAATAATGTTTTGGAGGAGGAATAACGTTTAAAAGAAGGCAGAATTTGAATGAGCTATGCAATGTTTGACTGACAAATACAAGATAGATTGTGATGTACAATGTTTGCAACTAAAAATGTCAGTTTTTCTTTTTATTTATATAAATATATGCTTGCCTATGTCATCAGTGACGAATTAATAAAGATGTTTCTTGTTTAAAAAATCTTCAACAATGCTAAAATGTCCTTTTCTGGTTTTATCAGGTACAAAATATCATCATCTGCAAATAAAAGCCAACTTTTCTTGATTAACATATCGAATATATCCTTGAATTTCTAAGTCCCTTATTGTCTCTGCCAGTGGTGCTAAATATAAGGCAAATTACAAAGGGGAGTGATAACTCCCCTGCCTGGTTCCTTTGTTCAATAGAACATATCAGAGAGGAACCCCTCCCCCCACTTTAATTTTCACCTCTAATCCTTCGTATATCCTACTAATTAACCTTAAGTTTGATGAAACAATTTTGTGTCCTGCATTTTTGTGGAATTCTTTTTTAATGATTTGCCATGTAGTCAAGTTCTGTTTTATTGACAGCTCTTGTACTGAATTTTTCACTATGATCACAGTTGTGCATCTGTGGAATCAGAAAACACGAGTAAGGGGAAATGTAGGGGGCAAAGTCACCCACCCAAATGCTTGTGTGCAGATAAGTAGGTAAAATCTCTTTGGTTATGGTAAGGTGTGGAAATTTTAATACTATGCTTCTGTAGTTGCAGCTTAAGGATATTGTAAAGATGTGCTCCTTCCTGTACTATTGATAAAATGATAGTAAGCACTATGAAATAGGACATGCATAAAAAGACAAGTTTTAAATTAAATGTGAACTGAGTTTGTAGTTTAATATAGTTGCCCATGATGAGCTCTGTTTTATAAATTTAGGTTATATAATGGAGATTCTGTTCTCTTGGAGTTTATGCCTTCATTTATTCTGTGCTTGATGGATAGTTTGTGCAATGTTTTTGTTCATCTGATTCCATTTTGATGAAGTTAACCATGCACTTGTGTGTGCACACAATGCTGTATACAAGGACACAGGCCATAGTATTATACACCTACTGTCCTTCTATATTGTTTGGTATTGCATGTGTGTTAGCCCCACTTTGGGCATTCTTAGGCGCTCTACTCTTACTTAGTAAGAACAGAAAGGATTAAGACTAAGTCTGATCCAGCTATTATTTTCTGCAATAATATTTGAAAATAGTTCTCTCTAATATACTGTACAGTAAAATAATATGCCTGGCAATGTTGCAATTTTTCAGGGAATTATTTTTAATGTTTGCCTACATTATACAACTGGATTCCTATTCATGTTCTAAATTGCATAAATTATTCAGTTGTGGGGAGAAACGTTTTCTACATTAACCAGTTTTGGAAATTGTTTAATGTGCTGCACTATGAAAAACACACCTAACAAATGTATACCTCTTCTGGGGAACTCTCATTACTATGCTTGCCATGGTGTGCGCAACACCATTAGACAACTAGTCACTACTCGTGCCTAACATTCTAACTGCATAAAAAAAGGTTATGGTTAAGTAGTACACTGAAAATGTTTTCTTTTTGATTATCTCTGCCTAACCTGGAATTGTGTTTCTGAAATGAAGTTCTAGCCTTCCTCAGCTTGATTTTTGTGAACGTTGAATCAAAAGTGTAGCAAGGGTGGGGAACTAGGGCAGCTGCTCCAGGTAAAAGGTGTTTAGGGGAGTGATCAGGAAGTGCAGTTCCTGAATTCCTTTTTCTGTACTAGCATTTCTCAAAGCAAGTACAGAAAAGCAGTTCAGCACTTCGGGACTTTGTGGTAAGCTGTGGCAAGCTGATTGCAACAAATGTAGCAATCAGCTTGCTACAGTTGATCAACTGAAGAAACAGAGAACCTTTACTTTTCTCTTCAGTGAAGAGACAAGGAGGTAGATTGGAGAGAGTGCTAGATTAGTCTCAGCTATGGCTCTGGTTGGATTTAGTTGCCCTTCCTGTTCTTTTATAAATTACTTGCTCAAACATTCCTTCCCTCAATTTTTTTCTACTTTTTTAAAACAAGAGATACACCTGTATCAAAAACGGACCACAGCAGTGGTAAAATTGGCATAGCACTTTATTGAAAGAATGACCACATGTACTCACACGTAACTTGTGAGTACGTGTGGTCAGTCATTCAAGAAAGTGCTACACCGATTTTACCACTGCTGTGGTCCATTTTGTTATTTTTATATACCCGTGTCAAGTAATGGCCTCCTGTCAACCCCAAGCTTTAACCTTGGAGATTAATCTGGTTAAATAATTACAACATAAATCAAAAATACACTAGTCATCATCATAAGTACAATAACTGCTTATTTTGACAGTGCTACATCATCCAACACTAACCCAAATAAGGGAATAACTGACAAATTAACAGCATAACATATCAATCCATATGTAATTCAGCGAGTAAAAAAATTAAGCAATAAGACTTAAGTGAAGGTCAAGTGTCTTTCTAGTCTATGTACTCCTAGTCTAAAGAAGTTTAGCAAACTATTGCCAAACCTGAACTGATTAATACTACGACTGTTTTTATATCTTTAATTGTATTACTGTTTTCTTAATTTAAATTACTGTATAACTAATGCCTTATATTACCTTTAAAAACCTTAGGCTGAGCCTCAGAACTTCCACTTGTATCAGTGCTCTAGCTCTACTCCAGTCAAAAAATGCATGCATAAATAAATAGATAGGCAAACCCCTACCTTTTTATTTTTCTGTCACAACTTAAGTTACAAACTGTCTCATGCAGCTTTACACTGGGAGTATTTCTTTTTGAACCATTCTAAGACCAAAAAAAAGGTGAAATAGACCATGGTGCACTAAATAACCTGAACACTGTAAACAGGGTGACACAATTACTGCAGTAAAAGATATTAAAGCTCTCCAAGATGGTCTACAAAAAATACACACCTGGTACAGTAGTAATGATCTCGCCTGTAATGTCGGTGTAGAATCATGAGACAAGAAAGGACAGTTTAAAACTCTGACCAGGGTGTAGCTAACAATAAAAAGTGCATTGTATAGCCCATCTAATTTTGAACATAATGCCTAGTCATTTCACGGAGAACACTGTACCACTTTATATCTTACCAAGTCATTACTGAATATAGTACTGGAAATTTGTAGAAAAACACCAAGTAACAAAAGGCACGAAAATGGAGCAGGATACAAGAATAAATAAAATTTATTAAGCACTTTCGTCAAATATTAGGATTGACTTCTTCGGAATACCCAACAGTCAGCAAGACCATCCTTTTATACATACACCAATTAAGCCATTGATTGAATACAATTGAATAATTAAGCATACAAATGTTTAGACATAGACTCCCCTGTTTTCTGATTGTTTCTTTACCAGTAAAGAATATAATATATGCCATTACGTAGTACCACTGTAAAAAATGTATATATGTGGTAAGTGTCCCCTAACACTAAATTACAAAAAATGCCAGCTTGTAGGTATAATACAAAACTATCAAGTGTTTTTAGAGAAAATATGAACATCATATGTATAAATCTGTGCAACAAGCAATATATGTAATAAAAGCAATAAAATGTCCAATAAAAACCCAAAATGTCTTGGAACAAACAATAATTAATATCAGTGCTATAAAAGCTTACATAGAAATGATAAATAAGGTCATAGTGTACACCTCACTAAAATAAAATAAAAAGTCTGCTTTAAGTTTTAAATAACTGGTGAGGGACACCATATCGTTCAAACCTGGGCTAGTAGTGGCATTAACTCTGAGTTGCCACATAAGTTCCCTAAATTCAATATAGTACTGCATATCTGGAGCCTTGAAATAACCTGAAAAAAGTATATGACTCCTTACTTAAATCAAATAGAAAAACATGAACTACTTCGAAGGGCTTAAGGAACTGGCACTACATTTTTTTTCTTAGAGGTTACTTGGAAGGCAATGTCTGACCAGCTCTTCTTGAAAGTTACTGAAATGCATTTCTGATGGTAGTTAAAACTAGATTGAGGAAACTAAAACAAAAAATATGACAGGCACATTACAAAGTGCCTTCAAGATTATGGAATAAGCTTCCACTTACTATGAGGAGACATCAGTCATTAGCTTTGTTAAAATATATATTTGTGTGTGTGCATACATGTATGCATGTGTGTGTGTGTGTGTGTGTATATATATATATATATATATATATATATATATATATATATATATACACATATATATAAAATATAGTATATATTATATGTGTATGTGTACACACAGATATATATCAGACACATGTATAATATGTATAAATAAATAAATGTACAGTATGGCATAGTAAGTACTGTGCCTGGGAAACACACTGCTTAGTGTTGTGCTAGTTATGCACTGGTTGGGTAATATGGGGTTGTAAGAGTGTATGTCATGGAAGGGAAATGCAGAGTTTACTGAGGCTGAAAAGGCAGGAAAAGGAGACAACTCTCTATGGCAACCAACAAGGAGCCACTGCCTGTAGCAGTATATCATGGCTACTACCTCTTAAGGATTTCTAGACTCCAGATCTCAGTCTAGACTGGGTTCTAAAAAGGAGTCTCCAAGAAAATATACCTGAAGGATGAAAGTATTCTATAAAAAGAGTGTCCCTGAAGCATGGAAAAGAGATGGAAGAGGTTGAACTGCAAAGGAGAAAGTACTGGATTTTTCCAGCCTGTATGGTAAAGGCATACTGAAAGAAAAATACTGCAATCTGTAAGTACTATTTGTTTTACAAGACAACTTTGGGGGAAAAAAAACAAATATAATTAGTATAAAGCAATGCTGATATCATGTTTACTAAAGAGGCCACAAACAAATGAATTTTGGAAAGAACCTATGTGCACTGTTGTAAACAGAATGGATTTTATGGACTTGAATTGGTTGAAACAGACTAACAGTGCACTTCTGCTCCCCATTCAGGTTTTTTCCTTCCAAGAAAAGTGGATTCCAGGGTAGAATTATTATTATTATTTTACTGTAAGCACATGAAACTGCAGCAGTACATACACACAAAAAAACAAATATGGGAAATAGACAGTCAAGCTTTTTGAGGCCAATAGGTTGTAAGCTTGACTGTCAAATATATAATCCTATTCACCTACACATTTTATCTCTACCATGTTCAATCCTCTTCTTTTACATGCATTCTTTATATCCTGGCTGTTAACTATCTTTTTAGTCTCCTATAATTGAATTTGAGAAATGTTAACTATGCTCAGTGATCACCATATACGATACCCTTCTGCAGCCCATATTTCTAATTTGCTGTCTTCCATAACTGCAGGCATCTTCAATACTCATTCCTTCATACAGTTAAAGACACTTCACTTTTGACTTGGGTAACTATATGGGGTCTGTCAGTTTATCGAAGGACCAAACTGTCGAAACCCATATGATCGACAGTTTGATACATCAAACCGTTCTGACTGAGATCATGGTAGGAATGGTATGATGAAGATAGGCTTGCCCCCACCCCTTGCAAAAACAATGGGTTGTTGGCAGGTGTTGTGTGGCTTCATTATGCTTTCCATTAACTGCATTGTTGACTACATGGTCTTGGGTTTCAACAATGTGTTTTCTCTATAAACTGTCATTGATTATAGACATGTAGATGGATCTAACCCCCAAGCAAATATTCTTTATTCACCTCAAAACTGTCCATGTTGCCTCCAAACACACATCCTGTTCAGTGGATACTGACGAAAACTGTTCCACCACTACTACTCCACATGGCCTACAATTGTAATCCCCCCAAAGCATTATTATCTGGATTCCAGAGCTCCAATATATTATTTGTTTAGATGTCCTTTGTTAAAAATACAGGACCTAACACTGCCGATGTAGTTAACCGCCTTCAAATCTCTTACTTCCTTCCTTTGCTAAGACCCTGGGCTGACGAGCCTAATTCTCTTTTTTGAGCAAAATCATCCTGAAATGGATCGGTGATTCTGGCCCCTAAATGGGGAAGAGCTCCATTGTGACCTGACTTTTTATAAGAGCCTAGTTACAGCCTGTGCACAACTCCTAACAAAAATTCAGACTGTCACAGTCTTATTGAATGGATAGTTACCCAGTTCCCCCTGTAGATGCAGATGCATCCCAGTACTTCTGAATTTACTAAATAACCAGTGTTCTTTTAACTTCTGGACAGCCTTCAGGAAAGTACATTGCCTTTGCAAATTTGCTATTGGCAGAGCTATTTCATCACTCAAAGAACCTTCCATCATTAAGCCCTTACTTAAATAGGCTGGTCTCCCCTTTTCAACTCTTGGTTCACTTTGCCCATGTTCCCTTTCAAAGGTTTATAGGGGTGTACTAGGCTAGTGCCCACAGGGGCTTTATAAGCCTAGCCAAGCATCCCAATTCTGTTCCACAAGTTTATATGCCTTATTAATTGTTTTAAGAGGTATATGTAAGTTAATGTAAAATTTACAGGCTTCCTCTGCCTTGGGGTGGGTCCGGTGTTAGAAGTCCTTTTTAATCATTTACATGACTTTGCATATCAAACTAGTCAGACGTACGAGTCTGTAGTTCATAGTTCCCAGGATCCGTTGATGACCCACCCTTGTGCAGAGGGTATGACTGTTGCAGTTCTCAATTCATGTGGCACAAAGGCTGTCTGGAGGCTATGGTTGAACAGGGACTTCAGTGGTCCTGAAGCATTATGTTTTGGGCAATTTAGGAGGAATCAAAGGATATTATCGGGCCCAGCTGATGCAGTGTTTTTAGCAAGCATGTACAGGGCCTGCTTCCTAGCGATAGGAGGGGGAATTTTGTTTGATGTTATTTCCTGGAGAGCAGTGGGGGGAGGGAGTAGAACTGGAGCTGCATTTCTCAGCCAGCAGATTTGTTGCATGTTTCAGCTCCAAGTAGGTGGCTCCATTTGCAGTCAGTTCTATACACTGCTAGGTGTGTGCTGCCTTTGAGGTTTTGGCCATAACTAAAGAAAGCCTTGTGGTTTCCTTGCCCTGGGAGAGACCATCTTTACCTCAAATGTGGATACAGTAGATTTAATCTGTCCTCTTAGTTTGTTTAGATTGACAACAGTATTTTTATTACGATGGGCGTAGCACTCGTAATCTTGGCTATGACTTTTTTTCTTCTGTTGTACAACCTATTTATGGTTGGATTACATACGGGTAGTTTGTTTTTCAAGTTAGTTCTAGGCTTATTTCTGGTAGGCACAGCTATGTCTACATGCATTTATTAAATAATTGTACAGAGCTTCTGTGAACAATTTTGGCTAGGTAACTATGTTCTCAGGGTTGGGGGGGGGGGGCTTGAAATTTTTGACGGGTTATTATTTAGCAGTAAGGTTGTTTGCCTTAGAAGAGTTCCTAAATCTTACAAGGTTAGCTGGGGTCACAGAACAGATTTTTATTATAATGAAGGCAGCACTGTGGTCTGACCTTACCAGAGAGGACAGAACACTATGAGAGACAGCATTCTCCATGCTGGTTAGTACCATGTAGAGTATGTTTGCACCTCTAGTGGGCATATGGATTATATCTGGTCCAAGCTGCTTATGTTGACAAAGTCCAGGAATATCTGTGCCTGAAACGCTGAGGTTTTGCAAGCACCCTAGTTTACAGTGAGGTAGTTGACGTCGCCATGAATATGGTATTGGGTTGAATGGTGGAGGCCTCTTGTAAGTCCAAGTCTGAGTTATGGGTTTCTGGGGTCATACAGGGTGACCTACAGCTTGCAATTATATGATATGGGACTCTGTCTGAGGAAATCTGGACATCGAAAAGCTCAAGAGCATCATCCCGTCTGACTAGTTTTGAGGCGAGTTTGTTGGTATAGATTGAGACATCTCCACTTTTGGTCCCTGCATGTGCAGTAACTGTCTGAATGGGTGGAAGGCATTGTAGCCCTGCACTGCCGGGGTGCTCTCTATGCCTTTAAACCATGTCTCAGTAACTGCCCTGATGATCACATTCTCCTGGGTGAGGAGAGCCTGGAGTGGTTATAGTTTCTTATTTAGACTCCTGGCATTGAGCAGTAACACCTTTAGATTCCCTTGGGTTGGTTTTGCTATGTTGGAAAGTTTGCCAGTATGACATTGCCTGAAAAAGGTTCTATGGGGAAGGGGATGTTTTAGCCAATATTCGAAAGATTAGAGGGGTCAGATGCAGACCATCCTTAGCAAAGCAACATTGTCTTACCATATCTTCCCATCTTGAGAGATACTATACCCCCTTGGAATTACACCACTTATTGATGTAAATCACTTGTTGTTCATAGTGTAACATCATCGTTGGTGAAAGTAGAATGCTGCTCAGTGCTGAGCACCTACCAGCCTGGGTCACATACTCCAAGAGCTCCATAATGTCTCTCTACGAGCTCCATAATGTCTCTCTACATGTACTCCAGGGAGGTACGTCCCAGGTCATTTATACTCTCAAACTATGACTTGAGTCTTACTAGTGGTTGTGATCCAATGACTTGAGTGCGTAGGTGATTTGGTGGAGTTAGCTCCCTAACAGACAACAGATTGTGATTTTTAGCTTTTTCAGCCTGGTGTGCAGGACACTGTATGTCTGGTCAAAATGAGCATTGTAACTTTAAACCCAAAATTACCTATAAGGAAATTATTTCCTTAATTTTAGAGACACTTTTTCCCTCTCATTTTTAGCACATATATACTTTGTAAATTGATATATTGATTATAGAGCTTGATATAGTGTCATGTGGATGTTAAAGCGCTTGTTGTATTGAACTAAGATTTATTCTATGCAGCGTTCCAGTTACGTTTTGTTTGGACATCCGTACTTCTCACAATGGAGTCTCCTATGATTAAAATCTTGGGTAGTGTGCTGGTTTGCCTTATGGGTTTTGTAGTTCAGGCTCCAAAGGGTGTGGTTGTATGTGTTGTGTAGGGTGTTGTTTTGATGAAGTGCTTTTGGGTTTACTTTGGATAGTTTTTGTAGTATGAATGCCTGGGAGGTACTCGCATTTATGAACAAATGTCTCCTTTTTCCAGGCTTTCAGTATGTCTTCTACCAAGAGCAGAATAATACTACTGCCTGTGACTCTGTTTAACTACTTCCATATAAGCCAACAAAGGCAAACGCTTCCCCCAAGGGGCCCTTTTTATTGACTTTGAGTATCCCTTTACTATGGCTTAACATTTCAGTAACTTAGAAACCTGGGTTTGGAGAGGGTGCTTTGATTTAAAAATTCCCCTGAGAATCTCCATCTGAGGCACAGGGGTTTTGGCCTAGACTATGCCCCATACAACCCAGCTTTAAACACTGGATGTGGCACTGGTGGACAACCTTGGAAGCAATGGCAAGGAGTGGCTGATGAAGACTAGCTCTTTGGGGGAAGGGGGCATACCAGCAGGGTGCTGCTTCATGAGCTCCACCAGCGAGAGGTCTTGTACTTGCAACTCTTGCACTAGAGATGTACAGGGTATGAGCCTGCCAAAGACTGCAAGCATACTAGCTGGGGACATTGCAATGCAGAAGCACACAAAGGTCAAGCACAGCATGTTTTACCCATTGCTTTCTGATTAATAGGGACAGTATCAGAAGCCTTCGAAAATGTCTTTAACCTCTGCTAACTGAAAGTCAACCTCCAGCTCTAACCTATATAGCACCTAGGGTGCTAGGAAACAGGGGGGCACAAAGAGGCTGATAATGGATGAGGGCTTGCTGGTTGTGGAGGTGAAGAAACATAAGTCAAAAAAGGGCAACTTGGGCAAACAGTACTCTTAGCTGTATCCTTACAATATGAGTATTAAACGTTTCTCAACATAACGGTACCCTTTGCAATAGTGACTTCATAACAGCAGGATCCCCAAAATGCTAACCTATTCACTTTTCTGGATGAGTTCACTTAACTTGGGGATTAGCGCAGAAGAAAAAATAAATAAACTTAAGCATTCCACGGTTCTCCCAGTGTTTCTCTAGATATGCCCTCTCTTCAAAGGCTTTTCAAACTGCAACCATTTTCCTTCAACTTCCACATGAACTGCTTTTGTTAAAAAATTCAGTCAAGTAAAATCAGCTCGTCTGGCTACTAGACTGCTTACTCTACTGAATAAACAGCAACAGGGAAAAATGCCCTTGGTTCAAAGGTGGGATGTGCATTACACTTAAAATATATAAATTCATCTCCTCCCAGCAGATGAGAGCATCACTTATTCTTTTGGCTAATAGTGACAAATGTTATTCCATTACTAAAAGAACTACCTTTCTCCTCCTCACTACACCACACAATTTTCAATTCTCAACTGTGCATTAAGTCTGACTTTGTTTACTGCAAAGAAATTCAGAAGAGTTACATCTAGAAACATCCTTGCTTTTTCTTTTATTGCTCTTTGCACCCCATAGCTTCTCTAACACTTTTGCCTACAATAGTACCTTTTCTGACCCTAGATGAAATCATGCACCCATTTTTAAAAATTTCAAATAACATTATTAATGCTGCATTTTAATGTCCTGAGGCAGTTCAGTTTACAGATGTCAGACACTCCATATACCTTTCAGTAATTCCTTAGCCAAAACTATTTTGACTCTCATTTTATTCACACAGAACACTTTACACAATGCCCCCCACACACGCATACACACACACAAATATATCTAACCCTTTTACTACTGTACGTTTTCAGGAGGGCTGTGTCTTTGACTGACTAGGGCTATTCTTTCATTTCTGTCCCAGAAAAAAAGCTTAGTCTCCAAAATGGTCTAATATGTTCTTAAGAACTTTTAGGGAATTTTAGTGAGGCAATTAATGTCAGGCATTGAAGTAAAGCAGTAGTTGCATTTTGAGTTAAAATGAAAACAAATCATCTCAATACCTTTTCTATGTCACACTATTAAGAAAAAATGTGCAATCTCTTATATCTGAAGTCACAAAATTATATATTTTGATTATCCATTCAGTCTACAGTAATAAAATCTATCTACATGTTTTATAAAATGAACATTTTGCAAATGCTGTAGCTTGTCACTTTCGGTGTGGACACACCTCTGATGCTGGACTATGATCAAGTAAAAGGACTTACAGACACCGTAATGTATTTCATATCTTTCACATAGCCCATCCCCCTGGCAAGCAAAATCTAAACTCCCCCCACCCTCCTCCATTTTCTAAACTGGTGATATTGTTCTTTAGGAATTTAGTTAAATCCAGGTCATGATCACAAGGACTTTTACATATGTTTGTCTGTCAGTCAAGAACTGCTTTTTTCAGTTCTTGGAAATTCATATTAATTATTTCAGAAACACTATGCATCCAAGTTAACCTATGCCACCCCCTTCTTCCTTTGCCTTTAATCTTTCCCAACATCAGTGTCATCTCCACTGAACCCTGACTAGATATAAGAATTAAAAGAAACTGTAAGAAGCTCTAACATAAAAGATATGAAATGGGTGAAGAAACGGCCACAGTAATTCAGCCAAAAATCAAGAAAAGCTTGTGATGGAAAAACCCCAGGTGTAGATGTAGCACCCAACTTCTTGCTACAGGTCTTAATATCTTTAAACAAAGGTTTAGTATTGAGTAAAACTTAACTTGTCTGTACATCGAGAATGGACACCAACATGGTTAACAAGGAAAAACGATACTCCTCCTTGAAGAGTGAACCTGCAAGTATCCCCAAGAACTACAGGCCAATCATTTGCCTTCTGACAATATATAAATTATGACTAAATCTTGACTGGTTGACAGTACAAATGACTGACAAAAAAAGAGTCTGAATTCACAAATGAATGACAAACAAAATGAGAGACTAAGAAAAGACTGACAACTCTTACACCTCTTCTCAACTATCAGTAAACCCCAGCTACAAAACGACATCAAGCATCATCTGAGCAGTGGTACTGTTAGGTAAAAGGTGTTGAGCAATGTAATTTGTGAGGTTAGAGGTAGGGTTAGCATACAAGTAACGTGACTGACTGACTTATGTGTGCTAATCCTAAACTTAACCATACCCTTGCCCCTAACCCTATACATTGGTACTAAAAAACCTTTCTGTAACCGTATTAAGACAAAAAGGACACACTACAGGCACAGCACAATCTATCCTCTCACCTAACCCTAACTCTAACCCCTGACCTGCCAACACTCGCACATAAACACCAGCCACTATGACAATATCTTGCACATTCTCAATAACATCACCTTTTCTGTCAAACATTCATTTTACTGCATACTCCTACATATCTATACTATATAAAGCTGGAATTTAGCCAACTGTGATTCACTCAAATGTGTACTCAATCATTTGTGCTTTTGCTCATTTTTTGTCAATCATTTGTGTGGCACCCATTTGGACTTTGAACCAAATGAATTATCATAAATTATATACTGGAATTGATACAGACAGAGCTTATAGCTATCTAGAAAAAAAATTCAATCATGACAATAGACCAAAAATGCAATAAAAGATAGTCATATAAAAAAGGACTATTTATTATTAAACAAAGTCATTATAGAAAGCTGTAAAAAGGGAAGGATCCAAGTATGACATGTACATATTACAAAAAAGCAGTCTAGCATCCTACATTCATGGATAATAGAACACTTACAGATGTATAATCTACATCCCACACTGATCAGTTATACTGTAGTGACTATGAAACAGTGTCAAACCGCACTGCAGCTTAACTAGGATGAAGAACACATTACTATCCCAGGGATAAACATTCAATGTTGATATTCCATGGTGATAATTTGTCACTATTGCTGTTTACTTGCTCTTAGCCCCTCAAACTGATTATTTAAGACATTTGGCTATGATTACAGCTCAACTCCAAGAAAATAACATTGTTGGGGGGGGGGGGGCTAAGACTGTGAGCAGTTAACAGCACTGTTTTTTTAGCTCTGCTTCAATTTAACATCTCTGATAGGATTTTTACTAAAAAAAAAGCTCAATGTTTCAAAACTTGATGGATTGATAGTTGAACACCTGCTGAAAGATGTACTACAAAAAATAAGTTGGAAACTCTTAATTGCTTTTTCCTGTCAAGAATACTAGAAAGAACTAAGAAAAGAGCCACTGGACAGTACAATGAAAACCAACAGTCTATACCAAGTAACATCAAAGAGTTATCTGTAAAGATAGATAAATTAGAAAGCAAAATGGACAATTTTAAAGAGGAATGTAAAAAAACAAATTGAAGCGCTGAGTGACTCTCTTAAACAACAATTTATTTTATTAATTCATTTATTTTTTATTCTACATTTCATTACCGGGAAAGTCCGACTGGGCAAAAAACCTTTTTCAGCGGAGGCCCGGGGAGAAAAGATCCACATTTAACACGTAACAATGATTATAATTACAAATATAACGTTTACATATACATGACTTGACATTTGTGTTGAACATAAAACACTGGATAAGAATACATTCATGTAAATACTCTTATTAATGGCATTGTTGCATAGTCTAGTGCAACACAAGAATTCTTTAAACAAAAAAAAAGTGAAAAAAATCTATCAGGAAAATGAGTGACTTATAGAATGTAAACCAGGTATAATTAATAACAATCAGTGGGTCTGCAATTTTCATAGATGTACTACCTTGACTAATAGCCTGTAGGAGGAGGAGGAGATACAACAGAGTAAAGAAATTGAAATATAATTGCAACTTAAGGTGAATAATTAGTAGTCTCCGAATACACTCTTTAGACTGTAATATGAATGGGTGAAGTATGTTAAAAGGTGAGATGTGATCTGATTTATGTGAGGAACTAGTATTACCTAGACAAAGAGTGTTTAGAGTAAATAGGACACTGAACTGGAATTGTTTTCTTATCCAGGATTTGTACAGGAGCATAGCAGTGTATTGGTTAAGTGAGACTTGAGTTATTTTGAAGCAAGATGCATTGGTAAAAGATGTTATTTCTGATGGTAAGCTATTCCAGATTTTAGCTGTGTAACTCTAGAAAAGGGATTCAGTGGAGAGGACAGTGATGTTGGGAAAGATTGAAGGCGCGAAGGAAGAAAGGGGTGGCAGAGGTCAACACATCTCGAGTATAGAAGAGGGAATGTCTGATTTTGATGGAAGATTACTTGAACATGAGTGTAACACTAAATTTCTTCTGAAACAAAACAACTTATTCCAAGAAAAAAAGAAAAATGAGAGAACAGATTTAGAAGGAATAACATCAGGATTCATGAGATTCCTGAAAAAGAAGAGGGAAGACAGTATGATTCAATTCCTTAATACCTGGCTGCCTAAAACTTTGAACCTGCTGAAGCTTTCTCCTTTGGCATCAAAAGGGCACATAGATCACTTTCCAACTCATCTTTAAAAAACAAATTTCACCAAGGTCAGTGATCATAAGTTTTTTTCTCAAGTCAAGATAAGGATTTAGTCTTAAAAGCTGAATGGACTAATTATCCAATTAATATTAAAGAAAATAGTATAAGATTTGACAATGACTGTTCAACATCAATTATGTCAAACACTAAAGCATGTGTGCCACTTGTTAAACGCTTAAACAAAAACAATATTAAAGCACAAATCTTGTTTCCAGCAAAAATAAGGATTCACCTTCCAGAAGGAAAGAAGATTTTTAACACTGGAAGATGCAATGGCCTTTATACAGAAAAATAAAATCCTAGAAAAAAAAAAACTGAAGAAATGGACTGGAAATACATCAACTTCTTTAAAGAGAAATAGAACAAGAGATGTTTGATTAAAAAAATGCAAAAACAGTAAAAAAAAAACTGAAGGACAAATGAAAATCAATGCATTTCATTGTTATGAATTCTTATTAATTTAAAGATGTACTTGAATACTTATGAACAGGTGCTGAATATTAATTTTTACAATGTAAATCATTTTTTTCTTTCCCTACTTCAAATGGTTACTAGTAGTCTTTTTAAATGTTAAAGTTTGATTCTTATTTTCATTTAAAATTTAAAAGATTATACCATTTGTTGTATTAAAAACATTTTAATGAAACTTGTTAGGTGGCACACTTTCTGATATCTTGGCATAGTGAAGTAATGTCAAACAAAAAAGCACCCACCAAAAATAGAAGCAAGCAGGACAAAGCTGTTGAATAATGTGAAACAATAAATGTGTCATCTGGTACCTCAGCCTTTCGAGTAAAGTACTATTAAATATAATATAAGCTGTAACAAATGACACTAAAGAGACATGTTAAGTTACATTCTGGGTTCTTAAAATGGTCCAGTAGTGTGCTGATAGTATACTTGACATGAAACCGCACCCAAGAAAGACATGCTATGTTATAAACGAAGTATAAAAAAATAGCTTTTTACATATCTAAAAGTTATAATTGGAATGATATCAAATAATTAGAGCAACATTCACACTTCTACAAGTTAAACCTGGATCACCCATACTGTCATTCTTTTAATGCAAGTTTATATGCTATGTCGCCTTTAAAAAATTGCAATCTGCATTATACATTAAACATCTCATACAGATGGTGCTTACTGAATCATTAAATGTTATTTCTTAAATACAATAGACTTTTAGTGGTTAAAATACTTTTGAAAAAAAATTTTTTTAAGTGGTTCGGAAGGGTTTGAGGGATTGATGTATAATGTAGAGGTGGCTTGGATTCCCTTGCAAACAATTCTGTGTAAACTGTAGCCAATAAACTGTTTGTTTGCAAGCCCTTGTCATGAAAACCAGCTTTAAGCACATTAATTAGAGTCATGAGCACTTTTGTGATGCTGCGGGAGTTCTGAAAATTCTAAGAACTGTCCAGGTTACTTCTTTCTATCTGAAAATAAATAATCATAAAATTTTGAGTAATATGCCAAGATGTCAGTGAATACAAGTTAGATAATAAGCAAAAGACAGCGAGTTGCATTCTAAACCATTGTCAGTTATAAAATAGTTCTGAATGCTTACAGTATACCAAAAGGATAGTTTATATACTAGCCAACAGAAAGCTACTTATGATAAAAACATTTAGGATTGTGTTTCTCTGTTACTGCCTCTTTTTAATGATAAGAAAACTTAATATCTCAGAACAATTTATTATGGAAAGTTTGAATCTTAAAAGGGAAGATTTTTCAGATGTTCAAATACTATTACACATAACATTTAAGGAAAAAATGGACTGATTCTAACAGCAATACTTGAGTCAAGAGTATTGAATATATAAGGGTAAATATAAATGTTCTGCTATATACACTAGGATTACAGCTAAAACATAAAACCTAAGAATATAGTAATAGTATAAGACATAGAATACAAACAGAAACAGAGATCAAAATAAGTACATAGTTAAAGAATATAAATATGTCGACAAGGGTCGGAGTTTGGCATACTGGTTAAGGTGTTCACTTTATAGGCACAAGGTGCAGAGTTTGATTCTCTCACAGAGTAATTGGCTGTGCTTGGAATGGCCCACAGGGGACAGTTATCCTGGTAGTAATTTATGAATGTATGATCCTATGAACAACGTTATTCATAGTACATAAAAAATGAAAAAAAAAAAATCATCTGACCTATAAATGAATAAATACCAAAATAACAAGTGACTTCCTCCCTATAGTAGACGAGGGAAATAATGTGAGGTACAGGGAAATATGACTGTAAAGATATTCAGTTTGGTCAATTTACAATAAAGATTATGAATACCTGTTTAACTTTTCTTATTGATAACAACTCAGCAGCAGGCTTTAAGATGATGAATACTAAAAATATGAGACATTAATATGAATCAGAAGCATGAGCTAAGTGTTGGTCTAATGGAGAGTTTGAGAGGGTCTATATTACGATGTCGAAAGACAAGTTCGCTGAACATGTCTTAATTGACACGTAAATATCGACCCCTTGAAATGCCAAATGGCTACTTAAGCGAATTTTTTCCCAGGGGGAAAAAAATTGCTCGGCCATCATCCCGGAGTTGGTATATCTAGTTGGAGGTGGGAAAAAAATTCACTGAAGCAGCTGTTCGGCATTTAAAAAGGTTGATATTTACTTCGTAATATAGACCCTTTTGAGAGGTAGTTTATTCATCTTTTTCAACAAACTAGGTATACGTTACTCCATGGTAGAATGTTTTTGGGTTATATCAGTAGGTATTTTTTTTTTCAAAAGATTTGTCCATAGCTGAAAATCTCACATTGTTATAAAGTATACAATAAGTTCTGTACATAAATGTGATTTAATTATACAATTTTTTTCTCTCACCCATATAAATATCTGATTTTAAATGTGTATCTATTAATATTAATGGATTTAATAATCCAGTAAAGGGGGGGGGGGTGGTCTGTTCAAATACTTGCAATTACATAAAGCTCAAACAGTATTTCTACAGGAAACACATTTACTTAATAAAGATGTAAATAAACTTTCATTAAATATTTACCTGCATTTAGCAGGTTCTGGCTTTCGAGCTAAAAGAAGAGGCACCCTCATTTTATGGAAGAACCCGTCAGTAATGCCTAAAGTAAAAGATATCTATGTTGATAAAAATTGTATGTTAAGCATTGTTATAACCGAGTGGAACAGAAAACTATATACATTGGTGAACTGTTATTGGATTCCAGGGGTTAAAGCCAAAGATGCAAAAAAATTACTTAAACGCAACAGCCTATTATATGAAAGGGGAATTTATAATGGCTCGTGATTGTAATTGCATTTTGATTCCACTGCAGATAGAAAGCTGAGAATCACATCTTCAGGCAAACATTTACATTTTGTAAATCTAATGAATTTAAAAGATATATATGAGCCAAGGAAAACAAACTCACTTAAATTTACCCAGTATTCATATAGATATAAAACAAAAACACAGACAAAATTTGTCTCAAACAATCTGTTATTACACAGCAGAGAAATTTCTATAGTTTCATGTCCATTATCGGACCATAATGCTATAATCTTTAATATTATTTTTAAAAAAATGGTAATTTAATAAATTACAGGAGATTGCCAGTGCAGTGCTTTCGTTGAAGGTTGGGCGTCGAGCTGGCACCTCGGTATTTCGTAAAAATCTACTGCCAATCATTAGCGGACCGGAGTTCCGCTGTGGCGACCCCTTACCGGGAAAAAGCCGAAAGACCAACAACAACAGCAACAACAAGTGCATTATTAAAATAAAAGATTCAAGGAATGGGTATGTTAAAGAGATCAAAAAATTCCTAGAAATAAACATGAATGGTGAAGTATCCGACATTGTCCTATGGGATTCACTAAAGGCTTACTTAAATTGAAGAGTTACAAGCTGGTATATTAGTAAAACAAGAGAATGGGACAAAGAATTGAATACACTACAGGCCAAACTAGACACACTAAAAAGTTAAATCTAAAACCAAGGACATTACCAGTCAATCTAAACTTAAAAATAAAATATGTTGACATTCTAAATCATAAAGTTTCAATAATCCTGGAAAAACTTAAACTTCAGGCATATTCAGTAAACCAGTATCAAACACAAGGTGCAGATAAAAAACGATGCATGCATATAACAACAAATCACATTTTTAGTGTCTAATAAAATTCAGTATGAATTGTATTTTCCAACGGTCTATGTACATACTTGTATAACCTACATTTAAAAACTATGTTTATTAATACAAATTATATAACTATTTTCTATAGCCCCTAACTTTTAAAAAAAGGCTGTATAGGGACTTTTTCATTAAGACCATGTCCTATATCAGCATGCATGCAAATAATCCTTGTTTCTGAAGATTCAGTCCTGTTCATAAAGTCACCTCCTCTTGTTATATATGTATTTTATTATGTATGTTTTCATGTATTTTTAACATTATTTTTTGTTAACATTTACTTTTGTGGAATCAGCACCTTGACAATTTTAATGTTTTAGCTGCAGGTTAGTTGCTGTTTGTATACAATATAGCACAGCAATTTCAGTGGAACTAGTACTTGTGAATGTTTTAGCTACAGATATTTTTGATTGGTTAGCTGTTTAAGTACAGGGGTGTAAACACAATGTTTTACTTGTTTCATCATCTGATGAAGCAGGTGTTTGATACTGTAAAAGCGCTCATACTTATAATAAAGCTACAGTTTTATGCTTGACCTGCATCGGATTTGTTCATTTGCACCTTGTGCTATATACTGGATTTTTTTGGTTGGTGAAAAATTTGTGTCCCTGGTACTGTGTTGCTTGATGTTCAGTAAACCATTTAAGCTTGCATAAACTTACTCTTAGAGCAAAGAAAATGAATAAACTAAATCATGTCAAAGAATTTATAACACACACAAATAAAAAATAAAGAAGAACAGATATTAGTTATAGTTTATGAAAATATAAATAACAAAAATAGCCTAAATAATGATGATATAGTTAAAGCCCTTCTAATGAAAAATGTAAATAATAAAATTAACAAGCAAACAAAAAAAATGATAGTTCATTCACTGTAACAGAAATAAAAGATCAAATAAAACAGTTAAAAAATAAGGCACCAGGCTTAGAAGGCATTACACCAGAACTATATAAAATACTACTGAATGATGCACTTAAAATATTTGATAAAGTCTACAGAGAATAAAAACTGCTGCTGAAGTCCCCCCAATCATGGAATATTCCCTTATATCACCCATTTTAAAACAAGACAAAGATCCTACAAAGTGCTCATCATCCAGACCCATTTCACTTTTAAATGTGGACTTTAAGATGTTCATGTCCATTTTAGCTAACAGAATACATCTACTTATACCTAACCCAATTAACGATGATCAGACTGGGTTTATATTAAATAAACTACAGAATAATATAAAAAGAATACATACATTAATAGACTACGCAAATAAAAATAAAAAAAAACTTTATTTCATTACTTGATTAGTAAGGCTTTTGACTCAGTTAATTGGCTTGTATCCGTTTAAAAGACTTAGTGTGTATTTTCTCAACTGAGCGAATTGCTTTAATTTTTAAGTTATAAAGTAACTCTTGTGCTTATGTTAAAATAAGTTATTTTCTTTCTAATGCCTTTAAATTATAAAAAGACAAAAAACAAGGCTGTGCATTTTCACCTTTACTTTCTGCATTAGCTATAGAACCCTTTGCTAATAGTATTAGATGCAATAACATTAATGGTATCAAAATAAAAGATTTCGAACTACAGGTTCAACTCTTTGCTGATGATATTTTACTAACAATAGGAAAAAGAGAATTCATTAGAACATAAAATTAGTTTGAGTCCATATGAAGAAATTTCAAACTAAGATTTAATCATAATAAACAAGTACATTATTAATTAACAGCAAATTAAAAAAGTCATGCACAAATATCCTAACTTCAATTGGAACACAATCAAATGAAATATATAACCATTATGTCTAATAGTAAGGAAATGATACAAACAAACTTTCAACAGGTTGTTGATAAAATTTTAAGTTTAGTCACAAACTGAAACAAATTCTTTACCATGGAAAAATGATTAATGCTTACTAAGATGGTAACTCTCCCTAAATTGCTATTTGTCTTACAATCTTTAGTACCATCTCCACCAAAAGAATTGAAGACAAGTAATATTCTTCTTAAATTTTTTTGGCATCCTAATAAACCAAGAGTTTCCTTTGATTGGCACAGAAAAGGTTGGGATAATGGTGGAATAGGATTCCCTGATATTCAATTGTACCCTACTTAAGCAACTATAAAAGATTATAGCTTTGTGGACAAATTCTTCTTATGATTCAAAATGGAAACAAATACAGCAAGAAATATTTAAGTAGTAAATAATTATACAATGACCCCCCCATTAATATTCCAAAATGTGCACGCTGATTGGCCAGCGTGCCCGTTGTAAATCCCACAACATACCAATGGAAAAAGGTCCAGTCGCCCGGACTTTTTTACGTTGGTATAAAGTGCTAAAACATTTTTTTTAACAAAGAAAAAAGAAAAAAAGAAAAAAACGGAGCAATGGAGACTTTCTTTTCTCCGTTGCTTCCATTTCAAAGCATTGATGTACTGGGTATGCATGGGACGCAAGTCCCATATGCTTGCTCAGTACATCAAAACAAGGCAGCAGTGTACTTCAACCAGAGGAAGAACAGTAATGCACTGTTATACAAAGACATTATTTAAGAAAAGTAAGTATTTTTTTTTAAATAATATCATTGTATAATACCAATAACCAACTCCGTGGTTGTGGTATATTGAAATTTACCCACGGCTGGCTTTATTTAATCACTCGGGCTTTGCCCTCATGATTAAACCACACCAACCGTGGGTAAATCTTCAGTATACCACACCATGTCATTGGTTATTGCTTAAATATATCACAAGCAGTCATAAACAAATAGTCCCCAACAGTTTTATCTAGTTATTAAAAGATTTTAACGTAACTGGAATTGCACACTCTTCAACATAATTTACTCTTTCTAAAGGTTCCCATATTGTAACCACTGTATTAAATACTTAATATGTTCAGTGTTTCCGATTGCATATACAAATGACTGCTTAGAAACCCGTAACTTCAAAAAAATGCTAGTAATGAAGCAACAAAGAAACAATTTAAGGGCATCAATTCTTAAATGGCACTGATATATACTCTGTTGAAAATTTAAGGTCGAAATACAAATCAAGATTCTGAGAATTGGTTAATTTTACAAATATTTAGAGACTTTGTGAACACAGATGAATAAGATATTTAACCTAGATAAGAAATTATTCCCAATTTACTGGAATTGTTAAACATCAATAGTAATGCAGTGAAAAATCATATTTGTCACAAACTGACAAAACTCTTAAGTCAGATTTCACATACTTAGACAATTCCTGTTGGATCTACTCCTCAAATATTAATAATGAAGAGTTCTCTGAAGAAAACAAAATTAATATAAAAATCTGCAAATAAAATCACATCTTCATTATACTGGAAAGCTTTCACTTTGAAACTTTTACACAGCTTTTATCACTCTTAATAAAATTACAATTATGCATAAATCAAATAGAATTAAAGGCTGAAGACGCGATTATGAAATAACAGTTGATTGGATGCATGGGGTATATGAATGTGAAGTTATCTCCCTTTTTTAATTTCTCCAAATCTTTTGGGTTTCTAATACCATGACAGGAATGGACCCTATTCCTAAGTCAAAGTATGATTAAAGTTCATGACATTGGTATTGCTGCACACTCTGATGTCAGGCAAAAGTGCTCTTCTAAGCACCCGCAATGTGCCCAGTAATGACACCTTCTGCAGTTCATACAGCGTTATTGGTAGCATACCTAAATATGATTGTAGACTTGTTTTTTATAAGACACGTTGCTCCTACTACTATTAGAACTACCTGGGTATCTTTCTTCCACATTGCTCTCGTTTCTGCTTGCAAATCCTTATATTTTACAACTTTGTGTCTCTCTGTATGCAGGACACTGTAGTTACTGGGTGTGGCAATTTCAATGATCAATGCTACTTCTGTCTTTTCTTGGACCACTATATCTGGTTTTCTAGCATCTATTTTTTGAACCGTTGGTAATGGATGATCCCATGTGATGTAGACTTCATCATTTTCTAAGAACCTTTTGGTTCATGTTTCCAGTGTTTTTCAGCCACTTCAGTACCATAATGTTTGCACAATCCCCAGTGTAACAGTTTTTTCACATTATTATGCCTTTCGGTATACAGTCGTGCTGCCATTAGTATATCGCAACCAGCAACGAGGTGTGCAACCGTTTCCAATTCTATTTCGCAAAACCTACATTTGTCTGTTTCTCCCCCATGTTCAATGGACTTTGTAAATCAACGTGTGCGTAGCCCACTAGCTTGTGCCTCAATATTAACCTTTCATCTCTTGGTTTAAATTTGACTCTCCTTAACCATTCCTGCATTCGTTCCTGATCAACATGAGGTTCTTCCAGAAGTTTTCTATACCTGCACCTATATTTATACATTTTCCACATTTCTTGCCTTCTCATCTGGTCCTTCACATTATATTCTTTCTTTTGTTTCAGTTGCCTGATTTTTATCTACTTCTGGTTTGATTTCCATTCCTGTTTGACACCAATATGCTTCTGCTAGGTTAAGCAGAGAAGTCATCTTAGATTTATTCTCCTCATGTTTCAAAACTTTCACTACATTTGAGTCTTTTGAGGTCAACAGATGTGTGGAGTCCCACAACTGCAGATCTATACATGTAATCAATTTCAAGGAAGCCCATCCCTCCTTCAGAACGGGGAATATATAATCTTGCTATGCACTGATTTTTATAAATCATTTGGTGAGCATGAAGCATCCTTCTTGTTTTCCTATCTAATCTATCCAACAAGTTTTGGGTCCAGTCAGTCACTCCAAAACTATAAGTTAGGACAGGAAGAGCAAATTTATTTATAGCTTGGATTTTGTTCCTAGAGGTCAGTGCTGTTTTCAGGATTAATTTAAATCTTCTGAAATATTCCTTACTAAGTTTTATTTGCATTTGTTTTGTTTTATTGTTGATTCTTCATCAATTCCCAAATATTTATGTACTCCTCCATGCTCAAGTTCTTTTACATCATATTTTGTCCCAAACTGATGTTTTCCTGGTGGTGTAGTTTTTCTGCTTTAAAGGTTGCTTTTGCACATTTATCAAGACCAAATGACATTCTCATATCATCTGAAAAAGTTTGACAACTTGTAGTTGTGCTTTCAGTTCCTCATCTGATGAGCGATACAGTTTTAATTGATCAACAAAAAGAAGATGAGAAGTCTTTACACTTTGTCATTTTCTAGGAGCCAAATTATAGCCATAGCCTAAGCTATTAAGTAGACAGCTTAATGGGTTAAGGGCAAGGCAGAATAGCAGCGGTGACAGAGTCACCCTGGAATATCCCTCTTTGAATTTTTATCCCTGGGATAATAATTTGTCCTTTATCATGGCTTAACTGCAAAGTGGTCTGCCACTGTTTCAGGGTCACTGTAATGTAGTTGATCAGTGTAGGATGTATCTTACGCATTTTAAGCACTCTTTCTTTTATCCATGAATGTGGGATACTATCGAATGCTATTCTGTAGTCAGTCCATGCCATACTTCCATTCTTTCCCTTTTTAGAGTTCTCCACTATGACTTTCTTTTATTGCCCTTTTGTTCTACTGTCATAATTGAGTTTTCTTCTAAATGACTATAAACTCTGTAGGCATCAATTCCCATCTATACTTTATACATCATCAGAAGGCAAGTTATTGGTCTCTAATTTTTAGGGTAGCTTGCAGGTTCACTCTTAAGTAGGAGCATTGTTTTTCTTGTTGTTACCCATGTTCATGTCTGTTTGGGGTGTGCATATAATTAGTTCTTACTCATGGCTACATCTTCGTGCAAAGATGTTAATGCTTTTAGCCAAATGTTAGCTACTGCATCTGGGCCTGGGGTTTTCCAGTTAAAGGCTTTTCTTAACTTTATTTCAATCTCTTTGGATGTTACTTCATCCCATTTCATATCCTGTACCTTTAAATAACTTATTCTTTATTTAACTTCTTCCATCCATTTAGCATCTTTGTTATGTTCCACAGGATCTTCATAGAGATTTCTCCAAAATGTATCTATTTCTTCTTTTTTTGACTGTCTTTAAATACCTTTTACCATGTTTCCCAATTCCTTTATATTTATCATTGTATCCTATACGTTTTTCCATCTGTGCTGAAATTTTAGTTTATTTACAATAGGGAATGTTAGATCCTGGTCTGTGGTAATACTGAACATTGCTTTTATCTCATCTACCTTTCTTAGTATGTTTGTTGATCTGTTCCCTCTTCTGTAGTCTAACAGTAACACTTCTTGTATTAACTGCTTTATAATTTTCTGTATTTGATATTTCCATGATGGTATTAGATTTCTCCCCTTCCTTTCCCTCTCTACCCAGTGTTTTTGTGGTAGAACATTATCAGTTATTTACTTAACTGTATAGTAATATTATCCTGTTTACTTCTGTTCTACCACATGGCTCTCTATGAACAGTCCTAATTACTGGGTTCATTTGTTTTATCAGACTTCTGACTTTTGGGGTTTTGTTAAACTTCTGCAGTCTGTTTCTTTCATTGATCTTGATACATCTGTCTGTGTCTATTAAATCAAGCAACCCTTCTCTTGGCACGTTTTCTTCCAAACTGAGGACACATCCCTTGTTTTCCATTTCCTGAGGGCATTCTATAGAAGGTTCTATAGCATCTTCCTGTGGCACATTCTCTTCAATTTTATTTTATGGCATCTGTTGCTGTGTCATATGGGAACTCACTGGCCTATCATTCCTCAACATTGACTGCATCAGAGTTTGCACAGTTTACTGTTCCTTCACTTGCTGTCTAGCTTCAAGTGGGCATTTACACTGGTTTCCTGTGGAAGACTCCAAATTATCTTCATATGGTGCCTGACGAATTGCTTCCTGTTTTTTTTTTTGTTTGTTTGTTTTCTCCCTGTTCCACTGGTTTCCCCGTAATTTGGATATCCATTGCTAAATCTGGTTGTGGTGTTTTCTGAATTAAATTTTCAAAACTGAATCTTTCACTTCACAGGCACTCCATAACCCCAATTTCTAGTTCTTTAACGTCTCCATTACTAATTTCCTTTTCCTTTTTGTCTTCTTATTTTTTGTATTGTAAAGTTTTCCATGTTCATAGGTAGGTACTAGGCTATCGGCCCAATGGCCTACGCAAGCCTAGCCAACAAGGTTCCCTGGCTTACGCCACCCAAGAAAGTTATTTTCCTGTGCCACTGTCGAGCAGAGACACAGAAGTTATCCCCGGGGTGTATTTCCTATTTCCCATCCACTCAACAAGATTTTTCTTGAAGAGTGCTAATGAAGAACTTTGCTTGACATAGATGGGTAGCCTGTTCCAGAGTATGGGAAGTCTCTGGGACAGGAATCTATCCCTTCAGCATGTCCTGTTTATTGTCGTGACAAGGGTTAGGTCCCTAGAACATGTAGCTTGGAGGGATTGGGATTTCTTTAGGTGTAGCATGTCCAACAGCTCTGGGTTTGACACAGCTTTTATATGTTAGGCAGAGATCACCTCGGAGTAGGCAATATGCTACGGAGTAAAGCTGGAGTTTTTTGAGGTGGTCAGTGTAGGGCATTTGTTTGAGGCCAGTAATCCTCTTTGTGAGGTACTTCTCTGGCCTTTCCAGCTCTGCAGATGCCTTGTGAGGTACATTCCAAAGGGGGCGTTGTACTCTATAATGGGTATAATGAGTGTTGAGTAGAGGGGAACAATGACCTCTTTTTCCTGGATGAGAACCATTTTAATGTTGAGGTGTGCCATGTAGAAGGACTTCTTGACTACTGTGGCGATGTGACTGTCAAAGGAGAGACTACAGTCCAACTGGGTCCCAAGGTCTCTTATCACACATTCAGTATTAAGTAGATTGCTGCCTATGTGGTAGTTCATGGGTACAGAGTTTTTACCAAAGGGGATGACACTGCACTTTTTGGCATTGAGCTTGAGGCCATAGCTCTGACACCAGGCATCTGTGTCTCAGCGAGGCCCTTCTGTAGGATGTCCACATCATTTGGGGACTTGACTGTGGCTCCAAGCTTGCAGTCATCTGCGAACTTCATTAGCCAGAGGCCTTCTGTGTTAGCCGGTACTTCAGAGAAGTAGATACCAAACAGGAGAGGTCCCAGGATGGAACCCTGTGGTACTCCACTTGTCACTGCTTTGAGGTCAGATTTAGAGTCTGCAACTTTTACAGTGGGGGTTCTGTCAGTGAGCCAGTTGGCAACCCGTCTTGTGACATAGGGATTTATACCTAGTTTAGTGAGTTTAGCTATGATTCCAGAATGGGGGATGGTGTTGAAAGCCTTGGCGAGGTCAAGATAGGCTGTGTGAACCACCTTACCCTCATCTACGGCTTTGGTGACTGCCTCAAAAGAAGTCGATCAGGTTCAGGAGGGATGATCTGCCTTTCACAAACCCGAACTAGGTGGGATCCAGAGTTTGGAGTTTATCAATGTCTTTGTTTATGAGTTCCATGATGATATGTTCCATGGACTTGCAGACCAGGCTCGTCAGGCTAAAAGGCCGATAGATCCCGGGATCAGTGGTGGATCCCCTTTTGTGGAGTGGGTTAACTGTTGCTGTGTGCCATTCAGTGGGCACAAAGGCTGATGCGAGACCATTATTGAACATGGTGCTTAAGTGGGGAGCCAGTTCGTTCTGAAGTTTGTGTAAAACGCAGCCTGGGATGTTGTCCTGTCCCATGGATGCTGTGTTTTTGGCTTTAGAGAGTGCAGCTTTTACCTGCGTAATTTTGATTACAGGGACTCTGCATTCTTCCTGTATAGATATGGGCCCTTTAGGGGGTGAGAGGGGGGTAAAGTTAGCACTGAACCTATCTGCCAGGATGTTGGCAATATCAGTTGGTTCTGTAATTTTCTTGCCTTTGTGCTGTAACTCAGAGCAGATCTGGGTGTTCCCATCGAGATTCTTGACATAGCTATAGAATGCTTTGTGGTTGTCCTTGGAATTAGTGGCAGTTTTGTTTTCATAGCAAGCTTTAGAGGATCTTATAAGGGATCTCAGCTTCTTACTGAGGCTGACCAGGGAGTTCCTCCACTCATGGAATTTTACTCTTTTGCAACAGTTTCTTCCTTCTGTTGTACAGTTTGTTTATGGCAGGGGAACCACCAGATTGGCTTCCTTTTTTTGGAGGATAGCACGATCCATTCACTCGTGCAAGTGCTTATAGAGTGCATTTGTGTAGGATTCAGCAGTTGTAACTGTATTGTCCATCTGCATGGGTGTCATGAAGTTCACCACTTCTGTCTTAAGAAGCATGAAGTTGGCTTTGGAGAATTTTTTTACTGTGGTTTCCTTAATGGGGGGTGGGGGCGGGATGTGGATATCAAGGAAGGGTGATTAGCTTATGGTCGGATCGGACCAACGAGGAGTTGACTTCAGGTTGGTAATGACTAGGTCTAGGATATTGTTGCCCCTGGTGGGGGTGTGGATAAGGGCATTGGAGTTCATGAATTCCAGAAAGTGTTGAGCTAAGGAGTTGGTACACGAGTAGTTTTCCCAGTTAAGGGTGGGGTAGTTGAAGTCGCCCATTATTAGGGTGTTTGGTTGAAACCTAATATTTTCCAGTACATCAAGAAAAGAGGAGTGGGAATCCTGGGGCATGGTGGGGGGAACTGTAGCAAGCTATAATTTGGATTGCAGTTTTGCCCAGAGTTAGTTGCACTTGGATGAATTATGCTGAGCAGCTAGCCTGGAGGTGTGGATATCCTTAATGAATATGGACACACCTCCGCCTTTGGTGTTTCGGTCCAGGTTACATGGCCAAAATGTGTGGTATGAGTTATAGCCTGATAGTGCAGGGATACTCTCTGGAGCCTTGAACCAGGTCTCAGCCACTGCAGAGATATTGATGCTCTCCATTTTAAGGAGTGACTCGAGTGAGTACATTTTGAGATTTAGACTTCTAGCATTGAGTAGCATTACCCTCAGTTTTTTGCTTGCCTGTTCCTGTTATGGTGGTGAATTTGTTATTTGAACCTTGCCTAAAAAAGGCACTATAGGGGCAGCAAGAGCCTTAGCCAGTATCCGGAATCCCAGGGGCGACAGGTGCAGGCCATCTGTGGCAAAGCATCATGATCTGTCGACCATGTCATTTCAAGCAGACAGATACTGGATCCCCTTAGAATGACACCAGAAGCTTAGCCAATTGTTGAAGTCAATTATTTTGTCCTTGTACTACGGTATCATTCTGGGCAATGGCAGAATGCTACTTGGGGCTAGGGTCATACCTGCCTGGGCTACAAGATCGGAGAGCTTTTCCATGTCTTTTTTCATGTAGTCCAGGGAGGTACGTCTCAGGTCATTCACACCAACATGGACAATGACAGTCATATTTGTACTTGTTGTGGAGTGACCTGAGTGCGTGGGTTATGTGGTGGATCCTGGCACCCGACAGGCAGCTGACAGTAACCTTCTCCTTGTTTAGCCTGGTGAGTGGGACATCAGTGTGCCTGACTATAGAGTCACCTATGACTAGTGTGTTGGGTATGTTGTTTTGCTTTACTGGCTGTGGTTGAGTGGCACACTGAGTCTGTGGGCTATGTGTCATTTGGGTTGTGTTGGGGGATGGAGGTTGCTTGCATTTCTGCTTTCGAAGTCTCTGTTGCTTAGACAGATTATTATCTAGAGCCTCCGCAAATGTTTTTGTTACTATGTGTGGTTTTTGGTGGTGTAGATTTAGTGAGACTATGTGATGAGTGTGGTGTGGTGAAATGTTTACCTTCTCCTCATGACTGTCAAGTTCAGTCTTGGTTGGAGAGAGTTTTACCTCCAGTTTGGCTAGATAAGTGCATCTCTCATAGGTTGTAGTGTTGGGTTAGGTGGTAAGAGGAGAGGGTTGTCTGTGTACATGAGGCAATTTCTACATTGCCTCAAGATGCCCAGATTCACCACATAGACAGGAGAGAACACTGGGAGCTTACCTTTGGACATGCCTGATTAAAAAACTATTTTCCTCTAGATAAGTGAGGAAAGTTGAGTACAAGAGCTGTTTTTCTCTAAGCAAGTGAGAAAAGTAAGTACAAAAACTGTTTTCCTTTAGGTAATGAGGAAGATTGAGTGCTATACTAATTAGTAGGTTATTTAGTGCTTACAAGTTCCTTTGCCGGTATTTCTCTTCAAATATTTTTGGTGCTGCTTTTTTTATACTGGTTAGTTTTGCTTTCTCCTTTGCATAAATATTACATCATATTAAATCTCTTTTTCTTTCCCATGTCCATATTCCTTTAGATGTTGCATGAATCTTCCTGCTTCTCCTTACTTTGGGGACTCACTCCATCATGCTGTGATGTAACCTGTGTTTGTCCTTTTTCACCAAATCCTTCACTTTGCAGGCACTCCATAAGTTCAACTTTTTTTTAACTTCTACTTCACTAATCTTCTTTTCTACATTCCATCTTTGATATTTTTTTAGGGTCTGTATTATGTGATCAAAACCTTAAATTGTCAAACACCTAAAGGTCAATCATGAAATACTGAACCCTTATTGAAAACTGCAGTTTCCACATAGGAAAACAATGCTGTTGGCCAAATAAAAAAAAGTTTTACACAGAAATGAAGTGGGGGACTTTGAAGTTGCCCCCCCCCCAACTAAATATACCAACTCAGAGATCACTGTTCACTGAAGAAAGAACAAAATCCGCATAACAGCCAAATGACTCATTTCCCTATGCGGAAACGGCCGTTCGCAATTTTCAGACTTCGACATTTAGTGATCGACCTTTAGGTGTTCCATAACCTAAGGTTTCGATCATGTAATAGGGAAATTTTTTTTAGTGTCAAATTTGCCATATCCGGATGCCTTTCCCTGTATTTCTCTCTGAATATCTTTAGGGCTGCCTTCTTTACATTGATTAATTTGGCTCTCTCTTTTGCATAAATATTGCACCATATCAAATCTCTCTTTCCCATGTCCATATTTCTTTATATTTTTCAAATATCTCTTGGTTTTGTTGTTTATATTTTTGCACTTCCTCAGGTGCATCTTTTCCAAAACAGATCAAAGTGTCTTGATCTATATACTGTTTTTCACAAATCTGTTGTATTAATGAACGCAAGTTTTCATTTGACGCTTCTGACAGTTTTTCTTGTGGAAGTACTTTTCTTTCCTCTAATTTCTCTCTTAATTGTTTTGTATATCTTGTGTCTGGAAATTAAGCTTTTTGCATAATAGTTACAATACATAATTTCTTTCTTATTCTCAATAGTCCACTCTTCTTTACGGCTCTTCTTTGGCCTATCAGTTTTTGTGATTTTTGTAGACTGCTACTTCCTTCTCCCCCTGGGCCTTACCCCATTGTAGAAATGTTTACATATTTTGTGGATTCGATACTGTCATTTTTTTCCAGTCCTGGCACCAGTGTGCCTACCAGGATTGGGCACTTTTTTACCCTGGGTCTGGGTGCACTCAGCTATCTCTTAATTTTTGACCTACTTCTGTAGCATGATATATGCTATATAAAATAAAGTCTATACATCAGTGTTGCCTTGGTAAGATTTTGTAGAAAACTGGGTCCACCTCATGAAGGTACTCACCCAGACTTGAGGATGAATTCAATTTCAACACTACTACTCTCCTTTGTTTACTGATTTTTCATCTCTCCATTCCGGCCCCTTATCTCCCCTTTTTGGAAAGCTGTGCACTCAGATAGATGTAACATTTCTAAATCTTTAGTTTTATTTAATGCTCCGATTTCTGAAATAATTCCAAAAACGCAAGTGCTTCTTCCTTGGACTATTCTTGCTATAGCCAGGAAAGTAATTGCTAAAAATTGGAAAGGTAAAGTTACCCCCCCCCCCCTCTAGTGTTGAATTTATTTGTATTAAAAATTGTCTGCAGTACTGAATTGCATACTATAAAGATGAGAATGTCTAATATTACACATTCATACAAGTCTTGGCTTAAACTTGAAGACTTGCTTGAAAAAGGTTTAATGTACTGATCAGCTGTGGACCTATGTAAACAGTTATTTATTTACTGTTTTAAAACCAAATAAACAAAAATAAAGAAAACATTGTTCATAGACATTTCCTCTACTTTTTGTGGATGCGTTAAAATTGTACAACTCAGCAGATGAGGATCTGAAAACAATTAAAATAGTTAAAACTTTCACAGATGTTGTGAGAATGACATTTTGTCTCGATAAAAGTGTAGAAGCAACATTATAAATGAGGAAAGCTGCAGCACCAAGAAAATATCAACCTGGGACAGTAATGTGATATATAGACACTTGAGCAGGAGGGAGTGTACAGACATTTGAAAATGGATGAAGGGTTGGCAAAAAACAGGAATACTTTAGAAGACTAGAACTGCTACTGAAAACTGCCTTGACATTTAGGAAAAAGGTTCAAGCTGTAAATCAGTTTGTTCTTTCTATTCTAACTTACGACTGACTGGCCTCAAACAACAATGAATCAGATGGATAAGAAACTTATCAAATGATACAGAAAAACAGTGCATACCAAAATTATGTATCCCTCAGTCGGAAGGAGGTATAAGTTGCCTTGAACTTGACTACACGTATAGGCCTGTAGTTGTGGAACTACATGTAGATCTCCTGACCTAATCAGATCCAAACCTAGTTAAAGTTTAAAAGCATGAAGAGTAATAGTCCAAGATTTGCTTGCTTTAACAGAAACATTTCAGAATGGATTGGGAATAGAAATCAAACCAGATTTAATATTATGCCAGGAACAGCACTCGCTGTTAACCAGTCACCCTCTGCCAGCCATAGTTAAGGGATCGCTTCTACAGGGACTAAATACGAGATGTTATTTTGCTATGTCTATCTAATCATATTCTCCATAAAATGTGACACTGAGGAATGGACCTTATATTTGCAAATCCTTAATTTAAACTAAAAATATATATATATTTGCGTACTTAATTCTTGCTTGTGGAAAGTAAAGTGATTGCAGATCTTTAAATTTGAAAAAGCAAAAAATATTCCTTCTCTTTTTTCGATAAGCTCCATGTGATTTCTTACACCCACCTAAGCCACCATCAATTCGGGCATAATTGTAAAACGGTACCAGACAAGACTTTCCTGCAGTGAATTCATCTGAAGCGGCACTAGAAGTCCATCATTACTGAAAAGTGGACTCAGTCTGAAATCCATGTTTGGGATGGCAATCGCAGTTTCCTTTTACAGTGTAACAGCCAGTGGTGGCCTCCTATCCAAAAGATGGTAGTTAATTGCCCTATTAACCATATACAGCCTGTATTGCATCATCAGCCTTGCAAACTATACTCTAAAGGTGCAAAGGCCCATTCCTTTATTAATGTAGCAGCAATCCTTGAGCCCCTGCCAGTGCTGCTTATATTACAAAAGTTGCATAACTAAGGCAGTGCTTCCCCCATACTTACAATTACATTGCATATAAAAACTGTTAGTGTTCCCAGCTTTACTATTAACCTGAACAAGAAATCAGTGTGGCCTCAAAAGTTTGCAGTTAGTTTCCCTTGTGTAAAATACAAGTCGACAAACTGTATTCTCTACTGTAGTATCTTCCATTTCCAAAGCATCTGTGCAACTCGTGCACATTTTTCTTCTTGACATAAACCTTAAAGCCTATGCAGTACATGTGCTGCAAGTCACGTTGCAAACTCTGTTCTTCTCTACTTTCTTTTGCTTGCAGCAGTGCCGCTAGTACTTCTCTCTTTTTTGCTTGTCTTGAATTAACCTTATTCTGTACACACAAAGAAGACATGCATCTGAAAAGAATATCACAGTCTTTCCTTATTAAAATTCTGAAACCAAAGCCACTAGGAGCACCACTAAGTACTTTATTAAGCATATTAATGAAGTGTATAAATGCATGCTACTCCTTGTGATCAAAATGTCTTTAAAACTTGGTGATAAGGGGAATGCTTCTGTACTGAGACATACAAACTACTCTCTATCTTAGCAACAAGCATTACCATCTGTTGCCCATGTGGTATTTGTTGTTGCATGGCAACTGGTACCAGGAACAGCAGTCTATGTATTCTGCTGTGGCAGCTGCTGCTTGTAAATACATAGCAAGAGAACCTTATTAATAAATAAGTAAGGGAACCAAGTAATCTCTTGTAAATGAAGCATCAAAGTGCAAAGCAGCACCAGGAGTCTGAATGAAATACTACTCAGAAGAGACGAGGTTACATATTTTAGTTAAAAACAATGCTTTTATTTTCATTCAACACCAGCACTTCCAATCCCTCTGAGCTCTTAACACCACACAAAATAATCCAGCCATTAGCCAGCTCTGAAACACACACATACATGTACATATACACACACACATATCAGGGAAAGCACTGAAGTACCACAGTAGCTGATGTGTTTTTACCAACTACATGAAGCAGCAGCCATTTGATGTCTCCCTGGCTCACTTCACATTCCTATACTTTCACATACCTTTCAACCATACAGATTTTTGCCTCACATTTTTGGTCCATTTTTCATAAAATTGTGTTTTTTGTGTCAAATCACTGACAAATTATTAAAGGTTAAAGTCAGAAAATAAAAGATAGACATTTGAGTTTCAGACTTCTTACTCTTCAGAAAATTCATGCGAACACAAAATCTGCTATGCTATCAACTTTCTAAGTTTCTAAGAGCAATATTTAAACATTGTCCATATTTTTGTGCCTTTGTCCCCCCATTATTTACAGCTTTGTCCAGATTTCTTGCTCCAAGAGATTTGTTTCACATCACCTTCATTTGATACAACAAACTTTAATGAACTCCACTGTCCTTGCTACTGCTAAACAGCCACAGTGTCATCTGTTGTGTTCAACGTGGCATTGCTGAACAGTAGATTAAATCTCCAGCATGGTTAGCTCTCTTGTTCTATAAAGATTTTCATCAGACAGTTAAACTTTCTGAACTGTTGCTAATACAAATTTTAAGAAGTCATTTCACTGTTCAATTACTTAATCCCCCCCCCCCGTTTTCTGGACAAGGAAAATCTCAAATTGCCTCTCCTCCACAGCTAGAGATGCTGTTGACAAAAGAATACCTGCATCTTTATTTGAATATGATCTGTCTTTAAATTACCTCAGCCTTAAGCAAAAATTTTCAGCTCTCCAGGTCATCTCCAACAAAATATGTACGTTTATCACTCCATCTCCAACAAAATATGTACATTTATCACTCCATCCCCAACAAGAACACCATTGAGTTACATTAAAAAAAAAGGCAAAATGGCTACCTGTTATACAAAAACACTGAACATATATTAGGATATTAGGATATCTGCTTAAACTCCTAAACACAGAAAACTTTCCACTCCCTAGACACCACTACCGCTATACTGTAAAAACCCAAAGTTACAATCTAGGAAGCATTTTTCTTTTTATTTTGAATCCTAAACTATGACATTAATACTTCTGTTTTGAATTGTTCCTATACAAGTACTAGGCTAGCTGTTGCCCTAGCCATTTTAAGCCTTGCCAATTTCTCTTTTTATGCTCACAATTACCAGTCCTATTTGGTTATAGATTGGCCTTACACATCCCATGGCTGATGCTTATATATTTTCCCTAATATGTATAGCTGGAATCATACCACAGATAATTTGAGGGGGACCCATGCATGGGATAAAGCATTTAGGAGCTGCCGTAGTACAGGAAGCAGCCCAGAGGTAAACTTGGTTTCCCATCCATAGATTTAACTTGCACTTGAATATGGACAGGGCTAACTTTAATCTGTTATAGAGCAGTAGTATCCTCTGCGAGATCACTCCAAACTCTTCTGTTCATGTTAGAGGAAGTTTGGATCTTTAAACCAAGTATTTCTGATGACATTTAACTTGCAAAATGAGCAGTAAATCCATCAGTAATGGGTCAGAGGATGGCTTGTATGCCAGTCACAAGGTCACCTCTTACTAGTCTGCAGGACAATGAGCAGAGTGACAGGGTTTTGAGTTGGTCCAGGTAGGACATGTTGTTTAAGTCTTATCCTTTTAGTAAGATATCTCTGTGGGCAATCCAATTGTTGCATGTGTTTAAACAGATGCATGCCAAAGGGGATATTATATTCAATGACTGGTCTAATGAGGGCTGTGTAAAGAGGCACAATGACATCAGTAGATCTAGACACAATCCCTTTGTTCATAACCTGTGCAATATAGAAGGGTTGTCTTATAACAATGGAAACATGTTGGTCAAACGTCAGGTCACTATCCACACAAGTTCCCAAATCCCGAACACCTGAGTCAACTCTTAGGGGTGTACTGTCAATTTAAAGCATGATATTATATTCCAAGGAGACTTATTTTTGCTAAAATATACCAAGCATGTACTTTCATATGCATAGTATTTCTAGCCAAACATTAGCTCTCATCAGCAATAAAACTTCAGACTTTTTTTTTTTTTTTTACAATGATCTCAAGTATTGGCATTTAATTGTACATGTCTTTTGTGATGACATGGGCTACTGCCAGCATAGCTAGCTGAAGTTTTGTAAAGAATGATATCCCTTGATTATCAAACTGATGTGTACAAGACCCTTGTGTTGCAAAAGTATTGGAACTGTATGGCATATGAATACAAAATTGACTTGTACAGATGCTTATGTTACAAATGTATTAGAACTGTATGGCATTTGAATATCAAAATGTATATGTAAAGTTGTTAGTGTTGAAACATGTATCAGCAGTGGCTCCTGTTAGACAGAAAAGAAATACACATGCGGGTAGTAACTGATTAAATGTATATACTGTAAACAAGAACACTGGAAGAGCACAGGTTAACTAGTTGGCTTACTTTAAGAAAGATAAGGGAAACATAAATGAGCTGTTAAACCATTAAAAATGGCATCTCATTGTGAAGAATACAAAAAGAGACAATAGGTCTGGAAGAAGCCATTGTTTATTAGCTTCAGAAGAAAGAGGAGAACTGCTGGGATTGTTTCTTGGCCTCAGGCCTAGCATAAACATTAGAAAAATCTCTAGAGAAATATTTCTTACATGTCTATGCTAAATTACTCTCACAAGTTCAAAAAGGGATAGTGTGGGAACCTATAGTCAGGTGAACAGATGAGGTCATTCTGCCAGCCCTGGAAATAGTATTCTTTTTAGATATTACAGGGAGTAATCTCTGAGTATTCTGTTTGGGAGCCTAATTAGAAAGACTGCTCATGTATTTCATCTTGCTTGCCCAGATAAGTTATTACGGAACAGTAATTTCTTTAGATCAGTCAAATATATAGCAAGATTAGTATATTGCTGTTTTTCTATATTTGTCTTAGTCTGTCCATCAGTATTATTCTTTAATATTTCCTGTGATTTGAACTATGTGGTTTGCTGCAAATATATATTCAATATTTTCATGTTATGCTATTATTTATTATTAAAATATATTTAAAACTGTTATTGTGGCTGATCCTTTTAGAAAATATTTAACCTTTGAGAGTACTTATATTTATTTGTTGACACTGTGGGGCCACTCCGGAGAGTCTTGTTTGAGGTCAGCTACTACAATTTGTATTAATATAGCACATTATAATTGGATACCCTTTGTATAAGCCTTAGAGTAGCTGGCTGGGGGAGTGTCTGGTGGCAGTGATAACTACCTTCTAGACTGGGCAGACGTGGGGCACAGTGGGTACTTCCCCAGGTGTGTGTGTGTGTGTGTGTGTGTGTGTGTGTGTGTGTGTGTGTGTGTGTGTGTAAATCAAATCTCACTGTGTGTCAGCTACTTGAAGCACAGACATGAAGCACTGGTTTCACAGACAAAGTGCAGGAGGACTTGGCTTGGACACTCAGCCGAGGACATAACCCCATAACTGTGCTAGTGGAGAGCCTTACTGGAGCCTTGGAGGGAGACGGATATAAAAAATCCAGACTCCAGGCTGACTGTGTTCCCTGTGTGTTAAGGGAAATTGTACTTGGTGCAGACAGCTGCATCTAAAAATATTCTGTGTATCCATTTGTATTCCAAGTGAACATCCCTCTCAAGTGTCAGTGGTGAGGATTCAGGATCCTTAATTACTGGGCCAGCTTGGGAATTTCACATATTGATAAGAAGTGGTGGGATATTATTTGAACTTCTAGAGCCTGTATGCAGTTGTCACTAAAGGTGTACTCTCAAGCAGCCACAAAGCAGATATTCAGAGTTTCCTATCACAGTAGTTTTAATTATTTACTTTTTGTTAGCTTAGTTTAGTCAGGGAAAGCAGGCAAGGATGTCAGCAGAGGATTATGGCAAGCTGACAAAGAACCAGTTGGCTGAGATGTGCCAAGCCAAAGGACTGGTGCATACCAACCTGCATAAAGGGAAAATGATTGCAGCCTTAACCACATCTACAGCACAGACCAGCAAAACCAGTAAGACGAGCAGTCTGGCACTGGGGAGGTTCAGCTCTTAGAAACAGGACATTGCACCTTTTCCTCAGAGGACTTAAAAACCCATCTGGAGTTAGCGAGACTTGAACTGGACGCCAAATGGTTGGAATTAGAATCACCAGAGTTAATGTGGCATTTGGAGGCTGAAGAAAATGAGAGACTGAAACGTTTGGAAGCTGAAGAAAATGAGAGGCAGAGACAACATGAAAAGGAAATGCTGACTCTCTGCCAGGGTCAAGGAGGTAATGGGAAAGGGAGTAACCATACCCCAGATGCAGTAAAGGTCAGTAAACATCTTCCTCAGTACTAAGAAGGCGATAATTTTGATAGTTTTATTCATATATTTGAAAGAGTATGCAAACAGTATAATGCTGACTGAGGGCTCTGGGTACAGTTCCTCACCCCCTTATTCTATGGTAAAGCTGTAACTGCTGTTTCTAAATTGTCCGATACTGACTGGTAAAATTATGATAGTCAACACCTGAAGGTTAAAGAAATAATTTAAATGAGCATAGACACAAGGCAAACAAAAGTGTGTGTGATTATATTGCTGAACCAAGCACTTTCATAGGTGTGTGAGTAGGTGTCATGTCACCACTTTTCAAGTGCTGGCAGACCTTTTGGTGAGGGAACAAGCCCTTAACACTTTGCCTGAGAACAAGAGAATCTGGCTGGCAGACAGGGAATACAACTCTGCAGATGAGCTGTGGAAAAATGGGGATATATCATTAGCAAGCAGGGCATCACTCAACAGGAAAGGGATACCCAGTTCTGCACATGGATATAAGGGAACCCATGGTGGGCAGCCTGAACTGCCCCAACAGAGTCCGCCAATAACAGGGGGAGCCACTAGTTCAGGTACACATCCAGGATCAAGGGTTAAACGTTTTAGATGTAACCAGTGGGGCGATGTAGCATATAGATGTCCAAGGAGCCAAGGTGGGGATAACAGAATGCCAGTGGTAAGCTGTCTGGAGACAACAGGGGTACCAAACTATCACCAAAGTTTGTATCCTATTGTGGTGGATGGAAAACAGGCCACTGCCAAGAAAGAGAGAGCCTGTGATATAACCATTGTGAAGCCTGCAATAGTTAGAGGAGCAGTACTTGCGTGGGCAGTACACTCCAGTCAGAGCTTCAGGAGGGTTTCCATTCCAAATGCCTTTGGCCAGTGTTCATCTCAACTGGGAAGGTGGAAAAGCAAGCAAGTGTGTTTGAGGATATCCCTGCAGATGTCTTGATAGGGAATGATTTTGATAATGCAGTACCTTGTGTGCATGCAGTGACATGCAGTCAAGTTTGGAGACAGGCATGTGGGTCTTGTAGCCTGGGGGAGACCCAGACAGAGACTGCACCCCTAAAGCCAGGACTGGTGATGTGGCTCATTCAGGGAGGGAGCTACTCTGTAGCAGTCAGCCTGAAGATGAGCCACAGCTGCTGGTAGGTACTGATGTTCCCTTGGACAGGGTGACTGCAAGGGCACAGGTGAGTGGTAGCACCCAGGCTGACAGTAAGGCACCGCTGTCTGAAGATACCAGACATCCTGCAGAAAGGCAGCTGGGAAAAGTCACAAAGAGCACTGAAACAGGCTCAGCGCTCAGACCCTAAATTACAAGGCTTGAGGGAGGTAGATAGGGAGGTGCCTGATTCTCGAGGAAAAGGGGAGTCTGTACACTCTAAAAAATGAGTTACTGTATAGAGAGTGGACCCCTGAGGGAAGGCTAGGAGGTGAGGTAATACAGCAGTTGGTACTGCCCAGTGCCTAATGTCGGGGACTTCTAGCCATAGCCCATGGCATTCCTTTTGGAGGTCATATGGGCATAAAGAGTACCAAGAGACATATTATGCAGTACTTTATCGGCCTGGGATGCCAGGGAAGTAACAGGGTACTGCAGGACCTGTGAGCAGTGCCATAAAGGTGACATGACATGAGACGAGGTCAAAGCTCTTTTGATGCCTTTGCCTGTGATTGAGGCGCTATTTCAGAAGGTAGCTATGGATATTGTGGGACCTCTGAGTATCCCAAATTCCACAGGGAAGAAGTCTATCCTAGTGGTATTAGATTATGCTACTAGATACCGTGAGGCAGTGGCTCTGTCCTCCAATGCAGAGAAGGTGGCAAATGCTTTGCTAGAGATTTTCAGCAGTGTAGGTTTCCCAAAAGAAATACTGATAGAGGTGACAATTTAATGTCAGAATTGCTGGCTTGTCTGTGGGAGCACTGTGGGGTGAAGTGCCTAAAGACCACCCCCAGACTATTGGTTTTGTGGAGAGGTTAAACTCTACACTAAATACCATGCCGCTGGCATTTGCAGATGAGTTTTAGAGGGTGAGACAAATATTTGCCCCATCTGTTTGCATACAAGGAGGTGCCCCAGGAATCCACAGGTTTTTCACCCTTTGAGTGGCTGTATGGGCATAGGGGGACGGGGGCTTTAGATTTAATTTGTGATGAGTGGGAGGGTGAGTGTGAATCCAATAAGGTGTTTGTTGTGACATATGTCCTAAACCTCTGGACAAGGCTTAGGGAGCTCATGGGCTTGGCCGAGGAGACTCTGGCAGGAGGCCAACAGCAGAAAAAGGTCTGGTACGAAAAGAATGCTCGAGCCAGAGAGTATGCTGTGGGACAGCAAGTGATGGTGCTCATTCCTGTCACACACAATAAGCTGCAGGCAGCTTGGGAGGGACCCTTCAAAGTGGTAAGGAAAGTCAGTGATGTTAAATACATGGTAAAACTGCTAGGCAGGGGGCAGGGATACATACTGTACTATGTTAACATGATAAAGCCTTACCATGAGAGAGAGACCCTTGTGCCAAGTATTTGCAGTGCGTGGCAGGAGGAGTCTGAGGGGGATTTGGTAAATGATCTCCACAGTGAAGCTCAGACTGACACCTTAGTGGAAGGGGTAGCAATGTTCCAGTGGCTATCCCCCTACCGAGGTTTGAGAAATCCAGGCAGAGTTACAAGAGTTTGGGAACAGGTTAGATAAGGTACTGTGGACCCCAGCATGTCAGCAGGCATGCCAGGAGCTTAAAGGGGTTTGGGAGGACCCCCAGTGCTAGCCAGCCAGCAAAATGCCAAGTTAAGGTGGAGCTTAGGACTGCAGGCATATGACATGACACTACAACACAATAGTGGGGTCAGCAATGCCAATGCAGATGTGCTCTCAAGACAGGGAATGGGGTAATATATTCCCAAATAGGCTTATTTCTCTCAAGCCACGTTTCTCAACAGTCGCTCATAAAAACTAGCTTTGAGTCTTTGAGGGGTGAGAGATGTGATGACATGGGCTAGTGCCAGCATAGCAAAGAATGATATCCTTTGAATATCAAACTGATGTGTACATGATGCTTGTTACAAATGCACTGGAACTGTATGGCATTTGAATATTAAACTGATTTGTACATGATAGGGAGGCCCTTTTGCTGAGTACTTGCAGTAGGTGACAGGAGGAGTCTGAGGGGGTTTGGTGACTGATCTCCTCCGTGAGGAGATTTTTACAGATGCTTATGTTACAAATGTATTAGAACCGTATGTCATTTGAATATCAACATGTATTTGTAAAGTTGCTTGTGCTGAAAAATGCATCAACAGTGGGTCCTGCTTGACGGAAAGGAAATATGCGTACAGGCGGTAATTGTTTAAATATATATACTGTAACCAAGAACACTGGAAGAGCAGATGTTAACCAGCTAGCTTACTTTAAGGAAAATGTAAATGAGCTGTTAAAAACAATGAAGTGGCACCCCCCAGCGTTGAGTAGGACTGGAGAAGGTAGGTCTGGAAGAAGCCATTGTTTATTAGCTTCAGTAGAAAGAAGGGAAGTGATGTGATTGTTTCTTGGCCTCAGGTCTGTCATAAACATTAGAAAAGCTCTAGTTATAATTTTTTTACATCTCTATGCTAAATTCCTCTCTCAACTTCAAAAGTGGATAGTGTGGAAACCTAGAGTCATGTGACCAGATGAAATCATTCTGCCAGCTCTGGAAATAAGATTTTGTTTTTTTTAGATATTACAAGGAGTAATCTCAGAGTACTGAGTATTCTATTTGGAAGCCTGACTAGAAAAACTGTTCACGTATTTCATCTTGCCTTGCCCAAGTAAGTTATTAGGAACAGTAATTTCTTTAGATCATTCAGGAATATATAGAAGATTAGTTTATTGCTGGTTTTCTATATTTGTCCGAGTCTGTCCATCAGTATTATTTTTTAATATTTCCGGTGATTTGAACTCTGTGCAAATACACGTTCAGTATTTTCATGTTCTTTTATTATTATATACATTTAAAACTTTCATTGTGGCTGGTCCTTTAGGAAAATATTTAACCTTTGAGAGTGTTTATATTTATTTGGTGACAGTGTGGGGCCACTCCTGAGAGGCTTGCTGTGATGTGAGGTCAACTACTATCATTCGTAGTATTAATAACACACAGTATAACTGGATACCCTTTGTAACAGCCTTGGAGTAGCTGGCTGGAGGGAGTGTCTGGTGGCATTGAGAACTACCTTATAGTCTGGGCAGGAGGCGGCACAACAGGTAAATCTGTGCCAGCCTTTTCCCAGGTGTGCGTGAAAATCAAATCTCACAGTGTCTGTCAGCTACTTGCAGCAGAGACATGAAACACTGGTATTACAGAGAGGGTGCTGGAGGACTTATCTTAAGACACTCGCTGAGGACTTAACTCTATAGCTGCGCTGGGGGGGTACCTTATTGGGGCCCTGGAGGGAGAGAGATATAAAGAAAACCAGATCCCAGGCTGACTGTGTTTTTAAGGAAAACTGTACTTGGTGCAGAGAGCTGTATCTAAAAATAGTGTGTGTGTGTGTATCCATTTGCATTCCAAGTGAATGTCCCTCTGTAGTGTCAGTGGTAAGGATTCAGGCTCCTTGATTACTAGTCCAGCATTGGGACATCACAGTGTTTATTTTTAATTTCTGTATAACATTTCCATAGGTGAAAGAGTGTTATTCTTCACTAGATATTACCCAAAATAATAGGTACATTTACTAGGACATACTGTACATTTTTTTCTGTTTGTAAAAAATGTCATCTTTGTTCTGAATTTGATTCTATGTAAATGCATTTACTTGTCTTCTGTCTGCCTGAAATCAGTTCAACTAGCTCATTATCCTACCACAGCTAAACGAATACAAATTAATACAATAAATGCACTGTTGATCAGATGCTGTGAAGATAAAAACTGATCAGAAGAAAGCATGTGTCTGAAAAAGTGCTTTAGCCTGATAAATATATGCTCATGCAGTTTCCTAAACATTGCTTTTGCACAGTTCTTCTTTTGTTCAAGCTAACAAAAAAGTTAAAATTGATTGTAAAAGTCCTTTTATTAAGACAGAAAAGGGGAAGGGAAGCTATCATGGATAGCCAGTCACTGCCACCTAAAATGTAGTGGATTACTGGCACTTATGCTGTCTACCTAAATGCCTTCTATGCACATGAGGGATACAAGGTATAGTCCTTGGATATACTGCACTGACCCAAATATGTCTGGCTACCAAAGGGATAGCCTCTTGAGTCAAACCACTAGTATCACACACGGTAAAAGCCAGATAGAAAGTAAAAGTGCACCCAAATGTAATTTGATTAGTCAATTTACCTACAATTGGGGCCTAGCATCCCAAGCCCTTTTCTCACTACTCTCTATGCGAGCCACATTATCATCCAGTGCCCAAGACCCATGATAACTACTTTACAAGTAAATTTACACATACACACACACTTCCTAAGGACAGCTGGCAGAATTTTAAAAATTCCTACAGCTTTCATCCTGGCATTGTATTGCGGTCACAACTGTACACAGGCCTAAAGACCCACATACGATGGCTACCTGCAACTCTTGATTTAGTTAAATATAAAAATATACAATTTAAATTATTTTACTGATAACAGGCTCAAGTGATCTAGTTAACTGGGAGATGGAAACCACAGCTTACCATCCTATAGTGGTCAATATGCTTTAATCAGATAAAAATAAAGACAACAGATCTCAAAGGTGGATTAATAAAAATGTACTTAAACAATAAAGACATTGATGCTATAGATTAAATATGCAGAGATCAAAATAGTGCACATAGAGATGAAAATAAGTCAGTTATACAGACAGGAATAGTTATGGATATTCCTTGCCATGGATATGCTCTACCTAGCTAAATAAATAAATATAACTGCCTCTAACTTAGTGAGCACTAAACCCTTGAAGGCATAAAGCAAAACTGAAGATTTTTACACAGAAGTGATCACCTCAGTATCTTCAGCAAAAAATGTACATATTTGCTTCTCACTAGTATGCAGAACCCATCGACAAATGGATTGTATAATTTTCTTTTCCAACACAGAGACAATGCATTCGCATACTAACAACTGCTTCCTTTCACTGCTCTGGAGAGCTGCTTCTTTGTAGTACACCTCAATTGCATTTTATGATCCTTTCCTTTCTGACTCCCAGCATTTGTGTGACTTGTATGCAAGCATTTCAGTCCTTTGTGGGAAACTAGAGAAAACTGCATTTTATGTTCCAAATACATTACTGTCCTTTTTCATTTAAAAACAGAAAAGGTCACACATACAAATTCTCAGGCCACAGGAAATGCACAGTGAAGATTAAAACAGAGTTCAAATATACCTTACAAAATTTTCTAACAGTCAGCAGCAAGAAAGAAATTCATTTAGTCTTAAAATCGGTTTTCTCTAGCCTGACACCCTACTGGAAATACAGGACCCACCATGTATTTGTTTGTTCAGCAAGCATTTAATGAAGATCTGTTCATTGTCAATGAAGTTTGCAAGCATCCAGCTGTATTTGTCACAGAAGTTCACTTTCTTTAGAATGGAGTTGGGGTTCCTCTTTATAGCACCATATGCCTAAGTTGGATGTTGTTGCGTCATCTCTGCAAACACTAATTAATCATTGAAGAGAAAGAATATCCTGTCCTCTGCTCATAAAGAGGGGTTCTCTAACTGGATATTCTACAATTTTGTTGGGCAATGACCTGAAATGTATCTACTGTATGTGGGACTACCCAAAATACCATTCCATCACATAACAAGCTTGCTACTTCAAGTCAGTGTCAGACATGAATGGCGCCCAGACTGTAATCTGAATCTTTATTTTTGACTAATTGCATACTGATGCTCATAAATCCTTTTCTTGAGCTCGCTATTGATTCTATGTAAATGCCTCACAGATGTCACAATTGATTGATCCTTCTTTATCCTACATTTCCTTCCTATGCACAATTACTAATCCATCTTACTACATATGCATTTATTTTCATTTTCATTTTAATGTTCTTCAAAACAGAAATAATCTGCTCATGATGAATTGTATCAAAGGCCTTCAACACATCCAAATTCTGCCAGTGGCCATCCCTTCACTTAAAGATTTCCACAAATGCCCAAGGAAAGCAAGTTACTGCAAGTAGACCTATCAGCTGCAAAACCATACTGGGTAATGTTAAACTGCCCCCCTAAGATATCAACATATTTCTTAAATCATCTGTTCATAACACTTTCCAACTATGCTGGTAAAACCAACTGGTCTATAAATCTTCAATCATACCACTATCACCAATCTTGAATACTGGTACTATATGTGCCACTTCTCAAATGGCAGGCACAAAGCCTGTTTCAAGTAATGTCTGGGGAAAAAAGTCAAACAAGCAGAGATTTCCTTAATGAATGACAAAAAAAAATCCATGAATACCATTGGGTCCAGCAGATGAAGTACTTTTAAATGTTTCAACAGATCATATGAATGTAATAAAAAAGGACAATCAAACAATTTAATTTCTCTCATTACTACAGTTAGAACTCGTAACAGTTCAGAGCTATATTTAACAACTGACTAGTGTCAGTGACTGCCTCTGTACAAAATGTGATTGATACACCTCGAATCCACATCCTTTTTACAGCGAGTCAAGTCCCTAAAAAAGCACCACAAGTTTTTATTTAGCACCACATTACAAGTCATCTATGACTCAGAATTTTTCCTGGTAGATATTACCACTCTTTTTAAATTTATTCTTCCATATCCTAAATATATTATAAATATTCCTACCAGTTCTCTTAAATCTTTTCCATATGTTTCTTAGACTTCTATATAGTTTCAGCATTCCGCCCGCGAGATTTACACTCCTTAAGTTTCATAAGGGGCACTGGAACATAGTCATCCATCAATTTATACAAAAAAAAAATTCTCACAAGTAGCATGGATATCTACTGTCCCAATCACCTTCCTTAAATTCCATTCTGATATATGGATGTTCTGATGCCAGCCTAGCCTGGTTCACTAGTTACTTGGAAAATAGACAGCAATCTGTAAAATGGCAGAATAACCTCTCTAGCTTTCTCTCAAATAACATGAGTGCCCCAGGAGTCAATCTTAGGACCCCTACTATTCACTTTTTTTTTTTTTTATAAATGACCTACTTAAAGTTCCCTCTGACTGTACTACCATACAATATGCAGACTATTCAACCATAATCTGTAGCTCCAATAACTTCTTTGACCTCCAAAAGTTAACACAAAAGGCCTTCACATCCATAGAACACTGGCTAAACCAATCACAGCTATTACTTAACCCTAATAAATCTAAATTACTCATCTATGCATCTAAACCTGTTCCCACAGACTTTACTATATTCTCCATAAACAAAACCCAGACAGAGTTAGTAAATCAGGCCAAACTGCTAGGAATTACTATTGACAGCAAATATGTTTAGCTTTCACTTGCATATTAATAACGCAATAAAAAAGACCAACTTCAAATTAGGCAAACTTTACAGAAGCGAACAATACTTAGACAAATTCATCCGAATAAAACTTTCAAAATGTCTTCTCCTTCCAACCTTACTATATGGGTCTCCTATCTCCACAACTCTTTGCAACACAAACTGCAGTCCTGTTATTATAAGACTGCAAAAATTCACATCAGCCCAACCAAATCGCACCCACCATTGCTAGGCCACTAGAGAACTAAACTGGCTAGAATTTGCACACTATCTACAACTTACCTTTACCCATAAACTCATTTATAAACCAGAGAGTGTTACCCTTCACTGAAAAATATCCTTGAACCTTGCGTCCCATCCAAAAATCTACGCTCCAACAACAAACACCTACTTAAAGTATCAAAACCTAGTAAAACAGCAGGTAGCTGCCTCTATTTCCATGCCATAACTAAGCTGTGGAACGCCCTCCCATCATCAGCTACAGAATTAGACAACATAATATCCTTTAAAAGAAAACGAAAACACCTCACTGATAACCCCAGCTGCACATGCAACACATACTCACAGCCTCAATAATGTAGCAAAACTGTTTCACATAGCAAATATACTTATGTACAGTGGAAATAAAAAGTTTACACACCCCTGTTAAAATGCCAGGTTTTACTGATCTAAAAAAATTAGACCACAATAAATCATTTCAAAACTTTTCCCACCTTTAATGTGACCTATAACCTGCAAAATTCAATTGAAAAAACAAACATCAAAGGGGAAAAATATGAAAAATAAAAAATGTACAATAAGTTGGTTGCATAAATGTGCACACCGTTAAACAAATACTTTGTTGAAGCATTTTTTGATTTAATTACAACATTCAGTCTTCTTGGGTAAGAGTCTATCAGCATGGCACATCTTGACTTGGCAGTATTTGCCTACTCTTCCTTGCAAAAGCACTCCAAATCTGTCAGATTGCGAGGGCATCTCTTGTACACAGCCCTCTTCAGGTCACCCCACAGATTTTCTATTGCATTTAGGTCTGGGCCCTGGCTGGGCTATTCCAGAACTGTAATTTTCTTCTGGTGAAGCTATTCTTTTGGTTGTATGCTTGGGGTCATAGTCATGTTGAAAGGTGAAATTCCTCTTCATCTTCAGCTTTCTAGCAGATGCCTGAATCTTTTGGGCCAAAAGCGTCCGATATTTGGAACTGTTCATAATTCCCTCAATCTTGATTAAAGCCCCAGTTCCAGCTGAAGAAAAGCAACTCCAAAGCATGATACTGCCACCACCATGCTTTACCATGGGGATGGTGTTCTTTTGGTGATGCAAAGTGTTGTTTTTGTGCAAAACGTACCTTTTGGAATTGTGACCAAAAAGTTCAACCTTGGTCTCATCAGACCAGAACACCTTTTCCCACATGCTTTTGGGGGACTTGATGTATTGTTTTGCAAATTTTAGCTGGGCCTGAATGTTTTTGTGTGTAAGAAAAGGCTTCCGTCTTGCAACCCTACACCATAGCCAAGACATATGGAGAATATGGGAGATTGTTGTTACATGTAGTACACAACCAGTACTTGGCAGAAATTCCTGCAGCTCCTTCAGTGTTGCTGTAGGTCTCTTGGCACCTTCCCTGGCAAGTTTTCGTCTGGACTTTTCATCAATTTTTGAGGGACGTCCAGTTCTTTGCAACGTCACTGTTGTCTCATATTTTCTCCACTTTTTTGATGACTGTCTACACTGTGTTCCATGGTATATCCAGTGCTGTGGAAATTTTTCTGTACCCATCTCCTGACTGATACCTTTCAACACTGAGATCCCTTTGATGCTTTGTAAGCTCTCTGCAAACCATGGCTTTTGCTGTAGCAGGCAACTGAATAAATGTCAGGAAAATCCTACTAGGACAGCTGAACTTTATTTGGAGTTAGTCTCTAATTGATGGCAGGTGTTTACCTAATAAGACTGAATGCATTAATTTAATCAAAAGGTGTTTCAACAAAGTATTAGTTTGAGTGTGTACACTTATGCAACCAGCTTTTGCACGTTTTTTATTATTTTTACATTTTTCCCCTAACAGGTTTTTCAATTGAAATGTACAGGTTATAGGTCACATTAAAAGTGGTAAAAGTTTTGAAATGATTTATTATGATCTCATTTTTTTATATCACAAAAACCTGGCATTTTAACAGGGGTGTGTAAACTTTTTATATCCACTGTATATGTCATTCTGTTACACCATATCAGTTATCCCTAATCTTTAGTATCCTAATCCACACATCTACACAACTATCTTAACCCATTTTCTCTTCTCTGTCACTTTCTACTTTTAATACTACCACTAAACACATGCCACCTATAAATCTAAATATTCCCCACTACCTAGCTATAAGATTCTAACTATATCTATCCTCCCTTTAAGTTCAACTCTCTAATTCTACCTTCCCATTACACTTACCTTTCCCTTTTCCTACCCCCCCCCAAAATAATTGAGCCGTATTGTTAAATATTTCTAATTGTACAATTTCCCTACATGCTAATGTTCCATTGTTACTGTATTGTGCCTTTTTACAGCATATGTGCTGTTTAGATATTATTTTATTTGCTTTATAAGTAATTGTTTCCTTACAAATTCATGTAATGATTTTCATGCAACTTGGAGGTTTTCTCCCCAGGCCTCCACTTAAAATGGGTCTCAAGCCCAGTGAACTTTCCCGGTCAACAAATGTCAATAAATAATAATAAATATTTTCTGCATTATCTTATCATAGCTCTATAAAAAGCATATCTAAACATCCGATCATTAATAAGTTTGACTGCCCTTCCAAACTCCTATGACCAAGAAATGCTTAAATGATCAGAGCCAAGGTCTTAAACTTCATAATCCTTAACTAACTCATATGGTTTGTAACTTAAACAATATCCAAAATATTTTCATCTCTAGCTGGAAAAGATTCAACCTGAGAACATCCCAAACTTCAGCTGATTGTTAACTAGCAGACCTTAACAACAGAAGTATAAGACCCTAACAATTAAGTCACACCTTTCCTCAAACAAAATCCTAATACTGAATTACAAAAAAAAAAATTAAGTTCATTAATAGTTTGTTGTGGTGCCCCATAAAGAGTACCATTTTACATGCTTGCCTACCATCATCCATCTTATCTAAAATAATCCCAAAATTCTACCCTAGTTATGCAAGCTTTAAACCAAACTTTCTAGAATATAAATGGAAATACCTCCATCTCTACCCATCTCCCTCATCACATGAAAGCCTTTATAACCAGGTAATTGGGGTCTGAATGGAGAAATGAAAAGTCTGCAAGCAAAGGAGAGTAGTAGTGCTGAAAATGAATTCATCCTCAAGTCTTGGTGTGTACCTTCACCAGGTGGACCCTGTTTTCACAAAAATCTCACCAAGACGACATTGATATATAGACTGTATTTACATAGCATATATCAAAATTCGGAAACATTCCTACAATGGGGCCAGGCCAGGCCCAAGAGAAGGATGGCCCCCCTGTTGTAGAAGGACGTAGAAGTCAACAAAAACTTATAGACCAAAGAAGAGCCATAAAGACGATAAAGTAGACTATTGAGGATAAGAAAGAAATCATTACTACTATGCAATAAGCCCAGAATTTCCAGACACAAGCTATGCAAATCTATTGAGAGAAATAAAAAGGAAAGAAATATAATTCCGCAAGAAAAACTGTCGGAAGCCTCAAATGAAAATTTGTGCTCATTAATACAACAGATTTGTGAAAAACAGTATATAGAACAAGAAACCTTCATCTGTTTGGAAAAAGAAGCATCTGAGGAAGTGGAAAAATATAAACAAAAGAGATATTTGAAAAGTATAAAACAATATGGACATGGGAAAGTGAGAGAGATTTGATATGATGCAATATTTATGCAAAGGAGAAAGCCAAATTAATCAGTGTAAAGAAGGCAGCCCCAAAGATATTAGAAGAGGAATACAGGCAAAGGCATCGGGATATGGAAAATTTCGCAATAAAAAATATCACAAAGATGGAATGTAGAAAAGATTAGTAAAGTAGAAGTTAAAAAAACAGAAGTTGAAGTTATGGAGTGCCTGCGAAGTGAAGGATTTGGTGTAGAAGGTCTAACAAAGGTTACATCACAGCAGGATGGAGCGAGTCCCCAAAGAAGGGAGAAACAGGAAGATCAGGAAACATCTGAAGAAATATGGACATGGGAAAGAAAAATATTTAATATGGTGTAATATTTATGCAAAGGAGAAAGCAAAACTAACTAATACAAAAAGAGCAGCACCAAAGATATTTGAAGAGAAATACAGGCAAAGAAATCCAGACATGGAGAACTTTATAATACAAAAAAAAAGGTGACAAAGAAGAAAACTAGTAAAGGAGATTAGTAATGGAGAAGTTAAAGAAATAGAAACAGACATTATGGAGTACCTGCAAAGTGAAGGATTCAGTGTAGAAAATCTAATCCAGAAAGCACCACAACAGGATAGACTAGTGGATATCCAAATTAAGGAGAAACCAGTGGAACAAGAAGCAATTGGTCAGGTGCCATATGAAGATAATTTGGAGCCTTCCACAGGAAAAAAGTATAAATGTTGACTTGAAGCTAGACAGCAATGGAAGGAACAGGAAACTGTTGAAACTCTGATGCAGTCAGTGTTAAGTAGCGATAGGCCAGTGAGTTCCCATATGGTAGAGCAACTGATGGCACAGGATGAAATTCAAGAGAATGTGCCACTGGAAGATGCTATAGAACCTTCTATGGAATGCACGCATGAAATGGAAAACAAGGGATGTGCCCTCAGCTTGGAAGAAAATGAGCTAAGAGAAGAGTTGCTTGATTTAATAGACAAATATATCAAGATCAATGAAAGAAATAGACTGCAGAAGGTTAATAACACCCAAAAAGTCAGAAGTCTGATAAAATAAATGAACACAGTAATTAGGACTGCTCATAGAGATCCATGTGCTATAACAGAATATATTACTGTGCAGCTAAATTAATAACCGATAAAGTTCTACCACAAGAACATAGAGTAGTGAGGGAAAGGAAGGGGAAAAATCGAATACCATCATGGAAATATGGAAGAGAGAAAACTATAAAGCAATTGAGAAGTGTCACTGTTGGAATATTATCGAAGAGGGAAGAGATCAACAAAAATACTAAGATAAAAGTGATAAAAGCAATGCACAGCATTAAAACAGACCAGGATCTATCGTGCACTATCACAAATAAGCTAAACATTTCAGCACAGGCAGAACAATGCAGAAGATACGAAGATAAATATAAAGGAAAGGTACAAAATAAGCAATGTATTGATGACCCAGAAAAGTTTTATAGAGAATTGGGAAATAAGGTAAAAGGAACTAAAGGCCACCAAAAAAAGAAGAAATAGATACATTTTGGAGAAGTATCTATGAAGATCCTGTGGAACATAACAAAGATGCTAAATGGATAGAAGACGTTAAAGAAAGAATAAGAGGTTTAAAGGTACAAGATATGAAATGGGATGAAGTAACAGCCAGAGAGCTTGAAACAAAGTTAAGAAAAGCCTCTAATTGGAAAACCCTGGGCCCAGATGCAGTTCCTAACTTTTGGCTGAAAGTATTAACATCTTTGCACGAATATTTAGCCACGAGTAAGAACTATTTATATGCACACCCCGTACAGACACCAACCTGGTTAACAACAGGAAAAACAATGCTCCTACTCAAGAGTGACCTGCAAGCTACCCTAAAAATTATAAACCAATAACTTGCCTTCCAACAACATATAAACTATACGTGGGAATGGATGCCGACAGAATTTATAGTCATTTAGCGGAAAACTCAATTATGGCAGTAGAACAAAAGGGCAATAAAAGAAAGTCCCATGGAACAAAAGATCATTTGTGGTTAAATAAAGTCATAGTGGAGAACTGAAAAAAGGGGTAGAATCTAAGCATGACATGGATTGACTACAAAAAAGCATTTGATAGTATCCCACATTCATGGACAAAAGAATGCTTAAAAGTGTATAAGATACACCCCACACTGATTGACTACATTACAGTGACTATGAAGCAATGGCAGACCACTTTGCAATTAAGCCATGATAAAGGACAAAATTATTATCCCAGGAATAAAAATTCAAAGGGGGATATTCCAGGGTGACTCTCTGTCACCGCTGCTACACTGCCTTGCCCTTAATCCATTAAGCTGTTTACTCAACAGCTTAGGCAATGGCTATAATTTGGCTCCTAGAAAACAGTGTGTAAAGACTTCTCACCTTTTCTTTGTCGATGATTTGAAACTGTACAGCTTATCAGATGAGGAACTGAAAGCAAAACTGCAGGTTGTCAAAACTTCTGCAGATAATATAAGAATATCATCTGGTCTTGATAAATGTGCAAAAGCAACCTTTAAAGCAGGAAAACTGCAGCACCAGGAAAACATCAGTTTGGGACAAGAATGTGATATAAAAGACCTTGAGCAAGAAGTGTATAAATATTTGGGAATTGATGAAGGATCAACAATAAAACATGAACAAATGTAAATAAAACTTAGTACGGAATACTTTAGAAGACTTAATTAATCCTGAAAACAGAGTTGACATCTAGGAACAAAATTCAAGCTCTTCCTATCCTAACTTATAGTTTTGGAGTGATTGACTTGTCCCAAAAATTGTTGGATAGGTTAGATAGAAAAACAAGAAGGATGTTTCATGCTCACCAAATGATTTATAAAAAATCAATGTGTACCAAGATTATACATTCCCCATTACGAAGGAGGTATGGGCCTCCTTGAAATTGATTACATGTACAGATCTGCAATAGTGGGACTCCATACATATCTACTGACCTGACAAGTCCCAAACATAGTGAAAGTTTTAAACATGCGAAGACTATGTCAGAGTACTTCAGTGCTATTAATGACACTGAACATAAACAATGTACTAATGAAACTGTCTTCTAGCGATGATAGCTGTTATTCATGTGATTTAGACATATCGTCTACTCTGAGGCAATCTCTGTTTAACATATAAGGCCATGCCAAACCCAGAGCTGTTGAACATGCTACACTTAAATAAATCCCAATCCATCAGAGCCACATGCTCCAGGGACCTTGTCATCACAATGAACAAAACATGCTGTAGGGATAGGTTCCTGATCCAGAGACTCCCCATACATGTCAAGCAGAGCGCCTCCTTGGCCCTCTTCAAAAGGTACCTTGATGACTGGATAGGAGATAGGAAATTTACCCCAGGGATCATGTCAGTCGCACTGCTAGACAGAGGTCCAGGGAGGTAAATACTGTGGGAAGAAATAGCCAGGGAATTGTTATGGCTAGGCTTGTATAGGCCCTAGGGCCGATAGCCTAGTACCAACCTATAAACATGGAAATTAACGCTTCTAGCAAGCTAGATACTACAAAAGTGGTATGTAAAAACACATTTATGCCGCCGTTTAAAAATGAGAGTATGCAGAGATTCTACCATGCATTTAATTTCCTTTTAGAAAAGGAAGTGTGTGAATTCAACAAAAATATGAAAGCATTTAATATGTCTTAAAAATGAATGAATTAAACTAAAACATTTAAGTAATAATGATTAATATTTAAACCCTCTGATAAGGAAGGAAAATTTGTAGTAATGAAGTCTAATTATTATTATAAAATGTGCATGATACATCTTAATAATGAACAGGTTTATAAAAGAGTGAATTTGATGGTTTATGAACAGGCCAAGAAAGAGTACGAAGATTTATTACATAAAGGAGTACGTTTAAATTATTTAACAGCTTCTGATGTTACCAACAAATTCTCTAGTAGAAATAGTACTATGGCTGAGTTTTTTTGTGTCCCGAAGATACGCAAGGACTTGAAGAATCTGCCGGGACGTCCTACTGTGTAAGCAAGTGGTTATTTTACCCATAATTTAGGATGTTTCTTACACCATTTTTTGTTAAAGGAGGTAATCAAGCTGCCTTCACATATAAAGGATTCTTTTGATTTCCTGAAGAAGTAGAAGGAAGTTAAATGGGATAAGGATATGTACTACTTAGTGTTAGAGGTTACAAGCATACAACACACATTTGTGATGGAGGTACTAGATTATTTTCTGGGAGATAGCCCCAGAACACAACATATAAAAGAACTTGTTTATTTTTGTTTGACAAATAATATCTTTGAATTTGATAGCAATCTATACAGACAGATGCAGGGAACAGCCAAGGGGGTGGCTTTTGCCCCCATGTATGCAAATCTTTCCTGGGCCTGATAGAAAATACTCATATTATAAAAGTTCTTTTTATAAAAAATACGTTAAGTACTTTAGGATTATAGATGACCTTATATTAATTTGCCAAGGGGACAAAGTGAGGTACAAATGTTTATCAATTTTTTGAATGAAAATAGATATCTCATAAGATATGATGGTTTACATGAATGAGTATCAGTGAATTATTTGGATATTTCTTTAGAAGGTCTGGGAAATGGTAATATTAAAACCAGGATATACAGGAAGTTTGAACAGCCAAATTATATATTACATGCTTCTAGTTGCCATCCTAAACATACCCTGGTATCTATTCCTTATGGAGAAATTTTAAGAATTAGTAGGTTATGCAGTGACATACAAGAATGTGAAATGAAGCCAATAAGGTGGTAACTATATTCTTAAACAGGGGTTATGATGACAATTTAGTTAAGGATAGTTATGATAAAGTGTTTAAAGGTAGAAATAATGTTGTTGGTAACAACAGAGGCAATGTTAACAGGAGAATATTGAATGATTTTGCCCCAGATAAGAGCCTGTTTTATTTTTTTCAGTTAAACAGGAGAAATTGTTAAGTGATTATTTGAACATAATGATGAGAGAGGTTGCTTCCCTCAAGGATGTAAAATTAAGATTCTCTTATCAAAGGAGACGCAATCTCAAGGCTCTTTTGGTACATAGTACTTAAAGGAACCCCCTGGAAAACAGAATAAAAGAATTGGTCCACAGAGGCACTATACACTGTGGAAACTGCACAATATGTAAATATACAGTGGAAACTTTTGATACTATTAATGGTAAAGTTCCAGGTACAACGTTGTTTCACTTGCAGAAGTGTAGGTATTATTTATGCAATTAAGTATCCCTGTGGAAGATTTTACATAGCAGAAAGTAAAAGGAGCTTAGGGGAGAGAGTGAAGGAACATTAGGGATGTTAAAAATAATAAGATCATTAGTCCTATAGCAGAACATTTTAAGAAGCATCAAGGGGATTTTAGTGGCTTACAAGTTTTAGAAAATCAGATTTAATTTGTTCTAAGTGGACACAAATATTTTTTGAGAAAGAAGGAATCAATTTTTATATTAAAATATAATACACTCCAACCAAATGGTATGAATAAGGAGTGCTACTGGAAAAGTTTTATTTAGAGTGCATATTTTTTAAAATGAGAATTTTAAAGAGTTTAATTGACTGTACAATTGAATGATTGTCTGCACGTTTTTAATATAAAAGCAATTTATTCTAAAGATGTACTTACTCTGTAAAGGCTGTGTTTTAGCCGAGGCGCTAAGAGGATTATTTTGGCGTTAGAATAAACAAATTCTGTTTGGGAGGAATTTGGTTCCTGGTCTTTTGTGGTGGATTTTATTTTTCTTTTGTGAGTGGTTTCAGCAGTAAAATAATACTAATTTTATGAACTTTAATTGTACTTTGACTTAGGAATGTGGTCCATTCCCGTCATGGTATTAGAAACTCAAAAGACGTGGAGAAATTAAAAACAGAGTAACCAGTTAAACTCAGAGGCACATTATTTTCAGAGTACCAAGTCTCAGTTACAATTACCACCTCATAACCATCATTCAATACCCTGGTCTTTAAGAAGGAAAACATTCTGTAAACTACTTGTATTACATAAAAAAAAATCTTAACCTAGATTTCATAACCAAACCTACAGAAGTTTTGGGGCAGCTAGATTTAAAAAAATATATATATATAAAATAATAATCAGCTTTTAATTTTTAGAAGCTGAAAAAAAGAGACTTTTTCTTCGTGACCAAACAAATATGTCCTCCCAGATATAAACACATTCAAAAAACAAGAATGATAGTTTTCCTGTAATGCTTTCCATGGGGAAGGCAAAAGCATTTAAGGGTCACCATCTTGCTCTTGCACCAGGCTTAGAATCTCATTAAGTTTAGGTTTGTCTGGAGGTGGCAGACAGGAAGCTGCACTCTCCATTTTATCCATGTCCTCATAAATGTGTAGCTCTTATGAGGCACCAAGTGTATGGTCTTGGACATTATCCAGGGACTTAAATGAGATATATACTTTGAGTATTAGGAGTCAACAAAGCCCTGGGGGTTAAAGAGTAGAAGGTAGTCACCATGCTGGCTTAGAGAATCTAATGGGACTGTGTAGAAAAAGGATGAGGAAGGGCAGTTGCAACCTGTCATGATGAGATTGAGTCAGAAAAGGTAGTTTGGAATTCAGTTTCAGGGTGCCTCTGATTCAATATTCAGTATAATACCATGAGGAGATTAAACAGATGAACACAGCCATGGCTATAAAACAGCTGACAAAGGGAGGAAACATGCTTGGAAGGGAAGACTTACTGACTTCAGGTAGGCCAACAGCAGTGGCATCAGTATCAATTAAACTGTTGACGGAAGATCTGTTGTTGGGTGGAGCTGCTGTCTAGTAACTAAAGTCAGGGTTGACACAGAGTAGGAGGTGGGACTAATGTTGGACGTTGACACCTAGGGGGAGCAGATGAGCAAAAATGTTACAACTACAAGCAGGCATCAAGTTACATGGGCTTATTTTTTTCTCTGTGACATCAAACCAAACTAGTCTGACTTTTTAAGTGCGTTAATGTTCTACCTCCCCTTAATTTGTACCAACCTCCTAATGCTTACACATTTGTCCCCGATCTTCCCAAATGCCATTGTAGATTGACTCTCCCATCATCCATTCTGGCAGTCCACTCAAATGGAACAATAATTCTCTCTCATCTCCCTCTCTGAAAAAAAAGTACTTCTAGGGATCTAGGAAGTAGTTGCATCTATAACCTGCTGACTGGAGTTTATGAATTCCAGAAAGCGTTGAGTGAAGGAGTTGGTACATGAGTAGTTTTTTCAGTTAATGGTCCTTCCCCTGTGTCCTTCTGTTTTAGAACTACCACTGTACCTCTCCCCGACATGAACATGTGCATCAGTTTCAGTATCTCTTCTGGGATCAGTGAGAAGAGTTGTAGCTCTTCTGGCTTCAGGTCATATTTCTTCCTCGCCATCACCCTGATCTTTCAAGCAGCTTTCCTCTGAATTCCTTCAAGCAACCAAATCTGCTTCTCGGCCTCCAGAACTGAATGCATTGGTCACACCAAGGTGCTATAAAGTGAAAAGATTACCTCTTTGCTTCTACAATTTATCCTCCTGCAGGTACAACTCTTGCATGCTGCCTGCTGCTGCCACAGCATTTCTCACTATGTTCCTGACTATCCAGTCTCAGCGTAATCAAATCCTACCAGGTCCTTTCCTGCTCTTTTGTCATAAGTTATACTCATTCTAGATGATACTTCACACCTTAGTTATTGTAGCCTGAGTGGAATATTCAGCATTTGTTTACAGTAAATTTCAGATGCTACCCCTATTCCCCCTTGGTCAGAATTTCCAATGTTTTGTTAAGAGTACCCCCCCCCCATCCTCAACTGCTGCATTTCTCTGCATCATCAAGAAAGAGGCTGATCCTGTTCTTAGTTCTCAAATGTATGTCTGACACAGCAGCCATAGTGAAGAAATCACCCACCATGCCCCAGGATTCCCACTCCTCTTTTCTTGATGTACTGGAAAATATTACAGTTCAACCAAACACCCTAATAATGGGCGATTTCAACTACCCCACCATTAACTGAAAAAACTACTCATGTACCAACTCCTTCACTCAACGCTTTCTGGAATTCATAAACTCCAGTGCCCTGGATCAACTTATCCACACCCCCACCAGGGGCAACAATATCCTAGATCTAGTCATTACCAACATGAGTGACCAGTGTTCCACACCTGAAGTCAATGCCTCATTGGTCTGATCCGACCATAAGCTAATTACCCTAGATATCCACATCCTGCCCCCAGCCCCATTAAGGAAACCATGGTAAAAAAATTTTCCAAAGCCAACTTCATGCTTCTTAAGACAGAAGTGGTGAACTTCATGACACCCATGCAGATGGACAATACAGTTACGACTACTGAATCCTACACAATTGCACTTTATAAGCACTTACATGAGTGCATGAATCGTTCTATCCCAAACAGAACCAAGACGCTATCCTTCAAAAAAAAGGAAGCCAATTTTGGTGGTCCCCTGCCATAAACAAACTGTACAACAGAAGGAAGAAACTGTTGCAAAAGAGAGTAAAATCCCACGGGTGGAGGAGCTCCCTGGTAAGCCTCAATAAGAAGCTGCGATCCCTGATAAAAGCCTCCAAAGCTAGTTACGAAAACAAAATCGACACCGATTCTAAAGACGACCACAAAGCATTCTATAGCTATGTCAAGAATCTCAGTGGCAACATTCAGATCCGCTCCGAGTTACAGCACAATAGCACTAAATATGCAGACCCAACTGATATTCCCAACATCCTGGAAGATAGGTTCAGTGCTAACTTTACCCCCCTCTCACCGCCTAAAGAGCCCATCTCTATACCGGAAGAATGCAAACTTCCTGTAATCACGGCTGCACAAGTAAAAACCACACTCTCCAAAGCCAAGAACACAGCATCCATGGGACCAGACAACTTCCCAGGCTGCGTTCTACATGAACTACAGAACGAACTGGCACCCCACCTAAGTACCATGTTCAGTCATAGCCTCACCTCAGGCTTTGTGCCTGCTGAATGGTGCACAGCAATGGTTATCCCACTCCACAAGGGGGGAGCCACCACGGACCTTGGGAACTACCACCCCATTAGCCTGATGAGCCTGGTCTGCAAGGCCATAGAATATATCATCATGGAACTTATAAACAAAGACATTGGTAATCTCCAAACTCTGGACCCCACCCAGTTTGGGTTTGAAAAAGGCAGATCATGTCTCCTAAACCGGATAGACTTCTTTGAAGCAGTCACCAAAGCCGTAGACCAGGGTAAGGTGCTTCACACAGCCTATCTATATCTTGCCAAGGCTTTCGACACCATCCCCCACTCTGGAATTATAGATAAACTCACTAAACTAGGTATAAATCCCTATGTCACAAGATGGGTTGCCAACTGGCTCACTGACAGAACCCACACTGTGAAAGTAGCAGACTCCAAATCCGACTTCAGACCAGTGACAAGTGGAGTACCACAGGGTTCAGTCCTGGGCCCTCTCCTGTTAGCCTGTACTTCAGAGAAGTAGATACCAAACACAGGTCTTTGGCTAACGAAGTTCGCAGATGACTGCAAACTAGGAGCCATAATCGAAACTCCTAATGATGTGGACATCCTACAAAAGGGCCTCACTGAAACTGACCTTGCCTAAAAGGCACTATACAGGGAGGAAAAACATCTGTCCAATATACAGAAGTCATGAAAACAGACATGCAGGCAGTAGCTAGCAAAGCAGTCAGGGTTGTCATCCTTTCCGTCGCAGGCAGATATAGATTTTGGATCCACTTAGATTGACACCAGTTCTAAACAATTTTTTGTTTGTATTGAGGCAATGGTAGTTTACAGTTAGACTAGTTTCACCCCCACTTTGATGACTATGCAGAGCTCCAGCATGTCCCTCTTTATATGATCCAATAAGGTATATCTCAAGGAAGCTCAAATGTGTACCTGAAGTGAAGGGACTTGTCGACCTTAGTGACACTGCAGATCCTGGCTCCTGACAGGCAGCTAACCATCCCTCTGTCTTTGCTCCGCCTGGTGAGTGCAGCATCTGTGTATCTAACTATGGAGTCACCTATGACTAGGGTGTTACCAGATGTACAAGCTTGGTCCTACTGCCTTAACAGCTTCTACATGCTGCTTGTGTGACCTTTTGTTGCAGGTGTGGTTGCTGCAGCATCAGAATGTGCTATATGTTGATTTAGACCTGTCGATGCTGGGTAGTGTGCATGAGATAGATTGGAGGACTGAGGCTGATGCCTAGCTTTAGGAATTTCAGGAGGCTTGGGTAGAAACTTTTTAACTTAGTCAGCATAAATACAGCTTTGTGTTTTACAGTGTGTGCATGCCGCATAGGTGTGAGTAGGGAATGCTATTGGCTAACAAAAAGACACCTTTGGTTTAGTTTTGGGTTGGCTAGGAGTTTGTTTTAAGGGAGCATGAAATTATTACACTGCTTTAGGATATCACATACCATAAGGCTGACAACAGAAGGAGGATTAGTCCACTGTCTCTCCATGATGACCACTGCTGCCATGAAATGATGGTTGGTAAAGATAATAGTGGCTGGATGAACAATACAGTGGAAACATTAGATGAACTAGAAAAATGCAGGACCTCACAGCCATAGCTGGCCTTCGGCATAAGCCAACTAGGCAGCCACTCTAGCAGGGGCACTTTTCCAATAACCTGGATGGTGTAGATAGACCAAGATGGGGGGCATAGGGTGGTGTTGGGGGCACTGTAGAGACCTTTTGCTAAGGCCACTAGTTGACCAAAGGCTGGTCCTGCTCACAGCAGGATCACGGAAATCTGTTCAAATCGGCTCATCTCTGCATTGCTATATGCAGACCAACAAGAGGTGTTTGGACACAGCAGAAGTGGATAACTAACTCACAGTAATTAGAAGAAGGTACCCTTTCAGTAGTACAAGAGGAGAGAGAGAGACTTAACTTGCATGCACTACCCAGTAAGCAAATATAACTACTATAGTGCTGTGCACCAAGTATTAAACAAGAGAAAAAAAGTGAAATCTGAAACCTAAGTGCTCTAAGCTACTCAAGATTTGTAGTAATTAGTCTACGTCTAGCTCAATCACTATTTAATCCAAGATGATCTCTACAGCTGGCCAAACAGACTTACTCAGTGACGAAAATCAAATTAAGAAACAGTATCAGGCAATGCAGAAAACATCTCTAAATGGCTAGATCAGTTAGGCATCTTAAGTGCTGACATAAAAAAGTACTTTGACCTTTTCTCAGATTTTTAATATTGAGCGGTTAGTAAAACAATGAGTACACGTGATTCAGGCCTCTTCAGCCTTATTAGAAAAACGAGTTACTGTCTATAAATATTAAACAAGACAACAAAAGAACTTATGAAAAACAAGTGAAATCTGAAGTCCAGCGGCTTTAAGCTACCCAGGACCTATAGTAATAGCTTAACTCATTTAGATCACTCACTACTTAATTCAAGATGGACTATGTATCAGGACAAATGGATTTACTCAAAGTGGAAAATAAAATGCAGATTTATCAGAAAAAAAATTAACAAGGAGTAAAAGCAATCAAGATACTCAAGGGTCATTAGGTTATAAGACTGACAAATTAATCAAATTATGAACTACCATCCTTGGTATTTATTACACAAAGCCTGACAGATGCAGTGGTATTAATAATTTACTGACTGCAATGGATATCCCTACCTCAGGAGTAGTCAATACAACATGAGGTGTGAAAAAGTTGTTTAGGATTCGAAAATCATGACTATAATAAATACTGAGAAAGTACTGAGATGGTAATCTGAAACAAATCTCTGTGTTTATATAATTTCCCACTGGGAATAATTAGTAATATGAGCATCTAGACAGAGGAACAGAAAGAATCCTTCCTAAAAACACACCGTTACTTTCTGTGGTCATACAATAAAAAAAGTACTACTGTGACCCAATCTCTGCTTGGTACAGGCATCAAACAGTATGGTGCATTTTTTGTAAAATAAAGGATGTAACAAGGTAGGCGTAATTGACATTTAAAAAGAACATTCCGGAGAAACTTGAAAAGGCATCGTTTCTACCAGCCATATATTATAAAAGATGCACTGCGCACAATGTTCATATTTATTTATTGGTTTGTTTTGCTAGCTGTGTTACATCACTGATACCAATGGATCTTTTGTAGGCTCAGCCTAGACAGTAACAGAAGAAAACATATAATGTTTATATACATATATTCTTCATATGTGATGGCTTTCAGAAATTCCTTCTGCTGTTCTGTATAAAATTTACAAATTCCAACTGGCTGTTAAGCTGCTTGTTATCTTGTTGTACTTAATGGCAATATAAGCCAGGAGTTCTTAGTGTGTTCCCTGTAACACCAGGGTTCTTCAGAAACTTCTGAGAGGTTCCTTGAATCGAGGTCAGCACAGAAGAGTTCTGCGAGATTTTCTTTTTCCATTTTATTTTATCTTTCTACTTAAAAAAGATAAACTATAGAAAGTCAGCAGAACTCCCTTGGAAGACAAATGGCAGCTGCAGCACTGTATGAGGGAAGAGACTTGTTATGTGCACAGACATTTGAGAGGTCAGTGCACTTAACTAGCAATTCTTTGTGAAGAGATGGTCAGTAGCAGAGTACGTAGGGCGTCTCAAATGTACTACTTTAAGCAGTATTGCGCAAACTTCGATCTTGACTCTCGGGTACACCTTTAAACTTTGCTCAAGAATTGTGCTAAAAGCCAAAATAATGGGGAAAAGACAAAATTAAGAACACTTTGCTTATTATTATTTTATCATTTCAATTAATTAATTAATTATAATACCAGGTTTTGCATCAGCATGCATTTTCTGAACAATGAGTACGGAACTCTAGCATTACTGATAGATTATAATCCTCTCCGATTTACCAGTAAATTAAAAAGTTATTTTCAATGCTGCAGTTTCCTCCCACATTCCAAAGACATGCAGTAGGTTGGACTGTATACTCTAAAATGGCTCTAGGTTTGAGTGTGCATGCAAGTGTGTGGTGTCAAAGAACTACAGTGGCAGGGCTAGCCACCCGGCGTTAAAAACCTTAGTTCTAGATGATTGTCACGGTGGAAGTCATACCCCACCCTTGTACAAAAATGGGAAAAAGGGATTGTAGATGGATAGATGGATTAGCGACAAAGCAAAAACTTGAAACTAATTCAGGGAATGTTTTGCAAAATTTTGGGCAGTCGAGAAGTATGCTCATAGGCTGTCATGACTTAATAATATGACCCCTTTAAATGAAAACATGCCTTGCATTTCATTAAAAAAAATGTTCCAGATACCCAAAAGAAGAAATAGTGCAAATACTAACAGAAACTATAAACCAGCAAATGAATACAAATATTTACACACACATTTTCACTACAGCTTCCTAAGGTATTTCCACCCGAAAAAACTGTAGTTCATAGGTAGATACTAGGCTATCTGCCCTAGGGCATTTATAAGCCTAGCCAGAGTGTATTTGGCTTCCGCCTCCCTATTAGATTAGCCTACTGTGCCTCTGTAAAGTAGGTCACAGAAGGTACCCTTTTAAGATTAGTTTACTGTGCCTCTGTCTAGCAGGGTCACAGAAGAGATCCCAGGGGTGAATTTGCGATTTCCCATCCACATGTCAAGATTTCGCTTGAAGAGAGTCAGCAAGGGGCTATGTCTAACATGAATTGGGATTCTATTCCAGAGTGAGGGGAGCCTCTGGGAAATGCTGTCCCTCCAGCATGTCCTATTTATTTTTGTGCTGAGGTTTAGGTCACTGGACCGTGTAGCTCTAAGGGACTTGGATTTTTTGAGGTGGAGCATGTCCATTAATTCTGGGTTTGACGTGGCTTTGTACGTCAGGCATAGATAGCCTCCGAGTAGGCGGTAAGCAACTGAGTAGAGCTGGAGTTTCTTTAGTAGAGCTGCATAGGACATCTGTTTGTAGACCATGATCCTCTTGGTGAGGTACTTTTGGGGTCTCTCCAGTCGCTGCAGGTGTTGGGTAAGGTACATCCCAAAAGGGGCATTGTATTCAATTATGGGCCTGATGAGTGACGAGTAGAGGGGCACAATGACCTCTCTTGATCTAGATGCGAACCCTTTCGTGATGAGATGGGCTATATGGAAGGTCTTTCTAACCACTTTGGCAATGTGATTATCAAAGGAAAGATTACTATCTACGTTGGTCCCCAAGTCTCTAATTACTTCTTCCGTACTTAATGGATTACCACCTATGTGGTAATTTGTGGGCACCTTGTTTTTCCCAGAGGGGATGACTATGCACTTTTTAGCATTTAGCTTGAGGCCATGGCTCTGGCACCAAGCATCCGTCTCTGTGAGACCCTTTTGAAGGATGCTTGTGTCAGCTGGAGATTCGATTATGGCCCCCAGTTTGCAGTCATCTGCTAACTTTGTCAGCCATAATCCCCCGTGTTAGCCTGAACCTCAGAGAAGTATATACCGAACAAGAGAGGTCCCAGAACTGAACCCTGTGGGACACCACTTGTAACTGGTTTGGATTCGGACATGGCACCTGCGATTCTGACCATGTGGGTTCTATCTCTGAGCCAGTTTGCAACCCATATTGTGATATAGGGGTTGATATTTAAGCTGGTAAGCTTATTTGTGATGCCCGAGTGGGGTATTGTGTCGAAGGCTTTTGCGAGGTCCAGGTAGGCTGTGTGGACTACCTTGCCCTCATCTATGGCTTTGGTAACTGTTTCAAAGAAATCAACTAGGTTTAAGAGGCAAGATCTGCCCTTAACAAAGCCGAATTGGGTAGGGTCCAGTGTCTGGAGGCTCCCAATGTCTTTGTTTATGAGTTCCATGATAATTCGCTCCATAGTTTTACAGACCAGACTAGTCAGGCTTATGGGGCGATAGTTTCCAGGGTCCGTTGTTGCACCACCTTTGTGGACTTGGGACCACTGTAGCTGTACGCCATTCTTTGGGTACATATCCTATAGTAAGGCTAAGTTTGAACAGTGACTTAATGTGAGGGTTCAGTTCTTCTTGGAGCTCGTGTAAGACACAGCCTGGGGCACCGTCCGGTCCCATAGATGCTGTGTTTTTTGCTTTGGAGAGGGCAGCTTTCACCTGTGCATCTGTGATGTCAGGGAGGTTACATTCAGTTGGGATAGGCATTTGCTCATTTGGGGGGGGGGGTTCTACTTATTTGCTTGCATTTTCCATTTTAAATTATGTGATTATATTTGTACAGCATTATGGATGCTTATTATTCTAAATTATGTGATGCAGCAGTTAAAGTTTAACAGATCAGTTAATGAGCAACTATGTTTAAACAACTGAGTCTACTTTCTGCATCTCTTGGTTAGTAACTAATTTCTCCTTTGGCCTTTAATCCCCTACAGTATTTTTAACGTTCCTATCTATTTTCATGCACTCATTTCAGTATTACACACAGTTTTAAATTTTACTTTCGGCTCTGATGAAACATGCAGTAAATAAATAAGTATACGTACATAGGTTCATAGGTTAGTACTAGGCTAATTGCCCTTGCGAGCCATTTTAAGCCTAGCTAATTATCCCTTGTGAGACTCAAACCCTGCACCTTGTGTTTGTAAGGGAAACACCTTAACCATTAGGCCACCCTCCCAACTATTTGTGAGTGTGTACATAGGTATTGTATATATTTATGTAAAAAATACACAGACACACACACACACGGTGTCCTGCTCTATTTTTGTAGCTTTCATACAAGGACTGCATTTGATACGATTTACTGAAAGGGTGAATATTCTGTGTGGAGTCTGCATGTCCTCCCCGCGGTTGAGTGGGCGTTCGAAAGACATGTGTACATGAGCGTGCCTTCGTTGAAGGTTGGACGTCGAGCTGGCACCTTGGCATTCGTGAAAATCTACTGCCAATCATTAGCGGACCGGAGTTCCGCTGTGGCAACCCCCCCAAAAAAAAAAAAGCCGAAAGGCAACAACAACAACATTCCTTCTACATGGTGTCTAGACCAGTTGTTTATATTTTATTAGATTATTACATTACATATTGAAAAATAAGACTAAATCCAGATTTCCCTTCTGCTATTTTATGATTTCTCTCTGACTGTGTGAGGGTGCAGGGGTCAGCTAATGAACCAAAGGAGGAAGAGACATGAGACCGGAGCAGCAGGAAAAATCTGAAAAAAAGATGTTTGTCATTTGTTAACCAGGTTAGTTCTAGCTGAGCCAAAGGCCTGTTTTCAGTGGAGACCCGAGAAAAAAAAAGCTCCAGCACAATAAACGAGATATACATGAATAGAATCGAAAAACAGAAAATGTGTCTATATTACATCATCAAAACTTTAGTTTATAGAGTAACTAAAGCTCAATCTTGTAATATGTACAGCTAAAGCTGTCAAATGGCCGACTCAACCAAGGGAAACACTTCCCTTGGTTAAATTAAAAAAAAAAAAAACTATATCCAAAATCAAGTGTGGGGGGGGTCCTCACCTCCCCCCCCCACCTAAATATACCAACTCCGAGATCGCTCCAAATTGGAGAAATGGGCATACTCCACAGAATGGCCAAGGGAAGTGTTTCCCTGGGTTAAATAGGCCATTCAACAATTTACATTTTCGATATTACAAGTTCGAGCTTTACTTATTCGATTAAGTAAAGCTTCGATCTTGTAATGTAGAACCTTGAAAATTACACAGTTATATCCTTGAACAACCTGACTCACAAATTCACATGCAAAATATATACAGGCATAAAATGGCAGAGTGAAAAGTAATTGTAAATCTAAAGAAAGATAAATCTTAGTTACATATAAGCATTTCCTATTATTGCAAAACATAGAGCTAGATAAGTAATAAAACGTGAATAGAATTGTTATTTACCAGGAGTATATGTAACAATATATTTACAAGAGTACAAGTAACAAAAGAGCAGCAGTTAACTATTCATAAGACAATTAAATGTGCTTCATCAGTAATCTTAAGAAAAAAAAAGACGCTTTAGAGTAAAGAGAGGTAGAGAGAGGGGTGGGGGGTTAAGTGGGTTCCTGGCATGGACAAGAGAGGTAGAGAGAGGGGTGGGGGGTTAAGTGGGTTCCTGGCATGGACAAGAGCTAGAATTACGAAGGTAGTTTTTACGTTCTATTTTGAAGTGGTTTATACAATTAATGTTTTGGATATTTGGGGGGAGATTGTTCCAGGTCTGAGAGACTGTGCTTTTATAAAGAAGTTTACCAATATTTCTGTTAGCTTTACAAGTAATAAGAAGGTGTTGATCAGAGCTATGTAGGGTTCGATAGGGTATATAGAGGGACACGAGAGAAGAGAGGGAGGGACAGGCTGAAGGTTTATTTAGTAAGGTGCGAGTGAACTGGAGCTCTGAAAGAAGAAGTTGGGGAAATGCAGGTGAAGTGTACTACTGAATTTGCTGACATGGAGTGTGGTATGCGTGAAAATCTGATAGTTACTTTGAGAACTTCATTGTGATAGAGTTTGGTACTAGCTTACACTGCTGCTTGCTGTCAAGAGTCACAGTACCAGTAGTGATTTCTATCCAAAGGGAATTAAAGGACATTGACCAGTCTAGCATTATTGACCAGCAGCTCACGGAGTGTCCTGCTACATGAGTTTGGCAGTCCATCTGCATGAGTGAGTGAACAGTACTGAAGCGAAACGTATAAGTTCCAACAATGGGTATGCTTATTTAACTTGCTGAAAAAACAGTGTTGTACTTTTGTTTTAATTTTTATTGGGGGGGGGGTGCATCTTCTAGACAGTAGCTTTAAAACATTGTATCAGCACCACAAAAATGTTTATAATATTATGACCATTATATTTATGGCAAAGTTTTTAGGTTCTGAACATTGGAAATCTAGCCTGTGAGACAAATATATTTTTGGCACGGGTTACAAATGTAATTATTTGTTTATTATAAAAAATAACTACAGTAATAAAATTTGCTTCCCCTACAAACTGGGAGTGCAGTCACAAGCAAAATATCAAATAAACAGCTATTCTTAGCATTTTCTTGATGAGTAGCATGTGAAGAGCTATTTGTTAAAGCAGCAGTTTCCTTATTTACAATATTTCATTTACAGTGCATGTTGAAATCAGTGTCAGTGGATCTATGAATAGCTATTTGTTCTTTTCTGACTCTAGCTGCTTGACTTAAATTTCCAGTACTGTCACTACAGTGCTGCCTTGGAAAGGGGATACTGCACTGTACTCCTGCATGTGCTGCTCTGTGGATGAGATGATAAACCACAGTTCCATCACCTGAGAAGGTGGTAGCTTATCAAAAACAGTAAGAAGGGGTAATTTTATTTATTAGCCAAGTAACAGAATTGACTGAAGTATACAACTTTAACTTTGTCTAATGACTGATTTTCGCTGATTGTGACCGAGATTAATGCAAACAACAAAGCAGAAGTAAAATGAAATTATACTACAAAATACAGGCATTTTGGCATTTACTTATCAGAAGTCAAGCCCAATCTCAGTGGTCTTTTGTTAACTAAATTAGAAAATTAGGAGCGGTCATTGAATCTCACACTGACACAAATATTCTCCAGGAGTGGCTGACACAGACAAATAACTGGTGTCAGAGCCATGGACTAAAACTAAATGTCAAGAGATGCATAATAGTATCCTTTGAGATGTCATCCATCCCTGGTAACTATCATATTAACAACACACCCCTTAGAGTTGACCTAGTATTCAGGGACTTAGGGACACACATGGATAGTAATCTAGCCTTTGATCATCATGTGTCTACAGTGGTGAAGAAATCATTCCATGTTGAGCAACTAATAAACAAAGGTATGGCATCCAAGTCCAAGGAAGTCATTGTTCCACTCTATTCAGCATTCATCAGACCTATCACTGAGTACAATGCCACCTTTGGTATGTACCTAACCAGGCATATCCAACAACTGTAATGTCCACAGAGGTTCCTTACTAAAAGAATACAGGATGTAAATAATATGTCCTATGCAGACTGCCTCAAGGCCCTATCCCTGTATTCTGTCTTCTACAGGCTTTTGAGGAGAGATCTATGCCTGGCATACAGGGCATTGTCAGACCCCACTCTGATGGACCTCCTGCATATCCACAAAACAAACAGTACCAAAATTACCCATTCTAAAAACTTAAACCTTGCCTGTGGTACAAATAGAACTTGCTGGAGAGACAGGTATGTATCCCAGAGACTACCCAGTCACTGGAACAGACTCTCCATCCATGTGAGGCAGAGTTCCTTCCTAACCCAATTCAAATTCAACTTGGAAAATTGGATGGGAAACTGGAAATTCATCCCTGGTTTGGCACCTGTGTCTCTAATGCAAACAGGTAACCTTTAAATGGTTCATCTCCCAGGCCCATGCTTACATTTATCAAGGGTATCGGAACTTGTCAAAGATTTGGGATGCATGGCTAGGCTTAAAAAGGCCCTTGTAGTTGTTAGCCTAGTAAATGCCTATGAACAGCTATGAAGTGCAAAACAAAATAAGGAGGAAGTCATCCTCAAAGAGATATGTTAGACCTGTTTAACACAGAAAGGGATACAATTTTTGAGAGATGAACTGGCAGACCTTTCACTCGAGTCTTGGTTTCCTAGTATTATTCCATGAATTTCTGAGGGGGTTACAGCTAAATCATATTACTTTGTATAAAAGAGAATAAAGATTAGAGTAGACTTGAGGCATTTCTGTTTAACAGACTAAAGATACCAGTTCACTGACCTGTTGCTAGAAAGTCGCTCCACCGCAAAAAAGCTCAGGCATGTTTTTTTTTTTTACCCTATTTTGGGCTATGCAGCACTAGGTCCTATGCGTGCTACTATCATTTTGCGACTGGGCTGTCATACTGGCATGGTCTTGTTTTAAAAGTCAAGACAAGGCCTCTTCCTGGAATGATTTTATTTTTAAAGTCTAATACTGTGCTGCAACTATAAAGCTTTTAACTATTTCCAAGTGGACATGCTTTTGTGGGAAGATGTTTCTGCAGTGGTGTCATTTCACTAAATAAAAATGTGACATGTTTAATCTTTTTGCCGTTTTGTCACTGTCAGTTTTTAAACTTGAATTTCTAACTAGTGTTTTACAATCCTATTGTGAGCGGGAGTAGTGATATGTAAAGATTATGCTATTTAGGTGTCCAGATGTACCTGGTTTTCAAAATTCTTTAGGCCTAATCTACATGGCTGCTGGTTTAGAGGCATACTCCAATCTGGCAGGCAACTATATATCAGTGAACAGCTTTACAGGGTGACTGGATGTGAGCATAGTTCTTACATAATCCTGATTTTGCCTCATTTTTGTTCTTTTCCTCTCATAATGTTTGCTTTTCTGGAGACTTGTGCTGCAGTCATCCAATGCATACATGTCAAGTTCATATGTCCCCTCACTGATTTTGTGACATGTTTTTGGTGTGTTCCTTGTAAACTTTGAAGTTTTCAAACTCTAGCAAATCACTGAGGTTTGCAGTCACTTGACTAAACAATGACAGACGCTAGATGCATCTGTAGTATCCTTCAGAAATGCATGCTAATGTAAAACCTGTTGTTCTAGCAGCTTTCTAAGTATATAAGAATAATATTTAAAATGTCCCTCATTTTTTTGTTTGCTTGCTTCATTCTTGTGCTAAAACATGGAGAATTGTGAGAGTACTTTGTTAGTGGGTCAGATGTTATTTTGTTTTATCTTAACTGAGTATATGAAATGCATGCAGATAAAGTAGCAAAAATTGCTGGGTACTGACTACTGTTGTTTAGTTATTATTCTGGCTTTGCAGGACTTGTGTGAGTTTTACGAAGCAGTTCAGAAGACATTGCAACTATTGTTTCTATGAAAAAGTTGAAAAAAAACTGAGAGACCATTATTTTCATCACAATCAATCATATGAGATGTCCATTTCTGACAAAGTGCTAAGTGTGGGCGGGGGGTTGCCTGTTGATAAAGACAACTTACCATCTTGTCATGTGCTCATTGTAAGGTTCAAAAAGGGCAATCACCAGACCCAGTTTGTGATTTATTTAGCCATCTGTACAAAATGTCCATGTTTCTATGTAGGAAAAACCTGAGAGAAGGTTAAGAAACCGAATATATGGCCATCTTTATTGTATCAGAAAACAAGATACCAATAATGCCCTATATAGACACATTAGGGATAGTGAGATTTGTAATACCTTCAAGTTTGCAATTTTAGAGTGTGTAAAGATTAATCCAAGAGGAGGTGATATGAAAGGTATATTGGGGAAAAGAGAAGTGAAGTGACAAATATTATTAAACGCAGCCACTTCCCCCAGGTTAAATGATTGTATTCCCACTAAGCCCTTGCTAAGGGCTTAGAAAGGGTAAGATAAAAGCAACATCAAATTTTGTACAGGCATTGTTACTAGTTTTCCACAATTATTGAGTCACAAGTTTCCCACAGTGTGTGTATTTATTGAGAGACACAATTAACAATTGTATTTGTAACATTTTCAATTGTATTCATTTCCATTTTTATAACATAATATTTATTATGGATTTTTTTATGAGTTTTTATTAAGTATAAACTGTAATACAACTGTTCAGTTATGTTATTTTTTTATATTTTTTGTGGCTGTTTTAGGAGAATATATGGTTAGGATGAACTATTTAGTATTCATGAAATTAATATTCATGAGGTCTAATTGGTGTGCTACAGGATTGGATAATTTGAATTAATTAGTATTATTTAAAGGCTGTTAGTCTGAGAATTGGTGTTCTGATGAAGTCCTTGGAGGATAGATGAAAGCGCTTAACCAGATGTACTAATAAAAGACAGTTTTAGTAACTTTTGTCTCATTCCTTGGAACCAGACACTTTTTTTCCACCAGTTATATCGCATTTATTGACTGCAAATTGTTGGGTTTAACTGATGTTATTACTTTCAAAGGGGAAAATATAATAATGCCCTGCATGCTGGAGCCATGCCAAACAATGTTAGGTGATGCATTTGCTAAGAAAATAAAAAGAATACCCCTTCAAATAATACAATTACAATGAGTGATCATATTCCTCCGCAACTTTTACATGAAATTAAAATGTCAAAAATGTATTCTCTTTAGTCAGATGAATCAATAGATATTGCTGAGAAAACATTGCTACTTATAGGTGGTGCTGCTGTAGCGTTGTCGCCTCACAGTAAGACGTTGTCCTGTTCGATTCTCAGCTAGAGCGTCTTCTGTGTGGAGACATGCGTGAATGGGCGTACCTTCATTGAAGGTTGTGTGTCAGGGACGGCAACTCAGCACGTAAAAATCTACTGCCAATCATTAGTGGACCAGAGTTCCGCTGTGGCGACCCCTAACCGGGAAAAGCTGAAAGACACAACAACAACAGTGGATATAAAAAGTGTAGACACCCCTGTTAAAATGTCAGGTTTTTGTGATATAAAAAATGAGAGCACAATAAATCATTTCAAAACTTTTCCCACCCATAACCTGTATAATTCAACAGAAAAACAAATCTGTAACGGAAAAAAAAAAAAAACGTACAATAAGCGGGTTGCATAAGTGTGCACACCCTTAAACTAATACTTTGCTGAAGCACCTTTTGCTTTAATTACAGCATTCAGTCTTCTTGGGTGCGCACCTGTTTTTGTTCAAGGACACAGATTGGAAAATGTTACGTTACCTTGCAGACATATTTCAACTTTTTAATGAGTTTAAATTAAAGGAACACACAACATAGTGACGGATAGAATATTAACTTTGGATGTAAATAATAGAAAATAATAATAGAAAACAACTGCTTTGATAATTTCAACACCATGGCTAACTAAATAAATGAGGCAAAAAGAGAAATGAAGATTACAGTTTTAACTAACTATAAAACTTGCCAATCATTTGAAAATGTCAGTCACATTGGAAGACTATCCTCCCTCAAGTCAGGATCCAAGATAATTTTTTTTAGTGGGGGGGGGACGGGGGGGGTCTGAATCCCTTTAAACTCAGTGAATGAGTAAAGAATTATCTATCTACAAATTATCTGTTTGGCTGATCTTTCTTTTAACAATACACTGAACAATCTGAAATCTAAGTTACCTCTTGATAACACTGGGAGTAAAAAATTCATAGTGAATACGGACCTTTAAGTGAAAAGCAATTAGGATCCTACTTTGTTTTTCTTTTACATACTTACGTGAAAGTGGAATCTACTGTTACTACAACCAAAACAAAATATAAAAATAGGTTACATTTGCTACCCACTTTAAGGCTATCTTTAACAAACCATACACCAAATATTGACTTTTTTTTGTCATACAGTGCGAGCACATTCTTCGCATTAAAACTGTGCAGATTTGAAACCTGGATTTTTACCGTTCACATTGTGTAAATTTTAAAACTTTCATAGGGATTCCATGAAAACAAATATTTTTGAGTAGAGTTCTATAGTCCAAAAAAGTTTAAGAAACACTGCTTTACACTAATCCACACAGAGCCATCTATATATCTGTAGATCTATAGATCTATATGCAGATTATTTGTCTGGCTCTAAACATTACTGGAATTAGTTTACTAAAGAAACAGAGTGATACACTGATGCTGATGTGGGACACTGGTAGCTATTCTACAAATTTTACTCAAGTGTTTATAGTCTTCCTGGAGCTTGTTTAAATACTTGGCAGATATTACTGGAAACTCGCATCACCACAAGCTGGAAACTGAAGCCCTTTTGACCAGTGCTTTTCCAGCCTCTTTAGTTAAGCAGCTTACAATTCTGTAGCCCATACCCAAAATATGACAGGGCCTACTTGCTGACTTATACATTTGTAGCGAGAGCATCAGTGTGGGGTCCAAACATATCCCAAGGTACTTGTAGGTCTGCAGTGTTTTCACTTTCATTCCTTATGACAGTGTAATGCTCCTGTTAAAATTGCCAAGCCATTTGCTAGTTCCAAAGACCACTGGTTTTGGTATTTCTTCAAATTTACCATTAGCTCCAGTTACTGCAACCCACCTATGAAGGTCTGCATAAGGAATATTTGCCGTTTGTAAGACTGAACATAACTGAATTCAGAGAAGGGGGATCCCACTACTGGCATCGCTAAAGATTTACTGCTCAACTACTGCGGTGAAGTATTTCCTCTTTAAAGTAACTTAGGTTCTGTTTGATTAAGGCCATATATTGCTATGTCAGTCAACAGCATGTTGTATAGTACACAAATCTAATATCTTGGTATTCTTCCAGATTTGTCACTGTCCATTGAACTGATAGATAAGAGGTACACAGGTAATGTCATTCCTTGACTACGTCACCTGTTATTAAGCAGACTATATGATTCAATGTGGTACTTAAACACTACCATTGCTTTCTCCAAAATATTGGATAATGGCTATAAGGGACACTATCTTGAAGGACTGAGCTCTTTTGGGAGTCATTCTTAGGAAAGGTATAATATTTATGTTTGCTTTTTTTTTTGTTTGTTTTTAACCCAACTGAGAAAACATCTGAACCTGGGGCAGCTTCATAACATGGTCCTGTGTTAATTGCAAAAATGTGTCATATGTTGACAGAAATGTAAAATAAACCAGGGCTCCCGATTGGCTGTAACAAGTCGTGTCCTGTAACCATTTATTTGCTCTTGAGATAGTTATTTTCTAAAGTGAAAATTGTGGGGAAACAAAAATGCAATCCCCAATCTTTTCAGCAAATGAAGTTGTACTCTGTTCAGAGAAGATGATACTGGTCGAAGAACTATACAAAGTGATCTGAAACACTTCCATTTATGATAAGAGAAAAGGTATGAGATTGTATACCATGCCCTTACAGGTGGTTACTTTCTTGCTAGAAATGTTTAGGGCTTCCCAATACTGACCTCTCTCTTTTAGAAACATACCTCTCATACCTCTCAACCTCCAAGAACAAGAAATCTGGACAAAGCCAAAAATAATGGGGGGACAAAGGCCCACAATTAGAACAAATTTTAAACAATGTTCTTATAAACTTAGAAAATTACTATAATAAAAGGTTTTGCATTAGTATGCACTTTCTGAAGGATACAAAGTCTGAAACTCAAATAAGTATCATTATTTACTGACTTCAGTCCACTGCATTTCTCAGCGATTTGGCAGAACACCAAAAAATTTATGAGGAACAGACCAAAACTGAGGGGCAAAAATCTGGAGAGTTGAGAGGTATGTTTGAAAATCACCTGTGTTGGTCTTCTTGGAGAATCTCGTACAGAAGTTTCAGATGCAGCAATACTGCTGATAACTGTCTGCAAAGTTATTACATCAGTAGTTTTCCAAATTTCTTTGCAGAGTAGAAAGGCTTGTCTTTTATCTGGTATAAGACATAAGGCCGGGTTGCCCTAGAGCTATTCATTTTTAAGGTAGAAATTACGCTGAATGGCAGCAGAATGGTCAACAGAAGGTTACAATAGTATCAGTTTGGTCTGTCACACAGGGCCAATATATGCTGACTAGTATATTCCGGATTTACTAATGATGACGGCATTTCTCGGTTCTATATCTGATTTTGGTCTCTAGCTTGCAGAGTTGCTTGTTTCTGAAGTATCCATGCTATTAAAACTACCTCAAACTGAATAATGTAAATAAGTAAGGCAGTGTGCTCTAAGTGAATGTAAAACTGGTGCAGAGATCACTCTGCCTTACTTTTGTCTTTCTCTATTAGGAGGTTCTGAAGTTCAGTTCCTAAGTGGGGTGCCTTCTTTGCACAGCCTGCAGTCATCCTGTGCTCATACGAAAAAACTTTGTAAAAAAGAAGAAACGAGCTGGCTTCAGGAACACAAACCCCAATTTATTGCTGTTTACTGTGAGCGCTTTTGCAAGAGTAGATACTCCAACTTCTTCAGACAAACTCTGTTATGCACATTGAAACGGCGGTCTTTGCTGTCCTCTTGAATCATAAAGGCATGCTGATAATTGGAGGATTGCCATTTCACCTAAGTGTGTGCACGCATGCATCGATCCTGGGATGGACTGGTCTTCCATTTAAGACTAGTTCTTTATGTGACACCCACAGCTTACTCCACAACCATTAATAGATGGTGTAACATTAAACAGTTTTCCTGCTGAATGTGGTGCAGTGGGATAGATCTCAGTTACATGCTCTACTCATTTGCATATGTTCTGCATTACAATTGCCACTGTAAAATACTGGGTGCTTATGACATTTCTACAAGAAATGACCCGATATCACAATCAGTCAATTTTTATAGTATACGGCATCTGAAATCTTTCCCCTACACAAATCTTATTAACCTAGGTGTGGGGCTTTTCAAGTATTACAAACTTAAGAGGTGAAGGTGTAGTGAGGTCAAGGCGCAGTGCCCTACCTCCCCCTTCTGAAGGCAGTCTGCAATTAATTTTGATTTGGTGCAAACTTCCTCACCTCTTTCTAGGCATGGTGATATTAAGTAAGAACAGAAATATATTGAGAAAAACTATCAGTGTGCTACGGCTCTCAACTTATGATTTACATCCCCTTTTCAGTTCTAGTAAGCCAAGCCCATCCTTCCTCTACCTTAATAAAAACTGCTTCACAAATCAGCTTTAAAAATTAAAAAGTATCTAACTTCTTACTGTTTAGCATGAAGGAGCAGGAATCTTGTCCAAGTTTTACAACAGGAAGAATTCCTGTTCTAACAGTGTCTGAAACAAAACGATACTGGCTGAGAAAGTCAGTATTAGTTTCTTAATCCATTAGTTTGAAAACCACCAAAATAGCTCTGTTCAGTACATCTTTGTATACTACCATGTACCTTGTTACAAGCCAGTATCTCATGCCACTGATAAGGACATTAGAATCAATTTGTATACACACCCTTCACTATAGTCTACGGGCTTTATAACCTTGTTATTGCTTGTTGCCTACAATTATTTTTTTCTCAGTGTTTTTTTACTCTGTGTACCACAATGACTAAGTCAACTACACCAAGACTGTAGGTCAAGTTTTAATCAATGTTATTGTCTTATTTGATGCCATTAAGACCTAGGTCATGGCTGAACATGTAATTTAACATCATTCGTAAAGATTAGGGCTCATCTAATGGTTTACAAAGGTAGGAAAAGGGAAAACGGACAGATAAAAGCTACTGGAATAAAAAGCACTCTACCATGAGCAGTATTTAAATTCTTTTGAAGAAAATATTTTTAATCTGTAAAACTGTTCCCTTAATGTGACAGCATCTGAAAAGAGAGGGTTGACTCTGCTCCTTACATTTCATTTGAATTTTTAAATATGTTTCTGCTTGATATGATTTGATTATGTTCTTAATAAACCACTGCAAAAACTGAACTGTTGCAATTTTGTCATTTTAGAAAAATATTTTTTATATACAAGTTTTAGACTGTTATAATTGCATACGGAGGGGGGTAAGGGAGTGACCACAGACAGCTCCCCTTACATTAGTGACAATTTTCCATTGTATTTATCTGTTTAAAATCGCAGCCATATTTCACATAGGATTATAAAAAGGTTGTAAATGCACATAGTGGTGGTGGTAGCACCCACACAGAAGTAAGAAGTTTGGATCTTTCCCCCCGTGGTGGTGGGGGATTAAGGGATGATGGCAGCCCCCCTTACAGGACAAGTTATTTTAAAGTAGGTTCCTTTGTAGTAAGTAAGTCCCTTTAAGTAACTTAAGTTTCATTTTAGTTTGGACAGAGGCAGTCTGTAAAATGACTCAGGACCCCAACACCCAAAGATACTGATACTACCCCATCTTATATCTGGGGAATTAAGACATAATATTGTCATATCCGGGCTATTACTAGCTAGGCTTGTAAAGGCTCTTGTGCCATTAGCCTAGTAATCACCTATGAACCTGTGATTCCTTTAGCATACACTGCTCTTTAAGTGGACAGCAATAATTGCTTCTTCTATTGCATTATATGCCATGGCAGAGTGGGTTTGCAACTGCACATCTCTGTCACTGTTAATTGACTCCTAATCTTTGCAATCATGCATTTGATAAGTCTACCTTCAGAGTTAGCAAATATTAAACAAGTGAAGATACCGAAATCTTCTACCATGCTTAAAATTATTTTTCTGTAAGTATACTGGGTACTTGCGTATTATCGCAACCATATTTTTGTGCTAATGCAGGTTGCTTCTCAATAATTAAATATGTTCCTCAATTTGCTTGAAATGCAATATAGTGTGTTTTCTTTAACAAAACAAGTGGTTTTCCGGAGGCCTAGCAACATAAAGTACACAGTGTATTGTTGTTGTTTCTTCGTGCTCTTTACTGGCGTTAGAAGCATGTCGCTTCATTGCAAGGCTGCCCACTGAATGTTCTTTGTCAGCCAGTGCTGTCAAATAACAGCCGTGCATACCGTTGGGAATGGCTGGGAGTGTGGAAGTTTGCGACATGTGGATTATTGCTCTTTTTTTTTTAGTCCAAACTACATCATTTAAGTTGGCTGTGCATTTCATGTCACAGCATTTGCAGAAAAATAGCCAAATAAAATTCCTAAATGAATGCAAAATCATTATTTACATTCCCGCTTGTGTACTGCAAGTAGACTTAAAACCACATGGAGGAAATTGATGTGCCCGCAGTAGCAAGCAAGTGATTTCTAAGGCACATATTCTCCTACAGTAACATTATGAACTCCACTCAACACACAGAAAAACACTATGAAACATACCCATACGGAAAAGAGTAATATTTGCACTGTTTATTAGGAGTAATGTAGACCACGTTTCCTTTTATTACATTTGTATAACACAGCTGAAGTTTACCCATTCCTGCGATATAAACAGTTTCAAAGGAATACAAGTAAATTCATCGCCTGCAGTTCTTAAACAAACAGCATGACGTGCAGCGGTAAAGGGTAAACCTACATTGCATTATTTACGTTTTCAGTTGTCGAACTCATAAAACTGCCTAAACAAACCAAAACAGTTTAAAGAAAACACTGTTTCTATGCCTTTTAATAGATTATCGGCACCACTTTATTCATCGGGAAGCAACCTGCATTAGCGCAGTGATAATACGCAAGTACCGTATTTTAAATATTTCTTAGTAGGATGTCCTGATTCAGTAAATTTTCAGAAAGCTGCTCTTCGGAATGCATTTTTCACATTTGGTCATGTTAGAGTTCCTGCAGTTACTGACAACTTGCAACAATAGTTGCTGTGTTCCACAGCAACATACCTCTGAGTTGTACCTCATAAGGAGCATCCTCATTTTCAGTCTTTGAATTACATATTCCACATTAAAAGAACGTGTCATAAAGTCATTACGATTTTTTTAGAAGTATACATGATAAATAAGATTGGGTCATATTAATTCTTCACAACTATTTGTAAATATTAACACATTTCAACCATGTTGAGTTTCTCAGTTGAAGTTGTTTTGTGTGTTCCAGATAATGCCTGTTACCATTTGTTCTAAATTATGAGGGGTAGCGTTGTACATTTTGGAGATGGAAGGTTGATGGCTGTGAGCAACAGTAACTTATTTCATTCTGAATGCTTATATTAACTATAAAATAGTTTATATTGTAAAAATGCAAGATTTATAATTGCTACAAAGGTAATTTAAAACAAGTGATGTGACTCAGTTGATATACCTCTCAACTTCACTGCTCAACAATTCTGGAAAAAGTAACTGATAATGGACAAAGGCCTCAACTCAGAGACCAACTGTAAGAATGAATTAAATATGCAGTTTTTTCATCAGCATACATTTTCTGACGAAGGGCCACTAACCCTCTGTAATTTACTAAAAAAAAAAAAATCAGAGTATGAGGGACTGGGGGAAAAAAAGACAATCTAGGACAGTTGAGAAGCATGAAAACAGTGTTCATAAATCAAACAAGACAGCACATAGCTCCCAGTCTTCCATCTCCAAAATGTGGAACAAATGGGCAAAATATGGAACACCTACTAACAGGTTAGTAACAGTCTCAACTAGAAAATCATAAGACGGTTAAAATGTGCTACTTCAAACTTATAAAAAAATATTTTCATGAAAAAATATGATTTAATACTGTTTGCTATACATTTCATTAAAAAAAATCCTAAGTCTGAATGTATGACACTGCCAGACTGGAAACTTGGAGAAACATGGGCTTTTTCGGACCCAAAATAAGGAGTATTTCGCGTAATGAGGTACACACGACACGAGACAGCTAGCTAGTCCAATGTCCTCCTGACCCACCCATGTGTTAGCTAACTAAGGGGTGTGTCCGTCTGTCAAACATGTAAACACCAAGGCTTCCTTTGCAGTTCTTCACGTAAAGCTTAGTGGTCTGCAGTGCCCCCGTTGAAACAACACCTTGCCATCCCCTCCTTTTACCAATGCTTCCAACAGCAGCTGCAGCCTCCTTTACTTTAAAAATAATCTAAAACGTTGTGTCCCTTAAATAAGAACTAAACCAAATTCGCAACCGCTATACTCAAAAATGTAGGTGTATAGCGCCGTTACAAGCAGCCCCTCGGGTGAGACACACTTGAGAACAGTCGTTCTCCACAATTCCACAACCCATCAATACAGAAAAAATACCATATTTTAATGACAGTTTCCAAGATCGTGATCTTCAAATCATCACAACAATGGACTTAACTACTTCAGCCAGTTTTGCAACAGCCTCATTTTCTTAAGAGATAGAAAGCATTCTGAAATACATAACTTAACTCTGGATGCACTATCTTTGCTATGTAAACTAATACAACGAAAATAGTGCTTTACTCTGATCTACAATTTTGCCACAGCTGTCTTCAACATTGGGATTTTTTCTAACAGCCAGCCCAACACTAGCACTAATGACATATACAAGCAAGTTAATATTTACCTTTAGGTCTTGCACCATCAATTCGTCTAGGTTTTAGTTCGCTCTCATCCATATCTAAACAACCGACGTTTCGGTTAATCCGAAAAGTAAGGTAGCTGTTTGATCAGATCTTAAACCACCTTCTGCTCTGCTTATAACAGTTTACGCTTCAGCTGTGTTTTTCCTTACTCTAGTAAGTCGGAGGCGGGGCACGAGACGTCTCGTGACGGAAGCCGTCACCAAGGCCAATCCCCGCTATTCCGAGTAATCGTTACGAGTTTGCTGTATAGGGAAGAAAAGAAGCAAGATGCATTTTATTTTTCTTATAAGTGAATACAAAACTAGTGTTTGCTTGTATTGCATTTGCTATGCTACAATTATGCACCAAATATCTGGTAAATTAAATGAGTTCTATATTGTGTGGCGGCAGAACTTAAAACGACCGTTTTCATTTTCCATCATGCGTCAATTGTCCAGATTTTTGCCTCATACAATTTGTGGTTTTCTGACAAACCACTGAGATTTGACGTTACTAAATCATGACATGCATTAAAGTTTCAGTCTTCAACACAAATCATGCTGTTCTAGCAAATGTCTATGTTTTTAAGAGCAACGTTTAAATTCTGTCCCTGATTTGCGCCTCCCTCCCACAATTATTTTCTTTGTAGTGTGCCCTGTGATAACACTCCCAAAAACGGGAAAACCCGAGAAAGAAATCATGTAACTGTCGCAGTCGGGGCTCGCGCTACAGAAGCGCGAACAGGTTTCTTTTTTCCAAATTCTCGAGCGCAATCATGGCGCTCCATGCGTTACAACATGGTTACCAGTCGCGGACCTGGTCGTAACGCTCTGTGTCATGTTCAGTGTTGTCTTCTGTGTCCCTGTCTTTATACTCATTTGGTTTACTTGTCAGGGGAACCTTAGAAACGGTTTCGTACCAACTTACCTATCAGTTTAAAAGCTGGTAACACTTTTTTAGAACATCTGCAATAAACACTTATTCTTTCGGCTTTTCCCGGTTAGGGATCGCCTGTCCGCTCATGATTGGCAGTGGAGTTTTCAGTGTCGGGTTGCCAGCCCGGCGCCCAACCTTCCACACAAGGCACACACTCAGACCTAGGGCCAATTTGGAGTGTCCAATCTACGTACAGCATGTCTTTGGGATGTGGGAGGAAACCGGAGCACCCGGACGAAACTCACGCGACCACAGGGAGGGCATAAAGATTCCGCACAGAAGGTACCCCAGCCGAGGATCGAACCGGAGAGCCTCTTGCTGTGAGGCGACAATGCTAACCACTGCACCACCGTGGCCAAACACTGCAGTTGATAAATGCTAAAAAGTATGGGAATGGCGGTCCAAGTGGCCGCAACTTAAGATTTTTTTTTTTTTTTTAAGAATTTAAGAGTTGGACATTCTCATTTGAAACAACATCCAGGTATGGCTAAATGTGACAATGTAACACAGGGCAAGGGGTATTTGATTTGTAGTAACTGGTGTTATTGCACCCTATCTTACACTCGACCTACAAAATGACCCCATGCACAAGAGGAATGGACACACTAGTGTCAACTATCATCTCTCACAACCATTAAACGCTTATTTTAGAGGTGTATTCCTTACACAGAACCGTATGGTTTTTGACCCTATCCTGCATAACTCAACTATTCAGATTTTCACAGAATGTTCAGGATTTTTTATTTACATTTTTTTGTCAGTTAAAAGTTTGGTTTTCTGGCAAATCATTAATGATTGAAGTCAGAAATTATGACAGATGGTTGAGTTATATTTCTATAACCAACTCCTTAAGGATCAAGTTTGCAGCTCAAACCAAGGTTGCCTGGGTTCAGTTCAGATTTCTGTTCCTCTCCTCCACAAGACTGCCCTTTAATGTTAATCTTTCAGTACAGACTGATACAGAACTCGGCCTGTGCTCTATAAAGCTGGCCTTTGAGGTTGATCTTCCAGTATGCAGTGATGCATAAATCAGCTTGTTGTCACTTTTAATGCAAGAGCCATAACAGCAGTTTGTTAGCAAAGTGGTAAGATTTGTGCCTCACAGCTCCAAAGGTCTAGCTCCATTTCTGAACTCCAGTCACTGTAGGTGTTTTGCAAGTTTCTTCTATATCTGCATGGACTTTCTTTGGGTACTCTAGTTCCCTTCTGTCAGCCAAAAAAAAAAAAACACCAGGATTGATAGGTTATACTACATTTTCCATATATGCTGCAATTATCCAACTTTTGTGGCCCAGATTTGAGCTGCAAAGGGTTCAAGTTAGACCATTTCATTCACCAGATTAATAAACCAGTCACAGAGACCACTGGACTCCAGAGTTTGCCATGCAAGTGACAATTTCAACAGTTCTTTTTTATCTAGATCTTGTTAGTGCCAAATATAGGTGCAGTTGTAGATCAAATACTTCCCAAACAAAACACTATTGCACTACACCATCATGCTGTAAGATTGTGGTTATAGGTAATGCATCACATTTGCTCCTTCTCATATACAGCAACCTCAAGTACTCCAGCACTGTAGCAAAGCGTAAAGAACATTCCATAAATACAGAACTTGCTTGTAATTACATGCCATACATCTACCTCCCTTATAAGGAAGGAAATTAATTTTAAGGAATGAGTTTATGGTGCTTTTGGAGAAGCTTCAGCAGTGAGATGCTGCATTATATGTTTTCTGCATAACTTCTCCTTACTAGGGTTACCACTTGTTCCTGCTTTTACTGAACTGTCCTGATCTGTACTGCATTGCCTATTTCATTGCAAAAAACAGAATGTGAAAGGTAGCAAATTTTCTTCTGATGTTTCATTAAAAAAGTTCTAAGTTCCATTTATACTGCAGAAATTGGGCTGGGATATTTCTAAACACAGCGTGCAGTTGCATAAGTGTATGCTGTTCAGCATGCTTAGTACACCATTTTTCATTACCACAGTTAATAGACACAGACTGCAGTAATAAGTGGCACACCAAAGAATAGCAGTAAAGTCTTTAAACTGTATGCTTTGCACATTACTATGTGCTCTGCTACCACAGACTGAATCACTGTGTAACAAGACAGGGGAGTCAAGCACAGCAGCGGCCAGTTGATTAGTAAGGTATGATCTGTCTGACATACCTTACCAAGTAGTTGGCTCTTGCAATGCTGACATGCAACACCGTGTTTAATAAAATATTTTCCTTCATTGTGTATAATGGCAGAGGTAGTATCATTAACATAATATGGCAATGAAGGGAGTGAATGATATGGAAGAATGCTGTGAGAACTCCCATTGATGGGAGCTTGGTTGTGTCATTGTGAGGGCAGGGATAGTGTGGTAGCAGGTTTGCTTGCACCACAGAGAACCCCACAACTAGTTGAGGCAGTTTCTACTGTGCAAAAGTCTTTGTTTTTAAATATACACTGCCTGTATGCAGAGAAACCAACACTTCAGCAATGAAAGGGCATTAATGCAGTCAGAGGTGCTACATCAGTTGTTAGTAAGTTATGCAGTACGGACAGCCCATAGACATCATATGTGCTTCATGCATGGTGTAGTGTAGCTACACAGTGGGGTTAAGACCTTTATGAACTGCAAAAAGGGTTTGGTATACCACTATAATGTGTATCAACCCTAACCATGGGGATATAGTTCATGAATCCTGCCCAGGGGTGCTACTGACCCCTAACTAAGCTCTAATGCTGTGGACCCTGGATGCTAGTTATAAACATCAGTGTACAGTGGAGCAGGGCTGGCTCATGGTACACCTGCATGCTAATGCCATTAGTAATTCATAAAGATAACTACAAAGTGGGGCAAAACCTTGTGTATGGCACCATTGAGTAAACACAATATGTCATTTATTCCTCCATGCTAATTACCACGCCCTAGGATCATACCCGATTAATAGACAGTATAACATTGAAGTAAATACTACTTCTAATGGAGTAAGTTAAGGGAGTACAGCTGTATACTAAACTATATACCATTTATGAGCACATAGATTTTCCCTTCGCAGCTGACATGTTGCTCAGCACACAGAGATGAGCAGCATTTCAGTGCTGATGTTAGAGAGAGAGTCTGTGGAGCAGACAAACCTGTTACCACCATGTAATCTGCCTCAACCCCACACCATGATGCTGTTGAGCTTACTCTGTGGTATTAAAGTAAAGATCCTAGATCTAACTAGAATAAGGTATAGTATGACCTAATAAGTAGGTTTTAACCACTGCACTTTGTAGTACTGACATGCTATACAGTGCTTCCCCATCAGTGTATATATACTATGTCCTCTGGTGTGTCATTCACAAAAGTGTGATGTGTACTGTTCAGTTCCGTGGACTCTTGTGAATGAGGTTGTCACAAACCAAAATGTTGTCAGCCCAGCTAGCTGGGACTTTGTAAATAATTATATATCATTTGTCAATATTAATATGATCCGTACGCTTGTCTTACAAATGTAAGAAAACTGTATGTTATGTGGATATTAAACTATTGGTGCAGAAGTGTGTGTTGAACTATATGTTATGTACTGAGCTTCAAGAATGTAACCACAGTCTACCCTACTGGAAAAGAACAGACATGTATATAAACTATATGCCTATGCAAATGTATGTTTTGATGGTAGAAGCTAGAACGTACAGCGTTAACTTGGAAACTCTCAAGAAAATAAGTTGAAATTGTTTACGATTGTGTTATCTCAGTTTCAGCTCAGCAAGAAGACAGGATGTTTAGAGCTAAAGTTTTTCTATTGTCTTGAAACAGAAATAATTACTAGGTTTAAAATGTAAAAGTGCTCAACTGTTTTACGACTTCCAGTTCTAGGCAAACTTCTGAGAAGTATGTATTTTTGACACAGATGTGCTAAAATTCTAAGTTTCTGATAGCCTGGGAACTGAAGGCAGGTGACAAATAATGATGTAATCCACCTGACTCAGCAGTAATGTTTTAATATTAATTTGGGAACTCTCTCAGAGACTGTGCATTTTGTATCTTGTCTTGGATCTGAAAACATCCATTCAGCACTTCTAGTCTGCATTTTCCTTCCTCTGTAAGTTATTTAGGTATAGTATTTCTTTTAGTGATAGATAGGAATATAGTAAAGATTAGTTTATTTATTTTCTTTATTTATGTGAGATTGTCCTGCAATGTTGCTTTAAAATATTTCCTGTGATTCTGAACTCTGTTGTCACTGTGTAGAGTTATTGAGTATTGTCTTTTTTTCTTTATTATTAAATATACTTAAACCTTTTAATTGTGGCTGGTTTGTTTAGAGATATTTAAGCTCTTAGAATACTTGCATATGTATTTGGTGACACTGTATAGGTCACTCCAATAGCCTTGTTGTTGGTCACACTTACCATTTGGATAATAGTAACATTACACAGTGAGAATTGGTCACCCTTTGGGAAGGGCCTTATAGTATCTAATAAGTAGTGGTTGGTGGCAACTGGTACTACCTTATAGTCTGGGAAGAAGGGGGTATAGCTAGTGAACCTGCGCCAGCCTTCCCCAGGAGCGTCTTTGTGTTTGTATATAAATCAAATCTGTGTGTGTGTGTGTGTGTATGTGTGTATATGTGTGTGTGTGTGTGTGTGTGTGTGTGTGTGTGTGTGTGTGTGTGTGTGTGTGTGTCAGCTACTTGGAAAGGGACACTAAGCACTGGTTGGACAGAGAGGGTGCTGGAGGTTTTGGCTTGACTACTCGGTTGAGAATCTTAACCCCATAACTGTGCCAGTGGGGAGTTTTATTGAGGATCTGGAGAAAGAGGGAGAAATCAGCCCCAGACTGACTATGATCTCTGTGTGCTCTTAAGGGAAATTGTACTTTACTGTGTGTGTACTTGTCATCCTCCCAATGTGCACATCCCTCACTGGTGCTAGTGGTGAGGATTGAGGTTCCTTGATTACTGGACCAGTGCAGGGGCGTCTCACATTAATTGTTTGGTAGTAGTGGGATAGCCACATCACATATTAATTGTTTGACTGTGGTGAGATAGCCACATCACATATTAATTGTTTGACTGTGCTGAGATAGCCACATCACATATTAATTGTTAGACTGTGGTGAGATAGCTGCATCACATATTGTTTGACTGTGGTGAGATAGCCACATCACATATTAATTGGCTTGTAGTGCTGTAGATATGGAATTCCTGTAGCTGTGTACAGTGGTCATTGAAGGTGTTTGTACTCTTTATCAGCCACACAGTGAACATTCAGAGTTCATATCGCAATTGTTTTATTTTTTTGTTTGCTTAGTTAGGGAGAGCAGGCAAGCATGTCAGCAGAGGAGTATGGTAAGCTGACATGGAGCCAGTTGGCTGAGATGTGCCAGGCTAAAGGACTGGTGCATGCCAACCTGACTAAAGCAGACATAATTTCAGCTTTAGTCACAGCTGCATCACAAAATAGCAACGAAGAGGGCAATCAGACTGGCCTTGGAGATGTACAACTCTCAGAAAATGGACAGCTCAGCCTTTCCACAGAGGACTTAAAAATCCATCTGGAGTTAGAGACTTGATTTGGAGTCCAAGCATTTGGAAATAAAAGCAGCAGAAAGACTGAGACATCTGGAAGCTGAGGAGAAGGAGAGGCAGAGCAACATGAAATGGAGATGCTGGCTGTTCACAAAAGTCATGGAGGTAATGGGGAAGGGAGTAACCAAACCCCAGAAGCAACAAAGGTCAATACATTTCTTCCACAATTTACAGAGGGGGATAATTTTGATAGTTTCATTCATATGTTTGAGAGGGTATGTAAACAGTATAATCTTGACCAAGGGCTCTGAGTACAGTTCCTGATCCCCTTACTCCATGGTAAAGCTGTAACTGTTCTTTCCAAACTGTGATACTGACTATCTAAATTGTAATGTTGTAAAGAACTGTTTGCTAGATTTTTTTAAGTTAACACCTGAAGCTTATAAGAAAAAGTTTTGTGAGCATAGATGCAAGGCAGATGAAAATGTGTGTGAATGTGTTGTTGAACTGATCACTTATTTTCATAGGTAGGAGAGTGGATGTCAGGTCAGCACTTTTGAAGGGCTGGCAGATCTTTTGGTGAGGGAACAAGCCCTTAGCACTTTCCCTGAGGACATAAGAATCTGGTTAGCTGATAGATAATACACTACTGCAGATGAGTTGGGGAAGAGGGGAGACCTATACTTAGCAGGCAGGGCATCACTGCACAGGAAAGGGACAACTAGTGCTGCTCATGGGTTTAAGGAAACCCATGGTGGGTAGCCCAGACTGCACCAACAGAATCCACCAGTAACAGGGGAAGGCACTAGTCCAGGTACATGTCCAGGACCAAGGGTTAAATGTTTTAAATGCAACCAGTGGGGCCATGTAGCATATAGATGTCCATGGAGGTAAGGTGGGGAACAAAAGGTGGTAGAGTCAGTAAGTGGGAAATGACAAAATGCCAACAGTAGGTTGTCTCGAGATAACAAGGGTACCAAATTACCGCCCTGCAGATGTCCTGATAGGGAATGAATTTGATAATGCAGTACCATGTGTGCATGCAGTTACACGCAGTCGGGCTTGGAGACAAGCATGTGGGTCGTGTAGCCTGAGGGAGATCCAGACAGACCACACACTTGTAGCCACGACTGGTGAGGTTGTTACTTCAGGGAGGGAGCTACCCTGTAGCAGTGAGACTAAAGGTGAGCTACAGCTGTTTGTGGGTATTGATGTTCCCTTGGACAGAGTGACTGCAAGGGCAGAGATGAGTAGTAGTACCCTGGCTGACAGTGAGGCACCGCTGTCAGAGGATGCCAGACTTCCTGTGGAAGGGAAGCTGGGAAGAATTACAAAGAGAGAGTTGAGACGGGCTCAGCCCTCAGACCCTACATTACCAGGCCTGAGAGAGGTAGCTAGTGAGGCACCTGATTCTTGAGGGAAGGGGAAATCTGTATACTGGGACAAAGGGTTACTGTATATAGAATGGACTCCTGAGGGAGGGCTAGAGAGTGAGAGAATACAGCAGTTGGTAGTACCCAGAGCCTACCGTCTGGCATTTCTAGCCATAGCCTGATATTCAATTTGCAGGTCATATGGACATAAAATGTATGAAGAGATATAATATGCAGAACGTCTATTGACCTGGGATTTCCGGAGATGTAACAGGGTACTGCAGGACCTGTGAGCAGTGCCAAAAGGTAGGCAAGGCAGGGACAAGGGGAAAGCTCCTTTGATGAATTTACCTGAGATTGAGAAGCCATTTCAAAGGGTAGCTCTGGATATTTTGGGGCCTCTGAGTACACCAAGTTCCACAGGGAAAGGTATATCCTAGTGGTAGTAAATTATGCTACCAGATACCCTGAGGCATTGGCTCTGACCTCCATTGAGGCAGAAAAGGTGGCAAATGCTTCGTTAGAGATTTTCAGCAGGGTAGGTTTCCCAAGAGAAATACTAACTGACAGAGGTGCCAATTTCATGTCAGACCTGCTGGCTTGTCTGTGGAAGTACTGTGGGGTGAAGCACCTAAAGAGCACCCCCTACCATCCCCAGACTAATCCTCTTGTTGAGAGGTTAAACTCTACACTCAAGATGATGCTACTGGCATTTGCAGAACAGTTTAAGAGGAACTGGGACAACTATATGCCCCATCTGTTGTTTGTTTACAGAGAGGTTCCCCAGGAATCCACAGGGTTTTCACCCTTTGTGTTGTTGTACGGGCATAGGGTGAGGGAACCTCTAGATTTGATTCAAGATGAATGGGAAGGTGAGTGTGAATCTCACAAGGAGTCTGTTGTGGCATATGTCCTAAACCTCAGGACAAGGCTCAGGGAACACATGGGCTTGGCTCAGGAGAACCTGGCAGAAACCAAACAGCAGAAAAAGATCTGGTATGACAGGAATGGTTGAGCTAGAGAGTATGCTATAGGGAGGTTATGGTTCTCATTCCTGCCAGACACAGCAAGCTGCAGGCAGTTTGGTAGGGATCCTACAAGATGGTAAGGAAGGTCGGTGATGTTAACTACATGGTAGAACTGCTAGGCAGGAGCACAAATTGTACCATGCTAAGATGATGAAACCTTACCATGATGGTGAAGCCCTTGTGCTAAGTATTGGTAATAGGAGTCAGGAGGAGTCTGAAGGGGCTCTATGGATACAGGGATCCAGCTAGCCAAATCCCAAATGACTATGGTGGAGCCTAGGGTTGCAGGCATATGATGGGGACAGTGCAGCACGGTACTGGGGTCAGCAATGCCAAGGCAGCTGAAATTTCAAGACCTGGAATGGGGTAAGGTATTCCAGATAGGCTCAACCCCCTCAAGCAACATTTCTTAAGGTTCACTTGAAAAACTAACTTGAGTTCTCTTGGGGAGGAGAAGTATGACAAACTGAAATGATGCCAGCCCAGCTAGCTGGAATTTTGTAAATAATTCTATGTCATTTGTCAAGATTAATATGATAGGTTCATAGGTAGGTACTAGGCTATTTGCCCGAAGGCATTTCCTAGCCAGAATGTGTTGGCTTTCGCCGCCTCCTTAGATTAGTTCCCTGTGCCTCTGTCTAGCAGAGCCACTGAAGTGATCCCCGGGGTAAACTTTCTGTTTCCCATCCACTAGTCAAGGTTTCTCTTGAAGAGTGCTAGCAAGGAGCTGTGCCTAATGTAGATTGGAATCTTGTTCCAAAGCATGGGAAGTCTCTGGGACAGGAATCTATCCCTCCAGCACATCCTATTTATTGTTGTGGTGAGGTTTAGATCCCTAGAGCATGTGGCTCGAGGTGATAAGATTTTCTTTAGGTGGAGCATGTCCATCAATTCTGGGTTGGACATGGCCTTGTATGTCAGGCAGAGATCACCTCTGAGCAGGCAGTATGCAACCGAGTACAGCTGGAGTTTCTTCAGTCGAGCTGCATAGGGCATCTGTTTAAGGCCAGTGATCCTCTTGGTGAGGTACTTCTGTGGTCTTTCCAGCTGTTGCAGGTGTCTTGTAAGGTACATCCCAAATGGGGCGTTGTACTCTATGATGGGTCTGATGAGTGATGAGTAGAGGGGCACAATGATCTCTTTTGATCTGGATGCAAACCCTTTTGTGATTAGGTGGGCCACATAGGATTTTCTAACCACTTTGGCAATGTGATTATCAAAGGAGAGATTACTATTTACTTGGGTCCCCAGATCCTTTATAACATTTTCCATATTTAGGGGATTACCACCTATGTGGTAGTTTGTAGGTACTTTGTTATTTCCAAAGGGAATAACTATGCACTTTTTGGCATTTAGCTTGAGGCCATGATTTTGACACCAGGTATCCGTCTCAGTGAGACCCTTTTGCAGGATGTCCGTGTCAGCCGGTGAGTCAGTTATAGCCCCTAGTTTGCCGTCGTCTGTGAACTTGGTCAGCCATAGTCCTCCTGTGCTTGTCTGTACCTCTGAGAAGTATATGCCGAACAGGAGGAGTCCTAGGACTGAGCCCTGGGGAATGCCTCTTGTAACCAGTTTAGAGTTAGACCTAGCACCCTCAACTTTCACCGTGTGGGTTCTGTCCGTGATCCAATTGACAACCCATCTTGTGACATAGGGGTTTATGTTCAGGCTGGTGAGCTTGTCTATAATACCAGAATGGGGAATGGTGTTGAAGGCCTTTGAGAGGTCTAGGTAGGCTGTGTGTGTACCACCTTTCCCTCATCTGTAGCCTTGGTAACTGTCTCAAAGAAGTCTACCAGGTTTAGGAGGCATGATCTGCCTTTAACAAAACCAAACTGGGTAGGGTCTAATGTTAATGGGTTCTGTGATGATGCACTCCATAGCCTTGCAGACCAAGCTAGCCAGGATTATAGGGCAATAGTTCCCGGAGTCTGTTGTGGCTCCACCTTTGTGGAGCAGAATAATCATTGCTGTGCACCACTTTATGGGTACGTAGCCTGTGGAGAGGCTGAGTTTGAACAGTGTGTTTAGGTGTGGGGTTAGTTTGTCTTTGAGCTCATGTAGGATGCAGCCTGGGTCACCGTCCAGTCTCATTGATGCTGTGTTTTTGGCTTTGGAGAGGGCTATTTTAACCTGAGTGACTGTGATTTCAGGGGCTCTACATTCTTCTGGTATGGTTATGGGCCCTTTTGGGGGTGAGAGGGGGGTGAAGTTTGCACTGAACCTGTCTGCCAGGATGTTGGCAATATCGGTTGGTTCAGTGTATTTTGTGCCATTCTGCACTAACTCCGAGCAGATCTGAGCATTGCCACTTAGATTCTTGACATAGCTAAAGAATGCCTTGTGGTTATCTTTGGAGTCCTTGTCAAGTTTTCTTTCAAAGCTCGCCTTGGAGGATTTTAGGAGGGATCGTAGTTTCTTGCTGATACTGATCAGGGATGTCTTCCCTTCTTGGGATTTTACTCTTTTCTGTACTAGTTTCCTCCTCCTATTGTATAGCTTGTTTATGGCAGGGGTCCATCAGACTGGTTTCCTTTTCTTGGAGGAGTGAGTCTTGGTTTTGCTTGGGATAGCATGATCCATGCATTCTTGTAGGTGCCCATAGAATGCATTTGTAAAGGATTTTGCAGCGTGGACAGCGTTATCCTTTAGCATGGGGGCTTTGAAACTTTCCACCTCTGCCTTAAGTAACGTGAAGTTTGCTTTTGAAAAGTTTTTCACTGTGGTTTCCTTGTCCAGGGGTGGGGGTGGAATGTGGATATCCAAAGTGATTTGTTTATGGTCAGATCTAACTAGCAAGGGGTCGACCTCTGGTGTGGAACACCGGTCGCTCATGTTGGTGATGACCAGGTCCAATATGTTGTCACCTCTGGTGGGAGTGTTGACCAGTTGTTCAAGGGTGTTTGAGTTTATAAATTCTAGGAAATGTTGGGAGAGGGAGTTAGTACTTGAGTAGTTTTCCCAGTTATTGTTTGGGTAGTTGAAATCACCCAATATTAGGGTGTTTGGTAGCACCTTTATGTTACCCAGTGTTTCCAGAAATGCGGAATGGAGGTCCTGGGACTTGGTGGGTGATCTGTAGCAAGAAACAATTTGAATTGCAGTTTTGCCCATTGTTAGTTGCACGTGGATAATCTCTGTAGCATCGTGCTGGGCCACTAACCTGGAGGTGTGGGTATCCTTGATGAATATGGATACTCCCCCCGCCTTTTGTATTTTGGTTTGGATTCTGTGGCTGAAATGTATGGCATGAGTTGTAGCCTGGTAGTGCTGGGGTGCTCTCTGGAGCCTTAAACCAGGTTTCTGTTACTGCACATATATCGATTTTCTCCATACTGAGGAGTGCCTCGAGCTTTTTGAGGTTTAGACTTCTGGCATTGAGTAGTATTGCCCACAGATTTTTGTTACTTGTGCTATTTACGGCGTTGGGTTTGTCTTTTGAGCCTTGCCTAAAAAAGCCACTATGGGGGTGGCAAGAGCCTTGGCCAGTATTCGAAAGCCTAAGGGTGACAGGTGCAAGCGGTCTCTAGCGAAGCAGCATGGCTTGTCAAGCATGTCATCCCAGGCAGACAGACACTGGATCCCCTTTGAATGACACCAGAAACTTAGCCAATTGTTGAAATTGATATTTTTTTCTTTATACCATGGTATCATTCTTGGTGAGGGCAGGATGCTACTCAGGGTCAGGGTCATACCGGCCTGGGCTACATGATCAGAGAGCTCTTCCATGTCTCTCTTCATGTAGTCCAGGGAGGTACGTCATATTTGTACTTGTTCTGGAGTGACCTGAGTGCTTGTATTATGTGGTGGATCCAGGCATCTGACAGGCAGCTAACTGTAACCTTCTCCTTATTCAGCCTAGTGAGTGGGATGTCAGTGTGCCTGACCACAGAGTCTCCTATTACTAGTATGTTGGGTATGTTATTTTTCCTTGAGGGCTGTGGTTGCATGGCACACTGGTTTTGTGAAGTATGTGTTTCATGGTTTGTGTTGGGGGGTGGAGGTTGCTTGGATGTCTGCTTTGGAGGGCTCTGTTGCTTTTGCAGATTTTTATTTAGAGCCTCCGAGTATGTTTTCATGTATTTACGTGTGTTTTTTGCCGGTACTGGTTTAATGGGTCTTTGTGAGACTGGTGGTGTGATGCCAGTATTTCCCTTCTCCTCTTGACTGTCTGATCCAGTCTTGGGTTGAGAGAGCTTAGCCTCCAGTTTGGCTGTGTAATTGCATCTCTCACATGTATTAGTGTTTGGTGGTAGAAGGAGAGGGTTGTCTGTGTACATGAGGCAGTTGTAACATTGCCTCAAAATGCCCAGGTTCACCAGTTGGACTGGAGAGTACACCTGAAACTGCCCTTTGGACATGCCTGGATAGGTACAGTAAACTGTTTTACTGAATGGATGGTAAGGTCGAATAGAGAGCCTTGTCCTTCTGTAGTACTAGGGTTTATAATTGCTTGCTATGAGTTTTGAGCAAGTGCCGGGCTGAGAAATGAATGGCTTGAGTGCTTAAGTTGAAAGTTTGTCTAGTTCCAAGGGAAAAATTGAAGAGGAGACTTTGTGGAGCCGGGAAAAGTTATACCTTACCTAACCAGCGCTGGGCAAATGCGTTTTTTGTAGCAGGGAAATGAAAGTGATAGAAATTATTCCAAAATGGCCAATAAACTACTACTTTCTGGGCTGAAACCACTCCTCCAGGGCCAGATAGGCTGCTCAAAGTTCCCCTCTCTCACAGGTGAACAGAGAAACTTCCTTCTATCCGAGTAAGGTATGGGCAAACACAGAGATTTGTAACACAGCTCTGAATTTAGCACTAACGTGAAAACTGGACTATACTAGCTTAGAAAGGCAGGGCACAAGTATATATATATATATATATATATATATATATATATATATATATATATATATATATATTTTTTTTTTTTCAGAAAATAAAGCAGATACAATAAAAAAAAACACTTTAAATGTTTAAATGCACATAAAAAAGATGCTTATTGTTATATATCTCATTTCAGAGTTGTAGTCAGTGCCCCTAGTAATAAAGTAGGAAAAAACACAAATACAGTAAAAGCAGATGAATAAAATACAAATATATATATATATATATATATATATATATATATATATATATATATATAAACAATAGAAAATGAAAAATCTGATTTAACAAGTTACCCAATTAACCAGAGAAAAAAAAATCAAAACTGAGCCCTGTTCCAGCAGTCTTCAATCAGACAAGTTCTAACTGTACACTCTCACTACTAGGGTGCAGGGGAACTTTCTCCAAAAAGATGGCCGGGATCAGTGCTCAAGGTATACAAACAGAGCTAGATTCAGCAGGCCTGAATCTGGTCCTATTGCTACAGCAACTAGCCGTAACAATTTCAGAAAGAAACAGTTTGAATAAGCAGGCACAATAAACCTGTGACCAGAAATTCTCAGCTCAGAAGGGCAGAATCCAGCCTCTCCTCCCACAAGAGTACAGACCACAAACCTTCTTAATGTAGAATAACTGGCCTGAAGCCTAAGTGCTTAAACCAAAACTAATACACTTTTAGAATAGCAGACACTGAGCTTTCAATCAGCAATTCCCAGCTTAGAAGGATGTAAGCTACCTGTCCTGCCACAACAGTGCAGACCACAAATCTTTTTAATGTAAAACAACCGGTGTGAAGCCCACGTGCTTAAACCAAAAGACTTAGAATAACAGTTACAATTTAATCAGGCTACTACCAAGCAGCAATAAGTGCAGTAGAATAAATAAAATTGAGTACTTTTAAGAAGAGGCAAAAGCAAAATAAAGTAGGAGGAAACACAAATACAGTAATAGCAGATGATTTTTTTTTAAATTTATTTATTTATTTATTTATTTTTGTTAGGTTTTTCCCTCCTCTCTCCTTGCACTTTACTAAGTGGGTTGGCCTTCTCAAATCTTCTCTTTGTATTATGTAGAGTGAACACTAGACTCAGAATATGATCTCACTGTATTTGGTTATGTGAGCAAATGAGATGGACTCAGCAGGAGTGTTCAAATACAGACTTACAGGAGGGGTCTACAATTCCAGAGCTACCAACTGTAACACCAAAACAAGAACAGGGAGGCTGGGTGGGGACAAACAAGAAGAAGAATAAGTACAGTTGTACAGATTATAGAGATATTAAATCAAAATGCAGACAAAAATGAGAATAAACACTTATCTTTTCTCAGTATCACAGCTGGCAGTAGGTCAATCTCTCTGCAGCAGCCTGAGCAACAAGTATATCTGATTTAAAACACAGGGCAGAAACCAAACAATACAGATGCATGAATACTTTGGCTGGATGAAACCAGTTTGGAAAACTTACTGCCACTAAGAAAACAGGCAAGGCCTCCAGACAAAGGGTTTCACTACAACTGAGGTCAGCACTAAGATATACAGCTATAACACACAAGAAGAAGAAGTACAGTTGTACAGATTACAGAGATATTAAATCAAAATGTAGACAAAAATGAGAATAAACACTTATCTTTTCCTCAGTATCACAGCTGGCAGTAGGTCAGTCTCTCTGCAGCAGCCTGAGCAACAGGTATATCTGATTTAAAACAAAGGACAGAAACCAAACAATATAGATGCAGGAATACTTTGGCTGGATGAAACCAATTCTGAAAACTTACTGCCACTAAGAAAACAGACAAGGCCACCAGACAAAGGGTTTTACTACAACTGAGGTCAGCACTAAGATATACAGCTATAACACACAAGAAGAAGAAGTACAGTTGTACAGATTGCAGAGATATTAAATCAAAATGTAGACAAAAATGAGAATAAACACTTATCTTTTCTCAGTATCACAGCTGGCAGTAGGTCAAGCTCTCTGCGGCAGCCTGAGCAACAGGTATATCTGATTTGTATGCTTGTCTTACAAATGTAAGAAAACTATATGCTATGTAGATATTAAACTACTGGTGCAGAAGTGTGTGTTGAACTGTATGTTATGTTCTGAGCTTCAAGAATGTAACCACAGTGTACCCTACTGGAAATGAATAGACACATATATAAACTATATGCCTATGCAAATGAATGTTTTGATGGTAGAAGCTGGAACATAGAGTTAACTTGTAAACCCTCAAGAAAATAAGTTGAAATTGTTTACGATTTTGTTATCTCAGTTTCAGCTCAGCAACTAGACAGGATGTCTAGAGCTAAAGTTTTTCTATTGTCTTGAAACAGAAATAATTACTATGTTTAAAATGTAAATGTGCTTAACTGTTTTATGACTTCTAGTTCTAGGCAAACTTCTGAGAGATATGTATATTTTTGACACAGATGTGCTAAATTCTAAGTTTCTGTTAGCCTGGGAAGCCTGGCAGGTGAGAAATACTGATGTCATCCAGCTGACCCAGAAATAATGTTTTGAATATTAATTTGGGAACATTCTCAGAGACTGTGCATTTTGTATATTGTCTTGGATCTGAAAATATCCATTCAGCATATCTCGTCTGCATTTGTCTTGCTCTGTAATTTATTTAGGTATATTATTTTTCTTAGAAATAGATGGGTATATAGTAAAGATTAGTTTAGATGTTTTCTGTATTTATGTCAGACTGTCGTGCAATGTTGTTTTAAAATATTTCCTGTGATCCCGAACTCTGTTGTCACTGTGTTGAGTTATTGAGTATTGTCTTGTTCATTTATTATTTATTATTAAATATATTTAAACTTTTTAATTGTGTCTGGTTTGTTTAGAGATAGTTAAGCTCTGTGAGTGCTTGCATATGTAGTGGTTGGTGACAGCTGGTACTACCTTATAGTCTGGGCAGAAGGGGACATAGCTAGTGAACCTGTGCCAGCCTTCCCCAGGAGTGTCTGTGTGTTTATTTATAAATCAAATCTCAAAGTGTGTGTGTGTGTGTGTGTGTGTGTGTGTGTGTGTGTGTGTGTGTGTGTGTGTGTGTGTGTGTGTGTGTGTGTGTGTGTGTGTGTCGGTGTCAGTGTCAGCTACTTGGTTAGGGGCACAAAGCACTGGTTGGACAGAGAGAGTGCTGGAGGTTTTGGCTTGACCACTCAGCTGAGATCTTAACCCTTGGGCAGGGACACGGAACACTGGTTGGACAGAGAGGGCGCTCGATGTTTTGGCTTGATGACTCAGCTGAGATCTTAACCCTATAGCTATGCCAGTGGAGAGTCTTATCGGGGATCTGGAGAAGCCACCCCCAGACTAACTGTGATCTCTGTGTGCTCTTAAGGGAAATTGTACTTCACTGTGTGTGTACTTGTCATCCTCCCAATGTGCATGTCCCTCACTGGTGCTAGTGGTGAAGATTCAGCCTCCTTGATTACTGGGCCAGTGCAAGGGTATCACAGAGGCGTCTGAACTGTAGTTGTTTACTGCAGCGTATCAAACATAGTGTGCAAGATGCATTTACAAATCTGCATAATGTTCATGAATCCTAGGGTGCTTCACTATCCCACAGTAAGAATGACCTTTGTTTGTTATGCCTTTTTTGTAACATGCAAGCTTTACTGTGTGTGTACTTGTCATCCTCCCATTGTGCATGTCCCTCACTATTGCCAGTGGTGAAAATTGAGGATCCTTGATTACTGGGCCAGTGCAGGGACGTCACACTTAATACTAACTAAGAAACACTAAATACAATGTATTTCAGTGCAGAATAGCAGCCCTTACACTAGTTTGAAAACACAACTTTAAACGTTAAAGAAGTGCAAAAAATAGCCCACTAAACGTTTTCAGTATAATGAAAACAAATAATGCTTCCAAACGTTTGTGTCTATACAGGGCACTTACACAGACAACAGGTCTGTGCAAATGTACCTAATTTATACCAGTACTGGAAATACAAAAAAGTGACTTCTGAGCCCTCTGGCCAATAAAATCACTACACTTAGACAGCCCTTTTGTGTGCTTCCCAACTCAAAATGAACAGGTAAATACCTACTGCCACTAGATAAATAATCTTAGTCTTCCAGGGCAAATGGTACAGTGGTTAGTGTGTATGCCTTTCAAGCTCAAGGTGCAAGGTTTGATTCTCACCACTGGCAAGAGCTTTACAGATTGAAGATATATATTTTGGGTTGGGAGGGTGGCCTAATGGTTAAGGTGTTTGCATTGCAAACACAAGATGCAGGGTTTGAGTCTCGCAAGGGACAATTGGCTAGGCTTAAAATGGCTCGCAAGGGCAGTTAGCTTAGTACTAATCTATGAACCTATGAACCTAAAGTAAACGCACAGTAAGTGTGTCTGGAGTAAAATGTTACCACAAACAAACTTAAACATAAGGAAAGGCAATATATAATTCAAGATAATAGCAGAGTTATTTTGGAAGCTTATGAAAGTATGATTATATAGTAAAAGTACTTCACTTTGTAAAAATAAGTCAAGAGGCACTCAATTGTGCAGAATTTATAAAGACAATAAAAACAAGGTAAGCTGATTAATAAGCTCTCCAGCCAATACAACAACTACACTCAGGAATCTCTAGTGTGTTTCTCCAATCTATACATACCAGGCTACTATCCACTGCCACTAAAAGGAAAATCCTGTGGTCTCTTGATGTAAAACACATAAAAAAGCTTTACAGAGTGTAAACATGCACTGCTTCATCCAACAAAATAGCTAGATAATGAATTCATAGCAAGTAAATCAGTAGAACAGACAATGAGAGGCAAAATGCATTTTTTTTCAAAATAAATAGAAGGAAAGGCAGATACATAATTCAAGATATAAACAGCAGTATAGAAAGGGCGACTTATAAAGATCAGTTTACTGTAAGGGTGGGCATCTTAAAATTACCAAGTTTAAAAAACAGAAAACAGAGGTAATCCAGAAGGCTAAAGTGAAGTCTGGTATACCACCAGTGACCCAGAGGATGACAAGACTAACAAAAAACAGATTATAAAGGATTAGTCCAGATAAAATCACTTTAGCTAGCATATCTAGGAGACTGTCTCTCTGATACCCTCCCTGTTGGAGGAATAAAGATAAGTAGGTAGATGGAGGTGTGTTCTAGTTCTAATAGTAGATGGATGAGTGTCCACTTATCTACTTAACTGAATAAACTACTAGAAACTTCATCAATATTCCTTTATTCCTCCCACAGGGAGTCTTCTAGATCTGCAAGTTTAAAAAAGCAGATCAAGGAGTAGATCAGGGAATGAGAAGGGCATTAAAAGCAGTGCTTGTAGATTTTGTAGGACTTTTTTCTTATCAGAAAAGACAAGGACACAGATATTCTCTGTAGTATGCAAGTATCACTCAAAAACCTAATTAACCATTGAAAAATATACACAATGTGCAGCCTGTGTTATTTAAGTGTCTGTCTGCCACAAAGAACAAAAACAGCAAGCCAAGCAGATTTTTCAAAACAGCAAACAAAATAGAACAGGTAAAACAGAAAGCAGTTCTATCAGTTTAAGCAACTCAAAGGCAAAAAAAGAGATTTACTTTCCTTGCCCAGCAGGGAGTCCTCAACAGTGCTTGTATTTTTTGCAGACCTATTGTCTTATCAGAAAAGATGGTATCAGGAATACATACATACATACAAATATTTCAAGCATGGGCATTATTGCGCTTCTAGCTTGCCAATATACCAAAACACCTGTTCCCGTAATAAGTGTCCAGACTGTTATTAAAAATATCTAAACTAGTACTTGCTTTAATATAATTTGGTAGTCTGTTCCATGCATCGGCTACTCTGTCAGAGAACCAGTTAGTATACTTCTCATGCCTATAGAATCTTCTGCATAGGTTGTCTGATGATTCTTTAGTAGTTTTTGATAACCCAAACATTCCCAGAGGTAGTTGTCTCTAAATGCCCTATATACCTGAATAAGATCTCCTCTTTGATATCTGTAAGAGACACTGTACAAGTTCAGATATTTTAGTCTTTCATAATAACTTAAATTTTCACATCCATGGATACCCTTGGTATATTTCCACTGTACTTTTTCCAATTTACTCATGCTTGTTTTCTTATACGGTTTCCATATTGTTATTCTGTACTCAAGTTTGGGTCTAATGCAACTAACAAACAACAACTTCATTATTTCTGATTTCCTAGACTTTATAAATCTTTTTTATACAACCTATAACGATCATTAACCAATTGGTTGACATGATTAGAAAAGCTCATAGCTGAATCAACGCATATACCCAGGCCCTTAAATGAGTCTACATTTTCAATCACTGTGTGCTGTATTAAATATTCACCTTTCAATTTATGCCTCCCAAATCTCATATGCTTAGTTTTTGATGTATTTATCAGCATATTATTCTCCTGTGTCCAAATGGTCAATTTAGTCAAGTTGTTTTGCAGACGCACCTTATCTGTAACACACATAATCAGTTTACCCAATTTCAGGTCGTCTGCATATAAACTGTAGAACACCCAGATGAAAAAGTTAGGTCTGAAAGATACAATCTATACAAGTAACGGCCTAGGACAGAGCCCTGTGGGACACCCTGACTGTAGCCAAGGATTTCCCCAGTCCAGTTGCTGTATGATACTTGCCATGTCTGATTTGTAAGCCATGCAGCTATCCATCTTATCAAGAGTACATCAATACCTAGTTGTACTAATTTATTGATCAGTTTTGTGTATGACCCTGTCAAATGCTGAAGTTAAATCTATATAAATTACATCACAACACAATTTTTCATTCATGGCTGTTATAACATTGTTATAGAACATCATTATACAGGTGGTAATAGATCTGTTTTCAACATATGCATGCTGATGTATGGTTTCAAGTCCTAACCTAACCAGTTCTGACAGTAACGTATCCAATATTAACTTCTCCATTATTTTTCCATGACATGAAAGTAGACTTAAAGGTCTATATGACTCTGGGTTTGTCCTACTCCCCTTTCCCCTAAAGACAGGCTTAATAAGTGCATGCCTCCAATCTTGAGGAATCTCCCTATATTTATATGACCTAGTGAATAATAGATATAATGGTACTGTAAGTTCTTGCTGAAGTTTTCTCAGGTCATTATTACTAATTCCGTCTCCTCCCTTTGCTGTGTTTGGATCCAGTTTACGCAGTTCTTTCTCAATATAACCTAATTTGATTCCAGTATCTGGAGTTACCTGGATGTCATTCAGACAACTTATCACCCCTTTTGTGGAGCCAAACTGTTTTGTATAAAATTTTGTAAATATATCTATAATCTGTTGTGTCTGAGAATAAATTTTAGAATCTGCACACAGTTTATCAGTTTGTGTGCTTTTACTCCTTCCACATCTTGTGTATCTATAAAAAGGTTTCCTGTTATGCTCAATATCTTTATATACATTTTCTTGATCTTGTCTCTCACTATGCTTAACCTGTTTGTCTAGCTTGTTTATTTCAGTTTTTAAAGTTGTAGTTCGACCTCTCTTCCATTTCTTATATTTTTTGTCTCTCACCTTAATCAGATATCTTGTTCTTATGGAAATATATCCCCCTGATGATGTATGTCTAGATCCTGATGTTAAACATTTTTTGATTTTTTTGCACTCAAACAATTTCTCTTTTAAAACTTTCCACATTCCATCTGCAATTTTTCCACTGAACACCTCACTCCAGTTAGTTTTACATAGTGACTGTTTTACCTCCATACAATCTGTAATTAACCTTCTCTGCATTGGGTTAGATTTGAGTTTGGCAGAATTATCTAGCAACAAATTAACCCTTATAACCCCATGATCACTGCACATCAGTGGTGGTAAAACTTGACTTGAAGTTACAGTAATTTCTTTGGGAACACAAACAATGTCTAGTATGTTTTGTCCCCTGGTATTTTTTTGTTTTAAAATCTAAAGCAATTGTTGTTCCTGAATATAAGCTGTGAATAACTTCCTTATTAACATTGTTCAATCAATGTTATTCCAGTCTGTTTCTTGTAAATTTAAACCCCCAGCTAATATTATTCTTCCCTCCTGTGTTTCATGCAAGAAATGTATGAATTCCTCTAGGTCATTTGCACTTGACTTTGGTGGTCTGTACACTCCAACAATTGCTGTATGCTCCAGGGTCATCTTTATTGTCACAGTTACACAATCTATATAGTATTGGTGTTATCACTGAGCATGCAATATTCCCAAGTCTACTAATTATCTTTAATCTCAATCATAATACCTCCATCTTATTTTTTTGTTAGAATGCCTGTTACAGTAAAAACATTTATACCTTGACATAACTGATTTCCAGTCATTGTTCTTTAACCATGTTTTTGTGGGAACATAGCAAATTTTCCAGTAAAAAAAAAACGTTATTATTAATGCTCCTTGCATTAACGACCATCAGAGATGCATCAAATGTTGCTATCTGTGAACTGTTAAATTTTCGACCTGGAAAAAATCATGCCTAGTGTTTGTCAAATACTGCAAAATATCTGCTGCAAAAATTCTCTTCTCTGATCTTGACAAATGCATACCATCCTGTCTGAACACATCTGTGCCCAAAACTAGGCTTGGATGTTCTACACATTTCCATTTTTTAAAGCAACACATTTTTTCCATGTAGGTATTTACCCAAAAAATCTTTTCATTCACAGTGACCTGACTATCCTATCTATAGGTGATTTGTGAAAAATACATCCTAACACCAGTACAAGCTATACTATCTAAGAGAGTTGTCAGTTCTCTGCTAACAGTCAGAGAATCTTTGCGGGTGACATCATTTGTACCAACATGAATAAAAACAGATCCATACTGCCTTATATTAAGGTATTCCAATGCTTCTCTCACATCTTCTATTTTGGCTCCTGGCAAGCATAACACTATTTGATGTTCATTATCATCTCTGAAAATATAAGTATCAACTCCTCTAATAATTAAATATATCTTTGCTGGCCAGCTCTGAAGAATCTTCAGCTTCTAATACAGTAATATGTGCTCTATCAATTGTTACGAAGGATAGATCTTCATCACTATTAGTCTTATTAATCCACTGTTTTCATTGTGTATTAAATTCTCATCCAGCTGGCATTGTAAATCAACAGCTTGAGCCATGTAGTCAACATCTGTTTTTTTTTTCTTCTTTTTTCTTCAGTAATGTTCTTCAGTCCTTCCACATTCAGTTTTGGTTTCATCCTTTTCACCTGCCCCTTGCCTCTTTTTTTTACTTTCTCCATTAGAAACATGATGCCCCTTTCTGTAGACTGAAGGTATTCTGATATAAAAATGTTATCATTCCCTGTAACCTGTGTTACAGGGAATGATGATATTGTGGGACAGATCATAATATAATGGCATATGTTAACCTGTATCACTAAAACATTTATATTTCTCTAATATAGCTAAGTTGGCTTTTATGTTTTTACTAAAGACGGTCTTAGTTAGTATTTTAGTTTGTAGGGCATTATTGTCCATGACATTGATTCAGTTTTACAAAAGGCTGCTTCTGTGCAGACCAAAGAGACGTTAGATCTAACCAACTGGGAGATTTCATGATTTATTAGTTAATAGCTTGTGCTACATGCCATGATGATATTGTTAGAGGGAGGATTAATAATTATTCAATATTTCAAAGGCTAGATTGTAAAGTAGAAATGTGTCTGTGGAAGTGACAGGTCTTTTTATGCTTTAACAATCATGCTCAGTATGATCTTATAGGTGAGCAGTCCTGTTTTTTAGCAGATTATGTTAGTATGATGAGAAGAAGGACCATGTTTGGCAACTGTAAAGGGTTAAAATGAAATTGCATGCGTATTCAGAAGGTTAGTATATGTGTTGCAGCACCATGGGTAGAAACATGGACAAATACTGTTGTGTTATTATTTTTTTGTGCCCGAGACAGCATTCTTTCTAATATGTCACATGACAGAAGAAAAAGTTTTGTACAGTATTTTGTTTTATTTCCTGTGCCTGTGGCAGCATTCTGCCTTTCTCACATTTTCACATGATAGAAGAAAATATTCTAAAACTCAGCAAAATTTTATAAATAAGAAAAAGAAAATAAATCTTTAATTAAACTGTGATATATTTTCATTAGATATTTAGTAAAAGACTTGAATAATAAACTGTATTATAAACTGCAATAGCTAGCATTTTTCTGTTGGATGACTAGCAATGATATGATTGATAAAGTTTATTAGTTTATTGGAGTTTTCCTATAAAAGATTATGAATTATTTTGTTTGAGGAGACATATTTTCCAGGGTTTGCTCTCTCACATGTGTTAAGTTTATTTAATAAATTAGTTTAAACCTGCCAAGCACTGAAGTTTTTTTTTTTTCCAATAATTTTTATTTTTATTTTTACATTAATAAATGTTACAAATAAAAACCATCTTACAACATGACCGTGTGCACATATATATATATATATATATATATATATATATATATATGCATACACATACATACACATATATATATATATATATATATATATATATATATATATATATATATATATATATATATATATATATACATACATACACAAATACATGCACACATATACATACACACATATACATATGTTATACATTGATGTCAAATACCACAGGATATAGGTCATACAACATATCTATTTACACTATGTACATAGATGCTTTCATTGTTAATTCCACAGTTATATAGACAGTATATACATTCGTAATATCCAAGTTATTATTTAATATCTGAACTTGTATGTGTTCTTTGGTTCCATTATAGTGTATTTCTAAGTTGCTGTGTGATGAATTATGCTAATATGATGTTAAAGGTTTGTTCCCAAATTTCTCTGGATTTCATGTTTTTGTTTCTTTTATCTATTACTATTTTATGAGCTAAAAGGTGTTGTATAGCTACTTGTTTAAAACCCTCCCAAGAGATATTTATCGTATCTAGCCATTTAAAAGCTATATATACAGTTTCATTAGTAGGAAAATTGTTAAAAGTGTATTTGCTTGTTTTCTTGGGATGTTGGGTGGGAGAATGTGTAACAGAATGAATTCCCAAGTTAATGTTGATGTTTGATAACCCGTTTTTTGTAATTGTACCTTGAGAGAGTTCCAGAGTTTATAGACACATTTACAGCTCCAAAATACATGGATTAAGTCAGCTATTTGGTCCTTACAGTGTGGGCAGAAATGTGATTTTGATGTGTTAAATTTGTGTAGGATTGCAGGTGTAAAATAAGCATTATTATTGATCATGAGCCGAGTGTATGCTAACTTTTTGAGGGGTAGAATCTTCAGTGTTAGATTGATTGCCTGGCTTATTTGCTGATGATCTATGGATGGTTTAATTTTTCTCCAGTAGTTAGAGAAGAGGAGGTCCTTCTGGTATTTGATTTCATTTATCATTTTATATGAATTGGTAATAGTTTTCTTTGTTGTGATAATAGTTTTCCAAAGCCTGCTACAAGTTTCTATGTCACTATTGGTCATAGTAATATTTTGGAGATAACTGGAACACAGTTCTTTGATTTGTCTTAGGATTATTGTGTGTGATTTAGGGAGGTTTAAGTTGGTCCTCATTTCTTGTACTGAACAGTTACCGTAGGGATAGATATCTTGGATTGTTTTATCTTTTAGTCTGGGAAAAGGGACTAAGTCCTGCATCTTATTGTTTATTTTTAAATTTGGGTTTTTATGAAGGGGTTGCAGTATTGTCATGGCATGTCTAAGGTTCAAGAATTGAAAGAGTTTTTGCACTAGGTTGATGGAATGTTTTAAGGGCTCTATAATGTTATAAGTTTGTATTTCTTTCTGCTTCAGGAATGGAAGTGCTTTGGGATTGAAACCTAGAGCTTTAATATATCTATAATATATTGTTACCCAGAGAGGAGACCAATTTTCCATTGACGGGTTATGTTCAGCTATTCTCAATATTCTGTTAGTGTTAATGATCGAGTAGTACATTTTAAAATCTGGTAGATTTAGTCCTCCTTTGCTTTTGGGGAGTGTTAATTTTGGATAGGAGATTCTGTTTTTTTTGGGTTCCCAAATATAAATTTTGCTAGGAAGGTATGAATTTGTTTGAAGAATTTATTATGTATTGTTGTCTGTAATGTCATGAATATATACATTAATCTAGGTAAAATGTTCATTTTGATTATTGATATTTTTGCCAAGAATGGTAGTTTTAGGTTGTTCCATCTTTTGCAGTCTTGCATTATAGTTTGCCATTTAAGGTTTACATTGTGTTGGTAGAAGTCTTTGTTACTCTGGAAAAATGTGATTCCCAGGTATTTAGTTTCTTCTTTAATTTTTATTGTGTTTAACAATGGTATTAGTGAGATGAGTTTGGGTGTTTTTAGGGGGAAAATATTAGTTTTATTAAGGTTTAGTCTGTAGTTAGACATAGTCGAGAAATGTTCAATTGCAGCTATTATTTTGTTTATATCTGAATTTGGTGTAGTGCAGTATATGTTCAGATCATCTGCAAATGCAGTGAGGTATATTTTGAAGTTGTGTATTGATGGAGGATTGTGATATGTATTTTGTTTAATGTATAGAAAGAGTGGTTCTAGGTATAGGTTAAACAGGAAGGGTGATAGTGGGCATCCTTGTCTTGTTCCATTTTTTATTAGGATCCTATTTGACCAAGTTTTATTTATATACAGAGATGTGTATGGGTTGCTATAGAGAGTTTGGATGATTTGAATGAAGTTATTGGGTATATTCAAGTAGGGTAGTGTTTGGAGTAAGAATTCTAGATTAACCCTATCAAATGCCTTGTGGGCATCCACTACCATTGTGTAGATGTTGATATTGTATAGGTTAGCGTAAGATATTAGTGCATCTAATGTTAATGTATTGTCACTAGTCTGTCTATGTGGTGTAAAACCGGATTGTTCTGGGGAGAGGATTTTTTCTATCAGATTTTTCATTCTCTTTGCAAGTATAGAGGTAAATATTTTAGTATCTATATTTAAGAGGGAGATGAGTCTGTAGCTGTCGGAGTTTTTGGGGTCTGTGTGTTCTTTTAATATAAATATAGTTTTAGAGGCATTAAAGTGGATATCATTTATTTTATAGTTTATTATGTAATTCAGTGTATAGTATAGTAGTTTGGCTATCAAGGGGGAAAATGCTTTGTAAAATTCTGATGCGAGTCCATCCGGACCCGGAGCCTTATGCACTTTTAAGTGTTTGATTGTTGTAATAATTTCACTGATGGATATCGGCTCAGTTAGTTTATTTTGTTGGTCTAAATTGAGTTTAGGGAATTTCAGTTTTTGAAGAAAAAGAGTTCTATCTTCCTTTGAGGTTTGTAGTATTTGTGCTCCATATATTTGAGAGTATATTTGTTCACATGTTTTAATAATGTCTTCATTTTTTGTGTAATTTTTGTCTTTGTAGTTTATTTCTGATATATTGGAAGCATTTTTGTGTTGGCAGATAATTCTGGCCAGAGCTCTAGATGGTATTTGAGCTTCTTCTGCATAAGTGGCTAACATTCTGGCTTCATAGAAAGATAGGTTCCTGGTTTTTAACATATATAGATCCCTTTGCAGTTTTAAAAGTTCTGCTTCTGTTTGGTTCTTAGGGTTATTTATTAGTTCTTTTTCAAGATGCTTTATTTTTCCTTTCAGTATATGCTCCTTTTTCAGTTGTATTTTTTTATAGTATGCTGCTTTTTTGATAAACAATCCTCTGATTTGTGCTTTGGTTGCAGCCCATTCTATGTCAGTTGGTACTTGGGAGTTAGTGATATTTGTAAGAGCTATTTTTAGTATTGCTTCTGTTTCTTTTATTACATCCATTTTGGAAAGTAAATTAGGGTTTAATGACCAATTATGACCCCTATTCTCTAAATATATCTTTTTGTCCCAGTTAATGTTCAGTGTGATTTTGGAGTGATCTGAAAAGAACCTGGTATGTATAGTTATTGTTGGGTCCATGTTAATGAATATGTCAGAGATTAAGAAGAAGTCTATTCTTGACCACATTTTGTGGCATTGTGAATAGAATGTGAATTTCCCTGTTTTATCTGCACTGTTCCCATGTTTAAAAGGGTCATATAATTTGAAATCTTGTTTGAGTTCATTAAGGGCTAATGTGGCTTGTTTATTATATGATTTGGTCAGATTAAATTTATCCTTTTCTGGGTTTTGATATGTATTCCAGTCACCTCCAATCACTAGGTAGTGATCTTTAAATTGGTTTAAGGTTGGGTATAATGACATAAAAAAGTGTTGTTGATTATTACAGGGTGCGTAAACATTAAGTACCATTATAGGTTTTGGTATTGTAGGACTATTAAATGTTACATAGCACCATCTTTCCTCCTTGTCAGCTTTATTTTAACTTAATTATTAATTTATTTTAGCTTAAGTTTTATTTATTCATAGTTTCAACCTGAACACAATGTATACTGTATCCATCACTATGGCTTTCTTGCTTGTGTAGTGGGAAAGAGCACAACTTTGAAAGTTAATTTTAGTTAAGTATTTTGGTAGTAGCTCAGCATGTTGATTGAAGGTAATGTATTTGATCTAGTTCTTTGCCCAGGTATGGTAATTTTGATTTGTGAAATAAGTTATGGTTAATGCTGAAGAATCAGAAACAGTAAGTGGGGTGCAGTATTTGCTTTTTGTTGTCACCAAATACCATGACAGTAGATGTTTGAAAGTTGATGGATTATTTATCTATTAGCTTAGTACATACGATGATCTTTGTCTTCCATCCATCCATCGTCAACCTCTTTTCCTATTTTGCACATGGGGTTGGGGTGTCACTTCAGCAGTGACAATCATCTCAAGCCAAGGTTTACACCGCTTGGGTGGCTACCCTGCCATGGTAGTTCATTCATACCAGTCACTCACATGCACACAAACACCTATGGCCAATTTAGAGTGCCCAATTCACTTACTGCATATCTTTGGAATGTGGGAGGAAAGCGGAGCACCCGGAAGAAACCCACATGATTGCAGGGAGGACATGCAGACTCTCACAGAAGGCACTTCAGCCGAGAATTGAACCAGAGAACCTCTTGCTGTGAGGTGACAACTCTAACTGCTACACCACAACGACCACACCTTTGTTTGTCCTATAGAGACAATCTTATCTACATATAAGGGTGCAGAAGATGTATGACAGAAGATTCCAGGGGAGTCTTATTAATGAATGATGAAAAAAAAAACAGTAGACCTAGTCCTGACCCTCAGGGTATATCTTTTAAAAGCATGCCAACATTTGAGTGAATTTGCACTTAATATGTGGCCACAAAGCAGATTATTTGCTTGCTGTATCAAGACTCGGTGCATGTGTGCACCCATACATATGGCACTAATTTGCTGTTATGGATGTATGACTGTAAGGCCAAGCAATAAACCTAACTGCCTTCGGGATGATGATATTGTTGACTTTTCATCCATGGGAATTGAGAAAGCTGAATGAGTAACATGAAGTCTGACTCTCAGTAGGTAAAATGATAAAAGACTTTGAAAAATACTGCCCAAATCCAGTAGGTTAGCAGAATCAAGTAATTGTTGTAAGAAAGTCCTATATTGCACAGCTTATAAACAAAAGATTTGTGTCTAGATCTAGGGATGTCATTGTCTTCCTTTATTTGGCCCTCATCAGGCCAAGCATTGAATATAATGCCCCTTTTGCATGTATCTGTCCAGACACATGCAACAACTGGAATGCTCACAGAGGTAACTTACTAAGAAAATACATGGCCTAAACATGTCCTACTTGGACTGACTCAAAGCCCGTTCACTATACTCTGCATCCTACAGACTGCTATGAAGTCACCTGTGTCTGGCATACAAGGCATCCTCTGGTCCATTACTAATGAATTTACTGCACACCAGCAAGTCAAATGGCATCAGAAATACTCTGCCTAGGGATCTAAGCCTCTTCTGCAATATCAACAGAATGGTTTGGAAGGATATGTATGTCTGGCAGGGGATGTCGCTGTTGTGGAAAAGAATTCCCAGCCTCATAAAACAAAGTTCATCCTTGTCATTTTCAAACACAACTTAGATGTTTGTATGGGAAACAGAAAATCTACCCCAAGACAGCCCCGTACTACTAATTGACAGAGGCAGCTACTAAATGTTTTGGTGGATGCATGGGTCCCCTCAAATTATCTATACTAATTAGGGATAATATATAATTATCGACCATGGAATGGTTAAAGGCAATCTGTATCCAAATGGTAAAGGTTAAAATGGCCTGCAAGGGCAGTTAGGCTGTTACTTGCCTATGAACTTATAAAATAAGTACACTGAGTAAAAAGTTTTAGGATTTAAGGAGGTTAGCCATTCTGATAAGCAGGGAGGCAGACTCATGTCCAAATGCAGCAAATTTTAATGGAAAATGAGCAGGATAAGGTGGGTGAAGAAGTACATTTACTAATGTCATAAATGTTGGATTATTACTTTGTTCCAGTACAGTGATATTTTCAGAATTATTATACCATTAATCAATTAACCACTTGTTCAGAAAAAGAACTATCTAAACAATCACAATCAGGTAACCAATTATATTGCACTTTATTAATAATTAACTTGTCCAGTTTTAAATTAATCAAATAACCAATAATTGTATTATCCACTTAATTAACCAATCAGTATTTTTTCAGATCAATTAAGTAAATAGTCAACTACTCAGTTATACAGTTAGATAATTATTCACTTTAACTGTTCAAATAATCCATGTAACCAATTATTTAGTTTTATTTAATAAATATTAATGATATTAACTTACATCAATGTCTGACTTTTTCAAAATATTCTTTCCACTGCTTGAACGTATGCCCACAATCCATTGTAATGGAATTTTGGCATGTTTTGACTTTTCTAATTAGATTATTCAAAGCAGGAAATACAGAACTGCAAGGTAATTGTGTGTATTAATAGCAGCTTATTTAAGGAGCCGTAGACATTTTTTTTTTACAGAAAATTGGTCTGGAAGCCTCACATAACTGGGAATTATTACCTTCCCTTTAAACATTTTGAGACTATATCATCTTGGGTGCAAAGGGAGGATTTTTTTTTTGTTTTGTTTATTTTGTTATAGATGACCTTTCTGATTTTCTGACAGCTGATATTATATTATGCAACCTATGAAAAGTGAAAGGATATTTACCTGCTGTGCTCAGACCTGTCTGAATCACCTGCACAGTATTTCTGCTAGCTGAAGCAAGAGGCTTCTCATACTTTTTTTGAAAATACATATTGTTAACTGGATATTAGTGCCACAAATTGACTTTGACTATCTAGGGTACTGGTGTACTCAAACCACAACATGGCTTGGTTTTGGTTACATAAAAAGCTTTGCTAGAACACACACAATCTTAACTGTATCTCTTAATATAATTCTGAGGCATGGGCATATAGAAACGATGAGAGACCAGGAAACATACAACATGAAAATTAGAACGTGGACTTGCAATTTTGCAGAATGAATTCTACCATCATTATCATGTGCAATGTATCCTCTAGTAAAATACAGAATTTAACATCTGTTTGTAATGATGTTACATTCTCTTTACGGGAAAAATAAATTAACTTTTTCCAGTGCAGTTGTATTGGTTTGGTACATACATAAAAGCTAATTTAGGCCACATTTAAGTTATATATTTTGTTTAGCAGCCAGTATCTCATAGTGATTTCCTAATAATGAAACTTACTTTAACTGATTTTATTTTAGTTCTGTTTTGATTTAATTATGTATAGTGCATTCCTCTTGTCTGACCTGTCTGCTATTTTTCTGATTGCGCAATTGCTTTTCCTTAAATATTTCTTTGTCTGGATCAATGCACCGACCTGGTTGACAAACTGAAATAATTAGATTAAATAAATAAGACTTACTAGCCTGTCTTCTAATTTGCAGGTAGAGCCTAAAAGGTTGCACACTGCTGTAGAATTATGCAGTTGTAAATGACACCATCGTGTTCATAGGTGTGTACTAGGCTAATGGCCCTGGAGCCTTTACAAGCCTAGCCCATAGAAGTGACCTGGCATCATGCCAACCGACATTAGTTCCCAGTGCCTCTATCAAGTAGCGCCACTGGAGTGATCCTCGGGGTAAACTTTCTATTACCCATCCATTCATCAAGATTTCTCTTGAAGATGGACAGCGAGGTGCTCTTCTTGAAATGTATGGGAAGTCTGTTCCAGAACATGGGCAGTCTCTGGGTGATGAACCTGTCCCTCCAGCCTGTTCTGTTGATTGTGCTAATGAGGGGGACGTCTCTGGAGTGTGTGGTTTGGAGGGATTGGGATTTCTTTAGATTTAGCATTTCTAACAGAGCTGGTTCAGACATGGCTTTGTAAGTCAAGCATAGATCACCTCTAAGTAAGCAATATGAGACAGAATAGTTGTTGTCTTTTGAGTCTGTCCATGCAGGACATGTGTTTAATGCTTTGGATTCCCTTTGTGAGGTACTTCTGTGGCCTCTCCAGCTGTTGCAGGTGTCTAGTGAAATAGATGCCAAATGGGGCATTATACTCTATGATTGGTCTATTGAGGGAAGAGTAGAGAGAGATGACCTCTTTCGTCCTGGATGCAAAACCCTTGGTAATGAGATGTGCCACATGGAAGGACTTTCTTATCACAGAGGCAATGTGGTGGTCGAAGGAGAGGTTGCTGTCAACCTGCATCCCCAGATCTCTCATAACGCCTTCAGTGTTCAGTGGGCCCCCATTGATGTGATAATTAGTGGGAACTGTGTTTTTACCAAAAGGAATGACGACGCATTTTTTGGCATTAAGCTTAAGACCATGGTTTCAACACCAGTCATTGGTCTCAGTGAGGCCTTTCTGTAGGATGTCTGCATCACCTGAGTCAGTAATGGCTCCCAGCTTGCAGTTGTCTGTGAACTTGGTCAGCCAGAGTCCCTTTGTATTGGCCTGGACTTCTGAGAAGTAGATGCCGAACAGGAGAGGACCCAGGCCCTATCCCTGTGGGACTCCACTCGTGACTGGTCAGCAGTCTAACTTGGAGTCTGCTACTTTCACACTGTGTGCTCTATCTGTGAGCCAATTTACAACCCACCAAGTGATATAGGGGTTGATGCCTAGTTTTGTGAGTTTATCAATAATTCCTGAGTGAGGAATGGTATCAAAGGCCTTGGCCAGATCGAGGTAGGTTGTATGCACTGCCTTACCTTCATCCACAGCCCTGGTGACTGACTCAAAGAAGTCAACCAGGTTGAGCAGGCATGATCTCCCTTTCATAAAGCCAAATTATGTGGGGTCTAGAGTTTGGAAATTTCCTATATCTTAGTTAATCAGGTCCATGATGATGATGTGCTCCATAGCTTTATATATCAGACTTGTCAGGCTAATGGGGTGATAATTCCCAGGGTTTGTAGTCGCTCCCCATTTATGGAAAGGGATGACTGTAGCAGTGAGCCATTCAATAGGGACAAAGCCTGAGGTGAGGTTGTGACTGAACAGGGCACACAGATCTGGTGCCAGTTTGCTTTGTAGTTCATGTAGAACACAGCCAGGGATATTATTGGGCCCCATGGAAGCTGTATTCTTGGCCTTGGACAATGCAGCTTTAACCTGTGCTGCAGTAATGCTGGGTGCCTGGCATTCTTCTGGTATTGTGATTGGTCCTTTAGGGAGGGAGGGAGAGAGGGGGTAAAGTTGGCACTGAATCTGTCAGCCAGTATGTTGGCAATATTTGTTGGCTCAGTATAGGAGGTACCATTGTGCAGTAACTCAGAGCAAATCTGGGTATTGCCGTGGAGGTTCTTGATATAGCTATAGAAGGCTTTGTGATTGTTTTAATGTCTGCCGCAATTCTTCCTTCATAGCTGGCTTTACAGGATTTGATGAGGGATCTCGACTTTTTTGTTGAGGCTAATAAGGGAGTTTTGGCAGTCTTGGGATTTCACCTTTTTCTGCAACAGTTTCTTCCTTCTGTTGTAGAGTTTATTAATGGCAGGGAACCACCAGATTGGCTTCCTATTTTTTGGAGGAGAGCATCATGGTTCTATTAGGTATGGCTAGTTCCATGCATTTGTGTAAATGTTTGTACAGTGCACTGGTGTATGATTTGGCAATCAGGCAGCTATTTTCCATTGGCATGGGTGCTGTGAAGTTAGCCACCTCTGTTTTTAGGAGTCCAAAGTTAGCTTTGGCGAAGTTTTTCAAGGTGGTTACCTTTGTGGGGGTGTGGGTGAGATGTGGGTTTCTGTGGCGATTAGTTTATGGTCGGATCTGACCAGGGAGGGATTGACTAATGGTGTAGAGCAACGGTTGCCATTGTTAGTAATATCCAGGACAAGGATGTTGCTTCCTCTAGTGGGGATCAGAATGAGCTGGTCCAGGGCATTGGAACTGATGAATTCCAGGAAGCGTTGGGCCAGTGCATTGGTGCTTGAGTAATTTTCCAAGTTGATGGAGAGGTAGTTGAAGTCTCCTAGTAAGAGAGTATTGGATTGGATCTTGATAGATTCCAGGGTGCTTAGGAACATGGAGTGAGAGTCTAGGGACATGGTTGGGGACCAATAGCAGGCTATGACCTTGATTGCCATCTTACCCAATGTTAGTTGTACCTGAAGTATCTCAGATGTGTTATGCTGGGCTACTAGTCTAGAGGTGTGCATATCCTTTATGAATACAAAGACACCACTGCCTTTGGAGTTTTGGTCCATGTTTCAGGGCCAAAAGGTGTGAAATGAGTTAAAGCTTGGTAGCGCAGGGGTGCTGTCTGACGCTTTAAACCAGGTCTCTGTTACAGCACAAATGTCCATGTTCTCCATTTTGAGGAGTGCTTTGAGTAAGTGCATCTTGGGATTCAGACTAATAGCTTTGAGCAGCATGATCCTCAGATTGCATTTATTTATAGCTGTCACAGTGGAAATTTGGTTTTTGGAACACTGCCTAAAAAAGGCACTATAGGGGTGGCAAGAGCCTTAGCCAGTACCCGGAAACCCAGGGGTGACAGATGCAGGCCATCTCTGGCAAAGCATCGAGTTCTGTCAATCATGCCATCCCAAGCAGACAGATTTCCTGATCCCCTTAGAATAACACCGGAAACTTAGAAAATTGTTGGTTTTGTTTGTTCTGCGGTATCATTCTGGGTGATGGTAGGATACTGCTCAGGGCTAGTGTCATACCTGCCTGGGCCACATAATTTGAGAACTCCATGATGCCTCTTTTCAAGTAGTCCAGGGAGGTGTGTCTCAGGTTATTCACATCCACATGCACAATGACAGAGTCATACTTATACTGGTTGTGGAGTGACCTGAGTGCGTGTGTTGTGTGTCAGATTCTGGCATCTGATAGAGAGCTGACTGTTACTTTTTCCTTATTCAACCTAGTGAGTGGGACATCTGTGTGCCTCACTATTGTGTCACCTATGATTAGTGTATTAGGCAAGGTGTTTAGCCTTAGGGGCTTAGGTTGAGGGGCACACTGTGGAGGAGAGCTGTGTGTCCTGTGGTTTGTGCTGTGTTGTGGTGGTCAAGGGAGTTTCTGTCTTGGAGGTCTGTGCTGTTTGGGTAAATTTCTATTGAGAGCCTCTGCGAAGGTGGGTGTGTGGTTTGTGTTTTTATGTGAGAGCTGTGATAGTGGGTCTTCTGGAGGTCTGTGTGTTCCATGTCGTGTGGTGCAGGTGTTGACCTCCACCTCTTGACCAACTAGTGCAATCTTGGCTGGAGAGCGCATAGCTTCCAATTTGGTGATACAAGTCCATCTCTCACAAGTCTGAGTGTTGGGAGGTAAGAGGAGAGGGTTGTCTGTATACATGAGGCAGTTGCTATACTGCCTCAGAATGGCCAAGTGTACCAGGTTAATAGGAGAAAGCACAGGGAACTGCCGTTTAATCATGCCAGGAGGGTTGGTCATAACTACTAAGTATTGGAGCTATTTCTGTGAAGAATGACTAGTGTTGATACCACTTAGGTGTGCTACAATAATTGCTACAAAAACCTGTTGAAGTTCAAAGCAATTAAGGTATTTGAAGTGCAAGAGAGAAAGAACTAGCCAGATCTAAGGGAAAAACTGAAGAGCAGGCTTTCTGGCACCAGTAATATTTTGCTGCTGCACTGAGCTTAAAGAAGTGCAAATGTGGGTTTTTAAACCAGAAAGTTGAAAGGGATGGAAAAACTGACCAAATGGCCAATAAACTACAATTTCTGGGCCAGAAACCACTCCTCGTGTGGTAGATAAGCTACCTAGTGCTTACCACTCCCACTGATAAGCTGGAAGGCTTCCCTCCAACACAGAAACACTTGGTGGGACTCAGAAGTTTGCAAAGAGTCCTGGATACAGCAAATCTGTATCTGGACTAGACTAGTTACAGGAAAGGCAGAAAACAAGCTTAGAACTTTTTTAATTTTTTTTTTTTTATGGAAAAGGAGCTACAACTGCAGTAAAAACAATTCAAATGTAGTGCAAACTAGCACACTTGAGTGTGTAGCAATTCTGAAGCAAATACAGTTTAAATAAATGCAATTAAATTAAAAAAATGACTAAAAACAAGTACAGAAAGCAGTAAATTAGGAAAAAGTCAAGATGGAGGCACTTGAGTATCAGAAAACAATGCCAGCAAATGTATAAATAATTCAGTCAAACAAAACTTAAGACAGTGCAGAACACTGAACAGTTAAAAAGTGTCAAAAATATGCTTATCAGCTCCCTATTTCCCGATTGAGAAGCACACTCAGTCAGAACACAAGGAGATTGTAGCAATGATAGATTCTAGCAGTGTCTTTTTTTTTTTTTTTTAGTAAAGTGAAAAGGTTTAATAGGTAACTATGCTTAGGTTCTCTAAGAAGAAAAAGGGGACATAAATAAACACTGATTAGTTGTAGAGGAGTATTAATGTTGGTAAGTCCGTAGATATAGTCACTTTATGGAACCTACAGCAGTCACTTTTCCCCTGTGTTGTATATGTATGGTGTCATACAGTTTGTCAAGCTGCACTTAGATGAAAAGTTGATTTGCTGTGTTACATCGAAGTCTGTTTTAGTGATGTATACAGTTGCTCTCTAGCGTGCAACTTGTTTGCTTTTAGCAGTGTAAGTGAATTTGTTTTCTCTCCTTACACTACAAATAAGTTATGACAGTGTCTGTTTCCCCTACATTTGCAGAAAATGGGATAAGGAAGTTTGCCCATTTCTCCACTGTTGTGTGATCTCAAGTTTGGTATATAGTGGGGGGTTGGTAGTGCAGCCCCTCATGTGAGGAGTGCAGGACTGCTTGTCCCCCTTGCAAAAACACGGCAGTTACATTTTCTGTGCATTGGATGGATTAGAGAGGCAGAATAGAGTCCAGTGTAATTAGTTTCACAAAATTAATTAATCAAGTGCAGAAAGATTATTCAATGTAGATTATATATACTGGTTTTGTTCAAGTAAATGGTAGATCTAACTAGATGATTGGGAAACTGCTAGGAAGCCTGGAGCTCAGAATTTGTAGAGCTGAGGTCAGAGATAGTAGTGGATAATGGCAGTAGTAAGAATGAGTTAGATTTACAGTACAGTGGTAGACCAAAGTGATTATAAGAAGCAAAATTAAATGCAACCTGGACTTCAAATGGATCTTAAAAGTTTTATAAGTAACTGTGGTGTATACTGCAGCAGCAATTATGTGATGTGCGATGAAAAGAATGGAAACAGTATGCTTGAAAGCACTACCTGTTTGTCAGACTATACAGCCGGAAAACATAAATGTGACAAACCATGCTGTTACCAAAGAAAGGCTATTAATACTGAGCTACAATGTCCATTGAAGCATATAAAGGGATTATAATTGATACTGTCAAACTAGTGCCAGTAATATAAAAGATGAGTACAGAGAGTAGGAGGTACTAATATTCAAGAAGTTATTGTGTGCGTTAGTTCATATGTTGGTACTAGGCTATCCGACCCTAGGGCCTATACAAGCCTAGCCATAACAATTCCCTGGATATTTCTTCCCACAATATTTACTTCCCTGGACCCCTGTCTAGCAGGATGACTAACATGATCCCCAGGGTGAATTTCCCATCTCCCATCCAATCATCAAGGTTCCTTTTGAGGAGAGCCAAGGAGGCTCTCTGCTTGACATGTATGGGCAGTCTATTCCAGAGTATGGGGAGTCTCTGGGTCAGGAACCTATCCCTCCAGCATGTTTTGTTCATTGTGATGACAAGGTTTAGATCCCTGGAGCGTGTGGCTCTGAGGAATTGGGATTTCTTTAAGTGGAGCATGTCCAACAGCTCAGGGTTTGACATGGCTTGTATGTTAAGCAGAGATCGCCTCTGAGTAGATGATATGCGACAGAGTATAGCTGGAGGTTTTTTAGAAGGTCAGCATATGGCATCTGCTTTAGGCCTGTAATTCTTTTAGTGAGGTATTTCTGCGGCCTTTCCAGCTGTTGCAGATGTCTTGTGAAGTGCATACCAAATGGGGCGTTATACTCTATAATGGGTCTAATGAGGGATAAGTACAGTGGGACAATGACCTCCTTTTTCTGGATGAAAAGCCCTTAGTGATGAGGTGTGCCACATAGAAGGATTTCCTGACTGTTGTGGCAATGTGGTTATCGAAGATGAGACCACTGTCCACCTGTGTCCCTAAGTCTCTTATCACACTTTCAGTGTTTAGTGTACTGCCACCTGTGTGGTAATTCATGGGTACATGTTTTTTCCCAAATGGGATAACTATACATTTCTTGGCATTAAGCTTGAGCTCATGGTTCTGACACCAAACATCTGTTTCTGTAAAGCCCTTTTGTAGAATATCCACATCATTTGGGGATTCAGTAATGGCTCCCAGTTTGCAGTCATCTGCAAACTTTGTTAGCTAGAGTCCCTTAGTGTTGGCCTGTACTTCAGAGAAGTAGATGCCAAACAAGTGCGGTCCCAGGACTGAACCCTGAGGTACTCCACTAGTCACTTGTCTGGAGCTGGATTTGGAGTCGGCTACTTTTACAGTCTGTGTTCTGCCAGTAAACCAGCTGGCAACCCATCGAGTGACATAGGGATTTATGCCCAGCTTAGTAAGTTTATCTATGATTCCAGAGTGGGGGATGGTGCCGAAGGCCTTGGCAAGGTCCAGATAGGCTGTGTGGACCGCCTTACCCTCGTCCACAGCTCTGGAGACTGATTAGAAGTCAATCAGGTTCAGGAGACAAGGTCGGCCCTTCATGAACCCAAACTGGGTGGGGTCCAGTGTTTGAAGGTTGCCAATGTCTTTGTTTATAAGTTCCATGATAATACGTTCCATGCCCTTGCAGATCAGGCTTGTCAGACTGATGGAACGGTAGTTCCCGGGATCCAAGGTGGATCCCCCCTTGTGGAGTGGGATAACTGTAGCTGTGCGCCACTCAGTGGGCACGAAGCCTGAGGTGAGGCTATGATTAAAAATGACACTTAGGTGAGCTGCCAGTTTATTTTGTAGTTCATGTAGTACACATCCCGGGATGTCATCTGGTCCCATGGATGCTGTATTCTTAGCTTTAGAGAGTGCAGTTCCTACCTGTGTGGCCATGATTACTGGAATTTGGCAATCTTTTGGTATTGTGATGGGCCCTTTAGGGGGTTAGAGGGCGGTTAGTTGGCACTAAATTGATCTGCCAGGATATTGGCAATATCCTTGGGATCAGTATATTTAATGCCATTCTGTTGTAGCTCAGAGCAGATCTGAGCATTCCCATTTAGATTCTTGACATAACTATAGAATGCCTTGTGGTTGTCTTTGGAATCTTTGGGAATTTTATTTTTGTAACTAGCTTTTGAGGATTTTATGAGGGATCTCAGCTTCTTTCTGAGGGTGGTAAGGGAGTTTTTTGCATCCTAGGATTTTTCTCTTTTCTGCAACAGTTTATTCCTTCTGTTGTATAGTTTGTTTATAGCAGGGGACCACCAGATTGGCTTCCTTTTTTGGAGGAGAGCATCTTGGTTCTATTTGGGATGGCACGATTCATGCATGAGTGGATATGCTCGTACAGTGCCTTAGTGTAGGATTCAGCAGTTGAACTTTCAGATCCCGTCTGCATGGGTGCCATGAAGTTTGTCACTTCTGACTTGAGTAGCATGAAGTTGGCTTTGGAGAAGTTTTTTTATAGAGGTTTCCTTACTGGGGGGTGGGGGTGGGATGTGGATGTCAAGGGTGATTTGCTTATGGTCAGATCTGACCAATGAGGGGGTGACCACTGGTGTGAACATCTATCTCGCATGTTGGTAATGACCAGGTCTAGGATATTGGAGCCCCTGATGGGACAATGGATTATTTGATCCAGGGCACTGGAATTTATGAATTTGAAGAACCGTTGGGAAAAGGTGTTGGTACCCGAGTAGTTTTCCCAGTATTAGGGTGTTTGGTTGTATCTTAATATTTTCCAGTATGTTTAGAAAGGTGTAGTGAGAATCTTGGGTCATGATGGGGGATCTGTAGCAAGCTACAATTTGGATTGCAGTCTTACCTAGTGTTAGTTGCACCTGGAGAATTTCAAATGCATTGTGTTGGGCAACTAGCCTGGAGGTGTGAATATCCTTGGTGAATATGGACACTCCTCCACCTTTAGTGTTTTGGTCTTGGTTTGGTGGCCGAAAAATGTAGTAAGAGTTGTAGCTTGGTATTGCAGGGGTGCTCTCTGGAGCCTTGAACCAGGTCTCAGTTACTGCACAGATATCGATGTTCTCCATTTTTAGGAGTGCCTCGAGAGAGTGCATTTTGAGGTTTAGACTTCTAGCATTGAGTAGCATTACCTTCAGATTTTGTATGCTTGTATCTGTTATGGTGGTGATTTTGTCCTTTGAAGGTCTAGTCCTAGTTCTAATAAGGATGAAAGGGAGCTTGTACGGTGGTTGAAGAACATGCAGTGTCTTCTTGCTGCAAGTTTTTTTTTAATTAAAAATCTGATGGTCAGATATATAATATGACTTGTACACTTACACTAGGCTTTCAGTTACTTGTTCAATTATTCTGTAATGCAGTTTGGGAGTAAAGCAATTGTCCAGTCATTTTCCGGAAAAACAATAAATAAAAGCTCTGTGTTAGTGCTCATTGAATCAAAATGATGTAATACCACAACCATTACTTGCTAGGAAGAGCACACTTTGCAACTCAGTACTCTGTAGAAATGCAAAACAACTACATACCGTGCAAATACAGTTCCAGAAATGCATAATGCCATATAATGGAGTTCAGAAATGTTATACATACAGATGAGCCATCCAACACCACCACTACCACCTCCAAGTACAGATGCTGTCAGTGTTCCTTTTTAAACCATTCCATCTTTGTCAATATGTCACATATATGGTGCACATTTGTTTACATCATTGCATGATTCCACTGAGCAAATGATTTACACAGTCATTGCTTTGTGAATCCCTATGATTCAAGGCCACGTGGCATGCATCAATGTTATAAACAAGTTAAAGAAGGCATATGCTTTGAGACTGAACATGTTAAAACATGGGTCTTAATATGACATTCCACATAATGGATACTGTCTGACAGATTTTTCTTGTTAATCACATTTATTAAAATGGAGGAATAGGAAGAACTTTTCAGAGCTAAGAGCACCATAACTAGCTGCATATGTGAAAGATATGCCCACAACATATATCACTGGGTAGCTTAGTTTCAAGCATTCTCTTCCCACTTCTGACATGTTTTAAGCATTGATATGTCGCTTCACATACTACTGTGTCATTGTGCTGGAACATTGCACATGCCACCTAATGTGTATTTAATTAGGTGCTTGCATGCAAGCACATCGCAAAACAGCAGCAGCTCATCATTATGCCAACTCAAATAGTGAAAACAATAAATAAAAATAAGAACAAGATAAAATTAAAAATTTAATGCCGGGAATCTCTTTCTCTGGATTTAAACACAGTTCTTAAGCTAAAAAAATTCAGGAACCTCCTCAAACAGGACTGTGTCTCACTCAATCCTGCAGATGGAAGGCAGTGAGTTCCACTGTGTCAAGCCTGATAAATAAAGAAATAGCATCCCAATGTTAGCTCTAGGTTCCATTCAATTACTCTCACACCTTTTTGAATGTTGGTGCTGTTTATGTGCTCCAGATCATGTTACAGTAAGAATCGTCAGATTGTTTTTTTCAAATCAGTGTGATTCGATTTCATGTGTATTCAAATCTTTTTAATTCAAACAGTTTTACCAGTATGTCAAGCATTCAAACTTCTGATACAGGTACTTTGAATGTTTGACATAGACACTCTCTCTCTAAACACACACACACACACACACATCTATATATATATATATATATATATATATATATATATATATACGTACACACATAGATCTATATATGTGTGCGTGTGCGTGCGTGTGTGTGCGTGTGTGTGTGGGTCTACCTGAAAATGCCGAAATCTTGAAACACCGACGATGAGACCATGAGAACACCAACACCAGAAGATCGACAACGGAGAAGACCGACAGTTGAGAATCCCGATGCTGAGAACATCGACATGTAAAGGTAAGTGTGCGATAGGGATGGACGTTAGGGTCAGGGTGTGGGTAAGGTAAGTGTGTGATAGCGACAGTCTGTAGGGTTAGGGGCGGGTTAAGTGAGTTAAGGTTAGGGCGCAGGTCAGGTGAGTGTGCGATAGTGACAGACGTTAGGGATAGGGGCGGGTTAGGGTGTGGGTTAGATGAGTGTACGATAGTGATGGACCTTAGGGTTTGGGTTAAGGTTAGTGCATAGATAGTTGTGTATGTACGGTTCAGTGTAGGTTTGTAAGGTTTTTGGTGTGCTTGTGTTGTGTGTGTGTGTGCTTTTTGGACAGGGGATTTGTTTTGTTTGTTGAGTGTCGGGATTGTGGTTTGTCGGGTATGTGACGTTTCGTGTTTCTGAACTTTTGGTTTTGTAGTGTCGGTGTTTTAGCATATCGGTGTTGTCAGGTAGACCTGTGTGTGTATATGTATAGAGATATATATGTGTATATTGTATACACACATACGCGTACACCCACACATTTATGGATTATCATTTATCGACTGCACTTTTTATTGAGTACATGTATGGTCAAGTAATGCAGATATTAAAAGCAGAGAGAAAAATTTCAGATGATAAGCGTGAATTTTGGATGTTTATACTAAAACATTTGGCTTTTCGATATACTAAGTTTAAGTTTTGGCGGGCAGGAATGTCGGGGAGTGTTTGTAGATTAGGATTAGGGTAAGTGCCAGGTAAGGGGAGAGATATGTGTTTCTGATGTGGGTCTGAGTGTCTTGTGTAGTGTTAATGTTACAGAAAAGGGTTTTTCTAAGGTAAGATACAGGGTTGGTTTTAGGGGGTAGCACATTTTAGTAAGGTGTAGCAGGTGGCAAAACCTTAGGAAAATAACTTTCTGTAACACTACCACTATTCATATAAATTACATCTGAAGTTAGTGGTAGGGTTTTGTTAACAGATTGTAAAGGGAAACAGTTTTACTTTTGTTATCGTTTGTTTTGATGTTTTAGTTTAATAGGTTTAGGTTTCTCACTTTCTAATTTCTCCATATCTTTTGGGTTTCTAATACCATGACAGGAATGGACTCCATTCCTAAGTCAAAGTATAATTAAAGTTCATGAAATGAATATAGTTTCACTCTTTGATGTCAGCCAAAAGTGCTCTTCTCAGCATCCACAATGTGTCCAGTAATGCCTGGCATATCTAAATATGATTGTAGACTCTTTTTTACAAGACCCGTTGCTCCTACTACTATTGGAACTGTCTGGGTATCTTTCTTCATCATTGCTCTCGTTTCTGCTTGCAAATCCTGATATTTTATAACTTTGTGACTCTCTGTATGCATGATACTGTAGGCACTGGGTGTGGCAATTTCAATGATCAATGCTACTTTTGTCTTCTTTTCTTGGACCACTATATCTGGTTTTCTAGCATCTATCTTTTGAACTGTTGGTAATGGGTGATCCCATGTAACATAAACTTCATCATTTTCTGTGATGCTTTGTGACTGATGTTTCCAGTGTTTTTCAGTCACTTCAGTACCATAATGTTTGCACAATCCCCAGTGCAACACTCTTGCCACATTATTATGCCTTTCAGTATACAGTCCTTCTGCCATTAGTTTGTCGCCACCAGCAATGAGGTGTGCAAGTGTTTCCAATTCTGTTTTGCAAAACCTACATTTGTCTGTTTCTCCCACATGTTCAATGGACTTTGTAAACCAACATGTACATAGCCCACCATCTTGTGCCGCCAATATTATCATCTCTTGGTTTAAATTTGCCTCTCCTTTACTATTCCTGCAATTGTTCCTGATCAACATGAGGTTCTTCCAGACATTTTCTGTACTTGCAACTATATTTATGCATTTTCCACATTTCTTGCCTTCTCATCTGGTCCTTTGCCTTATATTCCTTTTTTTTTGTTTTTTGGCACATTCATTTGCCACCTGATTTTTATCTCCTGGTTTCATTTCCATTCCTGCTTGATGCTGATATGCTTCTGCTAGATTAAGCAGAGAAGTCTTCTTAGATTTATTCTCCTCATGTTTCAAAACTTTCCCTATGTTTGGGTCTTGTGAGGTCAACAGCTATGTGTGAAGTCCCACAATTGCAGATCTATACATGTAATCAATTTCAAGGAGGCCCATCCCTCCTTCAGAATGGGGAATATATAATCTTGGTTTGCACTTATTTTTATAAATCACTTGGTGAGCATGAAGAATCCTTCTTGTTTTCCTATCTAATCTATCCAACATGTTTTGCGGCCACTCGGTTTGCCAATTGCGGTCAATCACTCCAAAGCTGTAAGTTAGGATAGGAAGAGTAAACTGGTTTATAGCTTGGATTTTGTTCCTAGATGTCAGTGCTGTTTTCAGGATTAATTTAAGTCTTCTGAAATATTCCTTACTAAGTTTTATTTGCATTTGTTTGTGTTTTGTTGTTGATCCTTCATCAGTTCCCAAATATTTATACACTCCTTCTTGCTCAAGTTCTTTTATAGACATTCTTGTCCCAAACTGATGTTTTCCTGGTGTTGCAGTTTTCCTGCTTTAAAGGTTGCTTTTGCACATTTATCAAGACCAAATGGCATTCTTATATCATCTGAATAAGTTTTGGCAACTTGCAATTGTGCTTTCAGTTCGTCATCTGATGAGCTATACAGTTTTAATTAATCGACAAAGAGAAGATAAGTCTCTACATTTTGTTTTCTAGGAGCCAAATTATAGCCATGGCCTAAGCTGTTAAGTAGGCAGCTTAATGGGTTAAGGGAAAGGCAGAATAGCAGTGGTGACAGAGTCACCCTGGAATACCCCCCTTTGAATTTTTATGTCTGGGATAATAATTTGTCTTTTATCATGGCTTAATTGCAAAGTGGTCTTCCACTGTTTCCTGGTCACTGTAATGTATTCGATCAGTGTAGAATACATCTTGTGGTAGAACTTTATCAGTTATTAATTTAAGTGTACAGTAATATATCCTACTTCTGTTATATCGCATGGATCTCTATGAACAGTCCTAATTACTGTGTTCATTTGTTTTATCAGACTTTTGACTGTTTGAGTTTTATTAACCTTCTGCAGTCTATTTATTTCATTTATCTTGATATACTTGTCTATGTCTATTAAATCAAGCAGCTCTTCTCTTAGCTCATTTTCTTCCAAACTGAGGACACATCCCTTGTTTTCCATTTCCTGCAGGCAATCCATAGAAGGTTCTATAGCAGCTTCCTGTGGCACATTCTCTTCAGTTTCATCCTGTGCCATCCGTTGCTCTGTCATATGGGAACTCACTGGCCTAGCACTTCTCAACATTGACTGCATCAGAGTTTCCATAGTTTCCTGTTCCTTCCCTTTCTGTCTAGCTTCATGTGAACATTTATACTGGTTTCCTGTGGAAGGCTCCAAAATATCTTCATATGGTGCCTGACCAATTGCTTCCTGTTCCACTGGTTTCCCCTTAATTTGGATATCCATTGCTCTATTTTGTTGTGGTGCTTTCTGAATTGGATTTTTTACACTGAATCTTTCACTTTGCAGTACTCCATAACCTCAGTTTCTATTTCTTTAACTTCACCATTACTAATCTCCTTTTCCTCTTTGTCTTCTTATTTTTTGTATTGTAAAGTTGTTCATGCCTGTATTTCTCTTCAAATATCTTTGATGCGGCTCTTTTTATATTGGTTAGTTTTGCTTTCTCCTTTGCATAAACATTACACCATATTAAATCTCTCTTTCTTTACCATGTCCATATTTCTTCTTCAGATGTTTCCTGATCATGTTTGTCCCTACTTTGGGGACTCACCCATGCTGCTGTGATATAACTTGTGTTAGACCTTCTACACCAAATCCTTCACTTTGCAGGCACTCCATAACTTCACCTTCTATTTTTTTTTAAATTCTACTTTACTAATCTTGTTTTCTACGTTCCATCTCTGTGATGATATTTTTTTAATTGTGAAATTTTCCATATCCGGATGCCTTTGCCTGCAGTTCTCTTTGAATATCGTTGGAGCTGCCTTCTTTACATTGGTTAATTTGTCTTTCTCCTTTGCATAAATATTGCACCATATCAAATCTCTCTTTCTTTCAAATGTCCATATTTCTTTTTTATACTCTTCAAATATCTCTTGGTTTTGTTTATATTTTCGCACTTCCTCACTCAGATGCTTTTTTTCCAAGCAGATCAAGGTTTCTTGATCTATATAATATTTTTCACAAACACAAATTTTCATTTGAAGCTTCTGACAGTTTTTCATGCAGAAGTATTTTTCTTTCTCCTAATTTCTCTCAATAATTTTGTATAGCTTGTGTCTGAGAATGCTGGGCTTTTTGCATAATAGTAACAATACATAATTTCTTTCTTATACTTAATGGTCCACTTTATCATCTTGGATAGGCCAAAGAATAGCCATAGTTTTTGTGGACTGCTACTTCTTTCTACAATGGGGGGGGTGTCACCCCCCCAGGCATGGCCTGGCCTGACCCCATTGTAGTTATGTTTCCATATTTTGAGGATTCTACACTGTCATCATTTCCAGCCCTGGCACCAGGCTGCCTACCAGGACTGGGCAGTTTTTTATCCTGGGTCTCGTGCACCCAGCTCTCTTTTTTAGTTTTTGACCTACTTCTGTCCATGATATATGCTATATAAATACAGTCTGTATATCAGTGTTACCTTGGTGAGATTTTGTGAAAACAGGGTCCACCTCATGAAAGTACTCACCAAGACTTGAGGATGAATGCATTTTCAGCACTACTACTCTCCTTTACTTGCTGACTTTTTCTCTCTCCATTCAGACCCTTAAGGTCTTGGGTTTCCAGTAGGTTGATTGACATGTTGGTAAAGATCAGCTGTGTTTTGATGAGTAAGCATTTCAATCAGTTACCATATAGTTATATGTGAGTTGTACTCTTTTTTTTTTTTTTTTTTTTTTGCCAATGTATGTTTCCATCAATGAGTGAAAAAGCCAGTGAACTGATTAAAAATCATCTCATTGAATCACTGTGGCCATTTCACAATGAGATTGTGGTATAGAGGAGATCAGGGAATATGACCTTTCTCCAATGTAGAGCAATTTCAGAGTTGATATATATAATTATCAGGGAGTGTTAGAGGGCAGGGAGGCTTGCTTCCTGAAAAAAAAAAAAACATTGTATTTTACTGTATTTTTTAGCTTTTATGGATGTTTTTCTTCAAATATTGGCTTTCAATCATCGTTGGATTGACATCATACAATTTCAATGGAATGTTATGTTTCTGTATATATAATATATTGACGGCAGTGTGAACATTGGCTCTAGATGATTGCCACTGCTGATGTAGCACTCAACCCCATTTGCAAAAATGAAGGTTGTGTGTGTGTGTGTGTGTGTGTGTGTGTGTGTGTGTGTGTGTGTGTGTAAACACATATATTTATTTAATTTCCCCAAAGGCTCCACAGAATAACCCATTTATCCACTTAGTAAATGATGGGTTAGTATATGGTATAGCAGTAGAATACGTCTATATGCTTCTGTTCCCAGGGCATATTCAAAGGGAATTATTATCCTTGCATTTAACGGGACAATCTCCAGTCTAGATCTTAAATAAATAAGAACTCTTTCATTGATATTATCCTATCTGTGGTTATGAATTACTGAAAAGCCCAGTGACATGGCAGCATTCAGATAAAGACAGAGTCAAAAGGGAAAAAGAGGAGGATATCTATGTTGAAAGAAATATCCATTATATAAGCAAATTATAAAAAAATATATTTAGCCTCAAACAGCCAAAAAGATTATAAGCTGTAATGTGTGCTTTCTGAAAAAAAAGAAGAAAAAAGAAAAATAATACTTCATGTGCATTCATGCTGACAAGATGATATGTAGTAGATTATAACAGCTCCAAGAAGTGGCAATACTTAAACTGGAATACTAAAACAGTAGTTTTAAAATAAATTACTATAATAACTAAATGCATTGTGAAAGAACATGAAATTATTTATATCACTGAATTGCTTAATTTCCACGGTGGTGCAGCGGTAGCGTTGTTGCCTCACAGCAAGAGATTTTCCCGTTCGATTCTCGGCTGGAGTGCGGGGAGTGCCTTCTGTGTGGAGTCTGCATGTCCTCCCCGCGGTTGGGTGGGCGTTCGAAAGACATGCGTAAATGGGCGTGCCTTTGTTGAAGGTTGAACGTCGAGCTGGCACCTCGGCGTTCGTGAAAATCTACTGCCAATCATTAGCGGACCGGAGTTCCGCTGTGGCAACCCCTAACCAGGAAAAGCCAAAAGACAACAACAACTGAATTGCCTTAATCTCTAATTATGTGAAAGAATTTGAAATTAGGAATATAGACAAACTACCTCATCTTTAATTCTAAATTGCTGATAAACACTAAATATTTTATATTCACTGATTCTAGACACTTTATATTGGGACAAAAAAACTAACCCTGCTTCTATATTGGTTATAAACTTTATTGCAGTTCTTTATGACTTGTACAGAACTAATATAGGGTTGTGAAGTCCAGATAATTCAATAGTACAGCTACTAGAAAAATAGCTTCTTCTTAGTCCAAACTCTCACAAAAGCAGGGTAAAATGACTGTAGTTATTCCTTGTTAATTCTGTAAAGAAGTCTGTTCAAACAAAGCATCATATAAAGTCTGTTATACATGGACTCGAAAGGTCTTATTCAGTTCATAATAAACCCCCTTCAATAAAGTTCAGATGGCTTTACAAAATATGGAGAAATTCCTTACAGAGAAACAAAAACTGCAGTGTTGGCTAAATTAAAAAGTTATTTAACTAAAGAACATTTTTTTCTTGGAAAAACCTGGGTGTACTCCAGGACATTAATAGTGATGTTAGTTTCAAGTTATCAAAACTAAATTTCTCAAAAAACAATTGTATTCACATCAAAAAAATAGTTAAAATTGTTTTCTGGGCTAATTAAAATAATACAAAAACTCCATTACTTGCATTTATATACCCTAATGGCATGACTGTGAAACACATGGACCCTGATTTCAGAAGACTTGTTCTTGGCATAAAGGACTTATTCCATTGTAAACCAACTTCATAGATAAGCCTGATACTGGAGTAAATCACTTATACCGAGAGCAAGTCTTTCAGAATCTGGCCCATGACCTGAAAAATCATTTTCAGAAAATGCTCAAAAATAATAAAATGAAAAACACACATTAAAATCATATGGTATCTAATGATGTATCTCTATCTTTTAAATTTCTTTAATTAAAGTTCTGACCTGGGGTGGGGTGGGGGGGGGTGCAGGCTTCTAGTAAAAATTACCAGTACAGTTCTGTGGGAAGTACTGTTTTTAAAGGTTTATTTATTTTTTGTGTTAGCCTTTGTGAAGTCTAAGGGGTGGAGGGACAGTGAGGGGATGGGGAGTTTCAATTAAGCAGTACAGAACTGTCCTGGAGATTCTTGCTAGATGCCTGTATCACCAGGTCTGAACTTAAAGTTTTTTTAAGACATAGCAGTATTAGATAAAATATGGTTGTAGAATAGTGTGTGCGTGTTGTGCCTGACGTGTGCATATAAACAGCAAGCAAGTACTAGCTTCAGTGCCATTTTGAGAGTGCAGCCAGAGAGTGAGCATGTATGAGTGCAATAGCTAGTTTGTTTATAAGTTTATCTAAGTTAGTTATTAAGCCTCAATCCTTATGTGTTTGTACATAATAAAGCTGCTTGAACAGAACCCACAAATGCTATCTGCTTTATCCTGGTTGGACGAGCAACGATGATATTAATTTTTTATTATAATTTTGCGAAACACTTTTTGAAATTAGTTTTGTGGGTCATGTAGTTCATAGTCATGGGATTAGAGTATATAAGTAATGAACTTGTATCACTTGTCTGATGAAGTCTCAAGTTAATTTGCAGTGAGATGAAAACACTTGAAATAAACATGTTGAACATGGTTTTTCAAGTTAAAACTATTTCAGACTTAAGTAGATAAGGCAATGGGATAAGAGGTCAGTGAGATGCTTTTAAAGCATGTATACAGTGTGTTGAGGAAATCATACTAGGACAAGACAGGTGAAATTAACTGCATCAATTCAACCTAATTTCCTTTTTGATGATATAAATAACTGAAGGATGATGGAAGGGCCTTCCCAACATGGCCAGTCTCAAACATAATTTGCAAGTATAATGAAATGCTAAGTCTTGGATATGGGATTGTTTGACACTTGGGACTCTGTGCATGTCATCAGTGTTACCAGTATACTAGGGGCTTCTGCACATTTTATTTATTTTTACCATTTCTCTCTGTTTTATTTAATTCATATCTCATTGTGTTATTTTTTTTCTCTGTTAGAATGTTTTTGGCTGTTTCACAGGGTCCTGAGCGAGCAGTCATAAGTATAATTCTGTGTGAAGTCCTTGGTGTGTAATTGTGTAACTGAGGTATAATCAGGAAGCAATGTTAGTAGGATTAAATGGTATGATGATGTAGCTAGAGGTAAAGGACATGTTAATCACTGTTAAAGATAACCTCTGAATCTATTAAATCTAGGGGTTTGACTGTTTAGTTGCAGTCAAGGTATAATGTTATCAAACATTACTGCTTATATAAACAATTATATGCCACATTTATGTCGGCCACACAATGCTGGATACACCAATCTGTCTCTGAATATCAGTTTTGAATAGTTACACTTGCACTGTATCATATACATCGCAGACCTATTTCCTGTTGCAGAGATTATTGCCTGTGTACTAAATTTAATACTAAAACATTTATACAGCTGCATAGTTGGTACATTATTCACATTTACATAATTCCTTCAAGTATGTGTACATACATTGATCCCTTGCATATCTCAAAAATGTTAACACTGCCACATCATAATTATGTGATACATATTCACAATACTTAGTACCAATTATTTGAAAAAGTACTGGATTCAACGAAATAGTATAATACATTCACCACAAAAAGAATACAGTTGGTATTTATGTGACACATTGGTACCCATCTATGGAGCCGACACTATGATGCATTTCAGTTTGGTAAACAAATCATTTCTTGCTTCTCTAATTGAGCGAATGTCAGAAAATAATGAATACGGTAATGTATCTGAAACTCTAGTTTACACAATGCTATTGTTGTTCTCAGAATTACAGTTAATTATTTATTACTTTTTACAAAAACATGCACTGGGTACACCATGACTGCTTACAGATGCTGTCAGTAAGGCTCAGTTTTATTATCACAGACATGTTAGCCATGTCACATACCAATCTTTACTTCATGGTTGATGTACATGTTTTTGATAAACTTGCACGTATGTGTGTGTAAAGATAATGGTGTTTTGTGCTCTGCACACTGCTAATGCATTGTGTAAAGTAAAGGTCTGTAATTAAGAAAATAGGAAACACACTGCACATTTCTGATGCACCCTGTCATATAGTCTGCCCTAACAAAAATGGTCACATCTAACACACACATAAATATTGGGTAGCTTATTGTTGTTGACAGTCATGTTATTCTTCATTTAGTAGATTCATACAGTACATATTCAACCTGTAAAAGCAACTACACAAACTTTTATGAATCCTTTTTGCTATAGAACAAATCATTATGCCATTAAGTTGCACACTAGTGTTCTGATTTAATGTCTGTTGATATGCATACTCTAACCTGATCACTCATACATATAAGTCAGGGGTCTATATTAGATAGTCGAAGTTCTGTAACTCCGAACACCTAATGGTTGAACCATTATGTTCGAAGTTACAGAACTTCGACTATGTAAAAAAAAATAACTACACAATGGACAAAATAACTTGTAAGCAGAGGGGCAAGCACCCCTGCACCCCTCACATGAAGAGCTGCACCCCCCACACCCCTCGCTACTTAAATATACCAGCTCCGAGATCGCACCACATTGAAGTGAATGGAAACCTCCGCTTACGGAGATTTCCATTCAAACACTCGAACATTTACCATATGTGGTTCAAACTTGTCAAAGTTCGACTACATGATAGGAACCCACGAGCCAGCCATCTTCAGGTATAGCGGCTTGGTATGCTTCTACCATGTGTAGTACAGATGCACTAATAAGATTCTGAGAGTGATCAGGGTCATTGTACATCTAACTCTAGGGGTTCCTATTAGAAGACCAAAGACGCATTCTTTAGAATTTGTCTTGGTCGAACTTAAAAGACTGAAATGGCAAAATACCGAAGCAGCTTTTAAGCAAATTTTTTTCCCTGGGAAAAGAATTTGCTTGGCCACTTTGTTGCTTTACCATTTTTGGCACTGTAATGCGGTCTCAGAGTTGCTATATTTAAGTAGGGGGGGGGGGGCAAAGCCCCCCACTTAATGTAATGTTTAAAGTGTTTTGTTTTTTATTTTTTTGCTGGAACAGTGATTTTTTTCCAAGGGAAAAAATCACTGTTCTGACAGTTTGACATTGTAAGCTTTTGGTTATATAGGGTCAATTAATCACCATTTGCTTTTTTAAGCATTCTGTGATCTAATATAGACCCAACTCTAGTGTATATGCTGATATCTAACAAAAATTGGTATTATATATTTATACCACCGAGAAGTTTGTTTCTGTCCTTCACAATGTATGTTAATTATTTGATGACATATTAAATGTCTATTTTCTCATAAGAGTAACTGCTGTGAGTCACACTGACATTTGATGACCCATCCTTCACAAGATTACTACAAGGTGAGAGTACAAATTTTCCAGCCCAACTGTAATCAATTTATTTTGTTTCTATTTCTGTTTCTTTAGACATCTGATGACCAAGTAGGCAGGCTGATCACAAACCCCTTTCAGTCACTGAGAATTTGCATTCAGTCCTGAAGATTGTTTGAGACATACAATCATAATAAATTGCAATTGCACACTAAGAGAGACTATAGAATGCATGAGAGTCTCGTATGTGATGCACGAAATATATTTTGCATTCTAGGTTTTAAGGAAAAGGTTTCATGATAGATAACAAAGCCACAGGTCACAGACTGAGTTCTTTAATCCTACAATATTTCATGTATTACAGAAATTACCACCCCCCACGTGGTATCAACCATCACGAATTTTGCAAAATGTCCAGATTTTTGGTGCATTCCTTGTAAAATTTGTGCTTTTTTTGACTAATCATTAAGAATTGTAGACACTAAGTAATGACAGAAATTTGCATTTCTGTTTTATATCTTTCAGAAAAGGCATACCAACACAAATCTATTATTCTAACAACTTATAAGAGCAATGTTTAAAATTTGTCCCTGATTATGTCCCTTTCCCAACTAATTATTTTTGGCTTTGTCCAGAATTTTTGAGCAAAGAAGTTTAGAAGCAGACCTCCATGAATTTTATTAACCTATTTTCTTTGTTTTTCACGTTAGTGAAGTTGAGTGATATAAATTGCCCAGGTTTCTCCTTTGTAGGTTTTAGGCAGCTTGCATATGTTGTTATGAATGTAGTGATTTGTGAATAGCTTTTTACTGTCTTGTGTGAATGTAATTTTTATTTATTTAGTTAGTTATTGTGACAATTCATGTAAGTTTAATAAAGTTTATATTACCAGCTAGTTATTTTAACCAGGTAGTTACAGTTAGTGTTTTATTTTATATTTTATTCTTTTATTTGATATATATTTATTTATTTTTTGCTCTGACATGAATTTATTTCGCAGCATTGATTTAGGTGGACAATGCTGTTTCTAGGGCTGTTGTGTGTACAGACCGTATGTGCAGTGTGTTGTTATTTTTGCATAGTAGTAAATTTGGAATGTCTTTATTTGCTTTATTTATTTTGTTGTTTTATTTTGTTTTTTTCATTTAAGCTAAGTGTAGATTTTAGTTTATGGTGCAGTTTTAGATGGTACTACACTTTTTTTTAAGTCAATGTCTATATTTTATGTGAGGACTGTGTAAACTTTTACTTTAGTTTTCAACAAGCAGCATAAACTGTCACGTTTAGGGGGATTCTGATAGTTTTGATGACATCAAGAGTACAGATAAGACTGCTGAAGATGTGCCAAGACAAATGATGTTGATGTGTCCAGAGTGCAAATAAATGTTGTAGTAGCTACACAGTGTAGAAGATGTTTATGGATAAATGCAGCCATATTTTACTCAAAACAGACGCCAATAGCATAAGCTAGTGGCCTATTCTGGAATGTAACTGTAGACTGTGATCCACCAGTCATATTTCAACCACATGCCTGGTATTTAAAATGAGTTGGAATGCAGACTACATTATTTCTTTACTTTTTTTTTTTTTTTTTTTTTTTTTTTTTTTTAAGTTCAATGGATTTTTTTGTGCAAAAAAAGGATACATTTAAGTTAGAGTGCACTACACATTATTTTTAATATTGGTGCTTGCTTGTACACAATCCAAGGGCATTGCAGTGTGTTTGATTTCCTTTAAAAATATCATCCAAAGTCAGTGTTTAAAATGGAATAGTACCAAACCTCTCTTCTGGAATGATTTTTTTCTCCACACTGACCCCCAGAGGGATACGTTTACATATGTATTAAATTGCACTTTTAGCACTAGTGTTTGAAGTGAGGCATTATCCCTTAAAATGCAAACTCAAAAAAAAAAAAAGATTCTTCTATGACTTATGATGCATGAACATTTCCAAAAATAAAATTGCTGAATCACAGCTTCACAGCTAATCATGAAAAGATTTCCCTTTCAACCTACTAACAAACTTCAAAATAAGCATTTTTACAGGGGAATCAAGCCCAAGTACTCCCATGTGGAGGGCAACCCCCCACCATAGAAAGTTACATATACTACCTGTGTTGCTGCAGAGCAGTGAGAAAAAGAGAAATTCCCCATTAAGGTGCACACTAGTCCTGCATAAACAGTGATCACAGAATGCAGGACTATAGGCTTCAGTCTACTTTAACAGGTTATTTCAACAAGGTGTATTCAGGTATTTAGAAGCAAATCAATAGTCCTGGGTCATTTGTAGGAAAACATTGAAAGATTCATCCTGTATAATATTGTTTGTGTGATACTAAATGTACTGCACATTTCCTTTGCTTCCAGGTATGAAGATTTGTCTCCAGTTTTTTTTGAGCTGCTGTCAGTCAGCGGTTTGTTCCCCTGTCCTGCCTGTGAATATTCTTGAATAAGGCATTATCTGTGCCCATTGATGAGTTGTTGGTGTCATCTCCTTTTTTGTATCAAGTGTTCTCAGTTTATTATTATTGGATATTCCATTATTAATTTGGTGTTTGTTAATAAGGCCAAGCAAGAAAATGACAAACAAGCTGTTGCTTTTGTATCTCTGTAGCTTCTTGTGCAGGAAAAGAAGTGAGAAACCTTCTAGTTAAAAGCATCCCTGTTTGTTTCTGAACTATGCTTCCCCACGGTTGTTCTACATTCACTGAAGTGCTTGAAATATAAGCATTGCAAGAAAGAAATCACATGTATAACTTCTACTCCCTTATCTCACTATCTGTATTTAGAGAAGACAAGATGGCAGTCAGGGGTGATAATGTTTATCATCAGGCTACAGTTGAATTAATAATATCTTGCTGACATTGTGTAAGAATTTGGAAATAAAGTAATAGTATAGTTGCCCACTGAGTTGAGTCGGAAACCACACCAGATTGACTTTGCGACCTTTTATTAAATAACAGTCATTGACAACCAGTAATGATGGCACAGTAATTCATATGCAACATATAAGCCAGTGCCATCAAACCATTACCTCAAGCCAGTTGGCATAACTCTGCCTTTTCCGGCTGCCACTTCAGAAAAAAAATGGTGCATATTCAAAACTACCTCGAACCTTTTGGCAAACCTGTCTAATTCATAGCTGCAAGCCACAAACCCCTTGATGTGGCCACTGGTCAAATCTGGATCCAACTTGAAGAGAGTCAAAGATGCTGAACAGGAACAGTGGAGAACACAAGGTGGGGTGAAGCTGTAAGGCCAACACCAACCCAGCATGTGACATACTGTTCCTCCCAAATAGCTAGACTCACAAATAGAATCGGGGTTATGAAAGGAACCAAGTTAAACTTTGAAAAACTTCTGAATACCAAAAACAATATCCAGATTAAACAAATTAAAACCCACATTATTCAAATGAACACTGTCCAAATCATAGAAATCAGGCTCCAGTCTGTCAATATCACTGTTCTCAATCACCTGGAAACCAGTTTGACTAGCAGCCCACTTGACTCTATGGTTGATGAAACACCTGGCTCTTTCAATAGCACCAGAATTCTAGTGCTTTTCCACTAAAGTCTTGGGATAATGGCAAACCAGAAGAAAACCACCTTCTGATACAGCTGCCGCAACCAGTGCATATCAGACAGAATTCTGGCCAACAGTTTTTTTATTTTTTTTTAGGGGCTTAACCCATATTATTACCCCCGAGGTGAATTATCACAGTACTGGGTAAAGCTTCTTCCATGGTAATCTTATGCCAGCTTTCCCAGAACTGAAACCAACTAGGCCAGGGAAACCAAAAGAATGAACTAACAGTTACTATCAAAAGAACTTGAGTGACCACCCTGGTGGGCCAAGACTCTGATTGAAGCTCTCTCAATGAAAGAATGGCCCAAGAGCCAAATTACTTCCTTCCCTGCAACAGAAATAAAAATTAGTGTCTGATGTACAACTAAAAGGCATCAGAGACTCACCTTCCAGTTTTTTGAATGACCTGCACAGAATGCTCTTCCATGACCAAGTCGAGAGTAGGATCTGTCCAGAAGGAATGCAAAGAGTAACCTTGTGGGTGAATTCCTTTCCCTGCCAAGGCCTGTCTAAGAAATTAGTTAATCTCTGTTAGGTTAAAAGGCCTGCCTGAGGCCCACATGAAAACCAAGCCTTACCTTTTTCTCTGTGGGAGTAATATATAGCAATCTAACCAAATGCATGGGGCAAATGACCAGCCCACTGGCCTTGTCCAAAAGCACCTGCTGTCCTTTCCCAACTTGATCAGTCTTAGATTTTTAACCAAGTCATAATAAAATCACTTTGGATGACAAGGTCCTCTCAACAAAGGTAAAGGAGTAGTTCAATGACATGGAAGCTCCTGCATACAAGAATGTGAACAAAGCTGGTATAGTAACAAACAAATGAAATTCACCTATGGTCTTATAAAGACCTTGAGTAACAAGGGAAAGTTGCCTTCCAGTTGTTTTTCTGGCATCCTGGGAAGGTCCCCGGAATATTCTCAAATCCCTTGAATACCATCCCAATAACCCAACGGCCTGACACAGCCTGAACGCCCAAAAAATGCTCCAACCATCCCAAAGCTGCAAGATGTACTCTGAGAGTTTTGGGTGAATTCCCAGCAGCAGACCTGGCCTCTAAAAATTGAAGTAACAACTGTACTCCCCATGTCCTGGGACCAGGGATCAAAGACATGTAGAATGCCTTGAAAACCTGGAGGGGTGACGAATATGCTTTCCTAGTATTGCTGGCTTAAGAATTTGCCAAGAGCAATAATGTGGGTCTTCTCCAGTTAGTCAGACTCACACAGGAACTGGGGTGACCTTTGGATCAGAATGTTTGGTCAACAGGCAAAACGTGGCAAACTGGAAACTGGAGAGACTGTCAGCTATAAGGTTAAAATGACCAAGGATATGAACACACAAAAATGACAAATTAATCTCTAAACTCAGTAAATCTAAAAGCCTAATAACAGAGTGGACCCACTTTTACATGAAAGAACATTTTTTGAGAGCGTGAACCACTGATATATTATCAGAGTGAAAAATGATCCTCCTATCACATAACCTATCCTTCCATACCATACCAAAACTGCCACCCAAATAGGAAATATTTCTAAAAGCACAATGTCCCTACTCCTCTTCTCGGACCAGTTTTCTGGCCACCTTTCAGTACAGCAGCTGCCTAGGAAGTAACCCCCTATATTGAATTCCCCAGCTGCATCAGTGAAAATCTCAAGGTTGGTGGCAGTAGTCCAAGGAAACTGAACTGGCTTAAGAATGTGAACCATAACCGAAGGTTATCCTTGATCCATCTGGTCAGCCACACCAAGTGGTGCTTGGGCCTGTTACCTTTCAACAAGTCAGATAAGGACTGCAGGAAAGTCCTGCCTGGAGAAGCTGCCCTGCAGGTAAAGTTCAGCAGCCAGTGTAACTGCATGATGTCTCCTACTCGAACTTTGCTGGACTACGAAAATCTCCAAAGTAACTGCCGGACTTGAAGTTTGGGCAGAGTAAACTTGAAGGAGTTATCAGTGGTATTGACTTCTAAACCCAAGAAAGTCAAGACTCCAGTTGTTCCTTCTGATTTGTCATTGGCCAAGGGTACCCCTAACTCGAAGCAAAGCTGCTTGAAAATGGACATGCCTTCTAAAGCACCGTCCTGACCCTCCTTCGCTATCACAAAATCATCTAGGTGGTGTAAAGCTGACTGGCAGGGTGCTTGTTCTTTCCAGGAGCAATGTAAAGCTATGCTAAATAATTTGAATGTCGCAAATGCTACAGCACACCCCACTGGCATTGTAGTGATGAAAAAAATGTTTTTTCGTCGAACTGAAAACCTAATTTAAGGCCAGTCTTCTTATCTCATGGGAAGAAGACAGATTGAATATCCATCTTACAAAGCCAGGGCTCAGCATAGCCCATGATGACCTCCACTGACTGATCCAAAGAAGAGTAGTGCACTTTGGTCAGCTTGGTGTTAATAAAATCATTGGCTGAGCCCCCTGCTGAGTGCAGCAAGTGATGAATCAACCTGAACTCACCCTCCTGTTTCTTGGGAACCAGGCCAATGAAGGACATTTTAAACAAAAGTAATGGAGTGAAGGAAAAGGGGCCAATTTTCCTCCCAGCTAATATTTCTCTAGCAACCTAGCAGCAATGTGTTCATGTCTTTTGATGGATGACAAATTGTTAACTTAGAATCTAACGGTACTGTGGATCAAATTGGAAAACATTTGGAAAAGCCATTAAGAAGAGTGGCTGTTGCCCTATGATCTGGGTAACCTGACAGTGGGCAGGATAATCTATCTACACAAATGGGGAGTAAGCCTGTTGTGGTATGCTGAAGTCCCCTGCCAAGGTCTCCCCCGTGTCCACGAAAAGTTGGCTTGGCCCGAAAGGAAGTGTTGTGCCCCCATACAAATCTCTCCCCCTGCCTGAGAAGTGGAGAAAGCAAACTTATCCCTAGCAAACAAGCCCCAATACCTGGAATCAGGATGACCATTCTCACATCCTGAACACAAGTGGCTGTGTTTGCAAGTGGACCAGATGCATTTGCCATGATTGAATGCCCAGCAAAACCTCGCATCCTTTGGATTAACATCCTCTCTATCAACCCCTGTAGCCACCTCATTGTCTGTCATGGCACTGAGCCATAAGTCAGGATGCCTTGACTCCCACCTGAGGGAACTATCTAGAGCTTTTAGCTTCCTGAAATGCTGATCATAATTCAGCCAACCAAAACCCCTTTTCACATGGTGGGCCTCCCTTATGGCTACAAAGTAAGTTAATAAAGGCAATGCCTAGGTCGGGTCCTTCTCAATGATCACACCCATAAATACCACAAAACCCAGAAACCAAGTATCCCAGTTTCTGACCAGTGCATTCTTCCCAATGGCTGCCAATGCTGTCATCAAGTCCTTTATTAGATGTGTTGTCGGCATCCAGTATGCATTTAGTTCCTTATAGTCCACTAGATCAAAGATATCTACAAACTCTCCTTTTATAATCTTCTTTTTGACCTTGGTGGGAACATATGAGGTGATGTGACAGCCATGCTAATTGGAACTTGTCAAGCTGAACATAGCCATGGGGTACAAGAACTGGGGGATACACTCATCCAGATGACGTGGGACCTTTTTCTCTGAGCCCCTGACTACCTTGGACCCCATATACAAGTTGGGTAAACATCAGTACCTACTCGCTCTCTGGAATTCAGAACTGTAGAGGCAATAAAGTTTCTTTCTAAGGCCAAGTCAAACAGACTAACCCTTGCTTCTTCTGGTAAAGAACTTATAAACTCATCTGAACAATCTTCAGCAGGTTGACCCCTACCAATAATACTAAGCCCTGTAGACCCAACAGAGATGTTAGCTTGTCCTTTTGTTGATATTTCAGATGAGCAGGAAAGGGTGATCATTTGGCCAGAGGAATCTCTGCTGATCTTCTTCCAAACATTCTTAGCTGGGGCTGGTCTTTCAGCTGCATCCTCCTGTGAATTCAGTGAAGGTCTTCTCTTGGAATTCTGGCTCTGCTCAGCTGGCCTTCACTGGTTCTAAATCAGTTAGCAAGCCTGCCGCTTCCTGAGACAGATGCAGCCATCTCTCCTTAATGGACTGTACTGTCACTGAAACTGAAAAATAGAAAGGGTTAGCACAGGGAAGAACAAAAAAAAAAAAAAGGAAAGGGGCAAGGGGGAAGGAAAATAAACCAAACTAAAACCGCTTGGAGTTTCAATTTAGCATTGAAACAACAATGAATGCTTAGATGCTCTGATCCTATGGTGTTCTAGAATGTATAGCCCTCAAGATGTTTTCCTGCTCATCCCTTCCCTGAAAAATGCCACTGTGACTAAGACAGCTAAGCTGCTGCTGCGGGGGTTCTGTAATGCATGTTATATCCGACACAGACAACTCTGCAAAAAATAAGGATGTGCACAACCTTCTTTAAATTAAAGAAAAAGGCACCGAGACTAACAATCAAATGCTGAGGTAATAATTATCTGCCAACAGGTTACCTGAAAAGCCATGCCCAAAAAATAGAATGACACAGCTATGGCAAACTTCACCATTTTGACCTACACACAACCCTACTCTAGAACATAATACCAAAAGTTTGACTGCATTTCCCATAGTCAGGTTCCAAATTTACCCCATAATAATTCAACATGTTCACACAAACGAGATACAGCAACTGGTCTGGATAAGCAACTATCTCCAACTGATTCTAGATTTAAGTATGTTAAATGAAACATGATAGCATATATGCCCCAAACTATTCCAGCACCCACACCCAAGATGACCCTATTTAAACAAAACATTTGAACTGCGTAACATACTGCACTAAGAAACCCCACTGAAAAAAGAAACCCCACTGAAAAAAAGAAACCGACCATAAATGGAAAATCGTAGGAATTCCAATAAACATAAAGTATGCCCTGACACCATGCTTTGACTGAACCACCTTTGTATGACAGGCAAGGCATCATTCAAAAGAAACTAAAATCCCTGCAACTGCCCATGAAGGTAGAAATCTAGGCAATGCTCAAACTTAGAGACCATTGACTATAGATTCCTATATTATTTTTATATTTAGCATACTGTTTTATTTATGTAAATATTTTTTAATATATATATATATATATACACACACACACACACACACACACACACACACACACACACACACACACACACACACACTGTGCATGGCTTTGCCCTAAAGAACGTATAACGACTATTGATCTGTGACCCCATTTTAGGAAAGTTGTTTCCATGGATTATCATTATTTTTATATATTTATTACTTTTTTTTTTTTTGTTGTAAAAATAAAAAAGTGTAAACCCCCCCATGAATGTATGAAATAACAGCTTAACTGTAGTGTGTCATTATTATTATTATTTTTATTAATAAAATTTAACAGGACTCTGTAGCCTGCCAATAATCCCCTCCCCCCAGCCACCCTGCACGACTTATGGAATTTTTCTTTTGTTAATTAAAATTTTTTCCTTGTTTTATTTAAAATTATATTTTAAAGGAAGGGTAGCTAACTCCTTGTGATCGGGCACTGTACAGGTGACTAAACAGTTGCTGTACAGCCAGTAAGCCCTTTGTGTGACCTTCAACCCCTTACCTGAGTGGCCACTGCTAGTGGACTCCATTTTCCATTTCTGGCATGCCTGTTTATGGATCTGGCAAGCAGAAGGTGAAGCACTCTCTTAAATAGGGAGTGTGCCTGTTCACGCCCACCAATGAGGGGTTGCAGACAATGAGCCTTTACTGGGTAAGTCGTCGTTACAATTCTTTCTGAATTAAACCTGTTTCATAAAGTTAAATCATTTAAAAATTACAGCCCAACAATTTCAACAGAGCTTTTTAACAGTTTTATGCTGCCTTTTTCAAGTGTTAGTAAATGGAAATATGCACAAATTTTAAGCCTTTGAAAACTAAGTGCATTTTAAGATTCTAAAACCCACAATGTTTATCCCATAGTCTTATGTAGTGGTTAATGTCCGACAGGGGCGGCTCGTCCAATCAGACTGCAGGACTGTAGCCCTTCCAGCAAGAAAAAGGAACTTTTTAACTATAAATTAATTCTATTAAATATTTACTTTGCCTTTCTTAAGCTCAGCCGGCTGCTTTACTCCGACTGACTCGCTAAAGTCTGCAAGCATGTGTACTTTGCGCAGTTCGAGTTACGGGTTTTGTTTCGTTTCTGTAAATAAAATAATAAATCCACTCCAGCCTGCTGTAAAAGCAGTCCGGATTGAAGGCATCAGTGTGATTCCCAGAAGTCTATGTGGCTTGTAACCGCATAGAAATGGAAGGGGCTTGGACTGCCATGTCTGCAGGCACGTACGCGACGTGGTTGTGCTGAATGGCTACTGATTGGTTCTCACTCTCTTCCTGGGCTTTATGTGCTGGGAAAAGAGCGAGAAGCAAACAGTTGCAGACAGTTAAGTGAGTTAACTTGTTTGCAGTTGGAGTTTATTAAGGAAATCAACCTGATTATTACCTGAGGGCAGAGGCTAATAAATAATTGAATTCCTAACTTCGTTCGGACGTGATTGACTGACATAGCTGAAAGATTGAAGAAGTTCAAGTGACTAGTACAGTCTTTTCTTGGTGGTATGTGTAATCAATATTTACTAAATTAATACTACTATAGCAGCTGATGTGGAATGCGCACTGCTATGATCTGCAGCTGTTAAAAGAGATGCTAACAATTATAGTCAACTTATTCAGTCTTGTATACAAAAATAATTATTAATGTGTACACAGTTTAAAGTCTTAAGTATATGTACTAGTTTGTAAGACTAAACCTTAACACTAAAATACAGCACAGCAGTGAGTGCATTCATCTTATGTAAACTATTTTTTCAAAAATGCATATACAGTTTTGTCACAAGAGTCCAAAGTTGATCTTGTTAGTGAAATTCTAAACTTTTTCTTCACTACTTAAATATTTTGTATACCTCCTGGACTGAGGCTAGAAGGGGGCATTATGGATCAGCTCAATATTCTGGGTACCGGACTTCAGTAAATAAATAAATTAATACACATAAGTACACACACACACACACACACACACACACACACACACACACACACACACACATAGATAGACAGATAGATATAGATATAAGAAATGCATTGAAAAGAAAATGATTGAGAAATCATGGCGTCTAAGAGAGACTGCCATTGGTAATAATGTTATAAACATTTTTGTTTTAATTTAGCAAAATAAAGTCTTTCAGAATTAAATTTTTCTTTTCATTCTGTAAACTCTAGCTAACGCTTCAAGAAAAGTAATAAAGGGACACTACAAAGATAACCACATCAGTACTAATGACAGCTGTATCTGAGTATCTCTAATCTTCAAAAACGTCTAATTTGGATATGGGCCATTGTAAACAATATGTTTTCTGGGCAGTTCTCATGGTGAATAATTATTTCATTCTATGATGTCTGCTTTATTTTGGTAATAATTATACAGAAGTCAGAGCCAGTCATGGAAAACTATGGTTGCACGACAGACAACCTGTAGTTGGACAGTCACAGGATGTAAGCACATACAGAAATTGTTTGCTTCTATTATTTGAAATGGGGTGGGGCGTGCCTGTTTTTGAAGGGTTCCCTCTAAGGAGGAATCTTAATGGTAAATGGCAATAAATCCAACAAATCCAAAGTGCATCAGTGTATATCACATCTTTACTAATATTTATATTATATATGTTTGAGTTTATCAAAGTGATGCTTTCATGCTGAGGACTCTCTACTGTTGATGTAATTTTATATGACAGTAATTTTATCAGAGGAAATATTCATTCTGTAATGTCATGAATCATGTAAACTGCAGTTTTGTGTACTGAGGCACATTTAAGATACAATTTTTATTAATATTCCCATGACATTGCATTTTCTGTTTTCAACATTTCATTGTAGTCATTTGATTTATTTGTTACTTCCTAATACTAAACTGAAAGTACTTTTATACAGCTTAGGCACTAGCCTTTTAGTTTATCCAGTACAAAATATTAATCTAAAATCAAAATCTTAGATTTGCATTTGTTGAATTGAATGTGGAAAAATTGCAGCTGTTGATTTAAGTTTAACATGTGTGCATAGTGAAGAAGCAAGTTTGGCCTTTTCATTACTTCTGAGATAATTATAGCATACCCATCTTCTGTTTATGTATTTATTTATGCTTTTACGCTAACTGGGTTAGTGGAATGTTTCAAAATTCTTTTCAGACACAACCCCATCCATTTGGCAATGACATCAGCAATTACAATGGTATATAAACTGTGGTAAACAGATCATGCCAAGATCGTAAAGACATACAATTGCTGAGACAGAGACAATATATACAGACACACAGATACAATATAAGAAAATATTAATGTATACATGATGCACACAGTCAACTAAACAAGTCATACTAAAAAAAAAAAAAAAAAAACAGTTCTGAAACTGTAAATCAGTCACACATGGTGTCCAAACAGTGGTTAACAATGCTAACCAGTCTAAAACCAGTGCATTTGCTTTCTAGTATGAGAGGTTTCTTCATGTTTTAATTGCAAAATGCTTTCTATTGAGCATATTTTGTTTAGGCAGATTGTTCCAACAGGCTTAGGCCAATTTGCAAATTATTTTTTACATATAGTTAAAGAGATGGGAGGTATGATTAAATTGATGGCCTCACTGTATCTGTGTGAATATAGACATTTAATTTGTTTGTATGGGGTGGACTGAAACTATTTTTAAGTAATTTAAAATAGAGAGTATTAAGCATGGCATTTCCTCTAGCAGAAACAGGGGGCCACTTTCATTTTTGGATAGTAGTACACTTTACTTTCAACCCTTCCTCATTGTAAATAGGAGCCTGCTGTGCCAATGAGAATTCTTTAGATACCCGTTTGTTTAACTGTCTGAACTTAACACTAACTTGGCAGTTCTAAATAAAGGCTGGCCTTGACTTGTTTATTCTATAGATTGGATTTGGAAGGAAATTTGTTCGGCAAACAGCAATTGCAACAGTTCCCTGTCAGAAAAGATATTTGTTATATATATAAGCAGTAGTGCTGCTATAACATTTCTAATAACTAAGCTGTCCTCAATTGCATAAAAAACATGAAGTTATTGTTTTCCGATGAAGGGGACATTCTGAATGACAGACTTATGTTCTGATGCAGTAACAAAAACTGCTATTTTTGGTTCATAGGTATATGCATTTTAATTATTAATATTAAATATGGCTGAAGAACCATGCCATACCTCTCAACTGTACGGATTTTTGCAGAATGTCCAGATTTTTCCTCAAAATTTTGGTCTGTTCCTCTTAAAAATTGTGTTTTTTTTGACAAATCACTGGGATGATCTAAGGATTAAAGCCACTAAATCAGGGGTGTCCAACCTTTTCAGTTGCAAGGGCCGCATTGAGTCAACAGAAATGGTCTGGGGGCAAACGGCAGGTGAGGACCAAAAAAAAAAAAAAAAAAGGTCTCACATTAACTGAAGAGCAAAGAAAACCCACAGGTTTATGCGGACTAATGTGCTAATGTGGCTGTATTGTAGGTTAATTTGGACAATAAATAAATTAATAAATATAAATAAATTAATAAATGCATAATATTTGCCCTAAAATTCAATATCTCATTCTAATTATTTAAAAAAACAGTTATTTTAAAAACTGCTCTTATAAACTTAGAAAGTTGCAATAACAGGATTTGAGTTGAGGATGCATTTTCTGAAGTCCTCTTACAAACAAAAAAAATGCAGAACTTTTGTCACTTCAGCCAGTATCTTCATCAACAGTTAAGAAACTATTCCAACATTAAAATTAAGCTCACTAGCTCCAGATAATTTCTTAGTGCGAGTTCTCTAATAAAAAGCTGTTTATATAGCAAATCTTATGAGATTCTTATGAATCACTTTATAACTGACTCATACATCCATAAACGATATATAAACATTCATGTTATCCCCATTCACAAGAAGGAACATGACTCAAATTATCATATTTCCCCATTGCTACATTATCATTACTTGCAAAGGTTGCAGAGATGCATATGTAAACAGATCATCACTTTTTAACAGAAAAGAATATGTTATTCTTAATACAACACAGCTTTACACCAACCCATTGCACTGAATCTGCCCTAGTAGCATTCCAAAACACCATCAACCAGAATCATAATAAAGGACAAAAACCTTGACCATTGCTAAGGATACATAATATCAAAAACTAGTTATGCTTGAGCTTTATTATATTGTGAATTATGAGTCATCGGAGGTATATTCTCAAATACCTTCATGCAAAACTTTGCTCAGATGCAAAAACTAATTTAGTCTTCATTTTTGAAGTACTGAGGAGTGCGGATTGAAATATGTAACTTAACTAATAACCTGAAATTCTGGAATTAAAATTTGAGTCATGGAGGCAACAACACAAAACACACCATTTCTAGGCACATAATTGAATTATCCTGGCTAACAAATTAAATGAATGAATGCTTAAACTCACCCCAAAGATAATGCTATAAGGGTGATATGTATATATGTGAGTGTGTGGTGTGTGATATGTAGCATGGTATGGGGGACCGTTTGCAGTAAGTCCTGCTATCAACCTTGGTTGCTTTTCAGATGGTAATGAAAACTGTGCATAAATGAATAAATAAATTAATGCAGTTTGTTTAGAAAAGAAAATTCATGCAGCTCCACCCTCCTTTCAGCTGCTGTTCCATCCTTATGCTTTTGTCATATACATAGTAAAAAGTAAGCTTATTGCATTTGGCTAAATAGAAAAGATCTCCGATTCTTTTGCAGTGTTGGTCTGATAAAATGGCTTACTAGTGTATCAACATAATCCAAGATGTAACAGTTACATACAAAATTGCATGATACTGACATCAGGTTTGTTCTGCCCCTCACAGTGGTGCTATCTTTATTTTACTGAATGGTGTACACTTACAATGCATCAAATTAAAATAGTTTTTTTCTTCATGTTGTAGTATTGGCTCATTACATACAAACTGTCTGCTCGAGCAATAAGATCCTATATAACCCTGCAACTGTCATTTCTCCCACTTTCTGCAACACACAGGAACTTGAGAGGACACATAAGCCCAATCTCCAAAATCTACAGGAAACTGAGAGGATAATAAGGTCAACAGCCTCTTTATGGAGTAAGGTGGACAAAGTGGGGAGGACATACAAGGGATGGGTTAGTCTTGATCTACTTGCTAAGGCAACCTCACATTCTACCTCTTCTGTTCAGCTAAGGGTACTCCTTGGCACACATCACAAAATGTCCTTTATATACACCAGAATAAAATTAAAATCAGAAATTTACATAACAAAATCACTGCTGCAGATGCCCAGATAGGATGAATGGAACCATCTTCTCCACATCCCAAAATTATGGCAGAATGAGGGGCAGGAGGTCTATTCAGTGTGGTTGGAAGGAACTACATTAACCACAAGCTGTGGAATTTCAGTGCCCAACTTAATTCTGCTTTCTCAAGCAGCACTACTGTAGGGCATTTTAAAAGTCACAAAACACAACATGAACATAGGTCATAGAAGGTGAAAGACCTGCCTTTTGTGGCTGAAAGGATGCAGTTGTTAAAAAGTTTGATCTATTCTAGCTGAAGTGGTTCAATGGAATATTACAGGTCAAGTGAAAGGTTAGCTCAATTATACCTACACAAAGCAGTCCAAGGCCGATAATAAACTAATATAAGGTATATGCCGCTACTGTATTTATGCAAATAAAAAACTGCTTGACAGCATTTGCTTTGGGAATGTACACTGCCCATGGTTACTCAATATGCGACTTACTCCCCCATTCCCTCTCATATTCCAGGCTTTCAATTGCCCATTTTGTTGTGGATAAAATATTTTATCAAAACACATGCATAAAATACTTAGCCAACAGTTTATAACACAGTCCAACTTGACCATCCAACCAAGGAGAACCACAGTGTTAGAAGAAAGTAAGCCATAACTGGCAAGCATCTCTTCCAGTACACAGCTAAAACTGTGGCCCTGAACTAATTCAGGCATTACTAAAAATTGGGCTACATACAGAAAACTACAGAAGTTTACTGCAATTCACTCATTACCTAAGCAAGTCTAAATAGATGCTAAATTTGCTGCCAATCTTCCAAATTCTGCACATTACTGCCCAGCACTGCACACAATAAAAATGTCTAAACTTAAAATACTTCTTCCCTCAGCTCAAAATACTTCACACAGCATTTATCTAAATTAGCATCTAAAATAAACAATTAAAAATATGCACAAATTCCATTAAGATCTCCCTAAACAAAATAATGCAGCAGACTTCAAATCTAGCAGTCATCGTGGGGACCAGATCTTGAGGAGGTGATCTTAATTAAAAGTAGTTTTACAGTTGGATACAAATCACAAAAACGGACATGCAGATCTACACCAGAACACCAGCATTATCCATTCTAAAAATTAACATACTGAACTGCTGCCAATAAAGGGACAGTTGTATATACCTCAGAATTACACACACTGATTTGCAGAATGAATGATAAGTTTTTGATTCCAATATGAGTAGATCATCACTGTTACTCTAGTATCTTCTCCCATCATTTCTCCTCCTTAACCATACATTTTAAGCTTGGATGGCACAGTGGAATCCTACAGTTAACTAGTAGTTAAAAAAAAAAAATCTGTCCACTTTAAACTCACAAAATTACTTACCTTACCTTTTGCTATGTTGTAGTGTAACTGTAGTCAGTGTATACTCCGAAATAAAATAAATCCTCTCTCCACGATCTCGCTCCTTCCTTCAGCTTTACCAGAACTATAAAAAACGACCGAATGGTGTTTTCGCGCATGCGCATACCAGCGGAGCGACGCTGGTATGAAAAAATGTGAAAAACCGAAAGTTGGCGCATGCGCAGAACAGCAAAAGTACGCGAACGTGTAAACACACGGAAAAAAAATTAAATTAAATTTAAATTTAAGGGTCGCGGGCCGCATGGAAGAGCTCTGAGGGCCGCATGCGGCCTGCGGGCAGCGGGTTGGACACTCCTGCACTAAATAATGACATGTATTTGATTTCCAGACTTCATATCCTTCAGAAGATGCAGGTTAACACAAATCCAGTTATTCTAACAACTTTCTAAGTTTATAAGACCAATATTTATAATGTGTCCCTATTTTTGGGCCTTTGTCCCCCCATTTTGTTGGGCTTTGTCCAGATTTCTTGCTCTGAGGTTGAGAGTATGACAAATCTGTCAGGGTCATCACCATCAGCTAGAGACATTTCAAATTCTGACATAACTTGTTGTACCCCACTCCCCCAGGCAGTGACTTTGGATGTGTCCAAGCAAGGCAAGGAGCAGTTATGCAGTGTAAGTGTACAGAGAGAGTATCTCCCCATCCAAGGTAGACACAAGTACAGTGGCTTTTCATCTGTTCTCAATTTTGCAGAATGTTTGGTTTTCTGTCATGTTTTTATACTGTTGGTTTATGCTTCTTATTATTCAGAAAAATGCATGTTGTTGCTTGTTGGCTGCATGTTAATTGGTACTTTGATAAAGCTGAATATAAACTGTAAGTAAAGGAGATGTGGAGTGGTTTGAGTTGACTCGAGTGCTGCTTGTTTTTTTATACTTGATTTTGACTGGCATTCCAGTAATGTATTTAAAAAGTAATTTATTTTTTCATTTTGTCTTGATTAGACTCTCTTATAATGATGGTTTGGCACCCAGGGCAGCATATTTAATTAAGTCCCAGTTTTTGAGCATGGCTCCACCCTTTTCAAGTTGACTACACCCCTTCCCATTGACCCCACCCATTCAGCTGTCTTCTGCAGCCCCCCTTTGATTTGAAGTCACCAGCCGCCACTGATGTCTGACATAGTGAGTTTGCTTACTGAATAACACCAGCACTGTTATCTCAATGTCTGACACAGTCTGTCTACTACTTAAATCTTGAACATACATAAATTAGCAGTTTATAATAGTTGTACCTAGTTGGTGCATAGTGTTTTTGTGAACTTATTTTCAGTGCTTTTGTGCAGAAAGCACAGCTGTGTTGCATCCATTATTCTTGGGTATGTTTTTAAAATACATTTGCAGTAGCCATTCACTTCAGTATATATACATAATTAAGAAAGGCACAGAGTGAATGAAGTCTTACATAACTGTTATTAAACTTGTAATATTGATCACTTTACAAACATAATTTAATCAGTGTTTTTGATCAGAATGGAGCTGTGGGATACATTTGCAACAAGAGGTCACTATAGGAAAGGACACATCTCCCCGTAAGATGTACCTTACCAGAAAGTCACCACAAAGTTTTACATAGTGCACCCCTACTCGTCCCTGGAACCCTACTACATCTGGTCAGCATCTTTCAGTCTACTGCATATACTCTGTTCAGCTCACTATACATTCTGGACCCCTCCATTACTATTTATTCTTCCCCTTCAAGCAGCATACTGTCTATGAGCACCACTAATCAGCCTTCCTTGACCCAAAACATGATCTCTGAGTCCTAGTGGGGACTATCACTTACCTCAACAGAATTACTAAAAATCTGTTTGCTGTTATCTTCAGAAAATGTTAAATTTAAACAGATAAGCCAAAATGAAAAAAAAAATACTCACTGATGTAAGGTAACAGTCCTTATGTAACAACATCTGCTGAAAATGGCTGCCAGATTAAGCATTCCCAGGAAAAAGGCCATTCTACCTGGGATGTCCAAGTTGAGTTGGAAGTAGGAGATATACAGTTAGCATAATTCTTTAAAACTTATTTCCCTCTTCAGTGAGACAGTCTACATGGTACTTTCTTTGTCTGTCTCAATTTATGCCACAGAAAATTGATTTTCAAACAAAAATAAATTGAGTAACATGACATACTGATTCAGTCTAAGTTATAAAGGTGTTTCTGACTGCCCTCTTCAACCCCACATAAATCAGTTTGCATTGTAGAGCTTACGATAGATTTTCAATAAAACATTTACATGTCCTGCACAGTATTTGTGGGGTTTGGTTTTATTGGCCATAAAGATTTACAAAGGAAAAAGGGAAAAAGTCATGGACATTCAATGTCCTTAAGGGATCATATGCATATATCCCATGAGCCTCTAATGCAAGAGGTTTAAGGTATCACACAGTGGAAACTCTAGCTTGGCTAGGTTTTTCTTGGTTTTTACTGTAAAGTATTTTTCACATATCGTACACATTACTTGAATTGTATGTTTTTCAGCAATACAGAATAAAATGTAAGTTTCTATACATCTTTGAACATTTTGCCACTTTGCTGCATTTTTTTTGCTAAAATAGATTTTTTATAAATTTTTCTGTCTAGTCTCTCTCACCCCCACCCCTAGCTAGACCTCAAATGAATTTCTTGAGATACCACTAAGAAATAATGCTTGAGTTGAGGGTGCACTACCCAATTCCTTATCTTAACAGATCTTTGGGTTTTTGGTAACACAGGCAGGCCATGTCCGAATAGCCCCCACCTTGTTAGGGTATGCCCATATAATATCACCAGCCACTGTAAGTTATAAATACTAGTGTTTTGGTCCCTAAGGCCATTAAAGGCTACTACACTTACCCAGAGATCCAAATTCTCCTTAAATTGTGATTGATTGTCAGATGTCCTTATTCTGTAATGGGGTATATTCCAAATTCTAGGAATTGTCTGAGTTTTATATTTATCCGTAAACAACATTTTATTCAATGATGCACAAAAGTTTAAGTTTTTGTATCTTTATGTGATAGAATTAGAATAAAGTTTAGTGTTTAGTGTAGTCTGCAATGATTCAGCAGTATAAACTTTGCATGCTGTGATTGCTTTACCATGGAAGTGTCTATTATGAAGGGAAAACAATTTCAGTTTTGTACATCTGTCCTGACAACTTAAATCTCTAACTATATGTATAAATCTGGTGAATTTCCTTAGCACCAGTTATAGTTTTTGAAGATGCCTTTGCTTATAAGTATTGCAGCAGTGGTCTTAAATATGTAGATATAGAGAGTGACCATAGCCCATTCATCACTGGATTTCAACTTTAATCCCCATGTGTCTTGAGGCTTTACCTTTTGTTATTTACGTTTCTCAAAGGACAGTTTGTTAGTTATTGCTGTGCCTGGATGTTTTTACTCCTGGATTTCTTCAAGGATAAATTTAGTGATATTGGACTCTTTTAGTGAATTGAATCCAAAACATATTGCCTGATATTTGCTGAAACTGGAGGCCAACAGTCTTTGCTCAGTCAGTACTAACGAACAGATGCTAGTTAACTGCATCCATTTTATCCCTTGATATGGTTAAAAATACTTTACAATCATCTGCATATTTGTTTACCCAGCAAGTGTTATATACTGGAGTTGTAGCAAATGCTAGGTTAAATAAATATTGTCCTAAAACTGATACTTGTGGGACCCTGAGAACTGTTGGTAGATGAAGAGAATGAATTCTTTGTATTGTACCACTGTGGGAATGTCCTGACAACTAGTTATCAATCCATCTATTTAAGTAAGGGTTGTATTTAAATGTGATTAAACATCATGAATGGAGTTGTGATGCAAACGTATTAAATACTTTAGCAAGATTTGAAAGGGCAATACCTGCAGTGAGTCTTGTGTTCATGGCTAAACTTATTTGGTTATAGAATTTGGCCAAGTTGGTGAAAGTCTATCTCTTTGCTGTAAAATGTATCCCAATTACTTGGGACTTTAAACATTGAATTAAACAATGTCCAAAATATTTATCAACAGTAAAAGAAAGACTAATGAGTCTGTAATTACGTATTTAATGTTTAGTACCTTTTTTGAATATTAGTGTAATAGTGGATATCTTCCATACTTCTGGGATTATGCCTTTAGATAAAAGATCATTAAATACAGTGAATAAGACTGGATTTGGAGCATTGCTAACTTTAGAAATCAAGACTGCTGGAATATTATCAGAACTAATAGATGTTGTCCTGCCAATTTTTTAATTGAGTTGTTTATCCAGTCATCATCATCCTAATGATCACTATTTGATGACTTGATAACTGGTTCCTGAAGGACTGCCCAGGAAGGTACCTGTAAGACTGGCAAAGTAGTTGTTAAATATTTCAGCAATCTTTATAGGTTCTCAAAAGGTCTTAACCTCACAAATTATATGTTGGATTGTGCATTTCATTTTACTTTCAGAGTTATTTTTATATCAGTACTGGATGGTAGCTTGATTTCAAATGCAATTTTCTCTTGTCTGAGTTTTAATCTAAAGTCTTTGCAATGCTTAATAAATTTAGATTAGTTTATTGTTGCTGGATTTTTTAATTGTTGAAAAACTCACATTTTCTTTTTATGGAGCATAATTAAGTTATTATTCTACCAGAAAGGCAGTTTTTCCTGATAGTGTTGGATTGGGATTCATTACTTCTTTTGTCTAATGCTTTCTAGTCTCTGCTATCCTGAATCTCTGCCAGAATTTACTTTCACCTCCTAACTGATTTATAATAATAAGTTAGTAATTTCAACAAAACCTATTAAATGATGGTCATAATTTTCCTTACAGTTATAGATTTACTTTCGAAAAATGACATTTCAAATTCTATTGAATTATGAATTATGGGGGTCTACATTTTGCGTTATGGTCTCACATTTGGTAATTATAGTATCCAGAATATTTTTGCCCCAGTTGGTTCTTTGATTAATTTGGAGTAGAATTACAATCAATGAAGTCTTGTTCAATAGTTTAATAAGATGTGTACCATTCCTAGTTATCTTTTGAGTTGTTCATGTTACTTGTTTATGACATAAGAATTTTGCCAAGTTTAAAATATATACTCTATGTATGTATATTCATAGAAGGCTTCATATAAGTTAGGATTATTCTTGTGGTATGGTTCCTTAAAGTAAAAAAAAATTAATGTTTCCATGAGATGGTTGATGTATATTAAGTCTGACTAAAAATAATCCTCCAATAATAGTAAAACACCACCTTCATGTTTGTTAGGCTTTATACAATTATATTTTGTGTACCCTAAGAGTACTAGATTATTAACTTCCCATGCTTCTACAATAGCTGTAGCACTTAAAGTATTTGCTACCATAATGCTTTTTAGTTCTAAATGTTTGTTTCCAAGACTATGAGCATTACAAAAATAGACACTTAAAATGTAATTTGATCTTCTCTTCCTTGCTGGGTACACTATGACAGACTTATGTTTCCTAAAAGGAATGAAGTAGATCAACTTTACTACTGACATAACCGGCACAGTAGTAAGTGGGATGCATGCTATCTCTTAAAAACATTCGATAATCATGCATGAACTCTTCCAAGAATGTTATTAGTTGTAAAGAATAGGTGATGCAAAGCTTTCTCAACCAAGAATGGAATAAAATGCATTGCGGCAATTGTAATCCTTCAATTTCTGTGACAATATTGTCCCACTAAAAACAACCTGTATTGTATTTCTTTCCAGTAATTTTTTCATGTGCTTAAGTAGAGTAGACTTTGCCATTCATTGGTTGAGAAAATATTCATAAATAATTCTATATTCCATTGAGAAGTCGTATTGTTAAATCTGGAATTTCAGTGAATTTAAGACCCGGTAGTGGCAAAATGGTTATCCTCTCCTTGCCAACATCACTCAGTTTTCTACTAATTGGTGTGAGCATCTACTCTTTTAACACTTGAATCTCTTTTTGATCAATTTAACATTTTTGGTTCATCATGTCACCAGAATGTTCTAACTGATTTTGTTGATGTGTGTTATTTCAGTCAGTAATAGCCTCATCACATATAAGTGCAATATTTGGATAGCTGACCTTTTTGTCCTAAGGTTCTCCTTATATATTTTTTCATATGTGAGTCAGCCTCTTCCACTTTGCTGTTCAAACTGCCCACTCATAACCTTTTATTTGTTTCCCCAGGTATAATAATTACTTCAGGGGAAAGTACTGGTGGCAGTGTTAAATCACCTGATGATTAGGTAGCTTGTCTAACACTAATCAAGGTATCAGATTCAGTAGAATTGTCGTTACTCATTTGTTCTGCTGACATGACTAATCAGTCTCCTGGCAAATCATTACATTCTGAAATTCTGTCAAAAACTGCATCTACATTTTTTTGAAGTAGACCTACTTGAATTTTATATTAATTTTACGAGGCTGCCATTTGCATGTTCAATCAAGCCTCTGGTTCATGGGAGGGATCTAAATTAGATCAGTGTAACCTTTTAGTTGTCTTCTTTTTGCAAGATGGGACATTTCACTTTAGTTTCTTTTTCTTGTAAACTTTCTGTTAGAATGGCAGTGTTTAATGTTCTTGCCTTTTTATAGTCTATCTGGCCTCTGGTTACTGACTATGGTTTTTTTTGGTTCATTTCTTTATCATTTGCCAATATATTTTCTGAATTGTTAATGGCTGCACAAATGATGCCATCCTTCCAGGATTCTACAAATATTGCTAATGTACACAGTGTCCACATTTGCCTTCATCCCTAGCAAACATTTTCCCCTGCAATATATTTATAACTCCTCTAGCTTTCTGCAACTGGAACATGTTGAATTATTAGGTGCTTCTTCAGTCCTAATATACAGTCCACTTATTGTGCACTGAGCCAAAAAATCTATAGTTAATCAAGTCTTCCACAACATATTTATTTAGTTTGTCCATTTTTGTTAATGCATTGTCAAACTAATTTAAAATTTAATAAACAGGAAAAAACTTCACACTAATGTGTACTGAGCAGAAAACTGGAGTAAAAATACCTTTGTAGTCCAACAAGGGTTCTCTTCATAAAATGTATACCAAAAGTCTAAAGTATAACAAATAAATTTAATAAAACATACATAACATGAAGAGGCAGTAAAATCCGAAAACAAATCCAAGTACAAATGGTTAACCGCTTTCTTCCCTGAAATTTTTGTGGGACTTCTTCAAAAGTTAACTGTTAAAGAACAATTGAATATTTATTTAAATTACCCGGATGATATTTTTATTTTAAGAAAGGATAAGGGACAGGTGAGAGAAGATTTTGTTATGTATATCAATAATGCATCTCACTACTTCATGTTTACTCACACAAGAGAATAGTATAGATAATGTTGACGTCACCCTTTACAAAGATGGTTCTAACCAAAACTTCACTTCAAAAATTTATAGAAAAACAACTTTTTCCAACAGTTATTTGGGTTATCAGAGTTGCCACTCTCCGTACACAAAAAGGAATATTATCATAGGGCAACTAGTACAAGTTGCAAGAATGTGTTCAAGCAAGTTTAATTTCAAAATGGAGCTAGGTAAACTAATACAGATGTTTCAAGAAAGGAGTTACTCACACGACCTCCTCCTTAAAGTAAGTGAGGAAATCTTGGTAGGGTAGGGGATGAAATTTAAACCTCTGTTAGATACAGAAATATGGATACATTTACCAGATAGAAATATTTACCATCAGTATGGTAGTTCCTTTTGGTGGATGTGATAAAAAAATTTAGGAGATTTTATTTAAAATCTTGGTGATTTTTTAAGGACAACTCAAAGATTTTTTATGACTCTGGTGGTCAACCCAAAATTTGTGTATAAAATTGGTAAAAATGTCAATTTTTTGTTTGAACACACAAAACCCAGTCTGCACCTGAAACAAATGGGAACTATGCAGTGTGGAACATGTAGACAATGTAAGTATGTGCTGTAAGGAACAAATGTGACAGTAGGGAACCCACCATTTGACTTGCATATCAAAGAAGGTAACTATAGGGTTGATTTATATTTCTGTTTGCCAAAGATGTGGCTTTTTATGTGGGAAAGACAGAGAGGCAATTTAGAAAATATATTTATGAACACTTGTATGCCATTTCAAGGAAAATATTAATAATGCCCTTTTTTAAACATCCTTAGCTGCACAGATGATCCCAAAGTTAAGTTCATGATCATTGATATAATCCCTAGAAATTAAAGGGGTGCATGGTGGGAATTGGAAATAAAACAGGAGAATTTTTTTGGCATTTTAAATCGAATGCCAGCGTCTTGCCAGGTCTTAATGACAATGTGTCCATTTTGCCTATTGTAAAGCATAAAGCCTGGGAGTTATAGAATATCTGAATTCAGCTTAGACATGTAATTAAGTGGACGTTTTCCAAGTGGATGATTTTAAGGAATTATCAATTTATGGGTTTATGACAGTCTGATCATTCTTACAACTTTGTAACTAATACCACAGGAAATTGCTAATATTGTTAGTTGCTGTTCTATAACATGACTTGGCCCTTTAAAAGTTACAAGAAAAGGTTTTAAGCAATATTGCTGTATAATTCTATACATTCAAATATATTGTATTTTTTCAAGTTTTAAACACTACTGTTATAGATATTTTTGTATTTAGTATCATAGGAAATGTTAATGTTCGTTGCTTTTTTTAATATGACTCAGCCCTTTAAAAGTTACATAAAAAAGGTTTCAAGCAACAGTGCTGCATAATACACCCATAGCTGTTTTAATTGATGTGAATCATATGACCTTTTAAATTGAAGGGTTGTATGTATATTTTTTCCCAAAATATTTTTATTTTGTTTTGTTTTCATTATAAACATACACAAATGTACATATAACAATTACAATAAAACAATAACAAAACTATTTACAATATTTACATTCATCCATGATAACTTCTCATGGCTAAAATGATTGTTTATCAGTATTTGTTCAAAAGGTTTTCCTATTTTTGCCATGCTATTTTTTTATGAGTAATGTTATGAGTTCTATGACAAATGGTTTGCAGTTCTTTTTTACAAACAACTTTCGCTAAATTAATAAATTCTTTAAACATCAAATCTTGTTTACTTTTCCATTTCAAAGTAATATCTTTTCTGGCAATTGCAAGAATTGACCAGAGTAACTGAATCTGAGATTTAGGTATTATATTAGGTATAGGAACACTGAATAGGATTAGTGAGTTAGAAACATGACAGTTACTAGACCATAAAGCCTTTACAAAATATCTGAAGTCTTTCCAGTATTGAACAACATTTCTACATTCAATGAACATGTGAAACCAGTTGGCCTCTAGTAATTCATCACATTTCCAACATTTACTTTCACTGTTTTTGAGTATAAGATTTATTTTATGTGGAGTATAGAAACTCCTATTCATAAATTTCCATGTATACAATCTCCAATATAATGAAGAAGAGGTACCATATGTAGATTTCAATAACAGTTTTTTTGGATTTATCAGATATTTGTTCTCCATTAATCTTTACATAGTAATTACAAAACTCTGAGTCAAACTTTAGAGTGTCTTCTCTTAGTATCTTATAGATAGGTGAGATACTTAATTTTTGATCATCTGTCTTTTCAAGACACCTAATAAAAAGCTGGATCAAACTAGGTATAGATTCAGTCTCTAGGTTGATTGAGACTCTCATTTTGTTTTCTATAAACTGCTGTAATGAGTATATAAACAACCAACTGTCTTGACTATTATCAAAACTACATAGAAGAGAGTTTAGTGGTTTAATACTCTTATTTTCAATAAACTGATGCCAGAATATCAAGTTATTTTCAGTTAATTTTTGCATCGCATTGATGTTGAAAGAATCTAGGCAATCGGGGAGTATGCTATAGGGAATATAAGAAATAGGAATTGTTTAATGTAATTACAATCTTGTATGTATATTTAAAGTTTGTTAGTGTTGTAAGGTTTTATGGTTGTGAAGAAGTCCCACAAAAATTTTAGGGATGAAAGCACTTAACCATTTGTACTTGGATTTCTTTTTGGATTTTACTGCCTCTTCAAGTTCTGTTATTTTTTTATACTTCGAACTTTGGTATACATTTTATGAAGAAAACCCTTGTTGGACTACAAAGGTATTTTTACTGCAATTTTCTGCTCAGTACACATCATGTGAAGTTTTTTCCTGTTTACTGGTTTTGTTTCTACCTCACATCATTCATGCTGGTTTTTCCACAAGTAATTTAAAATTTAGAACAACACACGCTGTTATACTAGCCTTGATTAGTAGATACTTTTCTTGGTGAACAGTTCTGTATTACTTCAAGTGGAGCAAAACCATATTTGTATGATATTAAATACAGGTGGATGTTAAGTGTACTCTAAGTTGGACAACAGTTTTTAATACTTTTTTACAAAGTGAATTCAGATGAATACATATTTAACCAGAGTCAAGTGAAAAAGCCTAGATCTAACATATTAAAGCTGCAGGAAGTGTAGTGTTACCAAATATACAATAAGCAAATCTGTTGGAGCTTTATGTGCTAAGTCAGGTTAGTAAATAATAATAAAATTTAGGCAAACAGCATTATTTATTTACGTGTAGTTTCCAGAGTTAGTTATTGGTGCATGTCTTCCAAGCAGTGGTGGCTGGTGACTTCAAATCAAAGGGAGGCTGCAGGAGACAGCTGAGCGGGTGTGGTCAGTGGGAAGGGGTGTGGCCAACTAGAAAGGGGAGGGGCTATGCTCAAAAACCACAAAAACTAACTAAATACACTGCCCTGGGTGCCAAACCGTCATTATGAGAGTCCAATCAAGACAAAATGAAGTGTAGAAGAATAAAAATATTTCAATACATTTGCTGCATGATAGCTTACTTAATATCTAGATGGAAACAAAAAGGTTGTGAGGCATGAAAAAATAAATTACTTTTTAAATGCATTAATGGAATGCCAGTCAAAATCAAGTACAAGAAAAACAAGCAGCACTCAACTCAAACCACTTATTGCACTGCAGTTGTAATTATAATTTATATTCAGCTTTATTAAAGTACCAAGTAACATGCTGAAAGTAGAAATCTCTGATGCCCCCACTTGTAAAAATCTTTCTTATCCAAAAAAAGACCTGCTGCCTGACAACTATCTACTTGTTTTATGGGGAAAACATGATCAAAGTAAAAAATGAAAAGCAAACAAGAAATAAGCTCAAGATACATAGCTTAAAAGGATTACTGTACAGGTTATGGACCACACGATTGGCATTCTGTTTAGTTTATGGGTAAAGCCTGCAGAGATGACTGGAAGTCTACAAGTGTAATGAGCTTCTTAAAATAATGTAATCTTGTCCTTTATTACAAATACTGTCATATGCATTTCAATACCCAAGGCTTATACATTATCTAGTTAAGTATTCTCTACATGGCAACAACAGAAAGGCTTTCAATGTTGGCAATTCTTTAACAGTATGTTTCTTAAAGCTTACTTGCATCTTACGATCTCAGCCAAGCTTACCTGATGGTCATTAAAGTATTGCTACTTAAACACAGAGCAACAGGCACTTTGAGTAATAAGCATAAATCAACAGTACAAAAAATATGACAGAAACCAGACCATTCTACAAAAATCAAGGACAGATGAAAAGCCACTCTAGTACTTGTGTCTACCTTGGATGGGGGGGGATACTCTGCACATTTACACTGGATAACTACTCCTTGCCTTGCTTCGACACATCCAGAGTCACTACATGGGGAAGTGGGGTGCAACAAGTATGTCACAATTTGAAATGTCTCTGGCTGACTGTGATGGCCCTGACACATTTGTCATACCTCTCAACCTCAGAGCAAGAAATCTGGACAAAGCCATACAAAGAAGTGGGACAAAGGCACAAAAATAAGGACAATTTTTAAATATTGCTCTTATAAACTTAGAAAGATAATAGAATAGGTCTTGCATTTGTATGAATTTTCTGAATGGTATGAAATCTGAAACTCAAATGTCTGTCATTATTTTCTAACTTCAGTCTTTAATGATTTGTCACTAATTTGCCAAAAAAAACACAATTTTATGAAAAATGGACCAAAAATGTGATGTAAAAATATAAAATAGCCACACAATACAGCTGGGAACCTGTCAAAGAAGGGACACTTTAATATTAGTACTGCTAACTTGAGCAGCTGACAAAATAAAAGAATCTACATGCATTTCTGAAATAAAAGTAATCTATAACTCTGATTATTACAGTTATTTCTTAATTGTAAATCCTCCATGTTTTCTTCCAAAATTGCTATTTTGCGGAGGGATTATTAGGGGAAGAGCAACATTTTGAGCCAAAATCAGGGACAGTTGAGAAGTTTGGCTATGCCTAATTCTATAAAGCAATTTATTTGCATGTACCTCTCAACCTGTTAATGCAATAAATCTGGACAAGGCCAAATATATTGGGGGAACATATAAACAGTACTAAAAATTGCTCTTGTATAAACTGAGACAGTTGATAGAACAACAGGTCTTACTTTAGCATGCATTTTTCTGAAGGTTATGAAGTCTGAAACTCAGTGTGTCATTATTTAGTGACTTAATTCCTAAAGGATTTGCCAGAAAACCACAAATTTTATGAGGAACAAACCAAAAATAAGAAGCAAAAATCTATTAATTCTTTGAAAATATGGATAGTTGGGAGGTATAGTTCAGCTGGGGCTATCTTTAAGTTTGCCGCCCTTCCCCCTCACAAAATCATGGTCGAATGGAGCCTCCCCCTGCAGCCATTCCAATGATCCATTACTTGGCTATTTCACTCCATTTACCATAAACACTAATGTGCATACTGATTTACTTCTATGATGATTTGGACTTCATTTGAAAGTTTTATTTTGCATTTTACAGCACAAACACTAAGACATCTGCTAAACAAACTTAGCATTAAAACTTCTCTGCCCTTGAAGTTGAAACTCACATTCATTGAAACAGCATTGAAACCCACATTCAAAGAAAATACATTTTACCAGTGGCAGATAAAGATTAATTCTGGGCTGTTTTCAAATCATAGGCCTCTTCCATATGAAACATACATGTGCTCTTTGATACACCTTCCTATTGTTTTGAACATTTTTCCAGTAAACTATGAAACAAAACACATGCACCAATAATGATAAAACTGCCCAATTTACAACATCTTTCCAGTAAACAATGAAACAAAATGCATGCACCCATAGTGACAAAACTGCCCAGTTCAGAACATTTCCATCATAAAAGTCTACTCAAACTTCTACAGTCCACCATTATCAGTAAATATGCACAATTCTACAGTCCACCATTATCAGTAAATATGCACAATTCTACAGTCCACCATTATCAGTAAATATGCACAATCTCTGAAGAAGTAAAAAAGTCATCTAAATAATTCCACATTAAATAAATCTGTAACTAATGAAGAGGTTGCTGCTAGCAAACACCTTTATATTTCATGGTTTCATCGAAAAATAAAGTGTCTGATGCCCCTGAGGAATAAATTGCCTATATTACATTAAAATGATAAGCTAGTAATATTGCAATAGGAAATGGATGGCAAACTGATAACAGGCTCATAGTTAGTGTCTTAACTTTTTCAGTACGGCAGCATTCACCCCTTGTGGGAGTAGAACCAACAACCTTCTGCATCAAAAGCAAGTACACAACCTGTTGTGCTATTAACAATGCAAGCTGACTTAGCATAAGCAGCACTAAACTTCTTTTCCCCTGCAGCTCTCAGCTCCTTGTAAAATCTACTCAATACTCAACTGCATCTCAACTTCGCAGCACAAGAAATCTGGAAAAAGCCAAATTTATTGGTGGGGGTGTCAAAAGCCCAAAAACCAGGGACACATTAAACATTGCTTGTATAATCTTGGAAAGTTGCTAGAATAAAATGCTGTGTTACCACCATACATTTTACTGCCAAGGTCCCTGTCAAAAGAGTCAGAGCAACATACCACTATGCCAAATTACCTGCGTTGTGAAAGAAAAATGCTGTGTTACCACCATACATTTTACTGCCAAGGTCCCTGTGCAAAACTGTCAGAACAACATACCACTACACCAAATCAGCTGCTTTGTGAAAGAGCGGAAGACTGAAACTTAAATGGCTATCATTTAATGAATTCAGTTGTCACCATAGCTGTCAACCTCTTAGCACAAAACACCTGGACAAATCCAGTAATGAGGGAATACAGCTTTCAAACATATTCAGTGAATTCAGTTCTTGCCATAGCTGTCAACCTTAGCACAAAAACCTGGACAAAGCCAATAATGGGGTAATACAGTCCCAAAAATAAGGACAAATGTCAAATATTCATCTTATAAACTTAGGTTGTGTTACTATGTATTTTCTGAAGAATATGAAGTCTGAAATTCAAATGCCTGTCAATTTTACTTCTGATGGAACAAAAACAATTTTCAGCAGAGGCCCAGGGAGAAATACTGCAGACACATGTCTTTGTAAAATAGCAGGACACCAAAGCAAATCCACACAAACACAGGGATAAGATGCAGACTCCACACAGAAGGCACCCCAGCCAAGAATCAAACCAGAAAACCTATAGCTGTGAGGCAAGAATGCTACCACTGTACCATCAAATATGTAAGGAATTAAACATTCAGAAACCTGAAGTCTGAAATTCAAATGCCTGTCAATTTTATTTAACATTTGTTAATCAGGACAGTCTGACTTGGAACAAAAAAACAATTTTCAGCAGAGGCCCAGGAAGAAATAATGCAGACATGTCTTTGTAACATCATGGGAGGACACAAAAGCAAACCCACACAAACACAGAGAGGAGATGCAGACCCCAGACAGAAAGCACCCCAGCCAAGAATCAAACCTGGGAGCCTGCAGCTGTGAGGCAACAATGCTACCACTGCACCATCAAATATCAAGCATTGCAACATTTAGAAACCACAGATATTATGAGGAACAGATCAGATCAAATATGAGGCAAAAATCTGCAATTTCTTTTACAAATGGTGGTGGGTAGGGAATTCAAGTCTTTAACACCTGCATACAAGGTACAGGGTTCAAGCCTGAGATATTCCCTACCACACCACCATGAGTTTAGCCACCAGTATATAGCAACTGGGGCATTTACACACACACACACACACACACACACCTCTCTTACCTGTAGTCGACCTCCACCCATCCACATAAATCCATAGCTGCAAACCTGCTCCAAATCCCTTCATGCCATAAATCGATAGCTGCTGCAAACCCCCACCCGAGCACATCCACCACGTGAGATCTTCCCCCGACAAGACTCCAGACTGCTGACATTGCAGTCCGAGTCTGATAAGTTTCCAGCGAAAGTCTATGCAGTTACAACTGCATAGACTTCTGGGATCTCTGCTCTGACATATTCTCCAGTCTGGACTGCTGCTGAAACAGTCTGTGCATGCTCCAGACTGTCTCAGCAGCAGTCCGAACTAGTGCGCATGCGCGAAAGTCCGCGAATTTTGATTTTTTTTTTTATCTTTTATTTTCTTTTAATTTCTTTATTTTTACAGCTGGGGGGGGGGGGCTGCAGTCCAGCAGTCCAATAGCATGGGCCACCCCTGCTTCCAAGCTACTGCTCCTCTTGCTTCAGTTATCAAGGGCTGATATTTAAGCTTAAGGTTGCCCTCTGGTCACCTGCCTGTAATCTTTGGTCACACTAACAATAGTAAGCATCCTTTGATCCCAAAGGATCATTGGTTTTCATTCTTGTTGGACTGATTCAAGCAGTTCCATCTGTAGCTGTGCAGTCCAGTCTGGGAGTGTCAGTCCTTTCTGTATTCTGAGCAGCAGTTAGCATATGTTAGTCTGGTATCATGGGCATGGATCTTCCTGAGGGCCCTGATATCCTCTGCGCTCCATGCCAAGGTGATTTCATACACAGCAAGAGCTTCCTTCACTTCCTGTTTCCAGGCATACTTGTCTGAGGCAAGAGAATACCAGGTGTTCACACTGATGGAGAGAGTGCTGAGGTCATGCTTGCATTTGTCCTTGTAGCACAATTTGGATCACCCTTTTGGCCTCTTTCCAGACTCCAGCTGTCCAAAAAGGAGGTCTTTCAGTATTTGGCTATCCGCCAACCAGTGCATACACCTCTTTTGCAGGAGGGAGAACAGGGAGGTGATGCCTGTCTTCTCAAGCACTGTGCTGTTGGGGATCTTGTCCTGCCATGTGATACCAAGTATCTGCTTAAGGCAAAGCATATAGAATACATTCAGCCATTGCTCCTGTTTTGAGTGCAAAATCCATGTTTCACTGGCATATAGTAATGTGCTCAGAACACAGGCTGTGTAAATCTGCACCTTGGTGTGCACAGTGAGTTTAGTATTAGCCCATACTCTCTTTGTCAGACTAGAAAACATTGTGGCAGCTTTTCCAATGCATTTGTTGATCTCGCTATCAAGTGGCAAGTTGTCAGAGATTGTAGAGCCTAGGTACACAAACTTATGGATGACCGACAGTTCATAGTTGCTCACAATAATCAATGGTTTATTGCCTATATTTTGGTCCATCACTTGAGTCTTCTTTAAACTGATTGTGAGACTAGATTCTATACATGCATCTGCAAAGTGAGTCATGTGTAACTGAAGTTCCTGATGAGCATGAGTACAATAGCTGTGTCATCAGTAAACATGAACTACCTTAGACTATTCCTTAGCACCCTGATATTCAATCTAGGCCTTCACAGTTTGAAGAGGTTGTCATCCATTCTGATTCGGAAGAAGATACTCTCCCTAGCAGTTCTGAAAGCAATTTTCAACAGAACTGAAAAGAAGATACCAAACCATATTGGAGCAAGTACATATCCCTGCTGCACTCCACTGAGAATCTTGCAAGGTTCAGATGTAAATGTATCATACATGATGTTCACCTTCATGCCTTCTTGGAAAGGCCTGATAATGCTAAGCAGTGATGGAGGACAGCCAATCTTTGCTTGAATCACAAACAGATCTTTCCTACTGACGAAGTTGAATGCCTTGGTCAGATCAATGAAGGCAATAGATAGAGGTTTGTTCTGCTCCTTGCACTTTTCTTGTACTTGCCTAACAGAGAAAACCATGTCTATTGTAGACCATTCAGCTTTGAACCCACATTGAGACTCTGGGTAAACTCTCTCTCTCTGCAAGAATGCGGATCCTTTTTCAGGGCAATACATCAAACCGTTTCCTCATGATGCACAGAACAGAGATGCTGATATAATTATTACAATCACTTTTGTCACCCTTATTCTTACAAAGAGTAACTATGTTACCATCCCTTATATCTTGCAGTACACTGCCTTCTCCCCAGCATTGACAAAGTAATGCATGCAGCCCTGAAATTATGGTACTGTTGGCACATTTAAGGATTTCTGAGGGAATGCCATCTTTCCCAGTGGCATTTCCAGAAGGGAGTGCTTTTAGTGCATCATTGAGTTCCTCCAAGGTGGGCTGAGCATTGAGTTCAGTCATAGTTGGCAGAGGCTCGATGGCATTCAGGGCTTTCTCCATAACTATGATCTCTTTGGCATGCAGCTGCCAATAATGTTTCACCCAGTATTCCATCTGCTTGGTTCTTCCCTTCAAGACCTTGCCTGTGGGAGATTTAAGTGGGGAGATCTTCCTTTGTAATGGACCGATGGCTTGCTTGATTCCATCATAAATTCCTCACATTTTAACAATGTCAGTAGCCTGCTGACTCTTGAAGCAAAGTTGGAGCCAATAATCATTTGCACACCACCAAGTTACCTGCTGCACTTGCCTCTGAGCATATCAGACTGCTTGCAAGTTCTCCTCATTGACAGAGGATCTGTATGCAGCTGATACTTGGCTCTCCTTCTCAATCAGAGGTGTCAGCACATCAGTGTGAGCTTTAAACAATCAGTACACTTGACTCTCTTCTTCCCAAAGATAGCTATTGCACTGCTATAGATAGTATCCTTTAGTTTTTCCCCAACTCTTGCGTGTGCCAATGCCTTCTGGGTAGGGCAAAGCCTCTTCAAGTGCTTGAACAAACTTGCATATTTTTAAGGGTCACGAGTCTTGCCTGTCTGAATGCATGGCCTCACTTCCTTTTAAAGTGAAAGAACCTTTACTGCTGGATGTTCACCTTACTACACTTGAGAAATTGGTCTGTATCACAGTCTGCATGGTGGTAACTGTGTGTTACCTTGACAGTACTTGAACTGCTGTGACTAGTGAGGGCAAGGTAAAGCTGATGCTAATTTTTCAGTCTTTGGTATTACCACAAAACTTTGTGCTGGGGCTTAACATTGAAGAAGTTGTTGGTAATGCAGTGGTCATATTGGGAACAAATTTCAAGGAGACTGTGTCCATTTTCATTCATCTTTCCTGTTCTGAACTGTCCCATACAGGAGGGGCCAGCTGTGATGGTCATTACCATCTTTGGCATTAAAGTGCCAAGAATGAATAATGGTTCATAGGAAGAGACCTCACTTATGCAGCACTAAGTTCATTATAGAACATAGAAGTTGTCCTTGATTTCCTTGGCAGAAGTTAAAGTAGGCGCATAGGCACTGAAGATGTTGACCATGGCCACTGAGGTCTTTAGATGAATTTTCAGCAGTCTCTCATTTAACATATTTGATGATATGACTGAGACAATGAGTTTTTTTGTTCTGATTGCAAAATTAACACCATGTTCCCTGGTCTCTTCTGGAAGCTTCCTGTGCCAGAAAAAAAGTAAAGTCCTTCTCCCTGAGACATCCGATGGATGACAGCCTCATTTCCTGGAGAGCCACAATGTCCATCTGCAATCTGCTCAGCTCATTGTTAATAACTGCTGTCTCCCAAGCATCACTGATGTTCTGTAGATCTTCCACAAAGCCTGACGTCCTCATTCTTACTGTCCATGCGCCCAGCATAAAGGCTGGTATATTGTGTTGCTTTTTTGTTTTTTCAGGTGTATGGTTAACAATCCACTTGTTGGGGGTTCCCTAAGCCACAAAAACTCAGTGGAGCAAGTGGAACGTGATGAAGCAGAACCTGTTTAACTGAGGGTTGCCTGATTTAAGACAGGTAGGTAGCTGCCCAGTGAGATCAAAGGATCTCTCCTACCATCAGAAGCAGCCTCTGGTGCCTCACTCTATGCCAGTCGAGTGCATTGGCTTATTACCAGTAACTGCTATTTCCTGTGTTATCACCACTCACAGAGCAATGCTGTAGTGTCCTCTCCAGGGCACACGCCTGGGCAAGTGAATTTTGAGGAAACCGCTGATGCCCAGTGTCACTCATTCATCTCTATTACAAATAATAATAAGGCCTGGGGTTTTGTTCAGATGCTTTAATATATACAAACATGTCAGGATGGATAGCAGCATCTTTAAATACAAATAAACTAGCTAACAAACAGAGCTTACATACATACATGTTCGCATCACAACAGCTAACTACAAAATGACAGGCTCACACGTGCTCAGTATTTATACTCTAGTGCAAGCCTTTGGATAGGTTCTTAAAGGTATATACATATGCGTACTAATCTACATCCTCCCTCTTAAAAGATTGCCCTTTATGCAAAACGGTAGCAGAAATAGGCAAGCATTACTGTGTACGTCAGAAACAAAATACAATGTTCATGTCAAGGTTGCTTGATATCTATTGCAAGGTTTAGAGATTCGACCATATCTCGTAACATAACAGTTGGGACTAAAATTAGCAACAGGGACAGTCTGCTGTGCATAATCAGGAACCTCTGGATTTATCACATGAACAGGAATGTCCTCTGGAATTTCCTCTGAAATTGGAATACCGAATAACTCATTCTGAGATAGTCTTTCTCACAGGCTATTTGCTCTGGTATAAGCTTGGATACTGGTAGCAAATGCCTCTGATTCCACCTAAAGATTCACAATGCACAGAATCGTCTCTGTACAAATATTTTTCACAATACCAATCCGATTATAACCTTTGGACGTTTGCAACCTTACCACCTCTCCTTTTCGTAATGGATTGAGCGGTCTGCTGGTCTTATCGTGATAGGACTTCAGGATAGGCATTTCCTCAACAGATTGTTTTTCACTGATCTGCTGTTCTTGACACATGGAGCCAACAATTGACTACTGAGTGGTAATGTGGTTCTGGTTTGTCTCGACAGAAGTCCCTGAGCAGGTGGACCAAGGTGTTTATCATGAGAAATATTTCTGAAATTCAAGAAAACATCACTCTTGTCTCATTTTGGCTTCTCAAGTAACTGTGTTGCACTTTGCACTGCACATTCTGCCAAACCATTTGACTGCGGGTACCCTGGGCTACTTGTGACATGAGTAAAGTCCCATTCTTCTGCAAATCTTTTGAACTGTTGGCTTGTAAACTGCATGCCATTGTCCGAAATAATTTTGTGTGGACTTCCATGTACAGCAGAATGATGGTTCATGTTAGTAATGACTGTACTGGATACTAGGTTAGGAAGTAAGTCAATCTCAAACCAATTGGAGTAAGAGTCTACTAACACCAATAATGTTGACTATTCCACTCGAAGATATCAGCGGCTACTGTCGACCAAGGTTAATTCTGGAATCTGGTTAAGCTGAAGTGGTTCTTTCTGTTGATGAGGCTTTGTACTATTACATACTAAACAAGAAGAAAGTGCTCTCTAAATGTCTTGTGACATAGGCCAAAATACTATCTCTCTCGCCCTTCTTTTGGTAGATTCGGTTCCTGGGTGACCACGATGCAGAATAGTAATGTACTCAGATTGCAAGGACTTTGGAACAATGACATTTGGACCTTTCATTATGATCACAGCAACCAACCTCAGCAGGTATGGCAAGGGCATAGCACCAAAAGGAGTACCAAAGTTCAAAAAAAGTAATGCCAGCCCAAAGTGGTGTGTAAAAAGTATATTTTAATGTGACATAAACAGACCGGTTTCGGCACAAATTTACATAGCCTTCCTTAGTGTAACAAAACTTCCACGGACTTATTGGCTGGAGGTTGTGTTCATTTGCGGATTTACACTCTGGAGTCTCAGTTTGCGTTCTCACAATTACAGTTTGGTCGTCATTGCATATTTTGCTTTGGATGGGAGTACATCTTTAGGGGGAATTCCAGCCTATCTACAAGACATTGATGACTTTGGCATTTCGGATGTTGGCATGTGGTGTGGGAGCAGCTACGACACTCATGCTGTTTTTGGATCTACTCAAACAGTAAATTGGTTTATTTTTAACTATTTTTTCTTCAGTTTGCTTACTCAGCGTTTGCTAACGGACTTATTGGTTGGGGGTTGTGCTTATTTATGGATCTACACCCTGGAGTCTCAGTTTGCGTTATCGCATTCACATTTTGGTTGTTATTGCAGTTTTTGCTTTGGATGGGAGTACATCTATAAGGGGAATTGTAACCTATCCACAAGCCATTGATGTTTTTGGCTGCCGTACATTCAGGACTATGCTTTTTTGACTGCACGGTGCTAACTGGGATCAGGATTGCTATACTTCTTGGAAGCGTTGGCAATTACTGGTTTGCCTTTTTTTTACGAAACAGTTCCTACTTTCATTATCTCTGAATTTGCGAATGCCTGTAGTCATATATTTGTCCCTAAACTAGGGGGCCATTGTTTGGATTGGTCTTCATCTAGTTTGGTCTTTACATTGTAGTTTGAATTCAGACCTATTTGATGAGGCCTGCTGGATGCAATGGATACCATTGCTCTCTTTGCAGGAGTTCGTGTTTTGGATGCCATCTTTTTTATAGAAGCTGAGTGACTATACACACTGTATATGATTTTTATATGACTTTATTTAGTCTGGGGACTGTTTGGGTCTGAAAGGTCCATTGCTAAACAGCACAGAATAGTTTTTTTTCCCGGTTCATGTATGTCAGTATTGTGGACTTACTTTAGTAACCCTGCACGGCGCATATGTTAAGTACTTCAGGTTGTTCTTTATGCAACTTTAATATACTGTTTAATTGATAGCTACATACTTTGGTCAGTGTATTGCATATTACAAGTTACTGATTTATTCTATAAATATACCAAAGGCTAGGTACATTTGGAATTGTGTATTAGATATAACTATTATGATTTGAATTGATAGGGTTGACCACAGGTAATTCTGTTTGGCCCTTTCTCTGTTATACTAAGGATCAGGGGTCCCACTCTTTATTATAATCATGGTCACCTATGGGCAATTGGAATGATGGTATATTTTTGGGTGGATTGACAGTTTTTCACCCTGTTTCTAATATTTATATATGTTTTTTGACTTCACAACAATATTCTATTGGGATATGGGTTTCTGTGTCTGCTTTTGACAGCAACTGTTTATTGTTTTAAGCCTCAAGTTATACTGGTTTGCTTACCCAATCACCTGGACACACTCACTGTTAGATAGGACCTCTGAATATGTGGAGTGAATTTTCATGTATTTTGGCCTTCCATCTCTGGACCAGTATTGGTGTTTGTTTTTGGATTAGTGTGCCTGAGGTACGTAGCACTACCCAATTTTTGCAGGTACTGAATTATCCTGTTGGTGGCTATAATTGTTCCCCCTCTTGCAGTCCAACATAAGGATTTAGTCTTCTTAGGGGCATGTAGCACCAGCATTTGCCTTATTTGGGACATTGAATTATTGTTCTAACAAGGATAGGGGCTATTATTGTTCCTCGGTTTTGGCTTAAGCAATTCTTTACACATTAGATGGCTTAGTTGGGGTACTTGTAACCATTTTTGTGTCCTTGTGGTTTGATTTGCATCTGTTTCATAACAACTCTTAGGGTTTATTATTTATTTTAAAGTGTCTTTTGGACACAATTTATACACTTGCTGTCATTCTTTCAGTCTCGAAATGACATTGCCCCAATTTACAGTTTTTTAGAATTTCTTTGAGTATTTTGGATGAGTATGGATTTGGGTCAACTCCTCAAAGGTCTGTCATCTGACAGGGATGATATTGGTATATTCGGTTTAGGGACAAAGGTTCCTTGGGGGATCCCTTGGACAGGGGTGAATTTACACCATCTTGCTATGATGTGTTTGCTAAATTATCCAAAAGTATGAGGACTATGCACACTAATGTGTGGCATCTTCATCTATTTAAAGCATACAGGGTGAGTAATATATGTCCTAGAGGACTACAGGTACATATACAACCCTTAGTTTCTGAGATAGTCCATGAATTGGATCAACAATGGTTAGCGGTTCAACAACAAGCATCCATGGGGTTTGTAGAGGCCTTATTGGCCTATTATAATAGATGTATTGATTCCAACTTGATTGAGGTTACCAAACTGTATGAAGAAACCAAGCTGTTCGAGGGGCAGACCTGTTATTAAACCTGCTTACAGCAGTTAAGTAAGGAATTATTGACTTTGGAGGGTCAACTCAGGGACAAGAAAATACATGAGTTTAGCCGAGATCAAGCAGACTATGATAGGGGGAGACCATTTGGACCTCACAAAAGTGTCAAATTTACTAACACTGGTTCTAAACCCAATAAGAGGAAAAGGCCAAGGTCAATCCTGAAGACGAATGTGCCTTATTTTGGTAGCACTTCGGGCGAGGAATCATCCTCCATGACAGATTCAGAAACACCACTAGTTTTGTCTTCTTCCACACCCAAACGCAGCAACTCTGACACCCCTTTAGGGTCAGGAGACATAGGGCAGAAACACCACAAGAATAGCCGATGTGGCGACATTATTACAAATCTTGACCAACGAGTAATTAAATTTAATAATGTCTTTAACATTTCTTCAAATGTTTTAACTCCAACTCAAACAGAATTACTTAATAAAGGATTGAATTTTGTCCCTGCATTTTTTGTTCCTGAGGGTGTTCTTGCTGATGATGTGACTTCTTTTTGCCACACTCTGAATTTGAAATTGTTTTTGACCAACATGATCATGAGTCTGATGATTCAACATTTCATTTCCACAGGTCTAATTTTATGTCTCCGATGAACCCCACTGTTCATCTTTCTCTCCATAGAGTTCTCAAAGATCTACATCTCCATTACTCTGATATGGCTAGTAAGTCCCATAATCTCTCAAAGATACAACAGGAGGCCCTAACACAGCTTAAGTCTAACAAGAACTTGGTCATTATACAGGCCGACAAAGGGGGTGCTGTAAGGGTAATGGACTGGGCCAATTATGATCAAGAAGCAAAGAGGCAATTGAATAATAAACATTATATGCGTATGCCCCTGGACCCTACTGAAGGCTTCAAAAACAGATTGATGCCTTTTTGAACTTATTAGTGGAGGAAGGGATCATTGCAACCTCTATTTTTAAACATTTGATGATAAGTGATCCCAAACCACAATATATATATATATATATATATATATATATATATATATATATATATATATATATATATATTTGTTACCTAAGGTCCATAAATCACTGCAGAACCCTCCTGGTAGGCCTATTGTTTCAGGTAGGGGCTCTCTCACTGAGCCGTTATTGGTTTATTTGACCCAGTATCTCCGCCCTTTACTTAGATATGTTAGGGCCCGGATTCAGGACACAACGGAGTTCCTGTAGATCCTGCAAGATACCCAACTTGAGCCGGGTTGGTTGTTATGTACCCTTGATGTGTCTGCCCTATATACTAATATAACACACTGGGTAGGCCTGTTAGCATTGGAACATTGGCTAACAATATCAGAATTCTACCCACCAGGTTTTAACATGTTTCTTTTAGGATTAACTGAGCATGTACTAACCAAGAATGTATTCTATTATCAGGATTGTTGTTATCTGCAGATGTAGGGCACCGCTATGGGGGCTTCATTTGCCCCTATATATGCTGATCTTTTTATGGCATATTTGGAAGAGCAATTGATTTATGATCCCCTTTACAATCTGTATTTGTCCGAGATTGACATTTGGCGTCATTATTTTGATGACTGCTGGTTAGTATGGAGAGCTGATGTTGCATTTCTAAATGAATTTTTGGATTACATCAATAGCAACAAATGGGGTATTCATTTTACATGCAACTTTGATCTAAACCAGATAACCTTCTTGGATGTTCTGGTCAGTAGGAAACCTGATCGCACATTGGACACACAGATTTGCCGGAAAATTCCGGAATATAGCGCCTTGTTGCATGTTTCTACTCACCACCCTCCCCACATTATACGCAACATACCTAAATCCCAGTTTATGAGAATCAAGCATATTTCCTCGGATTCCAAGACTTATGAACAACAAAGGTGTCACCTGGTGGGTAGATTCAGGGCAAGGGGGTACAATTCTGGCATCATCACCATGGCCTGTATGGAAGTATCTTCATTAGATAGACAGGATCTGATGAGATATAAGGATAGGACCTTTCCCCAGGACTCACATATCAGATTTATTACTACTTATGGGCATAACACACATAACCTTTTACAAGTGATTCAATGTAATTGGAACATCTTGATGGGAGGTGTTACGCTTGCCCATATGTTACCGGAGAGATGCCCTTTTGGCTATAGAAGAGGTAGAACATTGGGTTCTTTTTTTACTCATTACAAAACTGGGTTCTTGGATGCTCAGTCACACTGTCAAATAACACTACACTTATGGGGGATCCCCTGGTTGGGTGTTTCCCATGTGGGCACTGTACTCATTGCCTCCGGATGGATAAGACCAAAGAATTCACTAGCAGGAATACTGGCCAGGTCTATGATATCAAGTTCTTTGCTAATTGCTCTAGTGAATGGTTGGTCTACCTGGCCACCTGCTCATGTTCTGCATTTTATGTAGAACAGACTTCAAGACCTGTGAAACTCCTTATTAGTGAACACATTAGTGATATTAAAAACAAAAAAGCAAGTAGTGCTTTGTATAAGTATGTTTTAAATCACCCTACAGCCAATTTCAGATTTACTGTTATAGATAGTCATTGGTAAGAAAGGGGTTTGCCTTTCTTGTAGACAGGATTGAAATTGTACTTTTGCAATCTCAGCATCATATGTTGCAGTCAGGCTGGGGCTGAATGTATAGGCTTTCTCAAGATTGTGACTAGTGGCTGGTGATCTGTTTCAATCTGGATAGGTCTACTATAAACATAATCATGGAACTTCGAACATGCAAACACAATTGCCAAAAGCTCTTTCTTGATCTGGGCGTACTGCTGTTCAGTTTGGGTAAAAGTTGTTGATGCATAGACAACAGGTCGATCCTCTTGTAGAATAACTGCACCAAGTCCAGATTTCGAAGCATCACAGAAAGGGTGAGCATCGTAGTATCTGAGTATTGGCGGACTAGCAATTCTCTGTTTCAGAACATCCAGTGGTCTCTGGTGTTGCTCTAACCAGGACCAGGATGCCTCTTTATGGTTCAGCTCTGTGAGTAATGCTGAAAGTTGGCTCAAATCTGGAATGAACTTGCCTAGGTAGTTGACTGTGCCAAGAAAACATTGCTGGGCTTCAACATTGTCTGGAGCTGGCATCTCAAGAATAGCTGATTGCTTAGAAGGGTCTGGTTGTAGACCTGTGCTTGTAAATAACTGATCAACATAAGGAACTTCTTGTAGTCTGAATTTGCATTTGTGTCAGTTAAGCTTAAGATTTACTTAATGTGCCCTTTCTAGAACTCTTCTAAGGTTTCTGTCATGTTAGGCTTCATTACTGTCTCTACTAGTATGTTGTCTACTATGAAAGCACAATGATATCCAGAAACGAAATGCTCCATTGCACGCTGAAAGACTTCACTTGCAAAATTTATCCCAAATGATATTCTCAGAAATGTGTACCTGCCAAACGGAGTACTGAAAGTAGTGAGCAATGAGGATTTTTTGTCAAGCTGAATTTGCCAAAATTAAATCTCTACATTTAAGACAGAAAAAATAGTGGCATTAGGTATCAAAGCTGGAACTTCTTTGACTGTGCACATTGGATGATGAGGTCTTTTTAGCACTTTGTTCAAATCTTGTGGATTAATACATATTCTGATATCATCTGAGCTTTTCTTATGAGCTAGTACCATGGAAGATACCCATTCTGTTGGAGTTTAGATTCACCAGGCATTTGATCCCTTGTGTGCTTTTCCATAGTAACATTTGTCTGGGGGTTACACATTTCTCTAAATTTAAGTTTTAAGCACTCAGGGTCTACCCTTAATTCAGCCTGTACAACAATATGATGGTTTCCCCCCTCCAGCATAAGTAGCAGGTGCAAACACAAATGAGCATTCCCTTACTGTGGCATCTGACCTAGTTAAATTAAGTAGAATAAATGCCTTTGTATGGTCATCTTTATCAGAAAATGCAGCATGTATGAAAATGTCATACTCTTGCTCAAACACTCTCCAGTTCTCAGCAATATTACTGTCAAACACAAGTGCACTGGGCTTTCGAAAGCCGTCTGCCATGCCCACAAAGTATATGCAAACACACTGAAAATATGGTCCTTGTAATTATGTACGAACAAACTGTTCTGTGAGCTTGTAACAACATTCAAATTCACAATAAACTGTTCAAAATGCTTTACTTTGTGAAATATGCTCTGTAATGGCTGCAGTCTGTGAAATATGCCTTATAATGGCTGTACTTTGCGAAATAGCTTTATTGTAACTGCACAAACATTTTATACATTTTTGAAAACTCTAATATCTTTGCTTAATATGAAAATACATATGCTTTACAAAAATGCTGTAATTTCCCTTTATTTTATTTGTTTTATGCAATTTGGACTTCATTTCAAACATTTTCTGTAGTAATTCAAACATTTTTATCAATAACATACATATCTGTTTATGCAAATATCATTTAGAATGTTCTGTATGTCCCTTTTATATTTTATGAATAAGAAATAGTATTGAGCAAGATTTAACATTTAAATTTGTTTCTGACCCGTTTTAAATGACCCACTCATGTACATTCCTCCAACCGTAGACAAATACCTCTAATCGTTTTGAACAAGTCGCTTTAAATTTCATGCCCCTTTGATATGCCGGTTCTGACTTCAGAACCTTTTGTATATGCCTCTTCTGGCAACATGTCCATTTAGACAAGCTGCTTGTGATACCATTTTGCTTGTTCGTCTCTATTACAAATAATAAGAAGGCTTGGGGTTTCGTTCAGATGCTTTAATATATGCAAACACATCAGGATGGATAGCAGCATCTTTATATATGAACGAAATAACTAACAGAGTTTACATACATACATGTTCACATCTCACAACTAACTACAAAATGGCAGTCAGGCTCACACATGCTCAGTATTTGTACTCTAGTGCAAGCCCTTGGCTAGCTTCTTAAAGATATATATATATATATATATATATATATATATATATATATAAATTTTTTTTTTTTTGTCTTTCGGCTTTTTCCCGGTAAGGGGTTGCCACAGCAGAACTCCAGTCCGCTAATGATTGGCAGTAGATTTTTACAAAACGCCGAGGTGCCAGCTCGACGTCCAACCTTCAACGAAGGCATGCCCATTTACACACGCATGTCTTTCAAACGCTACCCAACTGCGGGGAGGACATGCAGACTCCACACAGAAGGAACTCCCAAGCCAAGCCGAAAATCAAACTGGAGAACCTCTTGCTGTGAGTTAACAACGCTACCACTGTACCACCACGGAATATACACATGCATATTGATCTACACCCAGTGGCAGATTCCCCCACTCAATGCCAGTGATGTAATCCAAGGGGAAAGGCAAGGCCAGTACAACCTGGCATCAGTGTTGGGGTTGAGTACAGGCTTAAACTGCCTTAGGGGCTCCAGCTCTGGATTTTTCCTTGGGGTTTACTCCCAAAACCTTCACCATGACAAGGTATTGCTGCAAGGCAGTAGAAGTTTTAAATAAGAGTTTACCTTCTCCTATGTGGGCTGCCTTCCCAGGCTGACAAGCTTCTCCTGCCTGAAGCCAATTGGTTTTAAGGCACCAATCCCCTATTTTTGCCACTTCTCTCGTCAGTGCAAACATTTTTCTTGGGCTTCAAAACTAAGCCACACATGAAGGCCAGGAGCTTGACTTGTGTTGTCAGAGGCTATAAGAGACGCATGCCATGAGAGTATTTTATAGATAGTTGAAACTTATCCCCACTACCAACCCCCAGCTATGACAACCTTTGAAACTGGTCACACTAGACCACCAGGAAATAACTACAACGTGTTCTGTGCATCATTAAAAAGACGGGGGCTAAGTGAATAAAATAAAATTAAACACATGTAGCCTTAGAATCCTTAAATGGGCACAAGATCTATACAAAATAAAGTAAAAGCATTGCCTTTTGTTCTCAGAGTATAAGCATCCAGTTAATGTAGGTTGATATTTAAGCCTGAGAGATCCTCTGATTGGTCTAATAACCTCTCTGAAATCTTTGGTCTCACTAAGCCACCAGGAAATAACTCAGATGTGCTTCTTGCTAGTAAAAATCTGGGGAGAGCACATAAAATAAAATTAAACACCAATGTAGCCTTAGAATCCTTAAAACAACACCACTTTTGTCCAAAAACGCAATATGATTCTGATAAGCTACTTCTGTTATTCCTACTTGTCATTTGTATGCCTGACTAGTTACCACTGCCCTTTTAGTTTGCTCAGCAACCCCCTAACATGCTGAACACATTCTTATTAGAACTGGCTATGAATTGCAGTATCATCTAAGTAAGCAAGCCCACAGACTCCTACTGTTGCTAGGATGTACTCTACCAGCCTCTGTAAAGCTACTGGAGTATTTTTTATCCCAAAGGACATTATATTGAACTCATTCCATAATGAGCTTAGCACACTGCCTCTTTTTGTATATTGCTGTGGTTGTTAAATGTTTCTGATAATAACTTTTAGTCAGGTCAGTAGTATTTAGATAGTTAACCTCACCTAACTGCTTTAGAAGCTCAGTTATCGTGGACACAGTGTAAGCATCTGACTATAGTCTACACAGAATCAGGTGCTGTCATTCTCTTTGACACCACCAACAGTAAGGCCCAGGGACTATTAGATTTTTAGATTAACCACAGATCTAGCATCATCTGCAGTGCCTCCCTCATAGTTTGCTGTGTCCACATAGTACTCTACCAGTTTGGTATACCCTGGCTTACCAATGAGTATGTCACCAAACTCCATCATTGTTTGATTTTCCTGAACTTGGATCAAAGATAGCTGCTGTGAAAGTATTACTTTATCCACCGAGGAGTCATACTGAGCCTCACTGAGATCTGCCATAAGATAACCCTCCATTTCTTCCTGTGACCCCAAATGATCTCTTCTCACATCTTTTCAACAGCAACAAAGTAATTTTCTGGCTTTTTAAACTAACATTGGGACTTGTGGGACAGCAAATTGTATTTTTTTATTTGGGACTATTTTTGCAGTTTGCCATTGTGAGATAAGTGGAACTTAGTGTTCTGAAAATTTACTTTCTTTCAGCTTGTTAGCATCAACAATTTCTCTTGCCTATTTGGTTGTCCTCACCTGCTTCAGTAAGTGTTGCATTGATATACTGAAGGTGACATCGTTGATCCCTTTAACAATTAAGGAAGTGACTTATACTAGCTTTTAAGTTAATGTTGAGACTTCTATACGTGCTAGTGGTATTCCATTTAGGGCTGTTTTGCAGTTGACTTTACTTGCCGTTAGCTTATTAGGGCAGGACATTTCTAGTGACTGTTTGCATGTGCTGGCCTGCTTTAATTAATGCTGCATTGTATGGCTTTGTGTTTTGTTATTCTGATCTGCAACATGCTGTTCATAGCATATGCTATAATAGTCAGTGGGCACCTGTTGCTTTCATCCTACTCCAGGAGATCAGCAATCTAGCCATTTAAATAGCTGCCCAATATACAGCAAATTACAGAACTGCAGGTGTAACTTGCACATGCACTTCTTAAAATCTGTACAAATTGCAGCACTTTGCAAGTCATAAATAACTGTGGTATCTATATGTAGTTACTTTATTGAACTAGATGCCTCATGAGTTATTGTACTGATTACTTATTGTGTCAGCAGTGAAGGTGCTTGCTTTACTTTTTAATTAACATGGATGCAAAGTCTTGCTCATATTTCCAAGAAGGTCGAGTAGATTTGACACCTTAGTATGGAATGGTATTGTCTGCTCTAGAGACTCAGTAATGAGGATGATGTTGAAGAAATCTGTATATATTTGTTGTTTATGGTAATGGTTTGCAAATTTAGGGACTGTGTTAGGTTGAATAGTTTAGTGCTGTATTTTGTTTGTTGGTGTCATGAGCTGTGCAAGAATGCTGAAGCATAGATGTGTATCACTTTTAAACATCACTGTGCTTGGCACAGTTTTGTGACACTTGTGCCCATGGTGATTCTTTGCACATCTTTGGAATTATTTTACTGCACTTTGGAATCACTTTACTGCATTTTCTAGTATTGTGACACATGCCTGTATAATTATTGCCTGTACTTACACTTTGTATCATTTTTGAATTACTGTACGTGCTAGTATTCTGGTACAATTATATGTATCACGTGTCTTTCTGCATTATCATACCATCTGTATAGTATATGGTTCTGCCTTATATCACCCTTATATAATGTTAGACTGTACAGCTAATATCATACTGTGTGTATAGTATATTTTTACACTTTATCACACTGTATGAATAGTAATTGTCTTTCTATCTCATTACTATCACCCAGATATAAACTTATCTGCACTAGCAGTTCATACACTGTTAGTCTATACTGCTCATTTCACCTTGTTTCTGTCTGTATAATACCCAAACTATTACTACTGTATCTCAGTGGACATAGCACCCTCAACCATTATTACTGACTACCCCCAATCAGATTGGTTACTGCAGTTGGCATATACCCATTTGTACTGAACCCCTTTAACCATCAAATTTCCTGAAACCATGTGACCACAATTTGCCCATAATTTATCTGTTGCCATCGTATTAGAATTTGATACTTTAAGGTAGTGTAGCAAGTGCTTTGTCTTCACTGACAACCCATTTTTTACATGACATTAAGTTTACATATGTGAGGTGCAGATATTTATTTAAACTAAAGGCAAGCCTTGCTCTTCATCCAGTTGTTATGGTACCCCCCAAAAATCTCAGCACAGCTCTAACACCAAGCCCCATATGCTGAGGTACTAAGTCTATTCCTTAGCCTCCTTGGCAGTGCACCAAAACACTTAATCCTCATCAACACAATTGCACCTCATCATTCTATGCCTACAATACCACCTTCAACTGATACAGCAATCGCAACACTACCTCCAGCTGATACAGCCATCACTGCCCCACCTGTAGCTGATGCAGAATTCGCAGCGCAACCAGCAGCTGATGCAGAACTTGCAGCTCCACCTGCAGCTGATGCAGCAGTCGCAGCGCCACCTGTGGCTGACGCAGCAGTCACAGTGCCACCTGTGGCTGATGCAGCAGTTGCAGTGCCACCTGCGGCTGATGCACCACTTGCAGCGCCACCTCCGGCTGATGCAGCACTCACAGCACCACCTGCGGCTGATGCAGCACTCGCAGCGCCACCTACAGCTGATGCAGCACTCGCAGCACCACCTGCGGCTGATGCAGCACTCACAGTGCCACCTGCAGCTGATGCAGCACTCGCAGTGCCACCTGCAGCTGATGAAGCACTCGCAGTGCCACCTCCATCTCATGCAGCTCTCACAGGACCACCTCCATCTCATGCAGCACTTGCAGCAGCACCTCCATCTCATGTAGCACTCACAGGACTACCTCCATCTGATGTAGCATTCACAGCACCACCTGCATCTGATACAGCTCTCACAACACCACCACTCCAGCTCATACAACCCTCACACCAACCCCTCCAGCTGATACAGCTGTATTTATAAGCCCTTGAGGATGACTGAACATGTTATCACATATATGTCCTAGTTACAGGTGACTTACTTCTAGTGAATCTGTGAGGATTAAGTTTTTTATGACCTTTGACATATTGGCACACTACTTACCAGGCTGAAGAAAGACAGTGCGACAGTAAGGTTTCTCTCAGGTGCCAGAATTTGTAATGTCAGCAGTGTGCTGAGATTCATTTATCTCAAATATGCATACTCGTTGCTCACATAGGAATGAATGATTTTAGACAATTCAGTGTTGACGTTATGAATGGAGGCATGGTCAAGCTTTCCTTGTATGTTTTTATGTTGGGATAGAAATTACTATCGAGTAGTATATTACATCACCATGAATTATGCCACAGTTTAAACTAAATAAATAAATGGCTTCATCAATTGGATCAGAAACTGATGCCATTCTAGTGGGATCCAGTGAATCAGCTTTGAAGGAGATGGTATACAGTCCATCCTGCTTTGCCAGGGTTTACCTTCATCTTTTCCCTATGGGATTCTGAATATTTGCTAAAACACACTCTAACCGCATTGCGCATTTTTTAAGGCTGACTCAGCTTTTTACATTTGCCATCCAAACAAATCCCAGTCAGGCCTATCTCAGAATAACAGTGCTCAGTGTTAGATTAAACAATAAAATGCCCACTCTCAAGGCTTTCATTAACATAAGCTGGGTTCGAATGCAGTGGCAATTCTTTTCTCTATCAGGGTTTAATGCCTGTCAGTTGTTCACATCCCTTGGCGAGGGTGGTTGTATTTATGGTAAGGGAGTATATGTATTTATTCAAACTCTCATCACCTCTGAACTAATCCCAAAGGAAAACAACCTAGAACATCTGTATATTTTGGTAGCTCAGATATCTGCTGTGTAATGATTCTGCTCTGTAGTTCACTGTTTTAAGTATTTTGGTATGTGTATTCTGCTGCTCAACTGAGCCTTGACAGTTTGGCTGTGTTCATCAGAAAATTAGGGGCAGGTCTCTGGCACAAAGTACAGAAATCTTTATTTTAAAGGAGTAAAACGTACATATCAGTTTCAGCAGTGCATAGGGCAAAGTTAGTTAAGGAAATCTGTTTTGAAAGTGTGCAACACTCCATTCCATTGCTGTCTAAAAGACCTAAAACTAATCCCAGCTGAAATTCGAGCCCTAGGTTCTTCAGCTAGTTTAAGGGCACTACTGTAGACTTTTACAGTATCTACTTCAGTATTATTTCTGTTTTGTTGATTTTTCATGATAAAATTTCATGTTCCTCCCTGCAAGGAAAATATGTAGTAATTTGGGGAAATGTACAAGTGGTTCCGTTTCAGATTATTAAGGAAGCTGGTACATACAGCCTCCATAGGACCCAATAACATCACAGGCTTCATACTACATGAACTCAGGCAGGAACTTGCAGCACTATTAGGCACACTATACAACCAAAGCCTGAATATCGGCTTCGTCCCAGCCAAGTGAAGGACAACCTCTGTCATCCCTTTGCACAAATGTGGAGGGTCCACCAATCCAGGAAATTATAGACCTGTCAGCCTAGCTAGCCTGATCTGCAAGGCCATGGAGCTGATTCTCATAGACCTCATTAACAAGAACATTGGCAACCTCCAAACACTTTATCCCACACAGTTTGGTTTCGTCAAGTGGGGGGGGGGGGGTCATGCCTGTTAAATTTGATGGACTTCTTTGAGACAGTCACCAAAGCCATGGACAAGGGAAAGATGATACACACACTGCCTACCTTGACCTGGCCAAAGCCTTCAGTAGTTATTCCCCACTTGGGTATAATAGATAAACTCTCTCAACTAGGCATCAGTCTGTATGTTACCAGATGGGTATCAAACTGGCTCACTGATAGAATTTACCTAGTCAAAATAGGGGAAGCCACCTCAAGCAGTAGATCCGTCAAGAGTGGTGTACCTCAGGGATCGGTCCTGGGGCCTCTGTTGTTTGGGATATACTTTTCTGAGGTGCAGGCCAAAACCAGTGGGCTATGGCTGACCGAGTTTGCAGATGACTGCAAGCTGGTCACTGTCCTCAATTCCCCTAGTGATGTGGACATCCTCCAAGAGTCTCACCCCCAAACAAATGACTAGTGCCAGAAGCATGGCCTTAAACTGAATGCCAAAAAATGCATCATCACCACCTTTGGGGAGAGTGACATCCCCACAAATTATCACATTAATAACAAGGTCCTAAGCATGCAATCATTTGTGAGGGACTTGGGCACAAAGGTTGATAGCAAATACTGTTTGACCACCATATTGCCTCCATTGTAAGGAAAGCTTTCTACATGGCCCACCTCATTAGTAAGGCTATATCTCATCCAGGGACAAAGGAGGTCATAACATCACTATATTCTTCCCCTTATAAGATGCATTACTGAGTACAATGCCCCTTTTGGCATGTACCTCACAAAGCACATGCAACAGCTGGAGAGACCACAGAGGTTCCTTACAGGGAGAATCCAGGGCCTCAAACATCTAACCTACACAGATTGGCTAAAAGCTGTGTCCCTCTACTCAGTCTCATACAGACTCCTTAGAGGTGACCTCTGTCTGGCATACAAAGCAATCTCAAACTCCGCCTTGATGGGACTGCTGCATATCCCCAAGTCAAATTCCACTCGAGTAAACTGTACACGCAACCTCAACCTGATTTGTGTACCAGAGACTCCCTCTCCATGTCAAGCAGAGTACCTCATTAACCCTTTTTAAGCACAGACTGGGTAGGAAACAGAAAATACACCCCTATGATTCCACCAGTGTCCCTGCTGGACAGGGGCATTTATTGCTGACTTGTCAGAACATGGGCTAAATTCTTAGCTAGGCTTATAAGGGCCTCAGGGCCAATAGCCTGGTAACTTCCTATGATCTTATATCACTAAAAAGGAGAACACCCATTGGTCAAAAATCAGGGGACGCCATTTCCTTTTCATAACCAGATGTACCTAGGCATGAGCTCCGTTTTTACTTACTGAAGTGATATATCCTGGCCAAAAAGTCACTACTGTCAATAGACACAGCTGCACCACCCCGTGCTTAGAACTTAATCGTGTGTCTTCACCACCTCTCCTAGGATCCCTTTAGCCTGTTTTTCTGTATTTCACAATTTATTTTACCAAAGCTTTCCAGACATCCACCCTTCTATTATTGCCCTAAATCAGTCTCTGTCTTGCCACCTGTACCATCTGTTTATGCACATCTTCCTTCTATATCTGATTTATAGAACAGGTCCCTAGTTAACCCCTCCTTAAAGCTCATTATGCCCCAATGTATTAAAAAAAAATTGGTAAAACACAAATCAACCAGTACCACGAAAAATGCAAGACAGTTTAATTATAATTAAATTGTATGATTAAACTGACCCATATATTTCATGATACCAGGTGTCTTTTGTTTTGCTGATTTTAAATCTAGTTTAATAGCCTTTTTGGTTTATTTTTTACTGCCCCAATTTACCCCGACTTTGTATTTTTTCCTTCTGTGTGTATATAACAAGTACTCATCGATTCTCACATTATAATTCAGATACACCATCCCTTTGAACATTTCACTGCCTGGCTCTCCTTTGTAATATTTCTGCCAGCCCTATTTTATTTTTTCTTGATAGAGTTCAAGACTGGCTACAGTAGTCCTAATGCTTCTTTACTACTGTCCCATATAATAGCACAACAACTTTAGTTTTCATGATGTTTTTTGTCTGTATAATTTCAATTTACTTACGCATGGAAAAATGAGCATACAGGCCTGTTTGATGCATGGATGAGGTATCAGGTTATGAGCACTGCGATTATGATAGACTTTTGACTGACTATTGTTTTTGTTTTGTAAAATTACAAGTCTACCGTACATGTTTTTTTTTTCTTTCATTACTTTTGTATAATATGTTGTACTGTATACCAAACTAGGCAGATATCTCAGTGATTGTACACATTCAGGGGAAACAAGTGAATACCTCATCCCAAAACCTGTAGCATTCTGTTTTATTGAAGGAGTTGTTTATTTGACAGTGCTGCAAGTAATGATTATTTTAAAATATTTTCTCCATATCTGTGACTTAATATGCATGTTTATTACTTAATAGTTGTGGGACAGACTAAACCAGGGCTTGCAACTGTGCATCCTGTTGGAAACGCAGCTTGAAGACTGCTATAATTTATGTCTATTTATTGTATTAAATAACTGTGAACATAGTTTAACAGTCCTATAAGCTGTTACTCTCCTTTGCTAGATACTGTTGTACCTCTTACTAGAATGTAATATTTTAATATTTATTGGCATTTTTTACTGGGTTAGTCCAACTGGACCTAAAATTATCCTTTTCAGTAAAAAAAAAAATTACAATTATTGATTACATTTGTTGAGAGTTATAAAACAATACAAAGTCTTGTAAGATAACTGTACAAAGTGTATAGGAAAGGAAGAAATATGTATTATATAATCCAGTACAATACAATTGTAACACAACAATACAATATTGTGTAATGTTGTGATATCTTATAGTACTGAAATGATGGAGCTACAGTTATAGTAAGTTACAAGAAAAAATATATGAGTATAAAATACAAGATGAAAAAATTAAAGTACTCATTCCAGTACATAAATTATTGTAAAACAGCTGGGATGCAGGTTAGTAGGCTGATTGATGGAAAAGAGGGGATGAGGTGAGAAAGGAAAGGGGAGTGAGAGAATACGGTCAGGGAAAAAATGTAAGTTAGTGGGTATTAGAAGTGAGAGGAGGAGTGGTTCGAAAGATGGTAGTGTGTATAAAGATGTCTTGTGAAAAAAGTGGTGAGGTGAAAAGACTAGAGTGGGAAGAGAAAATAAAAAGTTCAATTCACATGAAGTATGGCCTTAGATTGAATTGTGAAGTAGCAGTTTATGCATTTAAACTCTCAGAAAGGGTTAAGCTAAGTTGGTTTAACCAGGAGATGAGGAGCATGACTTTGTACAGAGCAGATGATTCTTTAGATTAGTTTTAAATGAGCTTAGGTTGCTAATTTGTTTGAGAGAGACAGAGGAATGGAGTTCCATGCCTTTGAAACACAATTTGGGAAAAGTGAGTTACTTGCTGAGTTATAGGATTTAGAAATGGTAAGCAAAGACTTGTCCCTGGATCTGAGCTCGTTGTTTGGGGAATAGGACTGGACAATAGATTGTAGAGCAGGGCATTTATCAGGTTGGTATAGGTGGGTTACTAGCACTTGTGTCAAGGTTAGATGTTGAGGGAGCTCTAATCAGCTAAAATATTTTAGTGACAGACAATGGATTTATTGTTAGCTGCAAATATGTGTGAAAAGCAGTGAAATAATACAGTATGAAGTGAAAAAGTAATATTGCATGTTCAAAAGTGAGGCAAGAGCTTTTGCTCACAGTTTAGTAATTTCTGGCACAGTACTGCAGTGCCGGTTTTGGTGTGTCTATAATTGGTTTTGTTGTTATCACGGCAAGATTTACAGTATCTGTGAAAGGGACTGTGTTCTGATATCATTGCTGTTCATATTTTGAGATAATCTCAGTGGTTCTGTTCATAAACTTTTAAAGCTAGCTCTTTTTTTTAAATAAACAGATGACAAGTGTGATGCTGATAGTATATGGTGCATGTGAGAACTGCAATAGGAAGCATAAACCTTCCCAGTAAACAGCTGTTTTTGTTCAGGCGAAAATGGATGAGCTTTAATCAGTGCCACTATAAACTGTACTCTTGTTCTGGTAAACCCTTAACATGCTATAGGAACAAAGGACCATTATGGTCACTATGGTTACCTACCTTCTGTGCAAACTGAAAAAATATTTCCTCATTTGCTGAATTACAGACTCAGATGTATGATGCATACGATAAGGTAAACACATCCAACATATTTAGTTATCTGCTCTGCCTCTTTTATCATACTGCACGCTAATGAGAGCACTAGAATGGCTAATTAGAAAGTAAATATAGGACAAATGTAATTATTGCTAGTATGATTATAGTCTGATGCCTAGTCATCAAGACACTATCAAGACTAAGATGTAAAAATGTAACTCATCAGGTTGCATACGGGTGTAACATTTTGTTGCATGTCTTTATTACTAACTTTGTTTTAAGTAACATTTTTTGCAGAAAATACAGGGATACTGACATTTTCTTGTCTTAGTATTGTATTATTGCATATTTTAAGATATTTTCTAGAGAGAAAATAGAATTACTGACTATTCTGTGCTTGAGGGCAAGGCTTCTGAAATTCAGAGTTGTCACCTTTATTCTGTCCAGTAGCAGCATTGGAGTTAATAATGTATATGTAGTGGTGTAAGGGAAACTGCCACCTGCATGTGAGTTACTGAAAAAAAAAATACTTTGTGTTATTTTTTATTTCTGTTGTATGTTATTTAGAATATTATGAATTTTTAGTTAGTATAAGATGGGTCATGATTACTGGCAGTATAGCTATTTCTACTTATTTATTTACGAAAGTCTGATTGGGCCAAAGACTGTCTTCAGTGAAGGGCTGGGGAGAGAAGCTCCTCAATGAGCATTAATGGTACACACAATATTAATGCCTGTTAAATCATTTTACCGTATCAAACGCACATTAAAATATAAGAAATTAACACACTGTTGATAAAATAATTTCTTGTAACAAGGCAAATATTTCTTTGAAATGTATACAAAAGCAGAGTAGTTACAACAAACTGAATTTAACATTTTCACAATATGTATATAGCATGTGTGCTTTTAGCTTTCAATGCACTTAGGTGCTGATTACTTACATTGTGACGCTACTCCATTGGTTAAATGACTGATGTATTCTTAAAAACATATGGAAAATGAGACAGTAAGATTCTTGTATTTGAGATCTGCATAATGCTGAAAGTGGTATGTTAGAAAAAAAAAATAAAGAAAAAGCCATACAAAAATGAGGCCATATTAATTACAGATATAATAACTAATGCAGAGTAAACATAACAGCTAAACCCCATATTGGCTCCCAAGTGTAAGTGTGACTCTCAATAAGTTTGAGCCCCCAAAACTTTGAAAATTAACCTGCAGTTTGTACAGATAACAGCAAAATCTTAAACATACTGTTTCATCTTTTAAGCATTTTTGTAAAGGAGCATTGGGGGCTTAGCTTCACTGCGCTCACAGCATTGGGGCTGCACCCCCATACCTCTATCACTTGCATATGGTTTGCTGACAAGTGGCTGAAAATTCAGTCTGTCAGCCAGAAAAAAAAGTTAAAGCTGATCAAAAATCAGCTTATTGCACATACTGGCATTTTTTTTTTGTGAGAAGAAAGTACAGTGTGGATCTGGAAGTTTCCCCTTTCCCCACTGTATTGCGATCTCTGGGTTGGTATATATAATTAGCAGGGGGGTTGGAGGTTTGGGGGCTGTCCCCACTGCAAAAAGCAAGTTTTCTTTTATTTTTGTGTGTTTTTTGATTGGCTGGTGATCGAGAAGTTGTGTTAGATCACTTGCAATTTAATATTTAAACTTTTCGATATGTAGACACACACACACACACACACACACACACACACACACACACACACACACACACACACACACACACACACACACGCACACACTAATGCTGGGATTACTTTACTTTTAAGAGGGAGGAATGCTCCAAGAATCCAATTTCATAGTTAATATAGTCCCTTAAATTGCTCACAAAGTTTTGCTGTTTTGCTGGTCTAAGGCTTGCACATAAGATCCTTGGACTTTATGAGACTGTGCTGGTATCTTCATTCTACTCAACAGCATGTGCAGTACAGTTGGTCTATATCTGTCCAGGACAGAGAATTTGTCAAGTAACTACACTTTGCTACACAAAAGAGTGTCTGCCATATAATGGATTTATATTAAACACTAATTAAAACATTAAAATAACTCCATTTTATAATAACAATAAGCCTCTCTGAGGTTTAACTTTGCCCTCTTGGGTAGGCTATAAATGCCATGGCTATTTCAAAACAAATAGCTCCAAAAACAAAAACCAGAACAACAATGAAATAAAAAAGAATCCAACCACAAGAGAAGGCGAAAAAACTTTATGTACAAGCGCTTTCGTCTAAATGAGACTTCATCAGATACATATCTGATGAAGTCTCATTTAGACAAAAGCGCTTGTACATAAAGCTTTTTCGCCTTCTCTTGTGGTTGGATTCTTTTTTATTTCATTGTATTTCAAAACAAACCCAAACTTGTAATTTATTGCTTTAATAATGTGCCCCCACAAAACAACCACTTCAGATACTGATAAAAGGGCATGTATGCAAATAACTTTGCAGACCATAAAAAGTTAAAATACTTTTCTAGCGCGTGCAAACACACATACACACACACACACACACACACACACACACACACACACACACACACACACACACACACACACACACACACAGTCTGGCATCACAATAATCACTTTATAGATTCTATCCTATGAACAGAAAGTTTTGATTGTGTTGATGCTGGTGAAAACTGACCTGTTCTGAATGCATATATATAGCTAAAAAGATGATTTGATAAATTTTTACTTGAATATGTATGCTTTACTGTCCACATGAAGAAGCAAAGGGGTAGGAGCAAGGTATGCTTTCATGAATTAACTTTTCTTATTTTTGGCTGTCCACCACCATTATCCATCCTCATCTGCTGTGCTTTTTTCTGTAGCTAAACTTTCATACAAAAGACTCCTGTGTTTTACATACCATAGTCATTGTCTTCTTTTGGCTTTTCCTGGTTAGGGGTTGCCCCGGAGCACTGGGAGGAAACCCATGTGACCACAGGGAGGACATGCAGACTCCACACAGAAGGCACCCCAGCCAAGGATCGAACCCAAGAACGTCTTGCTGTGAGGCGGCAATGCTAACCGCTGCACCACCATGGCCATGTGATCTTCTCTTTTGATTCTCTGACTGTAGGCTTGTGCAGTGTGTTGAAATGGATATGCCACATGGCCACTACAGATACCATGACTTAGTAATTGAGGAGTAATAAAATGTTTTTGATACTTGTATGTTAAAACTAAATATTATTGTGAAGGATCGCAAGTAAACCTCTGTGTTGTTTCATGCACTTTTCTCACTTCTGCAAACAGGACGTATTTTGAAATGGTTGGTGATATGGCAACAAAAATCATCAGATATGCCATTTAGTACACTGAGTGCTGAAAAATTTGCACATGGTTTATTTTTCATTTTTTTCTCTAGGTTACCGTTGACTTAAGAACTCTGGCTGTCCCCTATGGCTGCTTTCTTCCTGGAGCCACTGCATTATGGGGGGGTACCCTTTCATCTCCCTTCACCAGATGTGTCCTATCCCAGTGGATGAAAAGAGTCTCTGTAGCTGTAAGGGCTATGACTCTTCCCCATCATAACTGAAGATGACAGGGCCACTATACTGTGGCCAAGGTGGAATTTTCTTGCTTAACACCCTGCCTCCACATGACATGTTAGGCAACATAGCCTAAGTAGGTGTGCAATGACAATGCGAAGGAAATGCATCCACCTATGTAGAGACTCCACCCTCTTTTGTTCATCTGTCTGCTTCAGTACCTTCTCAACATGGCACTGGTATTGCCACTGAGCCTGATAATCAACTCTGTCCCCACCATGTCCTGCCACCCCACCCCACACACACACACACACACACACACACACACACACACACACACACACACACACACAGAAGAGATAGGCAGGCAGCTGCCTCATCATTCCTCTCCACATCTGCTCAAGATCCAACATGCAACCAGGAAATTGGTCAAAACTAAGGTGACTTGTATTGTAGTTAGAGCTTTATCCCTCTATGCCAATGGATTTTGCCACACAAGGTGTATTTTATGGGTGGCATTTCAGCTGTATATAGTACAGTATACCACGTCTGAATTTAGTGTACACCAAAGGAAAATCAGTGTCAGAGCTAAACAATTACCTGACTAAAAAGTTGTACAGTGGAATCAGTAAGGGTTCCCAAACAAAGAACTGCTACCTATTGGCACTATATGTTTGCCTGAAACTGCTGTAAAATGTTTGTCAAGTAAATGGGCAAAGGAAGTAAGTAGAAAGAGTACAGAGATGTTAGTGATTTGAAGGTCTAGTTATGCTCTTGAGATAAATGCCTTAATTCCTTATAGGAAAATATTTCCCTGTAAAGCAGTCTAGGGCAAGAGGCAAGACCTAATCTTCACTGGGTGGTAAACACAAATGTATCAAGTGAGTGTGTTTTTTCAATTTGGGTGCATTAAGTGCTTTGCAAGGGTGACAAGAACTTTTAAGTTTGTCTGCAGGTATATGTGGCTAAGTATCTTATCCCCCCCCCCCACACCATGATCTCTTGCTTACTATTACTACTTTGCTTTTAGCGGAATCTCTTCTCATGCTATAAAAATGAAAATGGTATCTTCAACAACAAACGTGAGACTTTGCTTACACAGTCGAACATTTTCACTTAGTGTCGTGCTTACCTAGCTATATTTTGTTGTTGTTGAAAGACTGATAAATGAACTAAAACAATATTGAGGTAGGAAACGAGGCCTGAGATGTGGACGGATACCATTTTGCATCCTAGATTTTGTTACAAAAGTCATAACTACATATAATCCAGGCAGTGACCAAAGGCACCTATCTTTGGTTTCATACCCTTCAACATGCATTTGATCTTCCTGCTTTTAGACACGGAGTAGAGACTAGATCAAGAGGTTGTAAAAACACACTGTCAGTAATGGAAGCTAATTACACAGCTCATAATCAGTAAATGTAAAAGTGCAAAATTAATTAAAAGGCACATTATATTACTTAAAGTATTAAAAGAAAATCAAGACATTTCAAATTAACTGATGTGAAAAGAATAACAGCTGCAGACTGTAACATCAGAATCTGTAGTGAACCTAGGAGGCATGCAGGAATTACTAAATGAAACATTTTTAGATGAAGTGTTAAAGTGTACAATGTCTCATATTGCCAGCTTTGGCCCAAGGTCTCATTCTACAGTTTTGTTCCAGTTAACCATTTTAAAAGAGTGGATGCTACTTCACTGGTCTGTAAGGAAAGGAAAGTTAATTAGATAGTATGTGTTTCATTTTGACTATGATTTCTCACCTATAGTAGCTATCAGCCTTTCCAAATGATTTTGTGCCACTGATAAAAATATATAAAGTTAAATAACTCAAGGCTGTTTTTGGTATCTAGTAAGGCATTATACCCATTTGAATTCTTTGGTGATTTTCTGATGCCGTAGTATCAGCTAAGGACCAGTCATGCAATGATCATTGCACCATATCCAAATGTCTGAAGAAGTGTTGCTATAAGTAGTGAATAATTGTAACTAAGGAGAGAGCCTGTCTGTGCATGTGGAGTGTAGAGGGTGACATCTGCCACAGAATAAAAACATATTTTATTTATTTTTGAGCATGTAGAAATCTCCTTTTGGATGCTAGACCTCATGGAAATGGCCCTTCCATGGTTGGTCTTTCAAGGACTGAGCTGCATCTGATTGTGATTCACTAGAGGAAGTGCAGTATGCTTTGTCAAAGGCCGTGGATACGGTGAATTCAAACACAATGGCCAGAGAGACTTTTTCAGTGGACAGTGCCCCCATCTCTTTCCGACTGCTAATGCATATAAATCACCTGCTTTTGAAAATCACAAACAACTTCATCTGTAGACAAAATACCGACTCTTCTTCAGAGTTATACATATGATTCCTGCCATTTGGAGTTTCCATCAACTCCAGTAGACTGTCAGGTGTTGGTTAATTAATTTAGCTTACCTGATAATTGTCTATGTTCACAGCACTATGCAGATTCAAACCTATTAGTTGCACTGTTCAGTGACATTTTTTTTATTCTGGTTTATCAGGTATTAATCTGTAATTCACTTAAACTAGTTTATTACATATTAGAATGTATGGAAATATGAGGAGCTGATTGTTTCTGTCTTTAACACAATGTCACATGGAACAATGCATCAAACTGTACTTGTGATGAGCTGGTAAGGAATGCTCTGCAGTGGCACCTACGGTCATTTTTTAATCTTTAGCAGTGTGTAGCTTAGGTATCTCCAGTTAGTGGTTTTCATACTTTTAGTGGAATTCTAAAGTTTCATCTAAGTGTATGAGAACAAGTTTAAAGCTCTAGGATTGTGCACCTCAGACGTATACACAAGTATACATTTGTGTACTGTATGATTTATGGTTGAAGGAGCATGGAGTGTCTCACTTGTTTTAATTAATGCCCGCATTGTTGAATGTCAGGAAATCTCAGTCAGCATAGCAAATGTCCTACTGAATGAACAGATATCTAGACAGTTTCAATAGAGTAGGAGCACCGGGTCTTATAAAAAGGAATCTACAGTTGTATCTAGATATGTTACCAATCCATGTAACCCCATACGAATTGCAGGAGGAGTCATTACTGGGCACATTGCGGGTGCTGCGAAGAGCACTTTTGGCTGACATCAAAGATTGAAACAATACTAATTTCATGAACTTTAATTGTACTTTGACTTAGGAATGAGGTCCATTCCCGTCATGGTATTAGAAACCCAAAAGATTTGGAGAAATTAAAAAAGAGGGAAAATGAACAGGTGCTACTTAAAACTGTTTTTGGGGTACGAATGGAGAGAGGATAAAATCAGCAAGCAAAAGAGAGTAGTATTGCTGGAAATGAATTCATCCTCAAGTCTTGATAAGTACCTTCACAAGGTGGACTATGTTTTTACAAAATCTCAGAAAGGCAACACTAATATATAGCCTGTATTTTATATAGCATATATCATGGACGGAAGTAGGTGAAAAATAAAAAAGGCACCTCGGTGCACAAGCCCCAGGATAAAAAAAAGTACAAAATCCTGGTATGCACACTGGTGCCAGGATTGTAAAAAATGACCGTGTAGAATCCTCAAGACATGAAAACATACTTAACAGTAGGATTGGGCCAAGATCAGGGGGAGATTGGCCTCCCTGTTGTAGAAGGAAGTAGTAGTCCACAAAAAAGCGCAAAAACTGACAGGGCAGAAACAGCCACAAAGATGATCGTGAGACTATTGAGGATAAGAAATTTTTATTATTACTATTATGCAAGAAGCCCATTATTTCTGCATAGACGATACTGAAAAAGATTGAGGGAAATTAGAAAAATAACTTGCATAAAAAAACTGTCAAAAGCTTCAAATGCAAATGTGTGTTCACTAATACAACAGATTAATTAAAAATATTAATGATAGACCAAGAAGCCTTGGGCCGTTTGGAAAAATAACCGACTGAGGAAGTGCAAATATATAAAGAATAAAACCTACAGATATTTGAATGGTACAAAAAAGAAACATGGACATGGGGAAAAAATCTGATATGGGGCAATATTTATGCAAAGGAAAAAGCCAAGCTAATCAATACAAAAAAGCAACTCGAAAGATATGAAGAGAAATACAGGCAAAGGCACCCAGATATGGAAAATTTCACATTACGAAAAAAAAACATCAAAAGGGGGAATCTAGAACAGAAGATTAGTAAAGTAGAAGTTAAACAAATAGAAGCTGAAGTTATTGAATACATGTGAAGTGAAGGATTTAGTACAGAATGTCTAAGACAAGTTATGTCACAACATGATGGAACAATGAGTCCCCAAAGTAAGGAGAAGCAGGTGGCGTGGGAGACATCTGAAGAAGAAATATGGACATAGGAAAGAACAATATTTATGCAAAGGAGAAAACAAAACTAATCAATACAAAAAAGCAGCACCAAAGATATAGCTAGAGAAATGTAGACAAAGGAATTCAGATACAGAAAATGTTATAGTACAAAAAATAAGAAAAAGGGGCAAGTAGAAAAGAAGATTAGTAATGAAGAAGGTAAAGAAATAGAAACTGAAGTTATGGAGTACCTGTGAGGTGAAGGATTTGGTGTAGAAAATCCAGCTCTGGTAACATCACAGCATGATGGAATAACGAGACCCCAAATTATGGAGAAACAGGTGGAATGGGAAGCATGTGATCAGTTGCACCATGAAGATAGTCTGCAGCCTTCAGTAGGAAACCAGTACAAAAGTTCAGTTGGAGCTATACAGCAAGGGAAGGAAGGAGCAGGAAACGGTGGCAAGTCTAACACAGTCAGTGTTGTGGAGGGTTAGGCCAGTGATTTCCCATATGAAAGAGCAACAGATGATGTAGGATGCAGCTGAAGAGTATATGTCACTGGAAGATGTTCTGGAACTTTCTGTAGAATGCAAGCAGGAAACTAAGAATAAAAAATGTACCGTAAGTTTAGAAGAAAATTATCTAAGGGAAGAGTTGCTTGATTTAATAGAGATGAATAAATATATTAAGATCAGTGAAAAAATAAGAAAGTTACTAAGACAAAATGTTAGAAGTCTGATAAAACAATTGAATACAGTAATCAAGACTATTAACATAAATTCATGTGATATAACAGAAGTAAATATGATACATTACTGTGCAGCTAAATTAATAACCGATAAAGTCTTACCATAAAAGTACGGGGCAATAAAGGAAAAGAAGGGAAGAAATCAAATGCCATCATGGAAGTATCAAATAGAGAAAACTATAAAGCAATTAAGACAAGAAATGTCACTGTTAGGAAAATATAGAAGAGAAAACAGATCAGCAAAAATTTTTAGAATGATAGGTGTGATAAAAGCAACATGCAGTATTAGAAAATACCAGGATCTACTGCACACTATTGCAAATAATAAACAAAAGATATCAGTAAAGGCAGAAAAACTTAGATGCTGGACAGATAAAGGAAAAGTACAAAATAAACAAGTCATTGTTGACCCCAAAAAAATTTTATAGAGAATTGGGAAACAAAGCAAAAGAAATAGAAATACCACCCAAAAAAGAAGAAATAGACACATTTTGGAAAAGATCTAGGAAAACTCCGTGGAACATAAAAAATGCTGAATTGATAGAAGACATAAAAGATACATTAAGAAGTTCAATGTACAGGGTATGATGTATGATGCAGTAATGACCAGTGAAATTGAAACAAAATTAAGAAAAGCTCCTAACTGGAAAACCCCAGGCCCAGATCCAGTACCTATCTTCTTGTAAAAAGTATTAACATCTTTACACAAAGATTTAGACCCGAGTAAGAACTACTACTATGTGCACCCCAAACAGACACTAACCTGGTTAACAACACGAAAAGCGATACTCCTCCATAAGAGTGAACCTGCAAGCCACCCTAAGAATTATGGACCGATAACTTGCCTTCCAACTATGTATAAACTATTTACTGAAACTGATGCTGACAGAGTTTGTAGTCATTTAGAAGAAAACTCAATCATTGCAATAAAACAAAAGGGTAATAAAAGAAATTCATATGTAACAAAGAATCATTAGTTGTTAAACACATAATGGAGAATTGTAAAATGGGGAAGAATTTAAGTATGGCATGGATAGATTACAAAAAAGCATTTGACAGCATCCCACATTCATGGATAAAGGATTGCTTACAGATGTATAAGGTGCACCCTACACTAATCAATTACATTACAAGGACTTTGAAACAGTAGCAAACCACTTTGCAGCTAAGCCATGATAAAGGACAAATTATTAACCTAGGGATAAAAATAAATAACTAAATAAATAAAATAATAATAAAAGTCCAGAGTGGGGTATGTCAGGGTGACACACTGTTACTGCTGCTGTTTTATCTTGCCCTTAACCTGTTCAGCTGTTACTTAACAGATTAGGTTATGGTTACAATTTGGCTCTCAGACAACAAAAAAGTGCAAAGACATCTCGCCTTCCTTTTGCGGATGATTTAAAAGTGTATATTTCATCAGATGAGGAGACGAAAGCATGATTGGAAGTGGTCAAAAATGTGTCAGATGATATAAGAATGTCATTTGATCTTGATAAATGTGCAAAAGCAACATTTAAAGCAGGAAAGTTGCAGTACCAAGAAAATATCAGTCTAGGACAGGAATGTGATATAAAGGAACTTGAGCAGGAAGGAGTGTATAAATATTTGGGAGTTGAAGAACTGACCATAAAACATGAACAAATGCAAACAAAATTCAGTAAGGAATATTTTAGAAGACTAAAATTAATGCTGAAAACAGCCCTGACATCTAGAAACAAAACTCCAAGCTATAAACCAAATTGCTCTTCCTGTTCTAACTTACAGTTTTGGGGTGACTGACCAGCCCCAAAAGGCATTGGATCATTTGGACAGGAAAACAAGAAAAATTCTTCACCAAATATATAAAACTCAGTGTATACCAAGATTATATATTCCTCGTTCTGAAGGAGGTATGGGTCTCCTCGAAACTGATTATATGTATAGATCTATGATTGTAGGACTGCAGACATATCTGCTAACCTCACCAGATCCAAACATAGTGAAAGTTTTAAAACATGAAGAGAACAAATCTAATATAAATTCCCTGCTTAATTTAGCAGAAGTATATCAGTGTCAAGTAGGAATGGAAACCAAACCAGAAGTAAACAAAAATCAGGCAGCATATGACTGTGCCAAAAAGTAAAAAAAAAGAATACAAGGAGAAAGATTAGATGAAAAGGTAAGGAACACCCTCATGCCGATCAGGATATGATGCAGGAATGGTTAAGGACAGGTGAATTTAAACAAAAGATGAAAGGTTAATATTAGCAGCCCAGGATAGTGGACCACTTGCACGTTGGTTGACAAAGTCCATTTAACATGTGGGAGAAACAAACAAATGCAAGTTCTGTAAAACAGAATTGGAAACAGTCGCACATCTTGTTGCTGGGTGTGATGCACTAATGGCAGAGGCCTTGTATACTCAAAGGCATAACAATTAGGCAAACATGTTCCATTGGAGATTATGCAATCATTACAATACTGAAGTAGCTGAGAAGCATTGGAAACATGAGGTACAAAGCATTATAGAGAATGATGAAGGTTATATCACATGGGATTATCCATTACCAACAGTTAAAAAAAAATCAATGCAACAAAACCAGATATAGTAGTCCATGAAAAGAAGACATATTTTAAACTTTGGTCAGATAATCGATGGGTGGAAGAAATACTGAGCTTTTAAAACAAAATCAATTATTTTTTGCCCCCTGAGGATGTAATCTTAGAACTGTGGTAGTTGAGTACTACTCTTAAAGTGGAATTATAGTAAATCACTTAAATATAATGTATGCATTAAGTACAATACAAGTAACAGCACCTCATACACTTCACACAGTCACATCAAACCAACACATAATGCGGACTTAAAGGCATATAACCATAGGAAGCATGTCATTGTTTGAAATGCCTGAATTGTTAATGTGTTTATATGTGTACGTATGTAACTTTCATGAATAAAAATACCATACTGTTGAAACACTATTATCAATGCATAGAAAATACCACTGTGGTAGTAGCATGGATCATTGAAATTGCTACATTTAGTGATTACAGTGTATTATGTACAAAGAGACACAAGTCATAAAATACTAGAATATGCAGGCAGAAACGAAAGCAATGTGGAAGAAGAGCACACAGACAGTTCCAGTAGTAGTGGGAGCTGTGGGTCTCATAAAGAATTTGCAGTCTTATTTAGATATGCTACTGATACACATAACTCCATATGAATTGTAGGAGGAGTCAGTTCAGGTAACATTGTGGGTGCTGGAAAGAGCACTTCTGGTTAACATCAAAGACTGAAACAATGCTAATTTCATGAACTTTAATCGTACTTTGACTTGGGAATGGGGTCCATTCCCATCATGGTATTAGAAACCTAAAAGACTTGGAGAAATTAAAACTTAAATGAAGTTCTAGCATTCTGTCTACACAGATTAAAATCAACTTTATACTTAAACAACATGCTGGAATGTTCTGACAAAGAAGTGATCATCAGAACACACTGAAATAATTGAAAGAACACTTTACCTACCCGCCACAACACTTAAAAATATAACTCTACAAATTGATATTCCAAATAGTACAGTTTGTTTTGATTTTTCGGTTTAATATGTCCAAGTGTTCATGTTTCTAACACCATGACATGAATTTATACTTTGTGGTGGTGCTGCGGTAGCTTTGTCGCCTCACAGTAAGACGCTGTCCGGTTCAATTCTCAGCTAGAGCGTCTTCTGCGTGGAGACATGCATGAATGGGCGTACCTTCGTTGAAGGTTGTGCATCAGAGCTGGCAACTCGGCATGTAAAAATCTACTGCCAATCATTAGCGGACTGGAGTTCTGCTGTGGTGACCCCTAACCGGGAAAAGCCGAAAGACACAACAACTATATTTGCCATAATGGTATTTTCTATGCATTGATAATGGTGTTTCAATAGTATGGTATTTTTATGCATGAAAGTTACATACATACAAATATAAACACATTAACAATTTGGGCATTTCAGACTATGCATGTTTCCTATGGCTTTATGCCTCTAACTAAGTCCACCTTATGTATTGGTTTGATGTGGCTGAGGGAAGTGTATGAGGTGCATGTTACTTGTATTGTACTTAATGCATACATACATTATATTTAGGTGATTTACTTCAATTTCACTTTGAGTAAGTACATAACTAATGCCGTTCTGAGATTACACACCCTCTGGGGACACAACTGGTTTTGTATCAAAAGCTAAGTATTTCCTCCACCCAGAGATTATCTGAGCAAAGTTGTAATATGCAAGTAGATAGGGCATGCAGGGCATAGAGAGGTGTGGTTGTTCTCTGACAATTTTGTTTTTATTATAAACATTTACTTTGAGGCTTTTCTTTGCTGGCCTGTATTGTATATTATGCTGCTTAGGATATTATTAAGGTTCCAAACCTGTGTAGTTTCAGAATATGTGATTCAGACTGGCACACTCACACTCGAGTTTTGTAATCTTTTGTATGATATCCCCAGCCAGCACTAATGCTGTTGACATTTATTACCTTACCCTGATCACCAGCTTTTATGTCACTGCCCTTAAGTAAATGCTTAATCTATAATTATGCAGTTACTAAATGAGGTTTGGTAACAAACCAATTTGCCCAAGGATATCTTTAGAAGGAGGTTATATAAATATATTAATGGGAGTTTAGAGGGGGAGGGTTAAATGGGAAGGAGGGATGATTGGGAGGAAATGAGGTAAAGGGGGATGGGCTTAAGAGGTTTAACTAAGTGTAGTTGGGTAAGGGGATCATATTTTGGCTTGAACTTGCTATGGCAAGTATTACATCCCTGATGACCAGTAGAGCCTTGGAGATGATGAAAGGGGTAATGTTGGTAAGTAGTCACACTCAGGTGAAGTGGATGGGGATAGCAAGGTTGCTGGGTTATTATTCATTAGAATGATGATCAGAGTAGATGGGTATACAATAATTTATTGTGGGTATACTGTTGGTTGGTAGTTGATTACACGTGTGCTTTAAGTCATTGGTGGTTGGGTGTCCTTTGAGGGTTTTTTTTCTTTCTCTATTTCTGCATAAATCTGCAGCTTTCTGGTACATTAGTGGAATCCTCGAAGATTGCAGTTACAAATAAGGGCAGACCTTGAGTTTTATGTGTCATACCCTTGATGGATGTGTGTAAATGCAAACCCATTGGTGAGATAATCATTAATATGGCCCCTCAGTTGCCCCACTTTTACTCACATGTCTTTGTCCAGATTTCTTGCAGCCAGCACAGCATTGGCCACTAATGGTTTGAGAGGGGCAGGCTATGTCTTTGATCTCCACTGGAGATGATGTCCAAGTCAGTGGTTAAAGGGAAAGATTTCAGCACTGCCATAATTAATTTTGGTGGTTTAATGTTTGTTTGTAGTCAGCCGAGCAACATGCTTGGCTAAAGGTTTCCACGGTGACTGGAAGTGGCTTGCATGCATGCACAGAGTAGTGTTAGTGGTTAAGGGGGAGGGCAGGAAGTGCAAATGGTCACAGAAGATCCAGGTTTTCCTTCACATTTAGGTTGCGAACCTAGAGATGCACTTTTTACTTGGTGGCCTCATAAAATAAGCTATTTCCCCGGGCAATGCATTGCCTGTGAGTACAGGTCACTCCCTGATTCACGCTCGGTGTGCTGTTAACTATCTGTAATTACTTGTTCAGTTTAGGATGGTCAGGGCATATCCACTTGCTCTAGGTTGTTATCTCCTTCAGTGAGGAGATGAGGGGCTAGAAGGGCAATGCTGGCTCTTCACGGGCTGAGAAATGCTAGGGAGTAAGGTCCGCTTGGCGCAAGTGCAATTATGGCCTTGACGGACGTGAGTCTCGGTGAGATGTTCTTTGGCTGTTTTTTTTTTTTCTGAGTTACAAGGGCAGATAGGTAAGAGGCTGTTAACAGCTACAACAGGTTTAACGGTGATGATGACGAGAAGATAATTTGGTTACGGATGACTTGTATTGAATCGGACACTTCTATTCTGCCTGGTACACTAGGATTTAAGGTGCTTCTCCATGACTTGCTGTTTAAAGTGTTGTAGGGATGCCTTTTTCATGGTGGAAGGTGGGCTTAAAAAAAAAAAAAAAAATTTCAAGTGGCTAGACAAATGTAATGGGAGTAGAGCATGTTTGTGAGCTGGAGAAATTTTCAGGTCTGTTTCATGGCTGCACTATATGTATGATCTTTGGGGGATTAGCAGGAGCATGCTCATGCTTAGCTTTGATGTTGCTGTTGCAGTACATGGGCTTTCATTGAGCATTATTATTTTATTATATATTTATTTATTTAACATTTGTTTACCGGGATAATCCAACTGGACAACAAGTGTCCGTTTTCAGCGGAAGCCTGGGGAGAAAAGCTCCACATAGAACTCAAACATTAATCAGTGGTAACAGTTATAGGTTACAACATATAAATGTTAATAAACAATGGACAGACATATTACATGATGTTTCGAACACAGAGAAACAGTTGCAAGTATTAGCTTAAAACTTGGTCACAATGAACGAATATGGCAAAAAGCATATTTACAATTTGTGTGTATAGCATTTTCATAGCAGAAAACATATGAGCAATATTTACAATGAACATTGGTTGCACACATTATTAGTATTCACCAGAGGCATAAGGAAGTAGTATTCCTGCAAATTAGTGAGGTTTCAAGGTGGTCCATTGCAGTTGCATAGCTGGTTGGTGTGGAGGTTTGATTTAAGGAGTTTTTTGAAGGTGGAAGTACAGGTTTGTAATCTGATGTCAGGGGGAAGGGTGTTCCAGGTTTTAGCAACTTCATGAGGGAAGAGAGACTCCCCAGAGCTGTTTTTGCATGGAATATTTTTAATCAGGGCCTTGTTGCAGGAACATAATTATCTTTTTCCATTATAGAAGTTAAGAAGGCCAGACAGGGTAGGGGTTTTCTCAGGATAGTATAGTATTTGGTGTGCTAAATTAAGTTGGTGGTGTAGAAGTAAGTTAGCAAATTCCAGCCAGTGCAATGCATGTAAGGATTGGCAGTGGTGGGAACATGATTTGGCATTGGTGGTAAATCTCATGATTTTGTTGTAACAGGTGGAAAGTTTGTTAAGGTCAAGTTTATTTAGGTTTATTAGTACTGGGGAAGCATAGAGTAGTGTTGATAGGAGATGAGTTCTGGCTACAGCTGTTCTAGACTCAGAGGTCAGGTATGTTTTGCAGTGATAAAGGGTCCCTAGTTTTTTGTGTACTTTGGAGATAGTTAGGGATATATGTTTGCTGTATCTTAGTTGTTGGTCAGTTGTAAGTCCTAGTAATTTGGCCTCTGGGATTGGGGTGATTAGGTCTTGTTGCTTGAGAATATAGAAAAGGTGGTGGGGTCGTTAGTTGGGTGAAACAGCATGAGTTGGGGTTTAGAATCATTTGTGAGTTATTTAACCAGTTTTCTATCTCTGTGAAGGAATCGTGAGTCATTTGTTGGAGAAGCTGGATATTGGATGCAGAGCAGATTAGGGTTGTGTCATCAGCATATTGCACTATTTCAGCTTTTGTGGTTGCTAAGTGAAGTTGGTTTGTAAAAGTATTAAAAAGTAGGGGACCAAGAATCAAACCCTGAGGTACACCTAGTGTGACTGGGAGTGGGGAGGATAAGGAGTTGAGCCATTTGACAGATTGCAGGTGGTTGTCAAGGTAACTTTTGAACCAGAGGGGGGTGGGGTTGTCCATACTGAGCTTGGAGAGGCAGGATAAGAGTTTGCTGTGGGAAACTGTGTCAAATGCTTTGTATAGGTCTAAAAAGATAGAGACTAATTTGGCAGTGGTGGTGCTATGGGATGGGCGAAAACCATGTTGGGTTTTGGATAGTTAGTTATTAGAGAGAAGGTGAGTGAGGAGTTGGTGATGGATGCATCATTCTAGAATCTTTGATAGGGGTGACAGAATTGCAATGGGTTTGTAGTTTGAGAGGTTGGTAGGGGGTCCACCCTTGTGGAGGTGGATGATATAGGAGGTTTTCCATAAGGATGGAATGGTGTGTTCAATGATGGACCTATTTATTAGTAATGAAACTGGGTAGGCTATGGCCTTGGATGCTAGTTGAAGGTATTCAGTGGGGAGAAGGTGGTGGGTTTGAGTTTAGATAAGAGTTTTTGGATGGTTGATATTGGTATTGGCTTGAAGGAGAAGGCAGTATTGTTGTCCGGGACCTTAGGAAGTTGTGGGAGGTTGGTGGGACTTGTATTATTTATAAGTGTAAGTATAGTTGATGTAAAGTAGTTATTAAAATTGGAGGCTATATCCGGGTTTGATCTATCTATATTGGGTGGGAGAGTAGTGTTTTTTCCGTGTTGTAGACTATTATTCACTGCTGCCTGGAATTTTTGTGGGTTGGTGCTATGCTTCCTTTGAAGGGAGATATAATGATTTTGTTTGTCAATCCTAATTTGCTTTTTTGCCGTATTGCGGAGTTGAAGGAAGGCTTGCCTAGTTTTGGGTGTTTTATTTTGGCGCCAGGTTGTCCAGGCTTTATCCTTGTCTTTGAGTAAGGCCATAGTAGTTTTTTGTAGTCGGGCAGGGTTACTATGGATCCTGATTGCTCTAAATTGGGTTAGATGGTTAAGGATGTTTAGAAATGTGAAGTTGAAGTATTCAACTGCCTTGTCAAGTGGAAGGGTTTTGATGGGAGACCAATTACATGATTTTAAGGCATCCAAAAAGTGATCAGTGGGGAAGTTTTTGTCGGAACGGGTCTGTAGTAGGGAGGGAGGGAGAGTTATTAGCTTTAAGTTTGTGTCTAAAGATAAAGGTGGGGTTGTGGTCACTTAAACAGTTAGACAGTGTACCACACTGATGGGCAGTATTGGGGTGGTTTGTGAAGATCCAGTCTAATATGGATGCTCTTTTTGTGGATTTAGCAGTACGGGTGGGTGTTTATATGAGTTGGGTGAAGTTTTATATATATATATATATATATATATATATATATATATATATATATATATATATATATATAGGTTAAGGTGGTTAGCAGGTGTTGGAGAGTGGATAGAGTTCCAGTCAATGTTGACCTCGCCTAGCAAGATAGTTTCTTGGGGAAGGGAGTGGGGAGCCCAGAAGTGTACGGACTCTAGAGTGGTTAGGTTGTTGCCTGGGGCTATGCAAATCCTGAGTGTGTTTCGATGTTTGTGTTTATTTAAGAGAAATTTCACAAATATAGTTTTTGCATTTGTGAAATCTGGGGTTGTTTTTGTAGGAGTTAGATATTTAAGTTAGTTTTTGTAAAGCAGGGCGACGCCACCACCTTGTTTGAGAGTTCTGTCAACCCAATGAATGTTATAACTGGGGGCGGGGGTTAAGGAGTTATCTTTAATGTGTGGCTTGAGCAAAGTCTCTGTAATGAGCATTATGTCAGGGTTATATAGAGAAATGATGGCATGCAGTTCTTCTATTTTATTCATAATGCTGAGAATGTACCAGTTTAGTATTAGTAAGTCTGTGGGTTTGTGTTTAAATGGTGGGTTAGGGTCATATGTGTTATTTGTGGCTGATGTTGGACCGGGGTTGGGGTGAATATCACCTTCTAGTAGTAGCTGTGATGCTACATTGGTGATAGTTTTAAGGTATAACATAACTGGGGAGATGAACCTGAGGCTGTTTTTTTTTTTTTTTTTATTGTGTGACATATTAGGTAGGTGTGGAGAACTGGAGGAAGGAGTGGTTGTAGATGGCTGGGGATATGTCTATATGGCTGGTGGGGTGAGGAGTGTAAGGGATTAGAGTGGGGGGTTTCAGGTTATCGTACTGATTGAGTATACAGTGATAGAAAGTACAGATGGAGGCTGTGGTGAGACATAGGATTAGTGATGCTAGTAATAAGAGGGTATTGAGATGGTGGGAGTGGGTGGTGTAGGACGTAATGGCAGTGGTTTGCAATACACGGAAAGGAGGTTTGTATTCTAAGGGAATGAGTGGTTGAGCAGAATGTGAGGGTGGAGTATGCTGGAGGACCTGCAGGAAGTGGTAAGGATAGAGTGGGTAGTGGAGATGGATGAATACTTAATGATGAACCAATTAGAGGACTAGAAGAATAGCAGAGTGGGAGAAGAATATTTAGTGGTGGAGTGGAATAATTTAAAATGAATGATTTGGTGCTGTAGTGATGTGTGGGTGGGGTTATGTTTGTGACTGGATTGGAGAATGGGAGTGGTGAGTGGGGGTCAGCTGATGTTGAGTGGGAATAAATGTAGAAGTAAAGGTTGGTTAACATTGATAAGGTGAGGTATACAGTACAGGAGAATGTTTTATTAAACACTGGGGTACTATAATAGATGCATAGGTTCATAGGTAGGTACTAGGCTATTGGCCCTAGGGCCTATATAAGCCTAGGTAAAAAGGTACCCTGGCTTTTGCCACCCAAGAAAATTATTTTCCTGTTCCCCTGTCGAGCAGAGCCACAGAAGTGATCCCCAGGGTGAATTTCCTATCTCCCATCCAATCATCAAGATTTTTCTTGAAGAGTGCTAATGAGGAGCTTTGTTTGATATAGATAGGTAGTTTGTTCCAGAGTATGGGAAGTCTCTGGGGCAGGTATCTATCCCTCCAGCATGTTCTGTTTATTGTGGTGACAAGGTTTAGGTCCCTAGACCATGTAGCTTGGAGGGATTGGGATTTCTTTAAGTGGAGCATGTCCAACAGCTCTGGGTTTGACATAGCTGTGTATGTTAGGCAGAGATCGCCTCTGAGTAGGCGATATGCAATGGAGTAAAGCTGGAGTTTTATGAGATGGTCTACATAGGGCATCTGTTTGAGGCCGATAATCCTCTTTGTGAGGTATTTCTGCGGTCTTTCCAGTTGTTGTAGATGTCTTATGAGGTACGTACCAAAAGGGGTGCTGTATTCTATAATGGGTCTAATGAGTGATGAGTAGAGGGGAACAATAACCTCTTTTTTTCCTGGATGAGAAACATTTTGTGAAGAGATGTGCCACATAGAAGAATTTCCTGACTGGCAATGTGATTATCAAAGGAGAGACTACTGTCCACCTGTGTCCCAAGGTCTCTTAGGTTCATAGGTTCATACTAGGCTATCTGCCCTAGGGCATTTATAAGCCTAGCCAGAGTGTGTTTGGCTTTCACCACCCATTTTAAATTAATTTTGCTATGCCTTTTTTTGAGGTTGGTATACTGTGCCTCTGTCTAACAGTGACACAGAAGTGATAGCCGGGGTAAACCTACAATCTCCCATCCACTCATCAAGATTCCTCTTGAAGAGAGTCAATGTGGGACTCTGCCTAACCTGGACTGGGATTTTATTCCAGAGTGAAGGGAGCCTCTGGGTTATGAATCTGTCCCTCCAGCATGTCCTATTTATTTCAGTGCTGAGGTTCAAGTCTCTCGAGGGCGTAGCTCGATGGGATTTGGATTTTCTGAGGTGCAGCATGTCCATTAATTCCGGGTTGGACATGGCTTTATACTTCAGGCACAGATTGCCTCTGAGCAGGTGGTATGCCACTGAGTAGAGCTGGAGTTTCTTTAACCGGGCAGCATATGGCATCTGTTTGAGCCCTTTGATCCTCTTGGTGAGGTACTTTTGGGGTCTTTCTAGTTGCTGCAGGTGTCTGGTAAGGTACATCCCAAAAGGGGCATTGTACTCAATTATGGGCCTAATGAGGGATGAGTAAAGAGGTATGACCTCCCCTGATCTAGATGTGAATCCCTTCATGATTAGGTGGGCTATATAAAATGTTTTTCTAACCACTTTGGCCACGTGGTTGTCAAATGAGAGATTGCTATCAACTTGGGTCCCCAGGTCCCTAATGACTTCTTCTGTACTTAATGGATTACCACCTATGTGGTAATTTGTGGGCACTTTGTTTTTGCCAAAGGGGATGACTATACACTTTTTGGCGTTTAGCTTGAGGCCATGGCTCTGGCACCAGTTGTCTGTTTCTATGGGGCCCTTTTGGAGGATGCTTGTGTCGGCTGGAGAGTTGATTATGGCACCCAGTTTGCAGTCATCTGCGAACTTGGTCAGCCACAGTCCTTCTGTGTTGGCCTGTACCCAGGAGAAATATATACCGAACAAGAGAGGTCCCAGGACTGAGCCTTGTGGGACGCCACTTGTAACTGGTTTGGAGTCTGACATGGCTCCAGCAATTCTAACCATGTGGGTTCTGTCCTTGAGCCAGTTTGCAACCCATCTAGTGACATAGGGGTTTATATTTAAGCTGGTGAGCTTATCTATAATGCCTGAGTGGGGTATTGTATCGAAGGCTTTGCGAGGTCCAGGTAGGCTGTGTGGACCACCTTCCCTCGTCAATGGCCTTGGTGACTGTTTCAAAGAAATCGACCAGGTTTAAGAGGCAGGATCTGCCCTTAACAAAGCCAAACTGGGTAGGATCCAGTGTCTGTAGGTCCCCAATATCTTTATTTATGAGGTCCATGATGATCCTTTCCATAGCTTTGCAGACCAAGCTAGTCAGGCTTATGGGGCGATAGTTTCCAGGATCCGTTGAGGCACCACCTTTGTGGAGAGGGACTACTGTTGCTGCACGCCACTCTTTGGGTATATATCCTGTAGTAAGGCTAAGATTGAACAGTAGTTTTATGTTTGGGTTTAGCTCTTCTTGGAGTTCATGTAGGATGCAGCCCGGGACACCATCTGGTCCCATTGATGCTGTGTTTTTTGCTTTGGAGAGGGCGGCTCTTACCTGAGCATCTGAGATGTCAGGGGGCAGCACTCTGTTGGGATAGATATTTGCCCTTTTGGTGGGGAGGGGGGAGAAGTTTGCACTGAACCTGTCAGCTAGGATGTTGGCAATGTCTGTGGGCTCGGTGTATTTTTTGTCATTTTGGACTAATTCTGAGCATATCTGGGAATTCCCACCCAGGTTCCTAACATAACTAAAGAAAGCCTTGTGATTATCCTTAGTGTCCTGTGCAATTTTTCTCTTGAAGCTGGCCTTAGATGATTTTATGAGTGCCTGTAGTTTTTTGCTAATACTGATCAGAGATGCCTTCCCTTTTTGAGATTTTGCTCTATCATGTAGTAGCTTCCTCCTTCTATTGTATAGTTTGTTTATGGCTGGGGTCCACCAGACAGGACGTCTGCCTTTGGAGGATTGGGTCTTGGTTTTATTTGGGATTGCATGATCCATGCATTCCTGAAGGTGTTCATAGAATGCGTTTATAAAGGATTCTGCGGTCTGGGTCGTATTTTCCACAGGCACGGGGGCTTTGAAGGATTTCACCTCGGTTTTGAGGCGTGTGAAATTTGCTTTAGAGAAGTTTTTCACTGTGGTTTTCTGGGCAGGGGGTGGGGTCGGGATGTGAATATCCAGTGAGATTAGTTTATGGTCTGATCTTACCAGTGAGGGATACACTTCTGGTCTGGAGCATAGTGTCCCCATGTTGGTGATGATCAGGTCCAGTATGTTTTCCCCTCTTGTGGGAGTGATAACAAGTTGTTCCATAGCATTAGAATTTATAAATTCTAGGAACCTTTGGGCTAGGGTGTTGGAGCTAGAGTAATGCTCCCAGTCTATGTTTGGGTAGTTGAAGTCGCCCAATATAATGGTGTTTGGAGAGACCTTCATATTTTCCAGTATTCTCAGGAAGGCTAAGTAGGGTTCCTGTGTTTGGGAGGGTGGTCTGTAGCAGGCTATAAACTGGAAGGCAGTTTTACCCACAGTTAGTTGCACATGGATAGTCTCTGATGCTTCGTGCTGTGCCACCAACCTGGAGGTGTGGGTATCTTTGACGAATATTGATACTCCCCCTCCTTTTGTGGTTCGGTCCAAGTTTTGGGGCGAAAAGCATGGTATGAGGTATAACCTGGTAGTGCTGGGGTGCTCTCTTATCACACTTTCATTGTTAAGTAGACTACCACCTGTGTGGTAGTTCATGGGTACAGAGTTTTTACCAAAAGGGATGACAATGCACTTTTTGGCATTGAGCTTGAGGCCATTGCTTTGACACCAGGCATCTGTCTCAGTGAGGCCCTTTTGTAGGATGTCCACTTCGTTAGGAGTTTCGATTATGGCTCCTAGTTTGCAGTCATCTGTGAACTTCATTAGCCAAAGACTTTCTGTGTTAGCCTCTACTTCAGAGAAGCAGATACCAAACAGGAGAGGACCCAGGACTGAACCTTGTGGTACTCCACTTGTCACTGGTCTGAAGTCGGATTTGGAGTCTGCTACTTTCACAGTGTAGGTTAAGATTGTGGGATAATAAGATTGTTTATATGGCAGAGTACAGTTTTATGCAAGTAGTTTCCTCTAGCATTAGTTAAATATCCTTAAGATTTATGACATAGTGGTGTAAGATTGTTTATATGGCAGATTACAGTTTTAACCAGGTAGTTTCCTCTAGAATTAGTTAAATGTCCTTAAGATTTATGGTATAACGGTGTTGATTTCTTCTTTCTGTCTTCTAATTTTGTGTATGCTGTTCTTTATCTACCTTGTTACAAGACCTTGGTTTTCCTGTGGTGGTAAGGCGATGACATATTGGTGCTGTAGGCTACAGGGTTGAGTTGAAGTGTAGCAAATATTTGATTATTCATTTAATTTTGTATGTGTTTCTTGTAAAAAAAAAATAATGCAAACCATCCTATTATCTATACTGTCAAAGTCTGTGTTCCTTTTGTGCATAGTCCTTGTCTGAGTTTAATTTGGTCATTTGGAAAGAGCACTTGGGTGTTTTGCTACAACCTGTATGCATGTAATTTTATCTCTGAGTGTTACACGCAAAGCTCATTCTTGTTTGTTTTTTTTTTCGTTTGCGTGACTTTTATTTGGGATTGGATTATGTGGTAGAAACTCAGAGCAGCAAGTATACATGACGTAATTAAATGTGTGCATTTATTTCACATGGTGCTGAAACCATTGCAGTTGCTGAGGTCTGAGAAAGCAGTGGTGGGGATGGTTCTTTGGGATTGTTGAGTCTGTGGTGGCAGTGTTTTTTGGTTGTCCCTGTTTGGGGCCGTTATCCTCGCTGCATACGTTCGTCGGTTCCTCATATACTTTGTGGTTTTCTAGTAACCGTTTTGAGGATTAACTCAGTAGATGGCAGCATTTGAGGTTTGGACTTCGTATTCCCCTCTATGGGTATGCTAACACAGGTCTTGAGCATCTACCGACTTGCAGGGGTTCGAGAGCAATGTCTAAAGTGATGGTGCTCTAAGCTGCCGCATTTTCTTAAAGTGCTGTAAACACATAGTACTGAGGTTAAGTTTGCAGCAAGATTTCCAATGCTTAGCAACCATTGGTGGGGGTGGAATAGCAATGGTTGCGCCTTGCCATTGGTAAGGGAAGTGACTGTTTTTTGTGGGCTGGGGCATGGGATGAAGTGATGCAGGTGTGTGACACAAGTAAAAGGAGTGCATGGTAACCATTTAACAGCTGTGTAGTGGGAGGGGGGAGTTTGATAGCTCGTGGTTTTGGTAGCTTCTCAATTTCAGTAATTAACTGTTTTGCTGAGGTGTTACCAGCTATTCGGTGCTTAAAGCTTTACAGATCATACTTGTATTGGGCAATGGCCTCCTTTCATCCCCTTTTCAGTTGTTTAATATATATTAAAAAAAACAAACCACACAAAAAAAAAATCACACACACATTTACAAGGCTCCTGCATTTTTTATGAAGGAAATTTTCTTGAAGAGAAATCTTGTGGCTGTATGTTCTCCTCCATGACTTGTACATACTAGGACACATGGCTGTCATTTATCACAATCCTGAGCCAAGGAAAGGCATGCCAATTTAATTTTGTTGTACCCTCCTTAAAACAGCAATATATACTACTTAACAGTGCTTCAAATCATGTTTGTAGGGTAGGGTTGATCAAGCCAGACAATCTGTGTGTAAGACCGATACTTAGTATTGTTCTTGTGTACTCCGATTTTCTGTTCAACAATACTGAGTGGACATGGCTGGGACAGTGGCATAAGTGGTAGAATTGCTGGGTCACAGTGAGAGGTTAGGTAGTTTGGATCACAACAGGTGTGGTTTCTGAGGGAGCCTGCTAATTTTCTCAGTGTCCATGTGGGCTTGCTGTTGGTGCTCCATTTTCTTTTGCGTTCTAGTGACATGCATTAGGAGTGTCCAGGTAGCTAAACTGTAGGTGTGAGTGCATGTATGTTTTAGAAAGATAGCCTATCAGACTATATTGCTTTCGTTTCTCTGGACTTGAACACTTCACTAACAGCTAAAGCTGTAGGTAGGGACACTTTCTAGAGGTCAATCATGATGTATAAGACAGTGAGTGGACAGGCAAACACTCTCAGCATTTCAGTCAATTATGTAATTTTCTTGATGCCTTTTTGACTGCTTTGTCCAGAATTCTTACTCTATGAAGGTGAGACGTATGGTGGGGAGGACACATATTTGAATGCAGACTTCATATCCTTTGGGAAGTTACAGCACATACCCTGGTACAGAACTTCACAAAATGCCCAGATTTGGTGCCATTTTGGTACTTAATGCACAGTTATGGCCTTGCCTTCGCTCTGTGAAACTGAAGTATACAAAAGGATTGCACACTTTTCGTATGTGTATCTCTATACTGCAGCTGGTATGCACACATAAGGCCTGGCAGCTGAAGATGAGATGATGGGAAGTCCTATAAGAATGAGAGGTTTTGGGCCAGTTAGTAATAGGGCCTTGGAGGTGGCAAGGGAAGGCGGACTTACTGAGGGCATTCGGGTTGGGGTAGGTTGTCTTCAAATGTGTTGTATTTCAGATGATTTACATTTCTCTCTTTCCTTGCAGATGTTGGCTATGAGAGGTGTTTCAGCTGTTGGAGTGCTACGCTATGCAGTCAAGGTGGTGGCAGTGCAGAGGTCATATCAGCTGGTTATTGGAGCGGTGTGGTCTCATCAGCTGATGGATGTTGCAACAAAGGGGTTCTGATTGCTGAAGCTCCATCGAGTGTAGTCACAGATGTGGCACAGATTGGCCATCAGTGATGAGATTGCAGATGGAGAAGCACAGAGCAGGCATCAGTTGATGGCTGAATAGAAGTGGATTGACTATGGGGTGGATTCTGTTGAGGTGGATACACTGACAATCAGAGGGGTGCATGAGGAGGTCACAGGTGATGCTACATTATTAGGGGCTCTTAAGGCATGTCCAAGCCAGTGTGGTTGGTGAGTTAATGTGGGGCTGAGTGAGAATGAGATTAGTGAGGGGCTGAGTGAGAATGAGATTAGTGAGGGGCATAGTGAAACAGGTTTGGGAATTGTTTATGATGATTTTGGGGGTGTGGTGGAGTCATAACGTGTGGTTGGGTTGCATGTGTGGGTGTGATATTGGAGTTTCTGTGATCCCATGGCAAGGCTATGCAGATATGATGGCAGTATTATTACTTGGTGTGCTTTTGTGGGAAATTGTTAATTTTTATTGATATATATATGAGGTGGGTGTTTTGTTTGAAATGTGGCTTTTTCAGGGAGGTAGGGGTATCTGACGTTGCATGTCAGCCAGTTTAAGTGGGTTGCTTTGGTAGGGGTTAATAAGTTGGAGTACTTTACCATTGTGTTGCCTTTGGGGTTAATTCACTGGGATGGCTCTTGGGGCAGATGTATAAGGTTCGCCATGGGGATTTGCATTTTGTGTACACATTTGATAGGAGGTGTTAGGTTTGGGGTCCTCATTTTGGGGGGTTGTTTGTGGTTTGGTGGATGATAGGTTATAAGAGCAATTGGGGACAATGAGTATTTCGAGTTTAAAGTTAACATCGATTAGGTTTAGTGGGTGTTGGAGATTAGGGTTCACTTCAATTGTGTAGGATGGCTGTGGGATGGTTTGTGCCGTCTGTTTGTGGAGATGTATTGCATTACATTAAGGTTAAAGGCTTGCTACATGAGTTTGGGACACCTCTTTATAAGTCAAACATGTATGGTAGGGTGAGGCTAGCTGAATTAGGTGTGGATTACAGCAGTCAGTGGGATGATCTTTGATGGAAAGATTTAGTTATTTGACAGGCTTGGTTGCAAGGTAAAGCATTTCAGTTGGTCAGGAGGATGTAGCTATGACTACTTCAGTTGCATGAATGACAAGGCTGAGTGAATTAATTTGGTTAGTGGTCATTGGTTGTCAGGGTAGGTTGAGAGGGAAGATGGATGGGTTGAACGGACTCTGACTATTGTTAGGATGGGTTTTGATAGGGGGATTGGTGTTGGGATATGGAGTTCAGGGGGTTACAGTTTCTATACCTTTTTATGTTATGGTTGTATTTAGTTATTCTGAAAGGTTTTGAAGGTCAACAAAGGCTAGGATGGTCATTATGTGCTACACTTGTACTGGATAGATGGAGGGATGGCAGGATTGCTTTTGGATTTTGATATAGGGCTGCTGTTAGGATGGTAGACAATTGAACTTGCGTGGTTTCACGTGGCATTGAGTTTAATATTTTGGTATTGCCTAGGGCAGGTAATGCTCCAGGGCTCAGTATGAGGTTAATATTGATAGTTGGAATGAGTGCAAAGTAATATACAGAAGTTATGCAAAGATATGGTTATTATTTTAGTATTGAGAAAGAGCTCATTGGTTTAACTGTTACTCACGTGGCGGCTTTCGGTGCTCATATGACAAGGTTGTGGGGTTGCTGATGGTGATCTAGTTGGGTTTAGAGAAGATGGGTACACCAAATGATGTTTGGCTTAACCATCCCTCCCCTTTTGTATGGGCAGTTAGGTTGTTGAAATTCGGGCAGGAGGGAGGGGGAACAGCCTGGTCAGGCTGGTGGGCAGAGAAGAGGGACGGGCTTGCCCTCTTCTGTTTCCCTTTTGGTATTGGATTTTTAAGTGCTAAATATAAGTGAGCAGAGGTAAGGACGCTGCTTATCTGGTTGGAGGTGTAATTCAATAAATGGTATATGAAGTGAGTTGTTGGACCCTGCTTCATAAGTAAAGTAAGTGAGGGGACGTGTGAGGTTGCTTACTGGGTCAGGATGAGTAAGATCACACTGTCCTGATTAACATTACTTGTATGTTTATAGGTTCATAGGTTGGTAATAGGCTACTGGCCCTAGGGGCCTATACATGCCTAGCCATAACAATTCCCTGGATATTTCTTCCCACAATATTTATTTCCCTGGACCCCTGCCTAGCAGGGTGACTGATGTGATCCCCAGGGTGAATTTCCTGTCTCCCATCCAGTCGTCAAGTTTGTGTTGTAATTAAAATTAGCTATACTATGTTCAGTTGTAGTTAATAAATTAAAAAATATGAAGTGAGTTGTTGGACCCTGCTTCATAAGTAAAGTAAGTGAGGGGAGGTATGGAGGCTGCTTACTGGGTCAGGATGAGTGAGGGCACACTGTCCTGACTTATTTGGTTTATTTTTTTATATTGTGAATTATATCATTATACTTTGTAAATATGCATGGAGACTCTTGTGATGTCTCTTTGCTGTCCATATTTCATATTTTATATTGTTAGATTGTTATGTTTTTCTCTGTATTGGAGCTTTTCTCCCTGGGCCTCCACTGAAAATGGGCTCTTTACGGCCCAGTGGACTTTCCCGGTAAACAAATGTCAATAAATAAATAAATGTGTAATTCGATAAATGGTATATTAATGAGTGGTGAGATTCTGCTTTATAAGTAAAGTAACTGAGTGGAGGGATGGACGCTGCTTACTGGGTCAGGATGAGTGAGGTCACGCTGTCCTGATTAACATTACATGGATGTTTATGCCATGACTAAAATCAGCTATACTATATTCAGTTGTAATTAATAAATATTGGTTACCAAAGCTATGTTATGGAAATTTAATAAAGCTCGCCAAACATCATTCGGTGTGATGTGTGTTTATTGAAGGGGACTAGGACTGTGTAATATTATCAGTATCATTACTTTTTTTCACTCTTCCAGTAATAAACATTTCTTAAATTTTTCTATATCCCTTTGTTTATACGGTAGATATGCCACTTTCTGATAGCAGAGTTATATTATTCTACTTTTTCACTATTTCCATGTAGGTATTGCCTTACTCGTGTGCATTAATGGTCTGTATTAAACAATGCTGGGATTTTCTCACTCAGATGGTTAGATTTTTTTTTTTAATTGCTGTGCTGTTATACAAAGTCAGCTTCTTTATTTAATTATTACATATTTTAAATAATATACCTAAAGACAGATTTTTAGCAATTAGTTTTAGGATTTATTATGGGGTGGGTTGGAACCAGACGACAGCACTAAATTTAGGTCTGTCTTTCATTGCTATCAACAGGCTGTCTCTGTGAGCCATTGAGCAGCATATGGTTCTGTGTATCAGCAGGAGATGACGATGTCTATTAGCACACTGCTGGGTATTTTGCTTTGACAACCTCCATATGTACCTGGTGGCATTGGTCATTTGTGTCTCTGAGTGTGGAATGAATCTACATAGGCTTATTGTGATTACATACAATAACAAGAAAAAGTTGTTTATGATGAACTTCAGCTGTTCAGTGGGACTTTGGTTCTTTGTTATTCCAAAAAACTGTTATCTCTCAATATATATTGTTAATGCAGGGCACAAATTATATTAAGGTTGTTGGACATTACTGGTTGTTAATATTTTATTTCTTTTTTTATGACACTGATGATTTGCATCCCGGGTTCCTCAGTGGTGCAAAGGAAGATTGTAAGTGCACAGAAATAAGGGGGATCATGTAAACATTGAGGGGGTGCTGACCTTAATAGATTGGCACATCAGTTTTAAAGTCCATCGCAAGACTGGACTACATTTAAATGGCTCCCTGTGTCAAACATTTTGGAGAAATGCTAAGTCAGAATCTAAAATCTGTCATTTCAAAGCTGCTGTTCATAATACAAATCAATAACTTTGTACACTTATGCCATGCTAAGCATTCATGACAGACCATATCAAAATTACTAGTGCCAACTCTACCCTTCTAGGTTTGATCCATCATTCTAGCTTATTCATAAATGCCCACTATAGCATTCTGACCTCAGATGAATAATGCTTTACCAGAACTGCAAAGTTGCTGCAATGAATTCTTTCCGACAGATGATACTCTCATAAAGAAATCAATAGATTTTTAACCCCTGATAGTATAGCTAGGTCTGGGAAAGCTAAACCATGTTTTTCAGATCCATAGGTTTTTGATAGATCTGAGGATTTCAATAAAAGCTCTTGTCCTGACAAATTAGGGGTGCATGTCGTCTATTCTTCTAATGTTAATAAAGTTTGTGAAATCATGAAAAAGAACTGGCACATTCTGACAGAAGATTAACGGGATTAAAGAACTGTTGTGGGGGCACCCAGGTTCTGTTTTAAGAAATGGAAATTTTTGAAATGCCTTTCGTGTTATAAAGGTAACTATGCTTCGTGTGTTGGTTCACAATGTGCAGGTACCTACAGTTGTAGGACTTGCAGAGTATGTAAATATATAGATCAGGAGAGGCTTTTTATTCATCCTGCCACCAAGAAAGTTTATATTTTATTCTTTTTATGCTGATTCTACAAGTAAGAACACAGTGTACTTAGCTAAGTGCCAAGCCTGCCCAGTCTTTTATGTGGGCAAAACCAACCATTCCCTTTGTGAATGTATACATGAACACCTTTGTGAAATTCGTAAATTAGATAGGGATAATACACTAGCTAAGCATATATCTTGTCAAGGTTCTGGTCATACTTTTACTGTTTTAGTGCTGCAGCTGATTTCAGAATGTATGAAAATGGGAGATCTTACTAATAAAACAGAGGAATGTGAAATGAGAGGAATTATTTTGATTCAAGCAGATAAGGGATATAGTCTGAATGAGACTGTACCTTTAACACTACATCTGAAGTCATGTGACCTGTTCAAATAGCTTTGGTAGTTACTTTGTTTCAAGTTGAATATTTAAGCAGTGTGTTTGTGTTATTTTTTATGGTCTGATGAAGTATCCTTTGCGACATAAAAGCGCTTACCTATTTGTACAAATAAAGTTTTATTTGTTTTTAAGCCATACTCTTGGATTTCTCTGCATGTTTTTTTACTTTTGCAATGAATTCTACCAATTTTATCACTGTGATGCTTTAAAAAAATCTCTATTGGCTGGAATTCGCTCAGCATGTCACTTTTAAGAATAAAACATTCAGTCCTATTCCAGGCAAATCAGTGATCAGGTATTGACGCCCTTAATAAATAGTATATGTAAGTTCCAAACTGCAGTCATCAAATTCATGCTCAGCTTAAACTTTTCCTTCTCACATTTGCTGTGCAGCTTCCGTGTTCTCTGTTACAGCTTTAAAACAATGGAATAAACTGACTCTCGCAGATCAGTTCAAATTTTCACAGGCTGGAAATTTATCTGTCATATTAATAGCTCTAAAATTGAATGCTGATGATGTTCCCTCTTCAGAGCTTTCTAGGTACCTTGTGCCTTCCTGGCTCTTCTACTCTTAATTAAAACCCCCTAATCATCATGCCGCACTCTTAAAAGTACAAGTCTTGCTCACAACAGTCTATGAAGCAAATGTTTTATTCTTCCTGTATTCTTTGCTTCTCCTTTGCAACCCGGACAGCTTATTCTTAATTTCTCACATTGTAGCCCTTTATATTGCACAGATTTCATTTTTTTCTGTGCCAGCCTTATTGCCTGCTAATCTAAGCAATTACCAATAGAGAAAGCAGGAATTCTATTTTCATTTACTTTACTTTTGTCTACTTTGTACAGATACATTGCAATACCCTTAAACCCTAATAAGAAAAATTACTCCCCATTTTTCGGAAACAGTACAAAAGATTTGCATTAGTTGCACATTATACAACACTTGTGTGTTATGATGTGCCCATTATATTAGGATGTTGCTTAGTATTGCATGTGGTGATTTCTAACGCTGTACTGTTTACAGATATGGAGCTTTTCTTCCAGAGCCAATCATAAAAATGTTACATGCACAGTTCAACTTTTCTGGTTAATAAACATAAAAAATAAACAAGTAAATAATACTAAATAATACTGTTATTAACAGATTAAAAGTTACATATGATCATAGCAGATTACTGTGCTAATGGCCCCAGGGCCCTTACAAGTTTAGCCAAGTTCAATCCATGTTTCCAAGGGTGTCTGGTTCAAGCAGACACTAAAATCACCACCTGTTGCCCCTATCCAAGAGGGACATAGGTGGAACCCCTGGAGTGAATTTCCGGTTACCCATACAATCACCCAAATTATGCTTAAATAGGGCCAACCAGGGGATTGCTTTAACATGAATAGGAAGCTTGTTCCAAAGGTGGAGCAACCTCTGTGAGACAAATCTGTCTCTCCAACAAGCTCTGTTCATGTCACATACCAGGTTAAGGTCCCTTGAGCAAGTGACCTGTGTGCCATTTGAGTTGCAAATGTGCTGCATTTCCATTAAGGCTAGGTCAGAGATTGCTCTATATGCAAGGCGCAGGTTGCCTCTGAGTGGTCTGTACAACACAGAGTAAAATGGCAATGATTTCAGTCTGTCCGAATAAGAGAGATCTTGAAGATACTGAATTTTCTTTGTAAGGAACCTTTGTGGTTTCTCCAATAGCTGCAGGTGTTTGGAAAGGAACATACCAAAGGGAACATTGTAATCTATTACTAGCCTGATGAGGGAAACGTACAGGGGGGTTATAACTTTTTTTTCTGGAGGCAATGCCCTTACTCATTAGATGAGCAATATAAAATGCCCTTCGTACCACTCTGGAGACATGGTGATCGAAGTTAAGGTTGCTGTCTACCTGTGTACCCAGATCTCTCACCACTGTCTTTGTGGTTAGGGTTTTGCTATTGATGTGGTAGTTTGCAGGAACATCACCCTTGCCAAAGGGGATGATAATGCATTTTTTGCATTAAGTTTAAGAGCATGACTTTGGCACTAGTCATTAATCTGTGTAAGACCTTCTTGCAGGATGTTGGTACCACTAGAGGTTTCAGTGATCGCTCCCAGTTTACAGTCAGCAAATGTTGTCAGCCATAGTCCTTTAGTTTTAGCCTGTACTTCAGAGAAGTAGATGCCGAGGAGTAGGGGTCCCAGAACTGATCCCTGTGGAACATCACTGGTTATGGGTCTGCTGGAGGAGGTGGAGTCCCCTATTTTGACTGTATGAGTTCTATCAGTGAGCCAGCTTGCAACCTACCTGACAGTATATGGGCTGATACCCAGCTGTGTGAGTTTATCAATGATGCCTGAGTGGGGGATTGTGTCAAAGGCCTTGGCTAAGTCTAGGTAGGTTGTATGCACAGATTTGCCTTCGTCTAGGGCTTTGGTGACCGACTCAAAGAAGTCCACCAAGTTTAACAGGCATGATCTTCCCTGGACAAAGCCAAACTAGGTGGTGTCGAGCATTTAGAGATTTCCTGCATCTTTGTTAATAAGGTCCATGATGATTTGTTCCATGGCCTTGCAGATAAGGCTGGTCAGGCTAATGGGTCTGTAGTTCCTGAGGTCCATGGATGCACCCCCTTTGTGCAAAGGGATGATGGTAGATGTTTTCCATACTGCTGGGATGAAGCCAGTGCTTAGGCTGTGATTGAAAAGCGTGCCCAATGGTGATGCTAATTCCTGTTTTAACGCATGTAGAACACAGCCCAGGATGTTGTCTGGTCCCATAGAGTCTGTGTTTTTGGCCTTGTGGCAGGGACAGGGGACTGAGGTTTTCACTAAACCTGTCAGCCATCAAGTTTACTATATCTACAGGATCTGTATATGTAGTACCATTAACTACAAGTTCATTGCAAATCTGGGCCATCCCTTTGAGGTTATAGATGTAACTAAAGAACACCTGTTAGTTATCCTTGGTTAGGGAAGCTAATTTGGATTTGCAGTTAGGTTTGGAGGACTTCACTAGGAGTCTTATTTGCTTGTTTAAGTTGAGGGGGGAGTGTTTCCAGTTCTGAGACTGTTCCTTCCTACTTTTAGACTGCAATTTCTTTCTCCTGTTGTATAGCCTATTAATGGCAGTTGTCCACCAGGCAGGTTTGTTTTTCCTTGAAGATCTTGCTTTGATTCTATCAGGTACGGCAGAGTCAATACAGTTGTAAAGGTGCTCATATAAATCATTGGTGTATAACTCAGCATAGATGGATGTTGCTACTTATGCTGTCACATAAGAGGTTGTAATTGAACTTGGAGAAGTTTTTTAGTCTTGTTGTTGGGAGATTCTTGTGTTATAGTTGCTTCTAGAGAGACTGCTTTATGGTCAGCTCTCACCAGGGGTGGCCACACACACTGGGGGTGGTGCAGCAGTCACCCATGTTGGTGAGCACCAGATCCAGGATGTTTTAGCCCCTTGTGGGTGTGTCAACCAGCTGGTCCAGGGCACTGAAGTTAACGAAGTCCAGGAACCTTTGGGCAAGTGAGTTAGAACACGTATAATTTACCCAGTCAATGAATGGGTAATTAAAGTCACCCAAAACCAGGGTGTTTTGTCGTATCTTGATTGATTCAAGTAGGCTGAGTGGATGTCCTGATTCATGGAGGGAGTCCTATAGCTGCAATAACCTGAAGAGGGGTCTTACCTACAGTCAATTGCACCTGAAATAACACAAGGAAATTGTGCTGTTTAACCAATCTAGAGGTGTGTATATCTTTAATGAATATTGATACATCACCTCCTATAGTTCTTACATCTTCAGTCTGTGGTCTGAACATGTGGTAGGAAATGTAACCTGGTATAGCTGGGGTGCTATCCACAACCTTAAACCAGGTCTCAGTGACTGCACAAATGTCAGCATCTTCCAAGGTGAGGACAGCTTTGAGTGAGTGCATTTACTGGTTTAGACTGCTAGTGTTTAGCAGCATAACCTTTAACCTTGAAGTTATTTTTAGAGGGTATTTTTACGTTGAGAATTTTGTTCTTGTGACATTGCCTAAAAAGGCACTATGGGCGTGGCAAGAGCCTTAGCCAGTAACCAAAATCCCAGGGATGACAGATGAAGACTATCTCTGGCATCAAGGTATGTTGACCATGTCATACCAGACAGATAGTGGACCCCCTTTGAGTGACACTAGAAACTAAGCCAATTGTTGAAGTCAATCATTTTTATTTGTATTGCAGTATCATCCTAATTTAAGGTAAAATGCTGATTAAGGCTAGGGACATACTTGCCTGAGACACATAATCAGAGAGCTTAGTCATGTATCTCTTCAATGAGTCCAGTATGGTACGTCTCAAGTCATTCACAGCAACATGGACTGTGATGGAGTTGTAACAGTGCCTGTTTTTGAGAGGCTTAAGTGGTGTGTGATGTGGTGGATCCTGGCACCTGACAGACATCTGACCATGACTTTTTTCTTATCCAACCTGGTGAGATGGACATCTTTGTGTCTTTCAATTGAGTCACTTTTGACTAAGATGTTTGATTTTGTGTTACAGGCTACATATGGATCTTAAGATATATATTGCTCATTTTTGTAAAATACTTAAATTGTAGATGCCAGTATCTCATCCAGGTTGGGAGATGACATAATGGTTAAGGTGATAACCCTGTATCTTGTATTTTTGAGGATGATTCTCATCTTTGAGGGAAAATTGGCTAGGCTTAAAATGGTCCCCAAGGGCAGCTCCCGTAGTAGTTACCTGCAAACCTATTAGCTGTTGTACAGAGATATTATACTGGCACCTGCCTCCTTTCCCAGCAGTAGAAGAAAGGGGAGAGCCATCATGATTAAAACTATTTAGGTAAATAACTGATTATAAAACTCAAAAGAGAGAATCACTAATGGTAGAACAAAAACTTGAGAATCACAAAACACTGAACGACTTATGAGTGAATCACAAAACATTAAATATTTCTTTCCCACTAAAAATAACCCACATCTGTAAACTCCAGATACAAAACCAAGATCAAGTGCCGTTTTGTAGTGATGCTGCTAGGGGAAAGGATTTTTTGGCTTTGCGTATGCGTTACATTAAAACACTTTCCCTAACAGTACCACTACATAAGACAAAAGGACACAGAACTCACACAACACAAAAGGTGCACAATACTGACTCTATCCCTTATGTTACCCTTACTCTAACTCTAAACTGAGAACACTTGCATATTCACACCAACTGCTATATCACAGTCTTCCTCATCTTCGCAAAAAACATTTTGTCATTCAAACATTCATTTTCCTGCAGACGCCTGCTTATCTACACTATTCAAAACTAAATTAAACCATGTGATTCTTACAAATTAGCATCAACTCACTGTGCATTCCCTCTTTTTTTTATATCTATAGAAACTTTTCTACAAAATGTGAAATGTGTATTCTACCTTTAGATTTAAAACCATATACATATATATGTGCGTGTGTGTATATGTATGTATGTATATATATATATATATATATATATATATATATATATGTGTGTGTGTGTCTAGGGGTTTATATTATATCACTGAGTTTCCAATTCATATGGTTGAGAACATATGATAGAGTTTCCAAAAACTCAAAATTAAAACAAAAAAATCCATGTTTTTGCAAGTGGACCAGTCCCCCCTGCATCTTACACCTTTTGCAAATTATAAATTCCCTGATCCCCACTGTGCCACATTTTACATAGAAGTATTTTAGTGGGGAATTTACCCTTTTCTCCACTGTAGTGTGATCTCAAAGTTGGTATATATAATTTTCAGGCGGCATGGGGGTGCAGGAGGATTGCCCCCCCCTAGCAAAAATATAGATTTGATTTTTTTTTTTTTTTTTTTTTTTTAATTTCAATTTTTCAGAAGCTCTGTCATATGATCTCAACCATATGAATTTCGAGATTTTGGAAACTCAGTCTGCAGTGGTGCAGCGGCTAGCATTGTCGTTTCACAGCAAGAGGTTTTCCTGTTTGATTCTTGGCTGGAGTGCCTTCTGTGTGGAGTCTGCATGTCCTCCCCACGGTTGAGTGATGCAAAAGACATGCAGGTAGGTGTGAGTGTAAATGGGCATGCCTTCTGTGAAGGTTGGGCGTCGGGCTGGCAACTCAGCACCATAAAAATCCACTGCCAATCATGAGTGGACCAGAGTTCCGCTGTTGCGACCCCTAACCGGGAAAAGCCGAAAGACTTTTAGTCTTATAGTCTCAACCATATGAATTTCGAGTTTCTGAAAACTCAACATTATAATATAATGTACATCACACACACACACACACACACACACACACACACACACACACACACACACACACTATTCTAGAGTTATGTAGCATATTATCAGAACATTAAAATAAAAGCAATAATTTAAAGAGAAAATGAGTTGGAATACTTTAATAAAGGTAATCCAGTAAAACTAGAAGGGCATTCATCTAAGCCAGGCTTCTTTAGACAGCTGCATTGACTGAAATACAAAACTTCATTGTATACAGCACAAGCAGATCTGTAGCACTGAAGACAACAGATGTGTAAGAAGACACTACTTCTATAAAAGTCAGTAAAATTGTGAAAGAAGATGAACCAAAGGCTAAAATACATGAGCCAGTAGAGCTGTCTTCTAACGTTAGTTGTCCCACAGTGGGAGGACCTGAGGATAAGCTATCCAGTAAAACACCTATATAGATTTAAATGCTTTTCCCTCACGTGTGTATTACTATCCTTAAGTTTGTGTTTGTCAAATTATGAGACTGTCAGTGTTATGCCTATTATGGTAAATAATATGCTGTAAATATGCAACTGCCTTTTCAGCATCTTGTATCTGCTCATATTTTCTGTTTCAGTTCTCAAAAATCACTGATGCTATACAGCATTGCAGATTATCCATCCACCTGTCCATGCTTATGAGTCACAATTGACTCCTGTAGTGATCCCTGTAGAGTTAACTAGGCAGGGGTGGATGGAAGTAGAGTGCCAATCCTTTCTTCCATGTTAAACACACCTATGGACATTTCAGAAGTTGCCAGTATACCTATCGCATGTCTTTGGAATGTATGATGAAACCAGTATACCTGGAAAAAACCCAGGTGAACATGGAAAGGACACATAGACATCCACCAGACAACTGACCCAGAGAGACAGTTGCTGTTAGATGATAATACTACCCCCACTGTACCACCGTGCTGCCCATTACTACAGGTTATCTTACTTGTATTGAAATCACATGATTGGCACTTGTAAATGTGCTGTTAATGCAGAATTATTGTAGTTAGATCAGTTCAGTTTAACCTGACCAATTTTTACGATCATATCATATTGAAATGTAACTGCTGGATTCTGTATGTTGACATTTTAAAAATAAAACTATGAAGCTTTTCTCCTTGGTTCCTCTCTTTAAATTGGTTGTGCTTTTAGTAACGTATCTCATTAACAAAGTGAAAGAATAAAATAAACATAACTATCACTTACTAAATCTGAGTTTGAACACTGTTGTAAAATTTGGATGGGTTATACTGATGATGTTGGTTATACTTTGGAGTCTCCATGTTTTCTTCCTAGGTCATGAAAACCATTTGGGTTTTAGAGAATTTTATGATATGATCAGTGCACAGAGACAATGTCTAGTAGTACTGGCTGGTGACTTTAACTGGTTAAGGTCACAGCAACAAACCATTCTAGCAACTCACCACTCAGACCTCACTGGCAAAAGTAGTTGCCTGTATGTGTTGGTGGATATGCACAGAGCTGTTTTTCCATCTTCTAGACTTTATGCTAGTTACCTGCCAATTGTATGAACCCAGGTCATCTGGATTACTATTTTTGTGCCTGACCTTTTCTTTATGGCTTCCCTTCTGCTAACAAATAACCATTAATTCTGATCACAAGTTCAATCTATAAGCACTGTCACCAGCACTGTAGTTAAACATTTTTTATGTAGAGGCAGAACCTATTCCACTTAAGAAAAAAATGAAAAACAGTGTTTACAGAGTTTATAGCTCAGCATGTATATTATAGCAGGTTAATTTTTTTAACTATGATTTCTTATAAACTTTTGATGAAACACTCTTTATAAGTGTTCAAATTTATAATTCATCTACATTATCAAAACTGAAACTCCACAGAAAAGGGAACACACACAATCACATTTATATTACATGAATGAATAATCACCATGGCTCTCTAATTTCACCTAACAACCCTGAAACAAGGCGGATTACTTCAAAGGTGACCAGGATGGTTTGCAGGAACCAGTTCCCACTCTAACCTATCCATCATTCCAAGACCTGCCATTTTCCTCGTAGGTGGTTCATAGGTGAATATTAGGCTAACTGCCCTGAAAGGCCATTTTAAGCCTAGCCAGTAACCCAAGGTCAGAATGAAACACTGTACTTTGTGAAGTGGTAACCTTAACCATTATGCCAGACCATGTACTGTCTCTAGTCTGGTCTTATTCTTCAATTGTTAAAAGCTTCCTTTTATCTCTGTAATTAATATCCAAATCACTTTGCATTGCAAACTGCTACTCTGACCTCTGATCTTTCCACTCCTTTCCAAAATTTAGCTATTTCTTAAAAGGAAAACATCACTCAGGAACTGGAGAAATATATGTTTTCATATAGAGGGTTTCACTGCAGTGTTAGTCTCAGTATTACTGCTATCTAGTACTGTTTTATAATTTATACCCCAAAATGGCTAATGGCATCATACTATTTTGAGTCTGTACTCCCACATTGCTCTTTGTGCCACAATATTATGACATAGCCTAAGTACAACATATCCAGTGCTGTGTTTCTTAATTCACAGTGACAATTATTAGATTCTGGCTTCACAGATTGTCTCTGGAGATAGAACCAGTATTTCCTTTTTACTGAATTGCTTGAATGTTGTTAGCTACTTAGGGGCCTTTCAAGGAGCATTTAAGTCTTACTGTATAAAAAATAATAAACTGCAGTCTTTGGGTGTTCAGGGTTGTAATTCTAGCTATCTCACAAACAACTCATAGGCAGTCATAATTAGAAGTCAGCTATAGTAACCCTATCTCTATTACCTGTGACTAACAGATGATAATTTAAATGCCTGACAAGGCATCTTCAAGCAACATCTAGTATTCCATATTGATGAATTTGAAAGAAAATTGAAAGACCACCAAAAAAAGAAGAAATAGATACATTTTGGAGAAGTCTCTATGAAGATACTGTAGAACATAACTTCTTCTTCTTCTTCTTTTGGCTTTTCCCAGTTAGGGGTCGCCACAGTGGATCACCTGTCTGCTCATGATTGGCAGTGGAGTTTTACAGTGTTGAGTTGCCAGCCCAGTGCCCAACCTTCCACAGAAGGCACACACATGTATGCACTCATGGCTAGGGCCAATTTAGTGTGTCCAATCCACCTACAGCATGTCTGTAGAACATAACAAAGATGCTAAATGAATAAAAGAAGTAAAAGAAAGAATAACAAGTTTAAAAGTATAGGATATGAATTGGGATAAAGTAACAGCTAGAGAGATTGAAACAAAGTTAAGAAAAGCCTCTAATTGGAAAACCCCAGACCAACATACAGTACTTAACTTCTGGTTAAACGTATTAACATCTTTTCATGAAGATTTAACCATGAGTAAGAACTGTCTATATGCTCATCCAGAACAGACACCAACCTGGCTAACAACAAGAAAAACAATGCCCCTACGTAAGAGTGAACCTGCAAGTTACCCTAAAAATTATAGACCAGTAACTTGCCTTCTGACGACGTATAAACTATACACAGGAATTGATGCCAACACAGTTTATAGTCATTTAGAAGAAAACTCAATTATGGCAGTAGAACAAAACGGCAATAAAAGAAAGTCATATGGAACAAAGGATCATTTGTTGTTAAAGTCATAGTGAAGAACTGTAAAAAGGGAAATAATCTAAGTATGGCATGGATTGACTACAAAAAAGCATTTGATAGTTTCCCTCATTCATGGATAAAAGAGTGCTTAAAAATGTATAATATACACCCCACGCTGACTGACTACATTACAGTGACCAGGAAACAGTGGCAAACCACTTTACAGTTAAGCCATGACAAAGAACAAGGATAAAAATTCAAAGGGGGATATTCCAGGGTGATTGACTGTCACTGTTGCTATTCTGCCTTGCCCTTAATCCATTAAGCTGTTTACTTAACCGCTTAGGCCATGGCTATAATCTGGCTCCTAGAAAACAAAGTGTAAAGACTTCTCACCTTCTCTTGTCGATTTAAACACAACTGCAAGTTGTAAAAACTTTTTCAGATGATATAAGAATGTCATTTGGTCTTGATAAATGTGCAAAAGCAGCCTTTAAAGCAGAAAAACTGCAACACTAGGGAAACATCAGTTTGGAACAAGAATGTGATATAAAAGAACTTGAGCGAGAAGGTGTGTATAAATATTTGGGAATCGATGAAAGATCAACAATAAAACATGAACAAATGCGAAAAAAAACTTAGGAATACTTCAGAAAAGTTTAATCCTGAAAACAGCACTGACATCTAGGAACAAAATTCAAGCTATAAACCAATTTGCTCTTCCTATCCTAACTTACAGTTTTGGAGTAATTGACTGGCCCCAAAACGTGTTAGATAGATTAGATAGGAAAACAAGAAGGATGCTTCATGTTCACCAAATGATTTATAAAAATGAGTGCATACCAAGATTATATATTCCCCATTCTGAAGGAGGGATGGGCCTCCTTGAAACTGATTATATGTATAAAGCTGCAATTGTGGGATTCCACACATATCTGCTGACCTTACAAGACCCAAACATAGTAAAAGTTTTGAAAGATGAGGAGAATAAATCTAAGATGCCTTCTCTGCTTAATCAAGCAGAATCTTATTACCATCAAGCAGGAATGGAAATTAACCCAGAAATAGATAAGAATCAGGCAGCAACTGAATGTGCCAAAAAAACAAAAGAAAAACTATAAGGTGAAGGATCAGATGAGAAGGCAAGATATGTGGAAAAAGCATATAGTTGTTAAGTATAGAAAACTTCTGGAAGATCTTCATGTTGATCAGGAACGAACACAGGAGTGGTTAAGGAGAGGTGAATTTAAACCAATAGATGAAAGGTTAATATTGGTGGCCCAAGATAGTGGGCTGCATACACATTGGTTTATAAAGTCCATTGAACATGTGGGAGAAACAAACAAATGTAGGTTTTGTAAAACTAAATTGGAAACACTTGCAAACCTTGTTGCTGATTGTGACATACTAATGGCAGAAGGACTGTATACTGAAAGGCATAATAATGTGGTGAGACTGTTGCACTGGGGATTGTGCAAACATTATGGAACTGAAGTGTCCGAAAAACACTGGAAACAAGATCGACAAAGCATCATAGAAAATGAAGTCGACATCACATGAGATCATCCATTACCATTAGCTTGTTCCAAACTGATGTTTTATACAAAAGATAGATGCCAGAAAACTGAATATAGTAGTCCAAGAAAAGAAGACGAGTAGCATTGATTATTGAAATTGTCACACCCAGTGACTACAGTGTATGGCATACAATGAGACACAAAGTCATAAAATATCAGGATCTGCAGGCAGAAATGGAGAGCAATGTGGAAGAAAGATACCCAGACAATTCCAATAGTAGTATGAGCAATGGGTCTTATAAAAAAAAGAATTTACAATCATATTTAGATATGTTACCAATACATGTAACTCCATACGAGCTGCAGAAGGAGTCACATTGCACATTGTAGGTGCTGTGAAGAGCACTACTGGCTGACATCAAAGACTGAAACAATACTAATTTCATGAACTTTAATCGTACTTTGACTTGGGAATGGGGTCCATTCCTGTCATGGTATTAGAAACCCAAAAGACTTGAAGAAATTAAAAAAATGTTTATGTTTATACTGGTTTAATTTCTCCAAGTATTTTAAGTTTATAATAGCGTGATAGGAATGGACCCTTTTCCTAAGTCGGGATATAATTAAACCATGAAATTAGTCTTGCTTCAATCTTTGATTTTAGCCAGAAGTGCTCTTTGCAGCACCCACAATGTGCCTAGAACTGACTCCTCCTGCAATTCATACAGGGGTACATGTATTGGTAACATAACTAAGTATGACTGTAAATTCTTTTTCATTAGATCCATTGCTTCTACTACTGTTGGAATTGTCTGGGTATCTTTCTTCCATATTGCTGTCATTTCTGCCTGCAAATCCTGATATTTTATGACTTTGTCTCTCTGTACTTGAGACACTGTAATCACTAAGTGTAGCATTTTCAATGATCAATGCTAATTTTGTCTTTTTTTTATATACAGACTGCTATACCTGTTGTTCTCAAATCTGTTTTTGAGTTGTTGGTAATATGTGATCCTCTGAGATGTACATATTGTCACTCTCTATAATGCTCTGTGGTTTGTTTCCAATGCTTCTCAGTTACTTCTTTATTGTAGTGTTTGCACAATCCGCAATGCAACAGTCTGCCATATTATTGTGCCTTTCAGTGTGCAGGCTCTCTGCCATGAGTGTATCACACCCAGCAAGAAAATGTATAACTGTTTCCAATTCTTTTTAACAGAGCCATTTTTTCTGTTTCTCCCACATGTTCAGTGGAATTTGTAAACCAACATTTACATAATTCACTATTTTGAGCTGCCATTATTAACCTTTCATCTTTCAGTTTCAACTTGTTTCTCATTAACTATTCCTGTGTCAAATCCTGATCAACATGTGGTTTCTCCAGGAGATTTCTACACTTACTAATATATATTTAAGGCTTTTCCACATTTCTTATCTGATCCTTCTCCTTATATTCTTTTTTTCGCTGTCTGATTTTTGTCTACTTTTTTGGTTTCTCTTCCTGCTTGATACCAAAATGCTCTGCTAAACTAAGAAGGGAAGTCATCTTAGACTTACTCTCCTCATGTTTTAAAACTTTCACTACGTTTGGATCTGATGAGGTCAGAAGATATGTATGCAGTCCAACCACTGTAGATCTCTACACGTTGTGAAGCCCTTGTACTGGGCCAGTAATCAAGGAGCCTCAATCCTCACCAATAACAACAGTGAGGGACGTGGCACACTGGGAGGATAACAAGTACACACACAGTAAAGTACAATTTCCCTTAAGAACACACAGAGATCACAGTCAGTCTGGGGCTGGTTTTTCCCTCTCTCTCCAGATCCCCAAGACTATAATCACTGTCACCAACCAGCTTGTCAGCTACTATAAGGCCCTTCCCAAAGGGTGACCAATTCTACTGTTACTCTTATCCAAATGGTAAGTGTGACCAAACTTGCAAGGCTATTTGAGTGGCCTGTACAGTGTCCCCAAATACATGCAAGTACTTTAAGAGCTTAAATATCTCTAAACAAACCAGCCACAATTAAAAGGTTTAAATATATTTAATAATAATAAATAATAAAAGAACAAGACAATACTCAGTAACTCAACACAGTGACAACAGAGTTCAGAATCACCGGAAATATTTTAAAACAATGTTGCAGGACAGTCTCACATAAATACAGAAAACATCTAAACTAATCTTGCTATATTCTTATCTATCTCCAAGTGAAATCACTTCACCTACATTTTACTTACAGAGCCAGGCAAATGCAAGTGATGAATGGATGTTTACAGGTCCAGAGACAAATACAAAATACACAGACTCACTCTCTGAGATTGTACTTAAATTACTATCAAACATTTCTGCTGGGTTATCTCAGATTGCATCATTCTTGTCACCTTTGCCTTCTGTTTCCAGGCTAACAGAAACTTAAAAGTTAGCACCCCTGTGTCAAAAATACTTATCTTTTAGAAGCTTGCCTGGAACTGGAAGTCATAAAATAAGTTACACTCTTTTACCTTTGAAACCTGTAATTATTTATATTTTCAGACAATAGAAGGAATTTCTAGCTGCAGACATTCTGTCTTCTAGCTGTGATAAACACAATCGTAAAACTCTTTACTTGTCAACTTATTTTCTTTTGCAAGTTAACTGTTCTCTTCCAGTAGGGTACACTGTGGTTACATTCTTGAAGCTCAGCACATAACATACAGTTTTCTTACATTTGTAGGAGAAGCACGCAAATCACATTACTATTCACAAATTACATAGAATTATTTAAAAATTCTAGCTAGCTGGACTGGCAGCCTTCACACAAGTAATCAGTTTTGAGGAGACTAATACCTCCTTCAGAGTGAGAAATGTATAACCTTGGTACACACTGATTTTTATATATCATTTGATAAGCATGAAACATTTTTTCTTGTTTTCTAGTCCAACTAGTCCAATATCTTTTAGACCAGTCAGTCTCACCAAAACTGTAACTTAAAACAGGAAGAGCAAATTGTTTTATATCTTGGACTTTATTCATAGATGTCAAGGCCGTTTTCAATATTAGTTTTAGTCTTCTGAAGTATTCCTTACTGAATTTTGTTTGCATTTGTTCATGTTTTATTGCTGATCCTTCATCATTTCCTAGATATTTATACACGCCCTTCTGCTCAAATTCCTTTATATCACATTCCTGTCCTAGACTGATATTGTTCTTGGTACTGTAACTTTCCTGCTTTAAACTTTGCTTATTCACATTTAGCTAGAGCAAGTGACATTCTTATATTTTCTGAGAAAGTTTTAATCACTTGCAGTTGTGCTTTCAACTCCTCATCTGACAAGCTATACAGTTAAGTCATCCACAAAAAGCAGATGAGTAGGAACAAAATTGTAACCATGACCTAGTCTGTTTAATAAACAACTTAATGGGTTAAGGGCAAGACAAAACAGCAGCTGTGACAGAGTCAACCTGAAATACTTCATCTGAATTTCTATCCCTGAGATAATAGTTTGTCCTTTGTCATAGATTAACTTCAAAGTGGTTTATCACGGTTTCAGGGTCGCTGTAATGTAATTGATAAATGTAAAACATATCTTTTACATTTGTAAGCACTTCTTTATCCATGAATGTGGGATGCTGTCAAATATTTTTTTGTAATCTGCCCATGCTGTGCTATAGATTCTTCTACTTTTTTACAATTCTATGTTATAGCTTTATTTAACAACAAATGATCCTTTGGTTCTATAAAATTTTGTTACCCTTTTGTTTTATTGCTATGACTGAGTTTTTTTTCTAAATGATTATAAACTCTTTCAGCATCAGTTTTACTACATAGTATGTACATCGTCAGAAGATGAGTTATTGGTGTATAGTTATTAGGATGGCTTGCAGGTTCTCTCTTGAGGAGTATTATTTTTTTCTGTTATTAATGAAACTGGTATCTGTTCAGGATGCACATATTAAGTAATTCATAGACTGATCAAAAACTTTTTGTAAAGATGTTAATACCTTTAGCCAGATGCTAGAAACCTCATCTGGGCCTGGGGTTTTCCGGTTAGGAGCTTTTCTTAATTTTGTTTCAATTTCTCTGGCCATTACTTCAACCCATTTCATATCCTGCACATTTTAACTCCTTTCTTTTAAATTTTCTATCCATTCAACATCTTTATGTTCCACAGGATCTTCAAAAAATTTTCCCCAAAATGTATTTTTTTTTTGTTGCATTTCTATTCATTTTGCTTTGTTTCCCAGGTCTCTCTAAAACGTTTTGGGTCATCAGTGAATTGCTAATTTTGTACTTTTTCTTATATGTATCTGCATGCCTTCTTAGTTTATCTACCTGTGCTGATATCTTTAGTTTATTACTTGAAATAGTGCACAACAGATCCTGCTGCATTGCTTTTACCACATATTATCTATCTGTTCTGTCTTCTATATTATTCTAACAGTGAACTTCTTATCTTATTGTATTCATAGTTTTCTCTATTTGATGCTTCCACTATGGCATTTTACTACTTCCCTTCCTTTCCCTTAATGCTGTATGTCCTTGTGGTAAGACTTCATTACTTCAGCTGCTGAGTGATATAGTCTATTTACTTCTGTTATATCACATGAATTTCTGTTCATAGTCTTACTGACTTCTTCTGTTTTATCAGACTTCTAACCTGTTGGGTCTTATTTACTTTTATCAATCTTAATATGTCTGTCCGTCTGTATTAAATCAAGCAGCTCTTCCCTTAGATTATTTTCTTCTAAACTGAGAGCACATTCTTTGCTCTCTCTTTCCTGCAGGCATTCTGCATGAAGTTTGAGACCACCTTCCTGTGACAATAGTCTCTTCAGCCACATCCTGTGTTACCTGCTTGCTCCTTCATATGCAAACGCATTGGCCCATCACTCTCCAGTATTGTTTGTGTCAGAGTTGCCACGGGTTCCTGCTCCTTCCCTTGAGGGCAGCTCCACCTGAACTTTTGTACTGGTTTCCTATTGAAAGTTCTAGTGCATCATTATGTAGCATGTCCTCAGATGCCACATGTTCCACCTGTTTCTCTTTAGTTTGGGGACTTATTGTTCCATAATGCTGTGAGATTACCTGTGTTGGATTTTCTCCATTAAATCCTTCACTTTGCAGGTAATCCATAACTTCAGTTTTAACTACTTTAACTTCTCCATTACTGATCCTCTTTTATACTTTTCCTCTTTGTTTTCTTGTGGTTTTTTTGTATTATGCAATTTGCCATATCCTGGTGCCTTTGCTTGTATTTCTCTTCAAATATCTTTGGTGCTGCCTTTTTTTTGCATTGATTAGTTTTGTTTTCTCCTTTGAATAAATATTGCAAGATATCACATCTATTTCTCTTTCTGATGTCCATATTTCTTCAGATGTCTCCACTTCACTTGTTCTCCTTAATTTGGGGATTCATTGTTCCATAATACTGTGACGTTACCCGTGTTGGATTTTCTAAATTAAAACCTTGCAGGTAATCCATAACTTCAGTTTCTATTTAACTCCTACCTTACTAATCTTCATTTCAACAGTCCCCCTCTACTTTTTATTGTTTGTATTGTAACATTTTCCATATGTGGGTGCATTTGCCTGTGTTTCTCTTCAAATATCTTTGGAGCTGCTTTTTTGTATTGATTAGTTTGGCTTTTCTCCTTTTACATAAATATTGCACCATATCCGATCTTTTTCTTTCCCATGTCCATGTTTCTTTTTTATATCTTTCAAATATCTCTGGGTTTTATTCTTTATGTTTTTGTACTTCCTCTGTTGCTTAATTTTCCAAGTGGCTCAATCATTCTTTGTCCAAGTAATATTTTTTCATGGATCCAGGCCGATAGCCTATTACAAACCTATGAACCATTGTATTAATGAATGCAAATTTGCTTTTGAAGCATTTGACAGTTTTTCTTGTGCAAGTATTTTTCTTTCCTCTAATTTCTCTCTTAATCTTTCTGAATATCTTACATCTGTAAATTCTGGGCTTCTTGCATAATAGTAACAATATATCATCTTTATGGCTCTTTTTTGGCCTGCCTGTTTTTGTGCACCCCTACTTCCTTCTACAACAGTGGTCCATATTCTCCCCTTAGCCTGGCCAAAACCCTGTTGAAGGAATATTTGTGCCTTTAGGATTTTACACTGCCATTTTTTTTTCAGTCATGGCACCAGTACATACACGAGGATCGAGCACTGTTTTATCCTGGAACCTGTGCACCCAGCTGTTTTTTTTTACCTACCTCTCTCCATGATAGATGCTATATAAACATAATATAAATAATATAAACTGACAGTCTATGTGTCAGTGTTGTCTTGGTGAGATTTTGTGAAAACAGGGTCCACAACGTGAAGGTACTCACCAAGACTTGAGGATGAATTAAGTTCCAGCAATACTACAGTCCTTTTCTTGTTGATTTCATCATCTCTCCATTCTGACCTCTAACATTTTCAACATTTCACTGTCTTTGAAGATTCTGCTGCTAACTTGTATGAACTAGCAGACACAGTAACATCTTGTGTCAGCTACTGTGAAGATATGTGTGCCTCCACTAAGACCTGATTAACATTTAACAGCAGCAAACCCTGGTTTACTGCTAAACTAAGCAGCTTTGTCAAGCCAAGGAAGATCCCTATAGAAGTGGGGATAGAACACTTTTTAGACAGGCGAGGAACACACTGACAAAAGATATCAAAGTGGTTAAAAAGAACTATTATGAAAAGTTGAAAAAAGAGTTTAGCCAATGATCCTGCATCAGTGTGGAAAGGTCTACAAACATTACAAACTACAGGAAACCATCCCCCTACACTGCAGCTAATTACCAGCTGGCTGATGACTTGAATGCTTTTTACTGCAGGTTTGATAAGCTTGAGGCTACTAATGCACTGTTACCAGATCTGTCAGTGTTCAGACTTGTATAACTCTCTCTTCCACACATTCTCACATTCAGCCTGCATTAATTTTCTCTGAAAAGGATCTGTATCATTTTTTAAAAGACCACAAATTAAGAAAGCAGCAGGTCCAGATAGGGTTTCACCCTCCTGTTTAAAAACACGTGCTGATCAACTGTCTGCTGTTTTACTCAGATTTTTAATAAAGCATTAGAGCTGTTTGAAGTTCCCTTATGTTTCAAACAAGCCACAATCTTTCCGGTGCCAAAAAAAAACCCCACTATAGCAGGATTGAATGACTATAGGCCTGTTGCTTTGACATTAATGGTCATGAAGACTTTGATAAGCTGGTGTTAGCTGACTTGAATGATATTACAGCTCCCTAATTGGACCCCCTTCAGTCTGCTTTTCAAGGGAATCAGTCAGTGGATGATGCAGTTAATATGGGCCTGCACTATATCTTGTAACATCTTGACAACCCAGGGACATATGCAAGGATTCTGTTTGTAGACTTCAACTCTGCATTTAATACATAATTCCAGAACGTCTTCACTTGAAACTTTCCCAGCTTTCCGTTCTTGCTTCCACATGTCAGTGGATAACCAATTTTCTAACAAATAGGAAACATTAGGTGAAACTGGGGAAATTTACATCTAGCTATCGCACAATCAATACAGGTGACCCCCAGGGATTTGTGCTCTCCCCACTGCTATTCTTCCTCTACACTAATGACTGTACCTCTAAGGACCCCTCTGTCAAACGTATTAAATATGCAGACAATACAACTATCATCAGGCTCGTCAGGAATGGTGATGAGTCTGCATACCGATGGTAGGTTTAGCAGCTGGCCCTTTGGTGTATTCAGAATAATCTGGAACTGAACACTCTTAGAACTGTGGAGATGGCAGTGGACTTCAGGAGTGGTACTACAATATTATCCCCCCCTCTTTATATTTAATATCACTGTCTCAATTGTGGAAGCCTTCAAGTTTTTGGGATCTATAATCTCCCGGGACTTGAAGTGGGAGACCATTGTAGGGTCCATCATAAAAAAGGCACAACAGCGAATGTACTTTCTGCAACAGCTGAGGAAGTTCAACCTCCCACAGGAACTGTTGATTCGGTTCTATACAGCAGTCATTGAGTCTGTTCTCAGCTCATCCATAACAGTGTGGTTTGGATCTCTGTCTAATCATGACAAAAATAGGTTGCATTGAATAGTCAGGTCTGACAAAAATATCGTTTATGCTAGTTTGCCCTCCTTAGAGGACCTGTACTATTCCAGAGTCATGAAAAGAGCAGGGAAAATCTTCACTGAACCTTCATATCCAGGCCACCTTCTTTTTGAGCTATTACCATCAGCCAGGTGTTATAGATTAATACGCACCAAAACAAGCAGATATAAGAACAGTTTTTCCACAGGCCATCAAGTTCATAAATGGTTAACCCAGCTTATTAGGTTGGGGTATTCTTTTTCCCAAGCCTCCAATGATTCTGCAGTATTGTTTACATATGTTAATACTTGCTTCTTTCAGAGTTTATTTCAGTATTTCTTGCACTAAGTTGCACTTTGCACCTTGTATGTATATTTACTTTTTTGTCTTGTTCTTAATAGTTGTATGTATGTAATTTATGTAATTTATGTAATTCATACTTGGAGAGTCACTGAAATCAGAGTCAGATTCCTTGTATGCATGCATACTTGGCGAATAAATGTAATTCTGATTGACTGGCTAACAGTAATACCTCACAGACCATAAAGGACCATAGTGCTTAGCATAACGCCTTACAATTCATGTAAAGTTTTGTTTTCAAAAACTAAATCTTTGGAAAAGAGTTTCACTTTGCTGCTATTATCACTCTACTAACCATTCTAACATGTTAAGAGGGTGGCCTAATGGTTAAGGTGTTTGCCTTACAAACACAAGGTGCAGTGTTTGAGCCTCACAAGGGATAATTGACTAGGCTTAAAATGGCTCATAAGGGCAGTTAGCTTAGTACTAACCTATGAACATTTACATTCCAAGACAAACACTAGTGGTATAAAGTTGTAGGCAGTGACTTAGCAGTGACAACCATACCTATGAACTGTATAGATTATAGTGGAATGTCCCAAATGTTTGCCTCATATTTTGGGTCCACTTCTCATAAAATTGTGGTTTTCTGGCAAATCATAGACGGTTGAATTCAGAAAATGCCGACAAACATTTGAGTTTCAAACTTCATATCTTTCAGAAAATTCATTCTGATAAAAAACCTGTTCTATCAATTTTCTAAGTTTGTAAGAGCAATATTTAAAAAGTGTCCCTATTTTGGGCTCTTTGTCCCCCCCCTCCCATTATTGATGGCTTTGTGCAGATTTGTTGCTCTAAAAAGTTGAGAGGTATTGTGACAACTCCAGAAAGAGGGTGGTCTCTCCATTGTTGCAGAGGCTGAGACAAATTTCTTAGCAATGTAAGATCTGAATAGGAAAAGGATGAGGGTTTCTTCATAATCTGTGGTAGGGAAAATGGAAATGAAGAAACTTAAAGTTGCCAAATTGTCCCAAGGCACTAAAGAGTGTTCTAGGTAATATTCTAGGGAGAAAATTACCTGTGAGATGAGGTTAACTGCAGTGCAAGGTGGAATTGCCTTTTAAACTAACTCAGCTTGTTATGAAGGTCATAATTGCCTTTTCTTTCAACACCCGTCCTTTTGCTTGCCTCCCACACCCATCATACAATTCTACCATTACTGATTTGTGCATCTATCTTAACATCTCTTGCCAGTATCCAGGTACTCTATCCCTCAGTTTCCCTGCATACCTGCACTCTTATCACATGCTTTTCAGCTATTGATTTCCCATGTCTTCAGATATACTGCAGATATTAAGTGACAGTGATACTAATCAGGATTTTTCTGCAGCTGTATATGGGATACTTTGAAGGTAGTGCCTCTGGGAGGAATAACCAAGTTTCCTAAAAGAATACAAAAATGAAACACAGGAAGAGTCTTAATATCAGGAGGGAGGTACATACTTTAAAATAATTTAGAATATATATCTAAGTATGTGAAGCATTAACAGAAGGGTCATCTTTAAATGGCTACGTCCCAGCAGCAGCTTATTAATGTGGTAAATGATTCTTTTAAAAATGTTTCCCTTAGCTCATATAACAGTATATATTACCTTGTTCATAAACCCGGGTACTACTTTTTCTAATTCTTCACCAGTTGGGATTATATAAGTCTTGTATCTTCACTGTGCCTTTTTGCATTCTAAATATTGTCCCGTATGATCATCGCTAATGCAACAACATCCACCTTTGATTGCTGTGCTGATGCTGACGAAGGCTTACTTGGATGTTGTCATAGAACTATTAAAGTGTTGTAATTTCTTATAATAATAATAATAATAATAAGCTCTTTAAAACTCACAAGGTCTGTGTTTTAGATGATTTTGGTTTGGAGTTTTGCATGCTTGTTTATCAGTCTCTCTTATCTACACAGATAAGTGCCATAATAGTAGAGGCTTCACCATCCTTGTGGAAGAAGAACTTATCCCATCTTTAAACTTACTAAAACTCATTTGTCACTAGACTTTGGCAATGAAGATGCCTATATGATGACAGATTATAATTGGAGTCCTGCTGCTTTCTTTGAAAATATTATACCTGTACTGTTCTCTATGTAATGATCACACTGCCAAACATCACAAAAGAGATATTTGCAACTGTTGCATCAGCAATGCGCATAGTTTAGATTAAAAGTACAACATTTAAAAAATATTTGAGATCTGAGCCTCCCTGCATCCCTCACATGTGGGATGTGCCATGTGCCCCACCCCTCACATCGCTAAATGTAACAACTCTGAGGTTGAACAGCCTTGGGTACAGCATCAGACTTCTGTACCCCCACAGTTCCCTAAAATCATTGCAATCAAAGCAATAAAAGGAGTTGCTCTACGAAAAATAACTAACTTTTTCTCTCACACACAATTTGATATGCACCTTCTGTCCTATTCTTGCTGCCATGTCTGAAAATGCTGTACTTGTCTTAATACTCCTTGATAATTATCATCTTTTTAAAGATAGGCTTGTAAAGAAAGAGTGCCTGCATTGTGTCATCTTTCACCACTTTCTCACACTTGAGACTGAATTTCTCACTTATGATGTTGTCTGCCCTTAAATTTACTTCATGGGATTTTCCATGGAAACCGGTGGTCTTCTCACTTCTTTACCTGATATTTAACTGTTAGCCTAGAGGATTTCCTCTGTACTTTAAGTGCTAGCCACAAAGTTTGAGAATTCATTTTATGCTTAATTTCTGAGAGACTTGGTTGGCTAAAATCACCTGCTTTAGAAGCTGAAGTTAAGTGCAAACTTGCAGTACTGTATTTTAGTCTTCTGTTAAGTGCAAACTTGCAGTTTTAAAAGTACTGTATTTTATTTTTTTGGTTACCTAATTGTTTCACTGAATAGTGTGCTGTGCGTCTCTCTGCAGTTAGTTCCCCACCCCCCCTCTCTGTTCTTGTTTTGGTGTTAGTGGTTCTGGAATTGCCTGCCCCTCCTGTAAGTATGTATTTGAACACTCCTGGGTCCATCTCATTTGCTCACTTAACCGAGTACAGTGAGATTATATTCTGAGTCTAGTGTTCACTCTACTTAATACAGAGAGAAGATTTGATAAGGCCAACCCACTTAGGTTCTTCCTTCCTCTCTCCTTGCACTTTACTAATAAAAAAAATTGCACTTTATTCATCTGCTTTTACTGTATTTGTGTTTCCTCCTACTTTTTTGCTTTTGCCTCTTCTTAAAAGTACTCAATTTTATTTATTCTGCTGCATTTATTACTGTTTGGTAGTAGCCTGATTAAATTGTAACTGTTATTCTAAGTCATTTGGTTTAAGCACTTGGGCTTCATACCAGTTGTTTTACATTAAGAAGGTTTGTGGTCTGCACTGTTGTGGCAGGACAGGTAGCTTACATCCTTCTAAGCTGGGAATTGCTGATTGAAGGCTCAGTGTCTGCTGTTCTAAAAGTGTATTAGTTCTGGTTTAAGCACTTGGGCTTCAGGCTAGTTATTCTACATTAAGAAGGTTTGTGGTCTGCACTCTTGTGGGAGGAGCGGCTGGATTCTGCCCTTCTGAGCTGGGAATTTCTGGTCACAGGCTATTGTGCCTGCTTATTTGAACTGTTTCTTTCTGAAATTGGTGTGCCTAGTGGCAGGAGTACGTGCAGTTAGAACTTATCTGATTGAAGACTGCTGGAACAGGGCTCAGTTTTGAGCTTTTTTCTGGTTAATTGGGTAACTTGTTCAAATCAGTTTGTTCATTTTCTATTGTTTTCTATATATCAAAAAATTGCACTTTATTCATCTGCTTTTACTGTATTTATGTTCCGACTTTATTACTAGGGGCATTGCCTACAACTCTGATCTGAGATATATAACAAGGAGTATCCTTGTCTGTGCATTTAAAGTTTTTTTTTTGATTGCATCTGCTTTATTTTCTGAAAAAAAAAAAAAATATATATATATATATATATATATATATATATATATATATATATATATATACACACTTGTTTCCCACCTTTCTAAGCTAGTATAGTCCAGTTTTCAGGTTAGTGCTGAATTCAGGGCTGCGTTACAAATCTGTTTTTTTCCAATACCTTACTTGGATAGGAGGAAGTTTCTCTGTTCACCTGTGAGAGAGGGGAGCTTTGAGCAGCCTATCTGTCCCTGAAGGAGTGGTTTCAGCCCAGAAAATCGTAGTTTATTGGCCATTTTGGGCTAATTTCTATCTCTTCCATTTCCCTGCTATAAAAAATGCATTTGCCCAGTTTTGCGCGCCGGGCAGCTAGTGTATAACTATTCCCGGCTCCACAATGTCTCCTCTTCAAATTTTTCCTTGGAACTAGAAAACTTTCAACTTAAGCACTCAAGCCATTCATTTCTCAGCCTGGCACTTGCTCAAAACTCATAGCAAGCACTTATAAACCCTAGCACTAGACCCCCCTATACTGTACAGAAGGGCAAGGCTCTCTATTTGACCTTACCAGCCAATCAGTAAAACAGTTCACTGTACCTATCCAGGTATGTCCAAAGGACAGTTTCAGGTGTACACCCCAGTCCAACTGGTGAATCTGGGCATTTTGAGGCAATGCTACAACTGCCTCATGTACACAGACAACCCTCTCGTCTTACCACCAAACACTAATAGATGCGAGAGATGCAATTATACAGCCAAACTGGAGGCTAAGCTCTCTCAACCCAAGACTGGATCAGAAAGTCAAGAGGAGAAGAGAAATACTTGCATCACACCACCAGTCTCACATAGACGCATTAAACCAGCACTGGCAAAAAACACACATAAATACATGAAAACATACTCAGAGGTGCTAAATAAAAATCTGCAAAAGCAACAGAGACCTCCAAAGCAGACATCCAAGCAACCCCCCAACACAAACCATGAAACACATACTTCACAAAACCATTGTGCCACGCTATCACAGCCCTTAAGGCAAAATAACATACCCAACACACTAGTAATAGGTGACTCTATAGTCAGGCACACTGATGTCCCACTCACTAGGCTGAATAAGGAGAAGGTTACTGTTAGTTGCCTGTCAGGTTTGAGGATCTGCCACATAACACAAGCACTCAGATCACTCCAGAACAAGTACAAATATGACTCTGTCATTGGTCATGTTGGTGTGAATGACCTGAGCTGTACCTCCCTGGACTACATGAAAAGAGACATGGAAGAGCTCCTGGATCACATAGCCCAGGCCGGTATGACCCTGACCCTGAGTAGCATCCAGCCCTCACCAAGAATGATACCAAGGTATAAAGAAAAAATTATCAGTTTCAACAGTTGGCTAAGTTTCTGGTGTCCTTCAAAGGGGATCCAGTGTCTGCCCACTTGGGATGACATGCTCGACAAGCCACGCTGCTTCGCTAGAGATGGTTTGCACCTATTACCCTTAGGCTTTTGAATACTGGCCAAGGCTCTTGCCACCCCCATAGTGCCTTTTTTAGGCAAGGCTCAAAAGACAAACCCACCGCAGTAAATAGCACAAGCAACAAAAAACTGAAGGTAATACTACTCACTGCCAGAAGTTTAAACCTCAAAATGCACACACTTGAGGCACTCCTCAGTATGGAGAAAATCGATATATGTGCAGTAACAGAGACCTGGTTTAAGGCTCCAGAGAGCATCCCAGCACTACCAGGCTACAACTCATACTATACATTTCGGCCACAGATCCCAGACCGAAATACAAAAGGCGGGGGCATATCCATATTCATCAAGGATACTGACACCTGCAGGTTAGTGGCACAGCACGACGCTTCAGAGATCATCCACATGCAACTAACAACAGGCAAAACTGCAATTCAAATTGTAGCTTGCGACAGATCACCCATGTCCCAGGACCCCCATTCCGCATTTCTGGAAACACTGGGAAAAATAAAGGTCCTACCAAACAACCTAATATTGGGTGATTTCAATTACCCAAACATTAACTGGGAGAACTACTCAAGTACTAACTCCCTTGCCCAACATTTCCTAGAATTTATAAACTCAAATGCCCTGGATCAACTGGTCAACACTCCCACCACAGGTGACAACATATTGGACCTAGGCATCACCAACATGGGCGACCGGTGTTCCACACCGGAGGTCAACCCCTCGCTGGTTAGATCTGACCATAAACAAGTCACTCTGGATATCCAAATTCCACCCCCACCCCCAGATATGGAAACCACCGTGAAAAACTTTTCAAAAGCAAACTTCATGTTAAGACCAAGGTGGAAAGTTTCAAAGCCCCATGCTAAAGAATAAAGCTGTCCAAGCTGCAAATCCTTTACTAATGCATTCTACGGGCACCTACAAGAATGCATGGATCATGCTATCACAAGCAAAACCAAGATTCACTCCTCCAAGAAAAGGAAAACAGTCTGGTGGATCCCTGCCATAAACAAGCTATACAATAGAAGGAGGAAATTAGTACAGAAAAGAGTAAAATCCCAAGAAGGGAAGACATCCCTGATCAGTATCAGCAAAAAACTACGATCCCTCATAAAATCCTCCAAGGCAAGCTTTGAAAGAAAAATTGCCAAGGACTCCAAAGATAACCACAAGGCATTCTTTAGCTATGTCAAGAATCTAAGTGGCAATGCTCAGATCTGCTCGGAGTTAGTGCAGTATGGCACAAATTACACTGAACCGACCGATATAGCCAACATCCTGGCAGACAGATTAATTGCAAACTTCACCCCCTCTCACCCCCAAAAGGGCCCATAAACATACCAGAAGAAGGTACAGCCCCTGAAATCACAGACACTCAGATTAAAACAGCCCTCTCCAAAGCCAAAAACACAGCATCAATGGGACCGGATGGTGTCCCTGGCTGCATCCTATATGAGCTCAAAGACTAACTAACCCCTCACCTAAACACACTGTTCAAACTCAGTGTCTCCACAGGCTACATACCCATAGAGTGGCACACAGCAATGGTTATTCTGCTCAACAAAGGTGGAGCCACAACAGACCCTGGGAACTATCGCCCTATAAGCCTGACTAGCTTGGTCTACAAGGCCATGGAGCGCATCATCATGTAACTCATTAACAGAGACATTGGGAACCTATAAACACTGGACCCTACCCAGTTCAGCTTTGTTAATGGCAGATCATGCCTCCTAAACCTGGTGGATTTCTTTGAGACAGTTACCAAGGCTATAGACGAGGGAAAGATGGTACACACAGCCTACCTAGACCTCGCAAAGACCTTCAACACCATTCCCCATTCTGGTATTATAGACAAGCTCACCAGCCTGAACATAAACCCCTACGTCACAAGATGGGTTGCCAACTGGTTCACGGACAGAACCCACATGGTGAGAGCTGCGGGAGTTAGATCCAACTCTAAACCGGTTACCAGTGGCATTCCCCAGGGCTCAGTCCTAGGACCACTCCTGTACTGCATATACTTCTCAGAGGTTCAGGCAAGCACAGGAGGACTATGGCTGATCAAGTTCACAGATGACTGCAAACTAGGGGCTATAATTGACTCTCCGGCTGACACAGACATCCTCCAAAAGGGTCTCACTGAGATGGATACCTGGTGTCAAAATCATGACCTCAAGCTAAATGCCAAAAAGTGCATAGTCATCCCCTTTGGAAAAAACAAAGTACCCATAAACTACCACATAGCTGGTAGTCCCTTAAATACGGAAGACGTAATAAGGGATCTGGGGACCCAAGTAGATAGTAATCTCTCCTTTGATAATCACATTGCCAAAGTGGTTAGAAAATCCTTCTGTGTGGCCCACCTAATCACAAAAGGGTTTGCATCCAGATCAAAAGAGGTAATTGTGCCCCTCTACTCATCAGACCCATCATAGAGTACAAGGCCCCATTTGGGATGTACCTTACAAGACACCTGCAACAGCTGGAAAGACCACAGAAGTACCTCACCAAGAGTATCACTGGCCTTAACAGATTGTCCCACTAACAATATACAGTTTGATATCTTTACATTACCACCACAGCCCTATTGGTGTATTTGCCATAATATCAACAGGGAGAAATTTAACAGGTACTTTTCTTGTCAACTTGTCTAAAGTCTTAAACACATTGGACCATTCTGTGCTGACTATGGGTAATGTGACAGAGTTGGGCTTAGTGAAGATGCACAAACCTGAATTAACAGCCAGTTAACTAATAGATACCATTCGGGGAATACTTTAACAACTTTTTGCCCCTACTGCCTGAGAACTATCAGTCCATCTCTCAGTCAGCTGATCCATTTGTTCTCATCAAAGGATGAGAGAAGACCAAGAGGTGTCATCATTCAAGCATCCATCAAGGTTGGTTCAAATATTTTTTCCCTGTCCCATCCCTGTCATGTATGCATCCAGCAAGGTGCTCAGGGGGGCATATAATGGGCTGTCTGTGAAGGGTGCAACTCTCACTTTTGAAAGAAGCATAGTCTTCAAGCAGGTCATAACCTCTCCTCGCTGCATGAATGGTGGTCTTTCTGTTCTCTACCAGGGAGATCAGAATGGCCTGTGTGCCTCTAATTGTGTGTACAAATCCCTTCCTCCCTCCCTTCCCAGTACAGGAGAGAGGACCACACACCTTTACCCACCATTCACCCCGCCTGGCTTCTTCAGTCCCAGGGCTGTTAATCAAATCTTGGTCACCTGGGTGGCAGTCAGAGCTGCATCCCTCTGTGTAGCATAGCCAAGCCATTCAGTGAATATTAGCAGCTTGGTTCCCCATTCATGTCCCTGTCCCGCTCTGGATCAGACAGAAGACCATCTGATTCATGGTTCTTTCCTAGTCAGATGTGTTTTAGAACATGCATAACATCAGTACCTTGGGATCTTCCTAATATGATTATGACCCAGTAGTATACATAAAGTATTCTTTTGTGACCATCTTAAATAAATAGAAATCAGTAAAATACTTGGTCATAAACTGTTTCGGGTATATGAGTGTATATAATCAGGCAATTGGTAGTTGCAGCAAGAACAGATCTGCGTTATTTGGTATTATAGAGGTGCTCTTTCTCCTACTTGCCTCTTCCAGCTCAGAATATGCTTTCCTTGCCTCATCCCTCTCCTTTACTGACTTTGCATCTAACCTACAGACCAAAATCAACAAACCTGCACACTTATTGGGTTGGAAGGGTGGCCTAATGGTTAAGGTGTTTGCCTTACAAACACAAGGTGCAGGGTTTGAGTCCCACAAGGGGTAATTGGTTAGGCTTACAATGGCTCACAAGGGCAGTTAGCCTAGTACTAACCTATGAACCTATTGAACAACGGCTCTTTGCAGTCCAGATCTCCAAACCTTAGAGTAGCCTATATTCCCAACATTACATTACCTTTGCTTGATGTAAAATTTAATTAGCTTATCTAGTCTGCCTTTAAGTGAATTTAATGTTCCACTACCCCCCTCACACCATCTCAGCCTATCCATACCTTTTTAGATAGTTCTGTGGCTCTCTCGTCACCCATTTTGGTTGCTTAATATGCAAGTCCACAACCCTGTCTGTGAAAAAGTAAATTTCCAAATGAAGTCTGCTACCTATTCTTTCTCCTCTCTCTGTCATCTTTTTGAGGGCAATCCATTCAGTTCTCCTCTGACATTATGCTGTGCAACCAATCTGTTGAATGCACTCTTACCAAATGACATTCGGTCGAATACTAATGGCCAAAAATGGCTTTTGACAATCGTTGAGGTTGCAGATTTCTCTGCTATTGTGTGCTCTTACAATTGGTATATATACATTGGTGGCTCTCCCACTTGTGGGGAGGTGCAAGGGGGGCTTGCATTTAATAAAAAAGCCTTATTTTCTCTTTGCTGAAAATCTTTCTTGGCTATTAGTTTTCTACCAAATGCCATTTGGAAAAATGCATGCTGTGGAACAACATGAATCCCTTCCATGTCTGTTCTGTAGTGTGAAGAGTTACACCTCCTGTTGTCTCTAGTCATGTTGTTTATTGTCCATTCTATACACTCTTCTGTGGTGGCTTTCCTTTGAACATTTTCTAGTAGATCTGATGTCCCTCTCTTGTTATGGCCTTCAGACATTTTTTTAAGATTCTGCTTGACTAGAACCCCGTTGTGTGAAAGCATTGCTCTATGCCTGTGGCAGCTGTCCTATAAAAATTCAGCCCACCACTGTTTGTTGCTGCTGTCCCCTCATCCTGCTCCTGGAGATCCAGTGTGTGTGTAATCTGTAACCTATTGCCTTTTATTGCTCTTTTGCCATCAGTTCCACTTCCTTCTAGCTGTTGTTTCACGTTGGTGATGGTTTGGTGCAAGTCAGTATTTTGCATTTTTCTCCACTGAATTGTAATTTTCCTGATCACATTGTCATCTTTACCAAATCCTTCTATGGGATCTTCCCCCTGTCTTCCATTACTGCACCTATACACACAATCAAAAAATATGTTGGCCATCACTGTAACATTAAGCAGTAAAGCACTGACTATGACCCAGAAGACCTGAGTCAGAATAGTAGGTTTTGGAAGTGAATGCTTGCATATTACACAGATGACATTGTTTTGGTGATCCGAAGATGGTACTGGCACTGGTGTGTGTGTGTGTGTGTGTGTGTGTGTGTGTGTGTGTGTGTGTGTGTGTGTGTGTGTGTGTGTGTGTGTGTGTGTGTGTGTGTATATGCTTACAAGGAGGGCTTAGGATGCCCCTGAAGTGATGCAGGTGAACACATCAGTCACTAGGGGTGAGGTTAAGGTCATGCACATTCATATTCATTGTTGAGATATTGAACAGGGTACAAACATGACAGGGCTGCCTGTAGAATATGGACCCACTCTGTTTTTGCCCTCATGTGGGAATACTCAGGACAGGGGAATGAGTGGGTTGGGTTCATAGGGGGAAGGCTCAGTGGTCATTGAGCAGAAATGGAAATAACACCAAGGGGAAAAATCACATAATAGATTGATCCTGTTCACTAGCTCTACAGATATGTCTAAAACAAACATACCAACAAGTGCTACACCCAGGACCAACCCTTGTGATACTCCATTGCTCATTTCTCCAATACTTGACATCACCCATCTCACTCCAACCCTCTGTGTTCTACTAGTCAGCCATGCAGCAGTTTACTTCCTCAACCTGTCCTTCTCAACTGCTGTGCTTTTTCTAGCTGCTGCCAATGAACAACTAAGTCAAAAGCTGTGATGAAATACAGGTGGCTCATATCTGGTATTCCCATCTCATAAACCTAGCCATAACAATGGATAAGAATTGACTGAATACAATTCTGGACATGCACATAGCTTGGATGTTCTCCTGTAGATTGCTGTCCTGCCAGAAAGTAGCAAGCTTTGCCTGAGGATTTTCTAAATAACTTTGCTTGCCACTGTTGTTAGGTTGACAGGCCTGAATTTCTCTGGATTTTTCTTGTCTTTCAGCCCCCAGTTACTTCTGCACTTGTAAGACATCTATTGAAAACAAAACCTCCATCAAGGGTCCTGACAGCCACTGTTCAGATTTCTGAGGACCCTGTGAATTATTTTATCTGGTCCCTCTTCCTTATCCATTCCTCATTGCAGTCTCTTCCCTTTTCATCCTCTCCATCTCTGTCTAGGTATTTGCCTACTGATCTCTTCATTCTGCTGTACCTCCATGCTGGTATGGCCCTGTCCCCTGCATTTTCTTCATGAAGACTAGAGTGAAGAATTTGTGTAGTAATTGGCTTTTTTCCAGCCTTCTGTGACCTCTGTCTTATTGTTCAGCCTGGCTAGGGCTGCCCATTCTACCCTGCTTTTATACCTAAAACCTAGTTCCCTTCTTGAACTCTACCAGCTCCCATTTTACTTGCATCTTTGATGTCCTCTCTGCTTTTGTTGCTGTTTTGATTGCCTCTTTCATGGTGTGCTTCCACTATATCCCTCTTGCCTCTCTTCCTTCTCTTGTCTGTCTTATTTTTTCCTGTTAGTCCCATATTCATAATAGACAAACTGACCTTTTATTCTTTTCCTCTTTTTCTTGTATTTTAAAGAAATCCTTACCCATAACCTTGAACACTGCATCCTTGATTCCTTTCTATAACTTCTTCACTCCTTCACTTTGCCTCCAGATCCCTAACTTAACTTTCATTCTTTTCCCTAGCTCATCATACTTTAATCCCCTAAATTCATACATATTTCTCTTTTTCTGCAGCCATACTTTCCCCCCAAACATTCTAAACCACACAGTGCTACAATATAGCAATAACCTACGGCTGGGTGTGGGTAATGCTGGATTTACCCATAGTTGGTCTGGTTTGGTCATGAGGGCAAAGCCCAAGGAGGGAGGGTGGCCTAATGGTTAAGGTGTTTGCCTTACAAACACAAGGTGCAGGGTTTGAGTTTCACAAGGGATAATTGGCTAGGCTTAAAATGACTCGCAAGGGCAATTAGCTTAGTACTAACCTATGAACCATGAGTAGCATTACCCACACCCAACCGTGGGTTTTTGCTATTATTCAATGACATTATTTAAGAAAAAAGTTACTTACTTTTCTCAAATAATGTCCTTGTATAATGGCACCATGCTGCTCTTCCACATTTTTCCTCAATATCTTGGGTCTTTCTTGATGTACTGCGCATGCATATAGGACTTGCGTTCCCTTGCTTATGCAGTACATCAGTGCTGTGTAAAGGAAGCAATGGAGAAAGAAAGTTTTCTGTTGCCTTTTTTTTTTTTTTTTTTAATTAAAAAAATGAAATCAGGAGACTTCAGATGTACGGGAGAGAGAAAATATAAGCATAATCAGGTACGTTTGTCTAGTTTTGCATAACATACCTGATTATCCTTATGCTTTTTTCTCTGTCCTGTCTGTCTCATTCTTTTGAAGTCTCTGTTTTTGTAAATGTATTTATTTTTTTAAATTGAAGAAAAGTAGAATTTCCGTAGTATATATTAATAGAAGAAAGTACAGGCAACTGGACTTTTTTCCATTGCTATATGTTCGATTTACAATGGGCATGCTGGTTGGGCTGACCAATCAGTTGCTTGTTTTTGAATGTTAATGGCCAGTCATTGTATAATAACTATTAGTTAATGCTGTCATCCCCTGGACACCCTTGACCCCTCCATCTAGCCTTAATAGTACATTCCCACGTGACTTTTGTTGAAGACCTCCTTGCCCAGAACTTAAATCAGTTTCCAAATCCTCTCCGTCCTGGAGTTCAGAATCTCTGTTTGCTTCTAACATAGGTTCATAGGTTGGTACTAGGCTATCGGCCCTAGGGCCTATACAAGCCTAGCCATAACAATTCCCTGGCTATTTCTTCCCACACTATTTAGTTCCTGGACCCCTGTCTAGCAGGGCGACTGACATGATCCCTGGGGTGAATTTCCTTTCTCCCATCCAATCGTCAAGGTTCCTTTTGAAGAGGGCCAAAGAGGTGCTTTGCTTGACATGTATGGGCAGTCTATTCCAGAGTCTGGGGAGTCTCTGGGTCAGGAACCTATCCCTCCAGCATGTTTTGTTTATTGTGATGACAAGGTTTAGATCCCTGGAGTGTGTGGCTCTGAGGGATTGGGATTTCTTTAAGTGTAGCATGTCCAACAGCTCTGGGTTTGACATGGCCTTGTATGTTAAACAGAGATCGCCTCTGAGTAGACGATATGCAACAGAGTATAGCTGGAGTTTTTTAAGGTGGTCAGCATAGGGCATCTGCTTTAGGCCTGTGATTCTTTTAGTGAGGTATTTCTGCGGTCTTTCATATAGTGCCTTAGTGTAGGACTCAGCAGTTGAACTTTCAGTTCCCGTCTGCATGGGTGTCATGAAGTTTGTCACTTCTGACTTGAGTAGCATGAAGTTTGCTTTGGAGAAGTTTTTTATGGAGGTTTCCTTACTAAGGGGTGGGGGTGGGATGTGGATGTTAATGGTGATTAGCTTATGGTCTGACCTAACCAACGAGGGGTTGACCATAGGTGTTGGAGCATCAATTTCCCATGTTGGTAATGACCAGGTCTAGGATATTGAAGCCCCTGGTGGGACAATGGATTAGTTGATCCAGGGCATTGGAATTTATGAATTCCAAGAACCGTTGGGCAAAGGTGTTGGTACACGAGTAGTTTTCCCAGTTAATGGCAGGGTAGTTGAAGTCACCCAGTATTAGGGTGTTTGGTTGTATCTTAATATTTTCCAGTAGGTTTAGAAAGGTGTAATGAGAATCTTGGGGCATGGTGGGGGATCTATTGCAAGCTACAATTTGGATTGCAGTCTTACCTAGTGTTAGTTGCACCTGGAGAATTTCAGATGCATGTTGGGCAACTAGCCCAGTGGTGTGAATATGGACACTCCTCCACCTTTAGTGTTTCGATCCTGGTTTGGTGGCCGAAAGCTGAGGTAAGAGTTGTAGCCTGGTATTGCAGGGCTGCTCTCTGGAGCCTTGAACCAGGTCTCAGTTACTGCACAGATATTGATGTTCTCCATTTTTAGGAGTGCCTCGAGAGAGTGCATTTTGAGGTTTAGACTTCTAGCATTGAGTAACATTACCTTCAGATTTTGCATGCTTGTACCTGTTACGAAGGTGGTTTTGTCCTTTGAACTTTGCCTAAAAAAGGCACTATAGGAGTGGCAAGAGCCTTAGCCAGTAACCTGAATCCCAGGGGCAACAGGTGTAGACCATCTCTGGCAAAGCATCGTTGTCTGTCGGTCATGTCGTCCCACACAGACGATACTGGATCCCCTTTGAATGACACCAGAAGCTTAGTCAATTGTTGAAGTCAATCATTTTGTCCTTATATTGTGGTATCATTCTGGATAAAGGCAGGATGCTACTCGGGGCTAGGGTCATACCTGCCTGGGCCACATGATCCGAGAGCTCTTTCATGTCTCTCTTCATGTAGTCCAGGGAGGTACATCTCAAGTCATTTACTCCAACATGGATAATGACAGAGTCATATTTGTACTTGTTGTGGAGTGACTTGAGTGCATGTGTTATGTGGCGGATCCTGGCACCCGACAGACAGCTGACTGTAATTTTCTCCTTGTTCAGCCTGGTGAGTGGGACATCACTGTGCCTGACTAAAGTGTTAGGTACATTGTCTTGCCTTAGGGACTGTTGCTGGGTGGCACACTGGTGTTGTGAGCTATGTGACACTTTGGTTGTGATTGGTGTTGGTTTGCGTTTCAGCTTCGGAGGTCCTTGTTGCTTGGGCAGGTTACAGTTAAGGGCCTCCGCAAATGTGGATTTAGTGTTGCTATGTGTGGGTTTAGAAGGGCTATGTGTTGCTTGAGGTGTAGTGCTGGTGTTAACCTTCTCCTCTTGACTGTCTAGCACAATCTTGGGTGGAGAGAGCTTTGCTTCCAGTTTGGCTATGTAAGTGCATCTCTCACAGGTTGTAGTGTTGGGTGGTAGGAGGAGAGAGTTGCCCCAGTATGCCCAGATTCACCAGGTGGACAGGAGAAATAACCAGAAGCTGACCCTTGGACATGCCTGGTTTGGTGCTTTTTTTGTAAAGTACAGGAGCTGTTTTCCCTTACCTTAGCAAGCTACTTTGCAATTATAGGCTGTTTAGTGTCTGTGATTAATTTCTCCTTATTAACAAGGAGAGTTGAGTGCTTGTATCAGTTTAAGGCTTCCTAGTGTAGGGTGACCAAATCATGAACTGGAAAAAACGGGACACACCCAAGGAGGGTTTGGGGGATACCCTCCAGCTAAAGAGGGGTCCCGGGAGCCTCCGCCGGAAACTATTTATTGAAATATGCTCATTTTAACTATTTTGAGACCTAGAAATCTTTTTAAATTTACCTTCACTTTTGTAATCTAATTTAAACACTGAGGCATATCATAAAAGAAAACAATAATTTTGCAGTGAATACTTATTTATTTATACATATTTTACAACATAATACAACATAACAAATTAAATTTCACTAGTCTAGGATTTAAATTGAAGATATTTGGCTGTTGTCCTAGCCATTGTTAAAACCACCTTCTTATCTAATATAAACTTGTAAAAACTATAACAGTCCATTTCAAAATTGTAGAGAACTTGCAGGATTGCAGAAAGGGTCTCCACTCTCATCTTTTTCTTTCGTCCGTCCATTGAATGTTCATGAGCGAAAAGATTTTTTCAGTATTACCATTATGGCAGGGATCGCAAACACATATTGGCATATCTTCAAAAATTCAGAGTTCTGTTCTGGCCTAGTATGGGTTTTGAAAAAACAAACCCACTTTTCGTGACACTGAGGTGTTTTTTTATCTTCATCAGTCCACTCTTTAATATTTTCACTTACAAAATCCGCTAACGATGCCAGTTGATCAAATAGCAAAGTATCATTTATTTCAATACTTTTTTCGTTGAAATAACAAATAGTTTCTTCAATTTGTTCCCAACTGGGGATGTCCTTCAAAAGCATCCATTTGAATTTTGAGAAGGTAGAGAATGGTACACTCCATTTTTTAAGATATTGTAGGCAGGTTTCATAAAACTCGTTAACTTCATTTTTGAAGTTAATTTCGTCTTGTTGCGTAATATTGGCCCGTTTAAGAATGGATTTTACACTAAATGATAAAAACTGTTCCTCTTTTCTTCTGGTCAAAGCTTTGAGAGTACATTCCAATACATCATTGACTTCCATAACACTTTTTGTACTTCTTTCAATCTTTTTAATTCCTTGGTGAAAAATACTGAGTTGGCTATGGATAAACCATAGGTATGCCTCACTTAAAGGATTATTAAAAAAATGTTAACAAAATCTTTGGAGCTTTTTCCTCATTTAAAAAGAAATCCTTTAAAGCATCAACCTTCAATGTCACAGCTTAATCTAGCAGCTGCTGCACATATGCAGTTATGTAGTACATGTGCAGGACAACCCACACCTTCAATACCACCATGTAAATTAGTTGTTAATTTTGTAAATACATTGTTTTTTCCCACTCTGTTCAAACCACCAAAATTTGTGTTGGTATTGTCACCACAAAACGCAATGCAACTGTTTTTATTTAACTTGAATTCATCAATACAGTTCAAGCAGAAACTAGATATCTCATCTGACGTTTCACATGGCAAGGAAGCTACTTTCAGTAACTTTGACTTTATCCCTTCATTTATGTCAAAAAACTGAACTACAAAAGGAAACATTTTTATAGCCTTGTGATTACTTGCATCAGTTGAAATGCCATAAAAAGGGGATTTATTTATTTCTTCAATGCTAGTTTTCATGCTGAATGGAGCTAAAACACCAGTTATCAGGGCTGATTGCTTTGTTCTGGCAGAGCTAAACTTTAATGCATTTGATGAGTCACTAAACATAACGCTGTTTAACTTGTTGACACTGTCATTTGACCTAAAGCTGTGATGGTGCTTTACTGTATGGTAGGCCTGAGTTAGTTCAGCAGCTCTAACTTTCGTTTCTTCATTAGAATCGTGTTTTATAAAATAATTGTTGAGACATACTGTTACTTGGGGCACTCAGTCTGTTCCTATGTTTCACTGATGTGATGTGTTGTTTTATATCTGAACGTCCACCATGACCAATACTAAAAACACTATTGCAAACTGTGCACTCGGCTTCACTGTCATAGCGTCCCTTTTTAATATAATTCCACTCTTTGGAATACTCCTCCATAAACTTACATTGACGCTTGGGCATAATTATTGTCTATATGAGACGATAATATAAAATTAAAGAATAAAGTTCAACACCCAAAACAAACACCTGTCACTCTGACACGAACAGGCCGGCAGGGATCACACATAAGACTAACACATTACACGCTGCTACAAGTCTGTCTATATGGTTATGCTTACTTCTAAAAGTTTGTAGCACTTAGACTAGAAGTGCTTAGCGGAGCCCCTGACTTGATATTTGCTGGGGGCCCCCAAAATGCTAGCACCGGCCCCGGTTATACTTTGTCTTTGCTCCTCAACTACAGTGTACCTTCTTACGTTCTCCATTGTAGAGTTCCTTTGGCCATCTCTTCCTTGCGTTATGTTCGCTTTAAATAATCGCGCTCGTCCAGTAGCCATAGCAACAAAGTCTCATGTTCTTTACGCTACTCAAAAGTCCAAAAAATGAAAAATATTAAAACAAGATCAGTTTCGCATACAGACTGACCTTAAAGTTATCAAATTTACATACATAAAAATACGCAGCTCGTATCGCCAAATAAGTTTCACATAACACTCCAAAACCCCAAATTACATATTTTAAAAAAGTAGCTTTCAAGAAATTGTGAAACATCTGATGTGACGCTGTAAAATATATTTTTCAAACTTTCCTTCAGATACCATTCATTTCAAATAATTGCAACAACACACATACTCACCTTCTTCACCACCGTTTATCTACCATAACCTGCCAATCAAAACAATGAGGTGGGATTTAGTTTACTTGACACGCACTTTACAAAAGGGGAGGATGTGCTATTGCTTTTCGCGATGCATTGTTGGTATTGCAGTTTTTAACTGCTCATTTCATCATATTAGCTACGGAAATAGAGCTGTAGTCCCTACAGCAAAGGAAATAGTAAAAATGTGGCGTGACGCAATATTGACAATGTGACATTGACAACTTCAGTTATGTTGAGTTTCGATTTTTATTATCAATATTTATTGTGTGCTGTGTGGTAAATGAAGGAAACATATATCACAAGTGTGTATGGTGGAAGAAGCCACTTTTTTATTCTTAAAATGACCTGCTTTTGTCTTAGAAAAGTTCAATGGGCACTTCAACCCCTTATATACAGATGTTGCGGTTGACATGTAGAATATGCTTATGTACACAATCTTTCTTACCACTATCAGTCGGTCCGTCATCATCATCATCAATGAGGAGTAATAATGGTTTGAAAACTTGTGTAGAGGCACTTGTGGGTTCGGGCGTATGGAGGGACAGCACCAGTCTGCATTTTATTACGAAGCACAGCATTTACATACCCACTCAAAATTATACGCAAAAGAGAACGAGCATAGTGGGCAGCAAGTATCTGTATGGAAAAAAGCTGCTCCTCCCTCATCTGTTAATCAGAAAGGTAAACAGAAAATACCTGTTTATTTTTGCAAGCTTTTCAGAAGTAGCCAAAATATTACTTGAAGTTATATAATTAGGAAGTTTTAGTGATTTGATAGAAACGGGACATTTAGGCATCCCGAGAGACTTTTTCGGGACACCGGGTACGATCGCGACAAAATGGGACAATCCCTTTTTTACGGGACGTTTGGTCATCCTATCCTAGTGCTTTCCAGCAGGTATTAGAGCAAGTGCTAGTCACAGGGATGCTTAAAGGTAAGATGAAAACAAAATGTTTATCCTAAACACTGCAGTGTGCTCTAGAGAAGTTAGATGTGAAAGTAGGTAACTTAAGTTTTACCTGTCTAAAAAGTTAAGTTTTAGTGGGGAGTCACTGTTTTTAAAACAGCAAGATAGATTGAAAGGAGTGGTCACTTTTGTATTCTGGTACTATGGATTACAGTAGGATGGCCAATAAATTTAAATAGTTGAAGTGGAGTGATTTCACAAAATGATAATTTTGTGCTTACTTACACAAGCGAGTGAAAGCAGAGAGGAAATGAGAAATATGGTCAAATTAACATAAGAGGCAGGCAGCTAGAAAGTGGTATTTAAGAACAGAATAGTAACAGGGTGGGCAGGTGGGAAAACATTTCTGCCTGACTTACAAGAGATAGAGCTGTGGTCTCTCTCTTGAAGTTTTAATATGCAGTTAAAAGCAGACTACAAGTAAAACACAAGGTAAAGAAAACAAATCACAATATTCAAAATATAAAAAGGCAAAGTAATACAAAATACAACACACAAAAAGCAAACTAACCTTTCCTTCACAGCAAAGTGTAGTAGAGTCTGGGTGAGCCTTTCCTAGTAAAGCATATTCTGATTTATTAATTTATCCTTTGTTGACTAAGTTAGTCCAACTAGGCTTGTGTCCTCTTTTAAGGGGAGACCCAAAGTTATATTTATATTACTAGGGGAAATTTGGCAGGGCATTAGGGAACAACAACTGCTGTTTTTGATAGGTGCCATGAGAATTTTCTACATCCACCTGAGCTACCTTAACTCAAGCAGATGGGACCTCTATTTAACATCTCATCTAAAGGATGGCACATTCAGGAGTAAAGTATCCCCTAATGCTGTGCTGCTTTGTCAGCAATGATTTGGAAATGAATCTAATCACCTTGAGTGGGAATTAAACTCACAGCCCTCTGGTTTTCCAATACCAAATGTGTATGTGCTGATACTCTCGACTATAAACTTCTTCCTTATAGCCCACTCTTTTTTTCTGTCAGTCTTCTTCCTTAATGCACCTTAGTGCTAATCCACTCTATAAGTCAACATTCATTTCTATTACTCTACCCTAACTGCAAGGGCACTTAATGTAAGTTCTGACCATGTGCACTCACTCTATCCCTTTGCAGTTTAGTATTGCTCTGTCTAGCCTAATATTTCTTTCTTTTCTTCTTGCTGGTTCCCCCTCAGATTCCATCCTTCCCATCCATAACATTCCTGAACAACCTGTACTGAGCCATCTCTATATCCTGCATCCTTTTCATCTCTAGCTCATCAGCAGTGTCCCCTCTTGTATCACTGCTTGCAGCTCCTCATTTTACCAACTTGACTTGTTGCACTGCATAGCAATACTACTCAGCCATGCTTTGAGTTACCTTTATTTGTTCCTTTCATTTGTTCTCTGCCAGCTTTGCCTTATATCTGCTGCACTAAGTAACTGACGACTCTCCAGCTTTGATACTCCACTTAAATCTTACAGTAAAGGGACAACTGTGAACGTGTACCTTTACAAACCAGCATGACACACTGTTTTTCATTTCTTCTAGGCTATAATGAGGCTTGTCTCTGTGCCACCTCTCCAAAGTCCAAGCCCTTTTCCCTGCCACAACTCTGTAATTTTATTATTTTCTTGTCATTCTGGTTTCTGGCTCAGGTAACATATTTGATAATTTTATGTCAACTCTCTCTCCTGGCTTCTCCCACCCTCCCCTGTCACTGCTGCCATCTCAGCTCTCTTCCCTAATAGTTCGTTGCTAGCAAATTATAGTTTAGCATGTGTCCACATCTCCCCCATGTTGACAACTTTAATTACTTCCTCTCATGTCATAGTAACTCTAAGACTTGAGGTCACTTTCAGCGTAAACCATTATTCTGTCACCTTACCAGTGCTTGTCAGGATTTATATTCCACCTGGATACTGACTGTCTAGTTACCAACACCTCTTCTCTAGCCTCATACTTGCTCTAATATGTTTTACTTGTTGTCCTTTACTACCACTTCGAGTTTATAGCTGTCCTTTACTACCACTTCTAGTTTATAGCTTTTCCTTTCCAACTCCACCATCTCCAGCCTTCCTTACCATCTCTGCTGGTTTTCTTCTTCATATACTGCACCTTATCAATTTCCAGTCTCTCCTTTGCTTTTCCTACAAGCCCTGTTCTACCTCTGTCTCTTTCTCATCTTATTCTGCTCAGTTACCTCTTCTTCCTGCACTAGTGTTCTTTCCTCCACTCCTTCATCTTATCTCTTTTTCCCCTTATACTGAGTATCACTTTTCTGGTTTCTTTTCCTTATACTTCTCCCGTTTGGCTATGTACATCTTCTTCTCCACTCCCCCCTTGCTCTTTACTCTCTGTGTAGAATTGGTTCCTGTATGCCCATCTCTGGCCATGCCTCCCTTTCATCACTTATATCTGCTGTCTGAGCCTATCTTTATATGTGACTTCCTTCTCCTTATACCTAAAAAGGAAATATACAGGAATATGGAAAGGAATATATATTATACCTAGAAAAGAAAAGAACACTTAGCACAATAGAGTCTGTTTTGTATATAATCTGCTGCATACACAGCTTGTTCTTGAAGCAAAATGGATTACATCTGTCAGATTTTTTACAAGTTAAAAATGATAAAAGTAAAAAAAAAAAAACAGACAAATGTTTTAGTGCTCCTCAGCGGTATTGTTTTACTGGGCATACAATGCTATATGGCAAGGAAATTCTTGAACACTGCCAGGTAAGTTGCTGTCTGGACATTGTAGTTACTGTGCACAGCTTTATTTATTAATGGGATAAACCCACTAGATTCAAGTATCTTTTTTTAAGAGTGATCTGGGAGTACTTTCTTACTCACATGGTAAGCAAACAGTGGTTGTGGGAATCAAAACCTGGGAAACCGGAAGTAGCTCGTTGACAGTTCATTGACTTAGTGCAGATTAACTACTTTACTGCAGTGATTCTAGGCTGTATCTTATGTTGTCATCTCATTAAACAAAGTGCATTGGTATTTTTTACAGTTGGTATTTACTTTCTGTGGACCTTTGCATTATTGGTCATGCGTGGTATTAAACCTGTGAAACCTGGCTTTGTTTCTAACATGTTGCAAATGGAAATATTGCCTTAACAGTTTTACGGTAAAGCATTTGCTTTTTTTATAAGTAGGTACACAAAGTATTTGATTACGCAATTGTGTAATTACTGGAAGATATGTGTCATGAGGCGATACTAAGAATGAACTACATATAAAAGAAAGCAGCAAACAAGATGTGGAAATGAATCTGTTTAAAAAAAAAGTATTGAAATTAGGTCAGTGAATTATAGGTACAAAGTTTAATATTAAAGCTGAAGTATCCAGCAAAGAAGAGTGAAAGGGTAAAGTTTGGTAGTCAGTGGCAGAAAATTCTAGAATAGGGAAAACAGATTCTTTAGTGATTTAGCACACATATATGAAAAACATCATCAGTCATCTGAAAAGAGTTAGACATTCAGTATATTTTTTACAGTAGAATGTAGTAAATAAGCTCAACAAAACACTGCATTCAAAGTTATACCAGAAATCATTGATGTCTATTGAATTTCTTAATAATAAGTATATCAGTTGAGTTTTAATAAAGCAACATATGTTTCAAAAGATTAGTTCTGCTTGGCAAGTACATCTAGGAAGATCCAATATTCCATTGAGTAGATGACATATTTTATACAGTACAAGTATCAAAGTGAATTCATCAGTTAAGAATATTTGTTTACCAGGATAGAACACTGATACAAACAGACCTTTTTCAGACCCCGCCAGGAGCACTGTCTATGATGTTTTCGGCATAATCGGCCTAGAAACTCATGTCTACTGAAGCAGGTAGCTTTGCTGCATTTTCTGGATATGACGAATCTTTTATATTTCCTCTGAGGCTCGATCGACATATATGAGGTGGTTTTCGTATTCCCCTTGAGGTTCTAATGATGCTATTTTCAAGATTTTGGCTTTGCAGATTAGCGACTACGTTCTGGCTAACCTTACTGTCGTTTTTCTGCTGCTGTTGAGTGGAGGTCAGTTGAGGACACTATTTGGCAGTGAATTACAGCGTCTTGGACTACTCACGTCAATGACTGTGTTAACCTTATTGTCGTTTCTTTGCTGCTTTTGAGTGGAGGTTAGTTAGGGACATTGGCAGTGAATTACAACGTTTTGGACTATTCAAATTAACGGCTATGCTTACTTGAACCTTTTTGTGTTATATTGAGTGATTATTTATAAGGGTGAATTTAGTTCCTTTTCATGTCCATTTATTGTGGAGATGATTTGTTAACAGTTTCGTTGTAGCTTGGATTACCTCAGCTGATGGTGCCATTCTGTTTTGTTGGGATTTCTCTAATGTTGTATTAAGGGATTGTTTAGTTGGGCAAATCTAGTCCCTTCTCTTCATTATTATCCCTACTGCAATTGTGATTACTTCAAGCGGCGACGTTGTCCAAACTTTGAGACACTTTACTGCTGTGTCAAGGACCTGTTTGCAATGACATATCCAAGATTTTGTATCCCTTTTGGAACTTTATGCTTGTACTTAGATTTTTTTCTTTCTCTTAATTCAATGTACAGTCTTGTGATGACATCTTAGACATAAGGGTATTTTTATAGATAGCCTTTTTTTACATTTGTTAGTTATAATCTGCATGTTGTGGATGATTTGTTGATATTATAATCTTGTATATGTAGGAGTACTTATTTGTTAAAAGTGCTTCATTTTGTAGTGTTATTTTTTCAACTTTGCATATTGCATATCTACATACCACCTTACTAATTCTTTACCTATATTTAACTCCTTGCAAAACCTCTAACTAATCCCTACATCTACTCTCTTTCAATTATATACACCATAAACAGCTATACACCTCCTACTAAAGTTTCACCCCACCTGTAGCTCTACTCTTTCTTTACTACAATTTTTCTCCCTCTTATTTTTTCCCACTCTACACTATGCCTCACCACACTATTACAATAATTCTAACTATATCCTTTCATCTCTATCTACTCTTCCATCTAACATCGCATGACACAAATCACATACCTCTTAAACTTACACACTTAACTTCTACCTACACACAAACTCTTCCAAGTTATTCCTCAATAGGCTCAACCATATTTTCTACAGACACATTTCTACTAGCCAAAGTAAAAATCTTCCAACAACACAAAGTCTGCCACAGCTATCCCAAACATTATTACTGCCAGAAAACCAAAAGACAGCCACACCACTCCACTCAAAACACCCTTTCTAACTTAATAAAATGTGGGGATATACACCCAAACCCAGGGCCTCTTTCCAAAATGCAAAACCAACCAAATCCCACCAAATCTCTGAACTTTACTACCATTAATATACAAAGCATTAGAAACTAAATTCCCCACTTCCATGCATGGTTACACCTAAACTGACCTGATTTCACAGCTATGACAGAGACATGGCTGAAGCCATGTATAAATAATACAGAATTCCTAACCCCCAACTATTCATGCCTTAGAAACGACAGACCACACAAAAAGGGTGGGGGCGTTGCTTTAATATACCCAAGTAGCTATACCATAGTTCCCTACTCAGAGCCCATTCCACATTTCTCCCCTGCTGAACTCTTAGTTACAGTATTAAAACTAAATAACCACAAAACCCTATGCGTCATAGTTTTATGCATATCCCCAGGTGATAACATTCCCATTCTAGAAGAGATTCTACCCTGGTCATCCAAACATATTCAAAATGAAACTGTCATACTAGGGGATGTAAATATAAATTGGTCAGATATCACCAATGAAAACCTCCAAACAAATAGCCTACACAACTACACCCAACTAATTTCTGATATAACCAGGCCCAACAATCAAATGAAACAAGGCTCAACCTTAGATTGGATCCTTGTGTCTGACCCAAATAAAATCTCCACTTTTGGAACTTTACCAAACACTATCAGTGACCACCTACCAGCCTTCGCCATCTGCAAAACTACTACAACGACCAGTAATCATCACTTAAAACTAATAAGAGACCTGTCCAATTTCTCCCCAGAACCTCTAAATGAAATCTTATATCATACTAACTGGACTCCATTACATAACATTCCCCTACATGAAGCAGTTGAATTATTCAATTCAACATTTCTCAAAATCCTAGATGAGGTAGCACCACCCAGAATAAAGAGAGTTAAGACTAACCATGCAACTTGGCTCACAAAACCCACAAAGCAAATAATGTCCTCTAGAGATAAAGCTTGGAGAACATGGCAAAAACACAAAAACCCAGCTGACTGGTACAATACAAACTACGTAATCAAGCCAAAAGACAGGTTATTAAAGATAAAAAAAGACTATTATCATAAGCTACAAAACCAGCATAGACTAAACCCTCAAAAATTCTGGGGAACAAAAAATTCCCTTATTCACCAAGGGTCTAACTCCAATCCCTGCCCATACCCTGATAAATCCCCCTCAGATATAGCCTCTTGCTTAAACACATTTTATTGACACCATTGCGAAGCTGAATACTACTTTCCCCTCTTCAAACCTAAACTCACCTGACCAATATACTGCTTATTCTAAGCCATCCTCACCACCATCTTTTTCTTTCAGTCCCATACCCACAAGCACCATAAAGAAGCTGCTTCATAAACTCAAACACTGCTCCTGTGCTCCTGACAACCTACTTACTGAATTCCTAAAAATAACTGCTGATTCCATAGAGTACCCCATTAGTATACTAATCAATAGATCAATCCAAGAGTCTTGCGTACCCACTATATGGAAAAAGCTTACATTCTGCCCCTGCACAAAGGTGGCAAAAATTCCGACATCTCAAACTTCTGGCCAATAACCATTCTCTCTCCATCTCTAAAATACTTTAAAAAATGTGTCAACACCCAACTACTCACCCCTACCCAACATGGCTTTAGACCAGGCCATAGCACAAATACAGCCCTCATCTCCTTTATGGATACAGTAAATCGAGCACGCGATTCAGGTCTGATCGTCTCTTCACACTTTCTCGACCTTTCAAAGGCATTTGATACAATTTCTCACCCCATTTTACTCTCTAAACTTAATAACCTAGGTGTCTCACCCCCAACCCTAAATTGGTTCTTTAGCTAACTTTCTGACAGATACCAATCAATCTAAATGGCAGCAATCCTCTTCCACCTTCTTAAAAATCTCCACAGGTGTCCCCCAAGGCTCAATATTGGGCCCCCTACTATTCAACTTATTCATCAACAATTTCCATGAGTCACTAATACAGGCTGACGTAATACAATATGCAGATGACTCCGCAATTATCTGCACTGCAAAAACCCCTTCTGAGCTTCAACTACTAACCCAAAATGCCTTCACATCCACCAAAAAATGGATGTCAAATAATCACCTCGCTCTCAACCCACATAAGACCAAGCTGATTCTATTCACTCCTAAAAAAAACAACACCCCTGAACAGGGCTGAATTCTCTATCCTGTCCCAAAATAATACCTCCATAGAAGTTGTCCCCAGTACTAAATTGTTAGGAGTCACTATCGATGAAACCCTAACTTTTGAACCCCACATACTCAATAACATCAAAAAGACACACTAGAAACTAGGTACCCTCTACAGACATAGCTATTACCTAAATAACAATGCCAAAACAACACTAGCCTTTGCCTTCCTACTTCCATCCCTCTTATATGGTGCCGCCATCCTCACTAATATACACTCTTCACTAAAAAACAAACTTGATATATGCTACAATCAAACTGCTAGATTTGCAACAAATGCTAGATCCTCATCACATCACTGTTCCTCACTGTAACAACTAAACTGGCTTGAACTTCCACTGTATCTCAACTACCTCCACTTAATTACTGCACATAAAATAATACATAAACCAACAGCTTGTCCAGCTCTCTCCTCTGTATTAACTCTGTACCATCCAAACAGGCACCTTAAATCTGAAAACAAAATTCTACTTAGTAAATAAACCTCAACTTCCAGCTGGCCAAATGCTTTACTCCTTCACTACCTCCAAACTTTGGAATAACCTCCCAACCTCAGTAACCTCCATCTCATACCCTGCTCTCTTTAAAAAAATCCCTCAGACAACACCACTCTACCTTCTGGTTATGCCCATGCCAAAAATAACTCCTCACTACTCCCACTCTCTGCAGTCATACCTATGATTGTTACTACACTGCCTGCACAGATTTAAATGCATGTAAATAATTGTATAAGATGTTACTATTTTTTTCTGCCTCCCAACCAGTAATGTCTATGGCATCTATATGACCAAAAGTACATGTTAATATCATCGATGGACTACCATAAAACTGCAATGGAATTGCTAAAAAACTGTAAATAGTGCTTCATTTTTGATATTTGTGTTTCTGTAATGTGACTTTTATGTGGAGCTTTTCTCCCCGGTCCTCCACTGAAAATGGGCTCACCTAGGCCTAGTGGACTTTCCCGGTAAACAAATGCAATAAATAAATAATAAATAAATAAATGACTTGCTCAGGGTGTCACAGCAGGTAAATGGAGACTTAGAGCTGAAAGTTCAACTGCTGAATCCTACACTAAGGCACTGTATGAGCACATCCACTCATGCATGAATTGTGCCATCCCAAACAGAACCAAGATGCTCTCCTCCAAAAAAGGAAACCAAACTGGTGATCCCCTGCCATAAACAAACCATGCAACAGAAGGAAGAAACTGTTGCAGAAAAGAGGAATATTTCAGGATGCAAAAAACTGCCTTACCAGCCTCAGTAAGAAGCTGAGATCCCTCATAAAATCCTCCAAAGCTAGTTATGAAAATAAAATTGCCAAAGATTCCAAAGACAACCACAAGGCATTCTATAGTTATGTCAAGAATCTAAATGGCAATGCTCAGATCTGCTCTGAGCTACAACATAATGGCATTAAATATACTGATCCCTAGGATATTGCCAATATCCTGGCAAATCGATTTAGTGCCAACTTCTCCCCCCTCTCACCCCCTAAAGGGCCCATCTCAATACCAAAAGATTGCCAAATTCCAGTAATCACAGCCAAACAGGTAGAAACCGCACTCTACAAAGCTAAGAATACAGCATCCATGGGACCAGATGACATCCCGGGCTGTGTACTACATGAACTACAAAATGAACTGGCACCTCACCTAAGTGTCATGTTTAATCATAGCCTCACTGCTTTGTGCCCACTGAGTGGCACACAGCCACAGTTATCCCACTCCACAAGGGAGATCCACCTTGGATCCCGGGAACTACCGCCCCATCAGTCTGACGAGCCTGATCTGCAAGGGCATGGAACGCATTATCATGGAACTTATAAACAAACACATTGGCAACCATCAAATACTGGACCCCACCCAGTTTGGGTTCGTGAAGGGCCGATCTTATCTCCTGAACTTGATTGACTTCTTCAAATCAGTCTCCAGAGCTGTGGACGAGGGTAAGGTGGTCAACACAGCCTATCTGGACCTAGCCAAGGCCTTCAACACCATCTCCCACTCTGGAATCCTAGATAAACTTACTAAGCTGGGCATAAATCCCTATGTCACTCGATGGGTTGCCAACTGGCTTACTGACAGAACCCAGACTGTAAAAGTAGCCAACTCCAAATCCATCTCCAGACAAGTAACAAGTGGAGTACCTCAGGGTTCAGTCCTGGGACGGCTCTTGTTTGGCATCTACTTCTCTGAAGTACAGGCCAACACTAAGGGACTCTGGCTAACAAAGTTCGGAGATGACTGCAAACTGGCAGCCATTATTGAATCCCCAAATGATGTGGATATTCTACAAAAGGGCCTTACAGAAACAGATGCTTGGTGCCAGAACCATGGGCTCAAGCTCAATGCCAAGAAATGTATAGTTATCCCCTTTGGGAAAAATCATGTACCCATGAATTACCACATAGTTGGCAGTACACTAAACATGGAAAGTGTGATGAGAGAGTTGGGGATGCAGGTGGACAGTGGTCTCACCTTCGATAACCACATCGCCACAACAGTCAGGAAATCCTTCTATGTGGCACACCTGATCACTAAGGGCTTTTTATCCAGAAAAAAGGAGGTCATTGTCCCACTGTACTCAGCCCTCATTAGACCCATTATAGAGTACAATGCCTCATTTGATATGTACCTCACAAAACATCTGCAACAGCTGGAAAGGCTGCAGAAATACCTCACTAAAAGAATCACAGGCCTAAAGCAGATGCCCTATGCTGGCCATCTAAAAAATCTCCAGCTATACTCTGTCACATATCGTCTACTCAGAGGCGATCTCTGCTGAACATTCAAGGCCATGTCAAACCATGAGCTGTTGGACATGCTCCACTTAAAGAAATTCCAATCCCTCAGAGCCACACGCTCCAGGAATCTAAACCTTGTCATTACAATGAACAAAACATGCTGGAGGGATAGGTTCCTGACCCAGAGGCTCCCCATACTCAGGAATAGACTGCCCATACATGTCAAGCAGAGCGCCTCCTTGGCCCTCTTCAAAAGGAACCTTGACGATTGGATGGGAGATAGGAATTTCACCCCGGGGATCAAGTCAGTTGCACTGCTAGACAGGGATACAAGGAAGAAATATCCAGGGAATTGTTATGGCTAGGCTTGTATAGGGTCTATGGCTGATAGCCTAGTACCAACCTATGAACCTTGAATCAGAGGAAATAATTTATTAATAGTTTATAGACATAATCTACTTCACTACCCACTAGTTATTTTACAATTTGAAAAATTTTCAAGGGTTTTAGAGGTGTGTTCTCATAGAGCTCTTCCATACAAAACAGAGAAGCACATCTGTGCTTTTTCATAGAATTAAATTCAGAATGCACTGACAGCTGCACAGTAGTTATGTTGAGCACAGATCAAAGTTTCCATAGAGGTTCAACATAGCTCTCAACCTCTTAGCACAAAAAATCCGGACAAATCCAAAAATAATGGGGAGACAGAGCCCCCAAACAGGGACAAATTTTAAATATTTCTCTTATAAACTTAGAAAGTTGTTAAAATAAAAGGTCTTGTGTTACCATGCATTTTCTGAAGGATATGAAGTCTGAAACTCAAATGCTTGTCATTATTTAGTGAATTCAATCCTCATTGATTTTCCACAAAATTCCAGAAAACCACAAACTTTGAGGAACAGACCAAAAATATGAGTCACAAACCTTGACATTCTGTGAAGATCTGGACAGTTGAGAGGTATGGTTCAACCATGTCTCTTCAATTTATCCACTCTCAGATTACTAAAGTTTTTTTTCAAAAAAATAGTGTTTTTGCAGAGGTAAGTCTCCTGCACTCCCCATGTAAGTGGAGCTTTGCATTCCACAAGGATGACTTACTGTGGTAATGGCTCATTGTCCGCAAGTGCAAGTCATCATCAGGGAATGGTTGTAGGCAAGCATTCCCTATTTAAGGGAAGTGCTGCTGTTCTTGCCTGCAGAATCCATCAGCAGGCATGTCGTGAGAGAAATGGAGCCAGCTGGCAGAGACCAGGTCGAAGGTCACCGTAAGGGCCTTTCCTGTTTCACAGTGATCGTTTAGCCATCCATACAGGGGTGGTATGCAGTAGGAATTTTGTTTAAAAAGAAAAGAAAAAAAATCAAAGGATCTTTCAGGGTTGTTCAGTGGGTTGTGCTGAGTGGCTGGCAGTAGGGGTTTGATTAAAAAAAAAAAAAATATATATATATATATATATATATAATATGTCATGAGAGGCTTACCTCTCAACTGTACAGATTTTCACAGAATGTCCAGTTTTTTGCCTCATATTGTTGGTCTGTTCCCCATAGAATTTCTGACGATATGTTTTTTTTATGACAAATCAGTGAGGACTGAATTCACTAAATAATGACAGCTGTTTGAGTGACAGACTTTGTATCTTTTAGAAAGTGCATGGTAACCCAACACCTTTTATTCTAGCAACTTTATAAGTTTATTACAGCAATATTTAAAATTTGTCCCTATTTTGAGGCTTTGTCCCCCATTATTTATATATATGTAGTGTGAGGCATACCTCTTGACTGTACAAATTTTCGCAGATTATCCAGATTTTTGCCTCATGTTTTTGGTTTGTTCTTCAATTAATTTGTGTTTTCTGGATATTTGTGCCAAATCAGTGGGGTCTGACTTCACTAAATAATGGCAGTCAGTTGAGTTGCAGACTTTGTCCTTCAGATAATGCATGTTAACCCATGACCTTTTATTTTGGCAACTTTGTAGGTTTGTGATAGCAATATTTGAAGCTTGTTCATAATGTTGGGGCTTTGTCCCCCATTGTTTTGGCTTTGTCCTTTATTTTGTGTTAAGATATGGATAGCTATGGTGAGAGGAAATAATTAAAAAAAAAAAAATACCACATACAGTACTGGTATACTACCATTGTTAGGCAGGGGGTGTTTTTCCAATGTGTTTTGCACTACACTTATGAAGAGTGAGTGCACTTATATATATGTACTGTATATCTATGGATAGATACTTCAGAAGCTCAAAGTTTCAAAACTTAGAATTTCAAATGGCCAAGACCATGAGATCAAAGTTTTGAAACTTTGAAAGTGTAATAGAAAAATAAAACAAAAAAAATAGTTTTTATGTTTTTGCAGGGGGGACAAGCCCCTCTGCACCGCCCACACCCCCTGCTAAAAAAATATACTAACTCCGACATCACACTACAGTGATGAAAACAGTAAATTTCTCATTCTGCCCCATATGGTGATCTCCATTTAAAATGTTAAAAATTTCAAAATTCGATTTTATGGTCTTGGCCTTTTAAAGTTCAAAATTTTGAAACTTTGAGCCTCTGAAGGGGATCCATATCCATATATATATATATATATATATCTGTATATATAAAACACACACCATATTGCTATATATTACATTGGTTAGATACGACAGTAACTTGTACATTGGGGCATTGGGTAATAAGGGTCTATATTAAAAGACAGAAGAGGTGTTTCAACTAACACCTCTTGGTCGACACTTAATGAGCGAACGCACTAAAGTGCAAATGCCCAAAACAGTGGGTTTCTTTCCCTGGGAAAGAAACTGTTAGCACAAACACACACACACACTTTTTAAAACATAACTTGGGGAGTATTACCCCCCCACCCCCCAACGTGGGGGGCTGTGCCCCCCACCCCCCCTAACTAAATATACCAACTCTGAGATCGCACTACAGTGAGGAAAGGGGCGAACACATGGGGATGGCCAAGCAATTTCTTTCACAGGGAAAGAAATCGCTGTTCTGAGCATTCTTGCTTTAGTGCGTTTGCTCATTACGTGTCGACCAAGAGGTGTTCGTTGAAACACCTGTTCGGTCTTTTAATATAGACCCAGGTAATAATATGTTTGAGGGTAATTTGGGGCAAACTCCTGCATTGTGCTTGTATAAATGATTTTATTAAATGCGTGAATAAGTACCTGATAACAGTATGTTGGTCTATTTAAATAGGGGGTGACACAGCTAAAACTTTGTTACACCATAGTTTATGACTGTTGGAATCTGCATGAATTTCTTGCATATGGTTTGCTTCTGTAGTTCAGCACGGTTGTTTCATGCACTGACTCACTGACAGTGAATCATGCTTTAATTAATTAAGGTAAGCTGGGTGGTGACGCCTGGGTACTAGGGGTTTATATACCATCATCTTTTGTTGTTAGCCTTTTGGATTGATGTACCAGTTGTAAAAGGTGCTTATTTAGGTCAGCAGCTGCATCTCATTTGTGGCAGGTTGATTTATTATGGAGTCAAATTTTGTAAGCTGAGTACTGGGAATTCAGTAAATTTTGTTTTTATGTCCCAGTGGGGGTTGAGCATAGATTACATGGTATTACATAATTAATTGTGTGATGGTATTTTGGGTACAATGAACTTATAATAAAGTTGTAAGGTTAGTATCAAACGTTTTTTTAAGTTTTAGGCTTGGCATTTTGGATAACCGGTAGTATATAATTTTACCTCAGCATTTGATTATTAGGTTGTATACACCCCTTGTTTTGTCAGAGTGGGGTTTTGTGAGGAAATGTCATGGCATTCTGGAACCCTCACAGCAACAGAACTAGTTTTAGTCACAGTTACATTTTCAAGGAAGGAGCAGGGAAATATCCTGTGGGTTATACATTATTGAGTCTCACAGCAGCACAGCATCCAAGCAGCCCATTATCTCCTTTAAAATAACCAGAGCTGTGTATGATTCTTGGCTGATCAGTTTTCACCCCCCCCCTTTTTTTCATTCTTCCCTATGCTAATTCTTTCTATCTTTCAGGTTCAGCCATGGTGCAGTCCATTAAAGAGAGATGGTTGTGTTCATTGTAGGAAAAGCAAGGCTTGCAGCTTGATTTTCAAATGGTGAGAGCAGCTGATCAAAGCCCGAATTCCAGAAGGAGACCTTTGAGGAATCTGGAAGAAGGCACAGCTGTGGGACAACCTCCAGCTAAGAAGACTTGGAGAAAGACCGTCAGAGGTGCTTCCGACCAAAAGGTCATCCCATCCTGCTCAGCCGACATATCTAAAGAAGCACAAAGTAATGTTCCTATGGGGGATTACAGGGCGTGATATTAGTGATAGGGGTCAGCCTAAATGATAAGGACATTAGGTGTATGTTTAGAGGATTTGGAGAGAAAGGGAGAAACCAGCCCCAGACTGACTGTGTTCTCTGCGTGCTTATAAGGGAAATTGTACTTGTTATCCTCCCAATGTGAATGCCCCCTCACTGATGTTAGTGGTGAGGATTGAGGCTCCTTGATTACTGGACCAGTGCACGAGCGTCACATATTAATTGGTCTGTCTCAAAAGGCAGCCAGTAGAGGCCACCTCATTAAGTCCAGGCCAACCCACAGCATTGAAAGCCAGAATCCAATGCAATTCATGTTTCTCTAAGTGTAATGCCCAAGCATCACCCCTAATATTTTGTGCCACTTTATCCACAATGATAAGGTTAAAACCATGATCGGGATAATCTTGAATATGTTTGAATAAAGTGTTTGTTCAATGCATTTTACGGATCTCATAAAGATGTTCATAGATCCTGTCACACAGCTTCTGCTCAGTTTTAACTCTGTAAAAAGCCAAGCATTGTTGGCATAAGGCTGCATATACAATGCCCCTTGTCTCATAGTTAAATTTGCCCTTAATATGAAACAAGATACCATTAATCTCAAATAGCTCACCTACAGAAATGTGAGCATAATAACGGCAAAAACACATTTTAACACTGAAGTGTTACACACATTGTTCCTTGGATAACTACATTCAATAACATTTTTTTAAGTTAAAACCCCTCCTATAAACAAAACATGGTTTTAGACCATTCTTATTCCTGATAGTACCATCTTCCATTAAAATAGACCATTTTTTTATAATAATGTCCCTAGTGAGATTGCTATTTCAATAAAAGCAACAGCAAAGTCCTGGTCAGTTGTAAAGTCACATTCACCAGGTGGTCACATACACCTAATGTCCTTATCATTTACTAAAGCCACATTACTCACAACACACACACACACACACACACACACACACACACACACACACACACACACACACACACACACACACACACACACACACACACACACACACACACACACACACATGATCAAGTTTTTGAAAACCCAAAGCTTTTGAATGGAGATTGCAGTACAATGCACATAGGGAAATTTACCCGTTTCCTCACTGTAGTGTGAAGTCAGAGTTGGTATATAAAATTTGCCCTGGGTGTAAGGGGGCTTGTCCCCTGCTAAAACATAAAAAAGTAAATTTTTGTGTTTTTTAGGTTTTTTTTTTTTGATGATGTATTATTTACTCAGAAAGTGTTCATCTGCCTGACTAAGCTTAAAAGGACTGAACCACATTGAACCATCTCCAGGCTGCTCTTTTGGTAAATAACCAGTAGATTATACTCTGGTATGAGTCTTTGCCCCTTTTTAGCTGGAAGAAGAATGAAACTTCGATTCACCACAGATGTGAACTTGTTTATGGAAACCAGAACTGCATTAAAAGGGACCCGCTGAGATATTGCTACACCAGAATATACCAAGATGTGTCTCGCTCCTACGGCCTTAATGGGTAACCATTGGAATTTCAGGGTTATAGGGGAGAGGAATATCTGTTGTTGATAGGCAAAGTGTGTTCCTGGTAGGATGCAGAAATCTGCCATTAGCAGATGTTGGAGATTACTGCTGAATTCTTATCTTGGCTAGTACATTACCATTGTTAAGTTCACCCATTTTCTTATCTTGACTGGTACCTTACCACCGTTAATTTCACCCATAAGCCACTCTGCATCAACAGTATTTTGGGAAGTGCTGTTGGTTACAAACTTATTGTGACTAATGTGCTTCTTAATTAAGAACATAACCCAACTCCAGTTTGATTTTGATTTCAATAAAATCTCAAGGATGCATGCAATGGGGACAAGAACTAAAACTAGTGTGCCTAGTCTGTAGTAATATCAGACTAGTACCCCTGATATACAGGATTCAGACTAATTTACTTTATTATTAATAGATCCTAAATTGAGATGGAACATTGCTACAGAATCAGAGGGATTAGCTGAACTATAATTGGTAATGAAGTGGTCAAGGGATCAGGTGAATAACATCACATTTTAGAATAAAGTACAATCCCAAGCAAAGGAATTGTTTCTTAGAAGATAACAATCACTTGATGGAATCATTTACCAGTAACCTTGGAAAGATTGATGGAATCATTTACCAGTAACCTTGGAAAGATTGGAGGATTTAAATAATAGACAAGAACAGTTTGTTTGACAATCGAGTAAATGAGTAAGTAGAGAAGGCAGAGGTGGAAGACATAAGATAAATGAACAATGTGCATATTATCTACAGTAGGGGAACATTAGGTTGGGCAGCAAAATGGCCAGGTAATGAGTCTGAAATAGGAAATTGAGTGTGGTGCTGCTGTGTATGGGACAGGTAAGGGTTTGAGAACCAGTGAGGGAAAGTAGCAGGTGAGTAAGAATGTGTATTAGGATTGATCTTCGTAATTATAGTTGTTGCTTTAAGGAAGACAGCAGGAAAAGGCAGCAGTGCAACCTTTAAGAAGAAAACAAAGGTAACTGTAATTAGAGGAGAGAACAAGACACATTCCTATTAGAAATAGTTAAGATGATATAAGGAATTTTTTCCTGGAGTGTAATGAGTTGGCAGACTTCAAAAATTCCCTGCAGACTACTCTATCAAAAATACTGGGTGAGAAAATTAGTATAACTAAGGAAATAACTTTTCTGAGCAGTGATAGAGAATCAGAATTGCCTAGACATAGTAAAGCCTTGGTTAGTCTAATTATGACGACTACCAAAAAGCATTTACTAGAAAATGGAAATCAAAATCTAAACCAACTATACTAGAAGTAGTGAATGTAATAACAGAGATAAAACAACTGGAAACTGGACCTTAAAAAAAGGGTAGGAGCAAGTTGCATAGAAAAAACGGGAATTGTGGAATCAGTACATGCAGGGATGAGGTTTAAAAGAAGGCAAGATTAGAATGAGCTATGTAATGTTTAACTGACAGTAACTAGATAGATTTTAAGTGATGTATAATGTTTGCAACTAAAATTGTCAATATTGTTTGTTTTTATTTACATAAATGTATGACTGTCCATGTCATAAGTGATAATTTAATAAAGATGTTTCTTGTTTAAAAGAAATGATACAAGTAATTTTAGAGCAGATCAGAGTGTTGGCAGGCAGAGAGAGATGCCAAATATTTTATGGAAGTATGGAATGCAGTAAAGTTAGACAGAGAGATCAGATGAGTATAGTACAGCTTTATGGAAAATTGGGAAATGACAGAACAACCAGACAAAAGCTAGAAAACTTGGGGGAAGCTAAGATGCTGTGACCTCATATAATAATGAGCTGATATATACTAGTAGTCAATGTATTACTTCATCTGAAGTTAATGTGATATGTATAGCAATGGAAATGTGAATTATACTGAAATGTTACATGAGAAAGACAAGAGGTGATACAGAAGGTATGATAAAGTTAATGTAAGGCTTACTAAGACATAACTGGGTAAGGAAGTCTAGTATAGTACTTAGTGCTTATGCAGAGTTAAACAAGGCAGTAATTCTGCAGTTGGAGGGGGATGCACTGTGCAGCTACTGGTTAATGCAACTAATGTGGGATGTTAGGAAATCAAGGCTTTACATGGGTAGAATAAAAGTACCATATGACTTATGGAGGACAGTGAGGTGGGCCAATCCTTGTTTAGAAGACAGAACCAAAAGTGCACAGGCTGTCTGAGTCAGGCAAAATAGAGCACAGGTAAAAAGAAAGTACCAGTAGTAAACAGGTACACTAAAAACATACCTCTCAAAATTCCTTAATCAAAATCTGTGGAACTGTGTGACGAATGGATAGAACATGTAACACTTAGCAAACCTGAGTCTGGAACTGTACATTGCAGTATAATCAGATGTACTGTAGGCTATATTGTTCATGGACACCAGAGCATTGCAGTTTATTAGAATGTATGGTCTAAAGTGCCACAGAGTAATACATAAAATCAGTTTGTTTTTGCTAGATAAAATGAGTGACATACCTCATATTGGGTTACAGTTGTGAGGTATGACTACAAGGAAGAAGTTCATTTGTATGCCACGTTGTAGACAGCTCAGAAATGAGCTAGGCGGACTACAGCTTCCCCAAAATTTTGCCGATAAACATTAAAAGGCTCTTTGAATGTCTGTTTCACTGCAAAAGTTGCAGATTATGTAGTATAATTTCCTAGTTTAACTTCATGCATAACAACTGTATTTTCAGAAATTTAACAAATCAGGATGCTAAATTATAAGACCTTTGCTTGGTGTGCAGTATTCTGTGTAGTTAATGATTACCATTACCTGCTACATACTGTTCAGAGTTAACATTCTGCTATAAAAGTCTTGCAGTTCATATCCAGTTCACACTTCCTTCCTGAAGGCCCCTATCCTTTTTATTGCATTGTTCTCCCCAGAAGATTTTTTTTAAAGGTGTTTGCTCATCTCTCCCTTTTTTAAACAAGAAGCATCTTTATTAAATTATCACTTGCAACATAGGCAATCATACAGTTATATGAATGAAAAAACATATCTTTATAATTTTAGTTGCAAACATTATATATCACAAACCATAGCTGTACTCCTGTCTTCTCATGGAGTTTGGATTCGTTATTAAAGTCTGGAGCCATAAACACATGAATCTATTGCCTTGTTCAAGCATTTAACTGAGCACATAGTCAAAGATGTTTAGCGTTTGGTGCAATTTACCCAAGTACTGTATCATTCAGCTTGATGAACATGTATCATATGCAACACAAAAAAAGCAAACAGTTGTTATGGTAAGGAGAAAGCTGGTGTTATGCAGGCATTGGTCAGCTGGCAACTTTAGCCACTTCTGAAAAGCAGGCAAAAGGACACAATATCCAAAACTCCTGTCCTCCTCTCAGAAGTTATACAGTTGCTATTAAATAACCTTGTTCTTATTACAGGAAGAGCGGTCTGCCAGGAACACAGGCATTTGACACAGGAACCCATGCTATCATTGCTGACAAACTCAAGAGGTTAGGTAAAAAATCTTATGTCACTCGGTGGATAGCCAGCTCGCTCAGACAGAATCAAGGAGGTTAAAATTGGGGAGGCCGCCTCTCCAAAGAGGTCAATCACAAGCAGAGTCTCTCAGGGCTCTATCCTGGGACTGCTCCTTTTTGGCATTTATTTCTCTGAAGTTAAGGTCAATGTTAACCTTAACTTAACTTAAGGGTCTTTGGTTGACTAAACGTGCAGAGTGAAATTAGGAGCAGTCACATAAACCTTCACTGACACAAATGTTCTGCAGAAAGGGCTGACACAGGTAAATAACTTGTGTCAAAGCCATGGACTAAAACTAAATGCCAAGAAATGCATAATAGCATCCATCAGGAAGTCATCCACCCCTGGTAACTATCATATTCACAACACATCCTAAGAATTGACCCAGTAGTCAGGGACTTGGGGACACATATAGACAGTAATCTAGCCTTTGACCATCACATGTCTACAGTATTGAGAAAATCATTGTATGTTGTACAGCTTATAAACACAGGCATGGCATCTAGGTTCAAGGAGGTCATTGTTCCACTGTATGCAGCATTCATCAGTCCTTTCATTGACTACATTTCCCCCTTTGGTTTGTACCTAACCAGGCACATCCAACAGTTGGAACGACCACAGAGGTTCTTCATTGAAAGAATACAGGGAGTAAGTAACATGTCCTATGCAGATCGCCTCAATATCCTAACCCTGTAATCTGTCTCCTACAGGCTGTTAAGGGGAGATCTATATGCCTGGCATACAAGGCATTATCAGACACCACCCTGATGGACCCCCTGCATATCCACAAAACAAAGTGTAGCAAAATTGCCAGTTCTAAAGATTTAAACCATGCTTGTGCTATAAATAGGACCTGCTGGAGAGACAGGTTTGTACCCCAGAGATTACCCCCTCTCTGGAATAGAGTCCCCATCCATGTGAAGCAGAGTTCCTTCCTAATCCAATTCAAGTATAATTTGGACAATTGGTTGGGGAATAGGAAATTCATCCCTGGTTTGGCACCTCTGTCTCTAATGGACACAGGCAGAATGTAAATGGTCCATCTCCCAGGCCCCTACTTGAAAATGTTTCATTTCCCAAGCCCTTGCTTATGCTTATCAATGGTACCAACACTTGTCAGAAGTTTGGGATGCATGGCAAGGCTTAAGAAAGCCCTTGTGGTGGTTAGTCTAGTACACACCTATGAACGCAGCAACTAAATTGTACCACAATCTACAAAGTAGACACAGAGTTAACAAGTCTGCAGAGTACATTTAGAAGCAAAATCAGTACAAACTGTGCAGGTCTCCTTTTAAAATTCTGAGCCAGTTGAAACTGTGGAAAATCATTAACATTATCAGCAGAAAGCAGGGCCAGTAATGCCCTTTTAAAGTAGAAATTCAAATAGCAATAGGGCACAAATCCCAGATGCAAATCCCAGTCAACCAAAGGCTACACAGTGGTGGCAGAGGTGGTCCAGGCACCTGAATTACTAGGGAAACACATGTATGAATCTTTAAAACTTAGCTGCATTCCTAATTGGGGATTAAAGGGAATTAATGGCTGCACAGATTTTGTCTCCTGTTTATATGACTGACAAATGACAAAAGAGAGTAAACAAGTCAGAGTCACACTAAGTCCATCCACTATGATCCTGCCCTTCTGGAGAGAGAATGCTTAGGTAGCCAAGCTGCACAACCAGAAAGTAATGCTTTTATCAAAACAGCAAGGTTTAAACGCATATCCTCAGCAGGCTAAACCAGCAACCATTATGTACAACTTCAGTTACTTTGGCAAAAGACAGTTGTACATTAGAGGGAATATATTCCTTGCATTGAATTCAGATAAGGCAGCACAGTTTTACACGTTATGTAAATGTCTGGTTGAAAAGAGCCCTGGTGAAACAGTACTACAGTAGGCTTGAATGAATGTTTGAAATTTCATTCCTGCAGATGTAATTTACCCAATTTATTCTCTGCCTTGTAACTTCAACATAAATCTGGTTCCCTGGCACAAGAGAATGAAGACCCAAATAAGATCACAGAGACATAAAGAAGATGATGTAGTGTGAAGGGGCATGGCCTGTTCACTTCCAGGGAGTGAGAAGCTTTGCACACACTTACATTGATGAGTGCGATCTCTCTGGTGGAGACTGAGGCCATTGCTTCATATTTGGTAGGAGAAAGAGCAGGGCTGCTTGGAGAAAATTCCACTTGTAGAAGTGAAGGGACATTCTCCTGTGCCAGCCCATTGTGCACCCTGAGTTAGGAGATTAAAAAAAAATTAGAAACTCCATTGGTGGGTGTCTGAATGATGAGTCCACCTGGGCAACCCTCACCCTGGAGATGAACGAATAGACTGATTGTCTGGGGGAGGGGGGCTGATGATTGACAGGCAGGAAAGGTAAAATCAAAGCAAAAAAGCCTTGAGTTTGTCTCATCATCATCTTGTAAATTCTTATTTTGCTTGGAAATAATATACCTAAGTGGACTGTATGGAATACCTTAAGGTATTAAGAAGTTTCTATTAAGTCCTTTCTCTTGAAAATGATGTATGTTTTGCTTTTTATAGTCTCTCTCTATTTGAATGGCTTCTGGAAGAAACAATGCACATACTTTGTTGCCCTCTTCTGAACTGACTGCATCTTGTCTATGCCCTTATGATGACGACAATGATGATATCTCCAGACCTGTACACAGGATGCCTGACGAAGGCTTACCAAATGTATATTTAGAAGGTTTTAAATTCATGTTTTCAATGTCCTGGTATTTCCCCAACCTATCTATGTCATGACCTAAATGTAATTACTGTGAGTCACATTTCCTTTATGGCTGTTGCTACTGTCTCACATTCCATTACATATTCCTTTCTTTGGGGGTTTGATTTTCAAAGTCATTGTTTTGTATTTTTGCACATAAATCAAGTTGTCTTGTGTCACACAGTTCCTCTACACTTGTCTAGTCTTATTGCTTCTTATCTTAGTAATTAACCATATTGCATAACATTGTGCCATCTACAAAAATTGCATGTCAGTCATTTGTGTTGCTGTTCTGAAACCATTGTATCTCCACATGATATTTCACCACAGTAGAGGCTGTAAGGAGGCATAGAAGCTCTTTGTGAACCATAGTGTGCACCAAGTGGGAGGGTTAATTCTTCTTCACACAGTAAAAAAACACCTGGAGGACTCGATACAAAGTAGTTTAAACGATAAGTAGATGAAGCGCTTTTCGTTTATTTGAATAAACAAACTTCTTCAGATAAGGACTCATACATTCCAAAGATTTTAAATAATACACACAAAAAAAAAATACATGTGATGGTAAAAAGCCAATCAGATCACTTAAATAGCGATACATAGTCAAGAGATGAAAGTTCACTTAAAGGAACATTATCACTGATTGATTAAAAATCAATGTAAGGATATAGAACAATGGCATTAGTCAACTAATAATTTATGACTAATCAAAAAGTAGTAATCAAATAAGAAACTAATAATAAATAGCTGTCCTATTATCATAAAAAATATGTATAAAAATATATATAAAATATAAAAAATACAATAATATTGGAGAAAGCAAATTAATAAAGTGGCACTGTGGCCAACCAACTACCTTTTTAAACTTTTCAGTTTCAAAAGACAAAACTGAAAAGTTTAAAAAGGTAGTTGGTTGGCCACAGTGCCACTTTATTAACCATTCAGTAGAATCAGTGATGATGTTCCTTTAAGTGAGCTTTCATCTATTGACTACGTATAGCTATTCAAGCGATCTGATTAGCTTTTTGCCATCACATGTATTTTTTTGTGTATTATCTAAAATCTTTGGAATGTATGAGTACTTAACTGAAGAAGTTTGTTTATTCAAATAGGCAAAAAGCACTTCATCTACTTATCATTTAAACTACTGTGTGCCGAGTCCCTTGACTTTAATGTCATTTAATATAGCATGATGAGACCTGGCAAAATGGATATAAATTACAATTACAAAATAATTAGCTGAATCAGAAAAGATCAAAGGGTAAGAGTTGATGATGATTTAAACACAATACACTATCAAAAATTAAAACTTAGCTTTTAATACTAGATTTTAAAAACAACATATAAAATAAAATGGTATTCCAGATATTGCTTCGTATGTTTAACTCAGTACTCTCTTAAACTGAAAATATCAGCCTATCAAATAAAAGTATTGTTAATTAAAAGAAGAAACTTCGTCAGAATTTGAGATGACCTATGAAAGGGGAACAATTTTAAGTAATGGAAGAATATTCCAGACCATTTAAAGTTCTGCAAGACTCCAAAGCATGCACAACCATATGAAACTTTATACTATATCAGTTAATCTGTGGTACCACATCAATAAATCTCCATGTTAGTAATAAATATTATCAGTAAACAGATGAAAAACAAGCCCACACTTTCGTACTTTTATTCTTTTGATGAATAAACAAAGACAACTGAATGTTTACATCTCTTTGTAAAGCGGACACAAGGGAAGTACATATCTGGTGAAGCTGTGCAAACAGTAAAAGCACCAGATATTTAAGCAGAAACTAAATGCAGGTTTCTCAACTGTTTAGTCCTTTACTAGATTCATACAGCATGCAAATGGGTGAGGAAAATCAACATATGTCTGTGGGATGCAGGATGCAATCTGCTTGTGTGGTGCTTTGCTTTAATTACTATGACATGCTGACAGACTTGTAGAGTTACTCTGATATGTATTACTTTTACTTTCCAGGCTATACCTTAGCCTAAGTGTCTTACAAACATGGCACATTTATAGATTTAATCTAATGTTTATAAAAACATAGTATTTATTTTAAAAGTACAGTTGTTTATGTTATTATTTTCTTTATTTGCAGCCCTATCAGCTCTAGGCAGAGCTTTTTTTTATTTGCTTTTTTTCTGTTTTTTCTTTGACTCACGATAATTGAGAAAAGCATGTGACTTGTTGATAGAGATTAGTTAAATCTTCACTGCTGCAACCACTTCATACCTTTATTAGTATGCAGAGGATGTTTACTTTAATTTGGGTTGCTGGTTGCACACATTGCAAATATAGCTATATATGTTTTTTTTTTCCATGCAGCTACTGCAAATTTATCCCCACCACAACTACCATGAATAAGTTCCAACACCACACAACTTATATGCAAGTATATATGTTTATAAATAGCAAATCATCCACTTCACACAGGAAACCTTCTCTTTTACCACTTAAAATGATTAAGCTTTCATCCAGCAAAAAAGTTGTTTCAGACCATGGTAATCCTCATACAGAACTTACACAAAGTTGAATAGTCATGAAGGAAATATTATTGACTGAAATTTTAAAAATATTTAGTTTAATTTTAGTTCTATTCATAACATCATTTTCCTCTTGCGTGCTTATCCGCATACAGTGTGTTTATTGGATTTTCACGCCTCACATATAACAAGTTTGAGGCATGTTTATAAAATTCCATTCTAATCAGCAGTAGAAAGGAATAGGCACAGCATCACAGTTCACATTAAATAATAGGTATTTATTAGGTTGCTGTTTGTATACAAAGGAGACAAAAAGGTTGCCATGAGCTCTTACAATAAGAGTATTGACAAAGAATCCTAGTTTCCTCTTGTCTCTCATCTCTTGAGTCTAAGGTATGCAGAAATCATTCCATGCTTCTTTATCTTTCTGTTAATATAGAATGTTTGTTGTACTCAAGGAGAGAGAAGTGCGCAGTTTAAAAATGTTGTTGTATATATTACTACCACACTTGAACTGGAAACAGACAAGAAAAAACTCAAAAACCTTTAATCAGAAGTGGAAGTCTTTATGATATAGTATGTACAATTGACTGTTAGCATAATTGTACCTCATTACTGGCAAAACAGAAGGCAAATTATTTATATTTGAAAAGATAGTATGATAACTTTCACATTGGACTGGTTATAAAATATTACAGCACCCTTCCTCAAAAAATAAAATGTTTTAAAAATTATATACTGAAGCTAGCTCTATAATTGTTTCTGGGGCTCTTACTTCTAAGTGTTCCTTTTCATTAATTTTTAGTACCATAGTTTTAATGGCATGGGTTTATTATCTTTGTTCCACATTAGCACAAAGCATTGCTAGACTGGACAAATCCATCTTTGATTTAAAAAAATGATTGTCTTTTCAAATGACATTTAAACTACTGTCCTAAAACAGTCCTCGCAACTTCTTAACTCTCTTTTTTTTTGACAGCTGCCTAGCACATTTACTGAAGGCCTTTGCACCCTATAAGAAATCAGAGATGCCAAAAGCCGTTATCAAGGAGGCATCATGATTGGGGAATCTACATATCTTTATCCATACTTTTGCAATCTACATTCAATATTTGCTGTGATAGCCTTTTATGCAGCACTTGTTGGGGGGGAGGGGTGGTTATCAAGTCCTGTATTCTCTCTTTTAAGATTGAAGTGCATTCCATCTGTTGCTTCACGTCCTCATTGGAGTGTACAAGTGTAGTCAGTCTTGTTTCTTGAACCTGATATATATTTAATTTAATGTCCCTTTTATTTCAAAGACTACCTTGATTGAGACAGTATGTGTTAAATAGACTGACAACTTTATTAAGAACAAGGAGGATTGTATGTTTATGGAAAATTCTAGTGCTGCTATTAACACTAAGAATGCAATTTAATATGATGGTTTGGTTTCGCTGGGATAGTCTGTTTGGTGGGAGGTTAATAAATCACCATAGCCTCTGTTCCCTCTTCCCTATTTCTTCCAATTTTTCACACCCTGCCTTCCACGGATATCCTTTTTTGTAAGAGATGAAGAAAGCTCCTAATCAGATGATGATTTTAAAAATAAAAATTTAAAGTAAACACAATTGTGAGGGGTCTGGATTTGGGAGCAGATTTTATCAAAAGTAAGACTGGAATCTCAGAAAAAGCTCTAACATATAAGTATCAAGGATGAGGGGAGGAATGGTGGAGATTTATCAAGACTGTTTCACAGACTTCACAAACCTGTGTATGAAGTTAATTTACAAGTCCAGAAACAGAAACCATAAAAGTTCTCTTATGAAGTGACAATGAAGTGTTAGGGAAAACACAGACTATTTTAGAAATATAAAAGGTAAAAAAGACAAAGAGGGAGAAGAGGAAGTACATTACAGATCAGAGGATTACTCCTCCTACTTGGAGCCCATGGTGTACTTACTGACATCTTCATCAAATATAAAAGTGGCACTGTAATGAATGTGTTACATTCAGTACCAATATCCCCCAGCGGAAAGCTGATTTAGTATCTAGCAAATCATTGTTTCAATCTCTTAAGTAAATATGGTTTTGGGAATTCGCTGCCTTTCAAAACCTGCTTAGCTGAATCAGCATCCTACTGTAGCTCTACCACTGTTTCACACCATGTCAGCCTCACTTTTGGAGGCATAAATGAGTTAAAAAGACAAAGAGCTAGGACAGGCAGAGCTGCAGAGATCCAAAAAGACAAGAACATTTCCAGATCTATCAAGAATGTATTGTGTGTATATATATATATATATATATATATATATATATATATAATAATATCAAATTCCCAAGAATCCATCCAGGTTGTTTGTCTGATGAAGCGGCGATATACAGCTGCGAAAGTGCTCACGAAATTAAAACCTTCATTTTAAATCTATATATATGGATTGATGGATTCTGTACACAGGACATAAGCTTTTGGATGTACGCAAGTTTTTCGATACACGCTGGTTAGAAGGATACGCCATTATATTTTGGAAATAACGTTGTTTCAAGTGAAGACTTGTTACTTGGTATTGTCTATGAACTCACAGTAAGCTGTTCTTGGGTGCTACTATATATCGAATCTACGAACATTACTTTGGTTTATTCCAACATATGAAGAGATAGAATGAGCGCTCCATTCAAGTGAGTAACTAATACATTGATGCATTCTGTGACTTTACAAATATCGTAAAAAGCTATCAGTGTTTTAAGAACCTTTTATATCATTCAGTCACATTTTGAACGATTCACAGTTGGCTCCATAGGGTGTTATTTTTATATATATATATATATATATATATATATATATATATATATATATATATACATATAAGAGCAAAGAGAATGAAGGACTAGTGGGGTTGTGCTGAAAGAGAGACTTAAGGGCTTCAGCAAGCTCAGCAATAGTATTTATTAAGGTATGCCATAAAAGTGCAACAAATATAATTTGCATATCAAAAATACGAGATGAAATATGTTTTGATTGATTCAAACAAGTGTTAAACTAGTTGAATAATTTATGTATCAGACCTATGGCTATGTAAATACACATCTGAATATATGAAGATATTGTGAAAATACTTGCACGTTTTCATTTTTACACAAACTGTCACTTACTATGAAATACTGTAAATTATATCTATATAAGCCCTATTCTACCATGTTTCTATATTACATTATGTAAACTACATTCTGCTGTGTTTATATATTGCATTGTTTGTATAACTTGACTGCATCTCTATATTTATTTTATATGTTTGGTATTTGCCTGATGGGTTGGATCACAACAGAAAACAGTTGTTGTTGGGACCAGTTCACTTACCCAGTTAAATTAAATACAGACACTAGAGAGAAAGAGATTGATAGATATCAATAGCGCACAAAAATAAACAAGCTGATAAAACAGATGGATGTAATTGTCTTCAATCTGTTCCTTAGTATAATAATGCTTGTGGTGCACATCACGTTCCTTAAAGTACATGTATAATTAAAGTTGTGAAAGGCTTTTGACAGAGGAGCTTACCTTTTAGCCATCCTGAGTTATACACTGGAATCAATGTATTATTATTATTTGTTTTTACAAAGTAGTAACAATGCAGACACAAAATGTGTATACAAAAATGATTACCTGACACACACACAAAATGTTCAGTATAACCTGCACGTTGAAGATACATACAGTTAGGCAGTGCCTCAAACACTTTCAGGTACAGCTGTTATGTATGCAGGAGCTGGTGTGCAACAGATATGCTATGTGGATGCTCGCCCAACTTCAGCATGCCTTTTTGTAATATTCGAAGCTCAGTAAACATCTTGTAGCCTTTTTACCATTCTGGTTTCTTTTGCCTGTGTCTGTTATGCATAAAAAACTAAGACCAGACATAACATTATTGTGATGAAATGTAGGTGAATTTCAGCATGTTTAACCACAATTTCTGAAAAGAAGGAAAGGAAAGAAAAGAAAGTAGTGGTCTGCTGAAGGTGGAAAAACATTTTGCAGCCCACTATGGAAGCCTATTGTGTTGAGACTATATAAATTCAGTAAAAGGGGTCAGCAGACAATTGTGTTTGTTTAATAAAGGTAATTAAATCTGTTTGGGAAATAAATTAGGGTGATTAACCTTTATACAAAACTGAATTATTTTTGAAAATGTGTGAGTGCTTGCAAGAAGAGGTAGTGTTACATGAGTGGAATGCTGGGGTCATTATACATAAAACACATACAAAAAACAGGCTGTGCTGTATACTGTAACTTATATACATGACAGAATTATGCACCACATGAGGGATGCAGATGTACTTTCCCATAACTAACTAAACATGTCTCTCAAAAATATAATGAAGTATGGAATGTATTTTTTTTTTTACATTTTAAATATGCATGTTTTTACAGGAATATATGCATATGTGTGTGTGTGTGTATATATATATATATATATATATATATATATTTACTTACTTTTCATTAGACTAGGTCGCAAGAGTTCATGTTCATTTTTAGCCCTAGCCTTGTTATAAAAATTATAATTACAAGATTGTGGAAATTTAAATAAATTTGAACAACTACAGTATGGGTTGCCATTTTAGGCATATTCTGCATTAAGCCATAAATAAAGTTACATAATGATTACAATATTAATGGTCGTTTTTAATATATATGTGATTACAGGCTATATGTAGGTAGTAATGTGATATGATATACTGATTGCTTTTGTTGAAATAGTCTTAGTATAAGATGTGATCTGTTGTTGGGGTGCACTGGCAAAGTGGAAAGTTTTGTTGCTTGACAGCAAGATGTTCCCCGTTCATTTCTCAGCTGGGGTGCATTCTGCACAGAGTTTGCATGTCCTCCCTGTGTTAAAGTTGGTTTCCTCCGGGTGCTATGGTTTCCTCCCACATTCCAGAGATATGCAGTAGGTGGATTGGATACTCTAAAATAGCCATAGATGTGACTGTGTATGCAAGTTTGTAGTGAGAAGGAACTACCATGACAGGGCTATCTACCCTGTGGTGTGAACCTTCACTCTAGATGATTGTCGCTGTTGAAGTGACACCTTGACCCCATGTGTAAAAATGGGAAAAAGGGGTGATGGATGAATGGATTGGATTCTGTTGGAGAAGGTGCTTCAGTCTGCTGCTACACCCCCACAGTTGTTTATTTATATAAACTAACTCCATGGTCACACAACCATAAGAAAAGGGAATTCAGAATTAGAATACTATACTTGTCTGAACACGAGCTGACTACAGAACAATGCAAGGAAGAGTTATATTGTTGGGTAGTGACACCTTCACGACTCCAGCAATAAAGATGTATACTTGAAGTGCATAATTAGCATATATGAAGGTAGAACAGTTTGTCTTGCTGGCCAATGGACAAATCACTGAATCTGCAAAGAGGTGTAACGTATAGCAGCTATTAGAAAAAAAAAACTGACTTGCAAAATTATATGATTGTCCTAGATATAGTCATAATAATAATAATAATAATTTCATCTCCCACAGGTGCAGGAACTGAACACCTCTATCAAAACTCAGTTTAACCTAAAGACTCAGAGACTCTGAAATGTAAGTTACAGCTGAAACTAAGCTGCATGTTGAGGCAAAATATTTTATTGAGCTGAGGAGTAAGAGATAAGCTTTACCAAAATCTTATTGTAAGTTGGAAATTGCAGCACAGACATACTGCTGAACTCTTCCAATTACAGTCTGGTAAACTTCAATGATTTTAAATGAAATGTTTCCAAAGAGCCATTCAGTAACCATAAGTTAATGAGTTCATTATGTTATCTGATCACTTAGCTACCTCTTTCTATCTTGCAGCATCTGATTTTAATTTTCAAGCTAATAACATTTAGACAGTTATTTTACATTGTTGTAATAACATGAGAAAGGAATTATTTAACTACTTAAAAATGCAGTTGACACTCTTAATATTGTTTTGGTTCTATTAGATACATTTTGCCATGCATCACATTTCAGTTATTTGGTTGGCTTCCCTAGGGAATGACAGTTAAAATGCATAAAAAACAGAATAGATACAATTATTGTCATCTTTTTTTATGAAGCAAATGTAATAAATAACTGGACAATCTCAACGGTTTTTGCTTTTTGTACTTGTGCATCAGCCATTTTGTTTTATTTTCATATTAAAGGTGGTCTTTATTTCTGACCCATGCTTCCCAGTATGCTACTTCTGCATCTTTTGATTATGGCTTCATGAGGAGACATTTTAATAACAGTTTCTACTATGGACAGACAGGCAGCCTGTCTATCATTAGCATGTCAAGCCCACAAGAATTCTCCATCTGGCAATTAAATTAAAATGGCAGGAGGGTGACAGCTTTATCTGTGTAAAAAGTGAACATGTCTCACAATAACCATTTCTTTCCAGAATCATGTCTTAAGTACTTTACCTTATTTCTGTTTGGTTTGTGGTTTGTCCCCTTGTGGTCACTGCAGAGTTTGTAAACATGTTATTTCTCATTAAATATTTGTAGTTTACCAACAAAATAGGGTTTCCACCTTTTAAGTGGGCCAAAGTGGGACACGGGGGTGTGGCAAATATGACACTGGCCACACGCTCTACCATGATGTCACCACAGGAGCAGTGAAGGAGATGCTGTTAGGGGTACAACGGATCGTTGCTGGAGTGGCTAGCTGGCTGGCTGCTGGAGTGGCTAGCTGGTTGGTGGGAGTAGCAGCTAGATGTATGAATGGATGGATGGCTGGCTGGTTGGATGAATGAATGGCTGGCTGGATGAATGGCTGGCTGGCTGGCTGACTGGTTGGATGAATTGATGGCTGGCTCATTAGGAAAAAAAATACAAATCTCAGTCATTCGGCTATAGAAGTGCTTAAAACAAAGCGCTCCTACAGCCGTGATCTTTGCAGGGCTCTTCCTGCCACAATCCCCACCCCTTTCATGAATTGCAGCCAATTGCTGCATGAATTAAAGCTCCTGGACCTAACAGGTAGCAGCTTTGCTTGCATGTCCGGGTTGGTGACGTAACTGAATCGCCGTGGGAAAGCCGGAAGTAATTGCAGCTTTTCCACAGCAGTTCAGTGCAATTGATTATGGGACTTTTCAAGTCCCACTACTTTGCACAGTGGGCAAGGGGATGACACAGCTCAACCCATGAGTGTCCCGCTGACAACGGGATGGGTGGCAACCTTACAAAAAAATAACTTTCTCTGCCCAACAACAGACTATATACTCTAGCTGTCTATATATTTCTTTGGTCTGTGGCAATGCTTATATCAGAGAAATTTAAAGGGCATTTCTAGCTATGTTTATACAACACCTTATAGACAAAATAATAGTAATAGTTCACTTGCTTTGCATTGTCAGTGCAGTGATTTTTAGTAATGCAGAATACTAAGACTCTGGTGTTTGAAGTGCAAAGTAGTTTGAGAAAGGAAAATGGCTGTAAAGTAGTTTTAAGAAAGCAGGAATCCCTTCTTATTTTAAAGAATAATACTCATGTCCTTGTGAGACTAATATAAAACTACCATGAAAATATTTTTTGTAATAACATTTCTTACTGTTCTTACATTTATGCTGCTTTTAATTAATGGACTTCATAGTGTAAAGTAAACGTATACGTTTTTTTCCTGTTTTGGAAGGCATTCTTGCCAAGCAGTTAAGGTCTTTGGTTAGTTTGACAAAGGTCCACGGTATGCAGTAGATTCTGCTTGTTGTTCTTCTGCTAATAAAGATCACAGAGAAACTGTGCCAGTGAAACCTTTTCCAGTGTTTCAATGGACAATGTCTAAGAGACAGGAAAAGCAAAAGAGTTGACAACAAGAACCAAGGAGCATGTTGGAAATGAAGCAGAGACTGGATTTGAGAGATGGAGATCAACAGGAATAACACTAGCAACTCAAAAAATTGACAAATAAATGTGGGATTGCAAAGCATGAATTATATTTTTGAAACATGACAGAACAAGGAAACCTGAAAATATTGGACTTTTTGACTTTGTTAAACTTGTAGGGGACTCTAAAAGGTTTGCTCTACTTCATGTCCTTAAAGTTTGGAAAAACATTTGTGGAGGGGAGGAAAGAGTTAACTTTAAGTAAAAAAGTTTTCTTTATACTAGTGTTTTTATAATGCGTGATATATGCAATAACGTTTTCTGAGTTATTTTCAAGAGTTATAGGGATACTAAAGTAAACAGGAGAAACTCTAGGAGAGTAACAAAGATAAGACAAAACCAAATAGCACATAGTAGAAGCACGGGCTGTACCATACGTCTTACCATGGTTAACCCAAGTCTTTCTTTCTCCTTGTTCATTTTTAAGACATTTAGGCACTGCAACGTAAAAATAGGAAAAGTCTGGTCAAAAGAGGATACAAGAAAAATGTATCTGCCTTTTTCACTCTTATATAGGGGAATGACTGGATTAAGGCCATTGGCTTGATCTAGTAACAAGAGAGAGCAAATAAAAAAGAACATTTTCTAGCAAAAATATGAGTGCTTGTAGAAGCAACTCTGAATCTGGTTCTCATGTCTCCATGGAGACAATCTGATAAAGATGAATAAAAACAGAACACATTTCTTTTAATGGCTGTGAGATAATAGTTTTCTGAAAGCATGTTTTCCCATTCTAGGAGAGTAACAAAGATAAGACAAAACCAAATAGCACATAGTAGAAGCACGGGCTGTACCATACGTCTTACCATGGTTAACCCAAGTCTGTGAGTGTGGCTGTCGGTCTGGGATAATTGTTCCTATTAGAGGGTAAAACCTTAGTTTATTAGGATGTACATAGTTTTTTGTTAGTATTAAGTTAATGGATTTTAGGTGTGCATTAAAGGTATGTTCATTATTTTTTGTTTGAGGGCTTTTAATAAAACAAAAAGTTTTGTAAGATGTGAGATAGGCTAAAATACATATGACAAGAAACAACTGTATAAAATATCAACCTGCCAAACATTTGTGTATGCATATAACACAAAAGCTGGAACTAGACACAACAAAAAGCTGTTACGCATAAAAGGTGGGAATAATAACTTGAACAGAATGACACACTCTGTATTACCTTTAAATGTAAATGGTCTCAAAGATATATACAAAAAAGTGTAGTAAACTATATTAAAAATGTAGAGTGCAAATAGCTATACTATAGGAGACACATTTGGGAAGCACTGAACATGTGAATTTGATAAAGAAAAGTTTTCAGGATGATTATTCAGCGAAATACTTTGGACAAAGGAAAAGAGGAACACTTGTATCATTTGCATTTGTGGAACTAAGGGGCTACTGACAAGGGAGGAGGATTACACTGCCATGTATTTATATTTCACCTAAAACTGAAATAATGGAGCTAAAGAAAATTCTGGGAGAAATAATCAGCTTTGAGCAGGAAATATTACTTATAGGTGGGGACTAGAATTTGATTTGCAGCAGTGAAGATGTATCTGGTGGGCCCAGAAGGGAAAATATAACAAAGGAGGATAGATTTTTGAAGACATTTATAAAAATATTTGGCATGGAAGATGCAAATTCAGTAGTAAGATTTCAGCGTGAATTTACATATTATTCCCCAAGATACACAAACTGGTCTAGACTAGACAGAGCATATATTTCATGGGAACACGTACATTTAATTAAAAGTTTTAATATGCATTCAATAACTATTTCAAATCACATGTCAATAATAACTAAAAAAAATACAGGGTAATGAAATAAAAATGAGACAATGGTGCTTTTCTACCTATCCATTGAAAAGAGAGAAATTTAAGGAATGGGTACTGGAAATTATTCAGAAATTATTAGAGAAGATAGAAATTTCTTCAGAAAATATAGCTAGAGAGTGGGATAAAATTAAAGTGGAGTTTAAAAATAGGGTGGAAATAAAAGAGAGATAAGGTTAAGAAGCAACAAGAATTATTTAGAGAGACTGACAAAGGTAAAGGATTGCAAAATAGGGGGAATCACAGAACCAGAAGAGGAGTAATTGCAGAATGCTAAACACAAAATAAGTGATTACCTCAATAATATACATGAGTTTGCCAAGATTCCTGTTAAGCAACTAGCTTTTTGATAACTCAGGCAACATAAAGTAGAAAGGGTTGTTGCCAAGCTTAGGGAGCCTATAACAAGGAAGATGAGGAGATTCTGAAGAGGTTCTAGAAATATTTTGAAAATTTTATGTAAGTCTGTATAAAGTAGACAAATATGGAAATCAAAAAAAGGTGCAAATGGAAATGTTTATGAAAGAATAAAATATGCCAAGGTTACAGGTAGATGAGGCTCAATTACTAACTGCTAGGACAGCAGGAGATGAGATAAAATTAGAAGTTATGTACCTACCATAACGTTCCATGTTAGTTGTCTTCTCTCGCCTTCTTTCTTGCTGGATGGGTTCGGAGCCGATCCTCGGCTCCGACTCGGCACTTGCTTTAGCTTAGGAACTCCTTTTACCAGCTCGAGGCAACCCTATATCCCATGATGCAAGGCGGAACTACCTCAGATCTCGTTTGGTAGCTAACCTACCCTGCTAAAGACTATCCTAACATAATTAGGAACACAAGTTCCTAATAGAAGTCCTCATATGAAGGCTCCGGAGGAAACAACCTAAAAGGAACTCTTCAAGATCTGTCCAGGCCAGGGGGATGGAGGGAGGGACGAAGAAAGAAGGCGAGAGAAGACAACTAACATGGAACGTTATGGTAGGTACATAACTTCTAAATGTTAAGTTGTCAATCTCGCCTTCATTCTTGCTGGATGGGACCGGCCCCTAGCACCTGTATCCCGGTGGCTCAATGGAACAGACTCTTGAGAACTGTGGAACCAAAACTGGCCCTATCTCTGGAGGCCAAGTCCAACTTGTAATGAGAGACAAAGGTATGGGGCATAGCCCAAGTAGCTGCTGCACAAATGGTATCAATGGGTAGTCTATCCTGAAAAGCTGCAGAAGTGGATAGACTCCTGGTTGAGTGTGCTTTTGGCTTAGAAGATAGCTGCTTGCCTCTGAGAGAGTACACATAGGAAATAGTGGAAGTCAACCATCTGGATAAGGTCACTTTAGATACTGGAAGACCTATCCTGTTTTCTGCATAGGAGACAAATAATTGGTCCGATTTTCTGAATTGTTTAGTTCTATGCAAGTAGTACCTGAGCTGACGATGGACATCCAAAAAATGCAGTTTCTGTTCAGCTCTGTCGGAATAGTTTGGGAAAAAGACTGGTAGATCTATAGATTGGTTAATGTTGGTTTGAGATACGACTTTGGGAAGAAAGGAAGGGTTAGTTCTTAATGATACCCTGTCCTTATGAAAAACCAAATAAGGGGAACGGATGCAGAGAGCTTGAATCTCGGAAACCCTTCTTGCAGAAGTGACAGCCAGTAAAAATATAGTTTTCCAGGTCAATAACTTCAAAGAACATGAAGCAGACGGTTCGAAGGGAAGTAGTATCAAGGATGCCAACATTAAGTTTAGATCCCATTGTGGAGGAGGATGCTTTATAGGTGGTTTTAGGAGGAAAACTCCTCTGAGAAAGGCCTTGCATAACCTATGAGACATAATGTTATTGTCATGCAGGCCAACATGATACTTGGAAATAGCAGCCAGTTGTACTTTGACTGTAGATGACGAGGATCCTGAATGAAAAACCTCCGCCAGGAAATCTAAAACCGAATGTACAGGAGCAGTAAAGGGGTCAATATTTCTGGAATTCACCCAAATAGAAAAACGTCACCACTTGCTAGCATAAACAGTCCTAGTGGACGACTTCAAGGAAGAGACTAAAATGTCTCTGACTGAGTCCGAAATCATCGGTAGCCTGGCTAGGGTAGGAAGTGGAGCAACCAAGCAGTGAGGTTGAGAGAATGAATGGCCCGGTGCTGCTGACCCAATTGGTGGATCAAGAGATCCGGAACTGGGTCCAGATGCCAGGGCTGCACCAGAAGGTGACGATGCAGAGACGGAAACCAAATTTGTCGAGGCCAATATGGGGCAATGAGGATCAACTTGGCTCTCAAAACGGTGGCTTTCTGAATGACTTGTGGAATCAAGGGAAAAGGAGGAAAAGCGTACAGAAGTCCCCGGGGCCAATCCTGGGTTAGAGAGTCTCTCAGAGGTTGGCCTGGAAGGGGAAAGAGAGTGAAGAAATCGGGGCACTTGTTGTTTTGAGGAGTAGCAAAAAGATCGCAACAAGGAGTGCCCCACTTCAGAAAAATCTGATCCACTACAGATTGATTGAGAGACCACTCGTGAGGCATCAGAATGGATCTGCTCAACCTGTCCGCTAATAGGTTGGACCTGCCGGGGATGTGCGTTGCTATCAGAAACCGCTGAGAAGAGATCGCCCACTGCCAAAGTCTGAGAGCTTCTCGACATAACGGATAGGACCTGGTCCCGCCCTGCTTGTTGATGTACCAGACTACAGACATGTTGTCCGTCTGTACTGCAATAGTCCCCGTGGGAAGAAAGTCGTTGAGGGCTTGCAACATTAAAAGCACTGCTCTCATCTCCAGGACATTTATGTGCAGATGGTATTCTATGGGTTGCCACGTCCCCTGGACCATCCTGCCCTGATAATGCCCCCGCACCCGATCAGAGAGGCATCCGTAGTGACTGTGGCAACTGGAGGAGGGGGAATAAAGGGTCGTCCCAGATGAAGAAGAGGGGAAGATATCCACCAGTTCAGATGAGCTCGGCACGACTGTGTTACCAAGATTTCGTGCCTCATCGGGAGACTGTGGTACGACCACTGCGTGAATAGCATCCACTGCAGAAGACGCATGTGGAAGCGAGCCAGTGGTAGAAGAACAATGTCCGCAGCCATAAGACCTAGAACCTTCAGTATAAATCTGGCTTTGATCTTGTTGCTTTGCAAAAGAAGCCAAACAAATTTTTGGATGTCCAGAATTCTTTGATCTGTTAGTCTGGCTAACATTTTGACGGTGTTTAACTCTGCGCCTATAAAGGTGATAGATTGGCAAGGCAGCAGAGAAGATTTTTCGAAGTTTACTGAAATTCCCAAACTCCTGCAAAGCTGTAGAGTGTAGTCTCTGGACTGAAGAAGCTGACACTTGGTGGTGGCGGAGAGGAGCCAGTCGTCCAAATAGGGAAACACCTGGAATCCTCGACGTCTCAGATGAGCTGTGACCACTGCCATGCATTTGTTAAACACTCTGGGGGCTGAAGTGAGGCCAAAGGGCAGGGCTCTGAATTGGTAATGACCGGTCCCTAGCCGAAAGCGGAGAAACCTTCTGGAGCGTCTGTGAATCTTTATGTGATAGTACGCATCCTGAAGGTCTATAGAGCACATCCAGTTGTCCTTGCCCAGAAAGGGCAGAATGGACTGAAGCGTGACCATCCGGAATCTTGCCTTCTTGACAAATCTGTTCAGATTGCTCAGGTCTAATATTGGTCTCCAATCTCCCGTCCTTTTGGGGACCAAAAAGAATCTGGAGTAGACGCCGGATCCTACCTGGTCTGCTGGCACAGTCTGGATGGCTCTTTTTTCTAGGAGCTTTGAAACCTCCTGTTCTGCCAAATCCCTTTGACCAGGTGAGATGTCTGGAAGGGATTGAAGAGGTACGGGAAACCTTCAAGGGGATTTTGTAACCCTCGGATATAATCGACTGTACCCACATCTCTTGAGATAGGGATTGCCAGGCTACTGGGTACAGCGAAATCCTTCCCCCGACTGCCTCCAAGGGTGGACAGTCGGGCAACACCTCAGGGATGCTGAAAGGGCTTCTCAGGAAGAGACTCCCTGTTGCCCTGGTTCTGAGGACCCCCCCTGCCTCTAGGGTGGCGTCTATTATTGTTACCCCTCTGCCTCTGGGGTAAACTGACCACGTGTGTCCGGTGTAGCTCCTTGGGCTTTACGGAACCACATCTTCCCCCCTTCTGACCCTTGGGGTATGGTCCTGAAGGAGTGGAAAACTGGACTCCAACGGCAGAAAGAGTTTTACCGTCCTGCTCACACCTGGTCAAGGTATCCTTCACCTGAGGTCCGAACAAAGCTGAACCATCAAAGGGGGTATTAGTGAAGGACGCCTTAAAGGGGTCCGCAAAATTACAAAGCCGCATCCAGGCTTGGCGTCTAAGAGCAACTCCTGTGCCTGCGGCCCTGCTCGCTCCATCGGCCGCATAGGATATGAGCCGCATGGAAGAGTTAGATATGGAATTCAGGAAAGCCAGCTGCGAGGCAATCTTTTCCTGAGCCCCAGCAGCAGAAGGATCCTGGACAACTTCTCCCAGTTCCTTGAGAACAACTCGTTGAAGCCTGGTGAAGTGACAAAGATAATTCAGCGAACGCATAGCAAAGGTCTCTGAAGAAAACATCCGCTTTCCATACCTGTCCATGGTCCTAGAGTCCTTATTAGGAGGATGGACAGGTACTGAAGGATCCGCCAATTCCTTCTTAGTGGCAGCCGCCACCATCATAGCATCCACCGGAACACCCTTGGAAAGGAACTGTTTGTCCGAAGGGGCCGTAATGAATTTGGATGGTCTTCTGGGGACAGGTTCCACAGAATCTGGAGCCCCCCACGCCTTACGAGCCACTACCTGCATGAGTGGGTCGAAAGGCGGAGACACCCAGGAGGTGGAGGGTCGGGATCCAAAAGCCTCCAGGTATACCGACTCATCCTCGGAGGGGTCAATGGAGGCGCAATTCCCCCTCTGTTTGAGGAGCTCAAGGATGTCTGAAAAAGAGACATCCTCAGAGGGGGACCGTGGGAACCCTCCGACTTATCTAAGTCGGTATCAGATGTAGTAGACTCAGGGGAGTGTGTGTGTTTGCTTTTACACGTCCTCTTCCGAGGGGGTTCCCCTGCAGGATCAGGAGAAACCTCGGAAGAGGAGGAAATTCCCAGTGGGGAAACCTGGGGCGATGGATCCCTGGGCCTGTGAGCAAGAGGTTGGCAAGAGGCATCTGCAGGCACTGAAGAGGGAGGAGCTAGAGGGATGGACCGCTGACCAGGCTCAGAGGCCAGGACACTCCTCATCACCTCAAAGGCTCCTCTCCCGGAGGCCGGAACACACCCGCTCGAAGAAACAGGAATGGCCGGCTCCAAAGAGAGAGAAGGCTCCGAGGTCGATGTCGGCGCCGAAGCTTACAAAGCCGAAGCCCCGAGAGGGAGAGCGGGTCGGACAAGGGTCCGATGCCACTAGCCCCTCGGAGCCGACAGTTGAAACCCGACGACCGGACCCCTCCAAGGAAGGTCTCAAGGAGGAGATCGGAGCCGAGGACGACGGAGCCGAAGGATGTATCGGCTCCGCATCAAACAGTCGCTGTCCCGAAGCTCCGCCCGAACTGCGGTGTGGAGTCGGAGGAGGAAGTTCAAGGATTGGGGCTATAGCCAAGTCTGTTGAGACGGGCTATGGAGCATTTGGGCCAGTACCTGAGACTTCAACAGCCTGCTTACCACCCTCTCTAAATCGTGGTCAGACAGCCTGGAAGATCTCGAAGATCGGCTCCGATGGCTCCGCTCCGACAAAAGAGGAGACCCCGGAGCCGAGTGGATACTCAGTATAGAAGGGGACCGGGATCTCTTACGGGTCGAAGCCATTGGAGCCGAAGTTCCTTGAACTCAGATGGAGCCGAGGATATCTCGCCCGATGTTGATAAGTGTCGGCTCCAGCCGGAGCCGACAAGGCCACAGTAGTCAGGGTATCGGAGCCGGTCGGCGCCGAACCCACTACTCGAACAGCAGATGTATCGGCTCCAGCCGAAGCCGATGTCGGCTCCGACAGAGCCGGAGCCACCGGAGGAGGCTTGGACACTGTAGCCTGAGCCTTCAGTGGTTTAGAAGGTTTTCCTGACCCTAATTTAGGAGGAGAACCTTCTGGCTTAAGTAAGCCTCGGAGGATGAGTTTATTCCTCCTTTCCTGCAGGACTCTCTGGCTAAAAGCATGACATAAAGCACAGGAGTCCTGCAGGTGCAAAGGCCCCAGGCAATAAACACAAGAAGTGTGACCGTCTGTCAGAGACATTTTCTGACAGCACTGGTCACACTTCTTGAAGCCTGAGACCTTGCCTTCCTTTGACATCCTAGGAAGATGGAAACACAAACAATACCCACAAACACACAAATTAATCCCTTACACAAACACACAGGAAGGGAATAACCAATGGGGAAGTAGGCCTGACTAAAAAACTTTAGACTAAAGATTATAAAAAAGTTTAAAAACAAGGGAATAGGGTGGGCTGTAACTAACTACAGACTAAACTGACACTAAAAGGGAAAACTAAACCCCTAACTACTCTTTTTCTTATTTTGCAAAGAAAAACTTACCTCAGCTGGCAAAGGAGACCTCTTTCGCTAAGCGGCAAACGAGATTTGAGGTAGTTCCGCCTTGCATCATGGGATATAGGGTTGCCTCGAGCTGGTAAAAGGAGTTCCTAAGCTAAAGCAAGTGCCGAGTCGGAGCCGAGGATCGGCTCCGAACCCATCCAGCAAGAATGAAGGCGAGATTGACAACTTAACATTGGTGATGTATAACCAATCTTCAGGAAAGTCCCCAGGAATAAATGGTATTCCTGTGGAAGTTTGGAAGCTGGGAGGGAAAAAACTGATAAAAATCTGGAAAGTTTTGTTTAACAGTATTTTAAGAGGAGGAGGAGAAGCACTAACATTCTGGAAGAAAGCAGTGGTGATTGTCATACCTAAAGAGGGTGAAGACCCATCAGATCCAGCTTCATACAAGCCCATTTCAATCCTAAACCATGACTATAAAGTGTTTGCCTGTAATGGCTAAAAGAATGGCAAAGGTGATGCCAAGGTTGATATATATGGATCAATGTGGTTTTCTGGAGCAGAGGCAAACATCTGATAACATTAACAGAACATTGATGATCCAGAGGAAAGCAAAATGTATGACTGTTGTTGTTGGGTCTTGATGCAGAGAAAGCATTTGACAGAGTAAGCCGGGAGATTATAAGTAGGGCAATGGAAACATTTTCATTTCATGATGTAATTATAAGGTTGATTAAAAGGATATGAGGGATTGGATGTGAAAATTTAAGTGGGCGGTTCCTCGCTGATAATTTCTGTTTGATCAGTGAATCATTTTGAGACAATTTCAAACCTTTTTGGGATACAAAATTAATGAAGCTAAAACAAAGGCAATAGCTGTAAATTAAGTATCTACACATGAATTGGTTCAGCAATATCCATATTTATGGGGACATGATAAAATGATTATATGGATGAAAAGGATTCTGGTGTGGCAGCTAAGGATATGTGGGAAGTGGCTAAATAAAAGACAATACAAAAACTGAGAAATTGGAAGCTTTGTGTTATGGATATGGATAGCAAGATACAAGCAGTTAAAATGTTTTTAGTCCATTTAGTTTTATACACAGGTCAGGTATATTTTTATCAACCAGAGGATAAGTTGTGGATAGCAATTAATAAAGAGTTGAAGGGTTTTACCTGGGAGGAGAAGACGGCAACAGTCAAGTGGTATAAACTGATTCTTTCAATAGAACATGGCAATCTTGGATTACCCAATGTAAAGGGTATTTCAGAGCAACACATTTAAGGCTCCAATACATAACACAAGCAGAAACCCATAATTCAGTGTGGAAGGAGATTATGATAAAATAGGGGAGCTCAAGAAGCAAGGAGAGACTGGAATTTTGAATGCAGATCCTTAAACAAAATAACAATAACTATACAGAAAATTATATTCATAAAGTAGCAGAAAGTATTCTAAGAACTAAGCCAACACAGGAATGGAGAAAGTAGAGTATGCTGATAGAGATAACTGCAAATAGGGATACAGACAACACGCAAGAAGGGGCTGGAATTTATTGGAGTAAACTGACAAAAGAACCAAGGTATTGGGAGCAAATAATTAAATAGAGAAAGGTTATAGAATGAGAAGAGAATTTATTTGGACTGCCAGCTAGAGATTGCCTGCCCTTTTAAGGATTCATATCCGAGTATAGGCAAAGACAAAAGCTGCTGGTAAAAATAAATAAATATTTAGCAGAGCATATAAAATGTAGCATGCTATCTATAAGAATCAATCAGGGAGGTTAGACAGGATTGGGAAGAGAGATTTGATAAGCAATTCACAAAGAAATTCCTAAGAATTGACCCAGTAGTCAGGAGTTGGGGACACATATAGACAGTAATCTAGCCTTTGACCATCACATGTCTACAGTATTGAGAAAATCATTGTATATTGTACAGCTTATAAACAAAGGCATGGCATCTAGGTTCAAGGAGGTCATTGCTCCACTGTATGCAGCATTCATCAGTCCTTTCATTGACTACATTTCCCCCTTTGGTTTGTACCTAACCAGGCACATCCAACAGTTGGAACGACCACAGAGGTTCTTCATTGAAAGAATACAGGGAGTAAGTAACATGTCCTATGCAGATCGCCTCAAGATCCTAACCCTGTAATCTGTCTCCTACAGGCTGTTAAGGGGAGATCTATATGCCTGGCATACAAGGCATTATCAGACACCACCCTGATGGACCCCTGCATATCGGAGATTATAAGTAGGGCAATGGAAACATTTTCATTTCGTGATGTAATTATAAGGTTGATTAAAAGGATATGAGGGATTGGATGTGAAAATTTAAGTGGGCGGTTCCTCGCTGATAATTTCTGTTTGATCAGTGAATCAATTTGAGACAATTTCAAACCTTTTTGGGATACAAAATTAATGAAGCTAAAACAAAGGCAATAGCTGTAAATTAAGTATCTACACATGAATTGGTTCAGCAATATCCATATTTATGGGGACATGATAAAATGATTATATGGATTAAAAAGGATTCTGGTGTGGCAGCTAAGGATACATGGGAAGAGAATAAAAAGATGATACAAAAACTGAGAAATTGGAAGCTTTGTTTTATGGATATGGATAGCAAGATACAAGCAGTTAAAATGTTTTTAGTCCCTGTAGTTTTATACACAGGTCAGGTATATTTTTATCAACCAGAGGATAAGTTGTGGATAGCAATTAATAAAGAGCTGAAGGGTTTTATCTGTGAGGAGAAGATGGCAAGAGTAAAGTGGTATAAACTGATTCTTTCAATAGAACATGGCAATCTTGGATTACCCAATGTAAAGGGTATTTCAGAGCAACACATTTAAGGCTCCAATACATAACACAAGCAGAAACCCATAATTCAGTGTGGAAGGGGATTATGATAAAATAGGGGGAGCTCAAGAAGCAAGGAGAGACTGGAATTTTGAATGCAGATCCTTAAACAAAATAACAATAACTATACAGAAAATTATATTCATAAAGTAGCAGAAAGTATTCTAAGAACTAAGCCAACACAGGAATGGAGAAAGTAGAGTATGCTGATAGAGATAACTGCAAATAGGGATACAGACAAATACGCAAGAAGGGGCTGGAATTTATTGGAGTAAACTGTCAAAAGAACCAAGGTATTGGGAGCAAATAATTAAAAAGAGAAAGGTTATAGAATGAGAAGAGAATTTATTTGGACTGCCAGCTAGAGATTGCCTGCCCTTTTAAGGATTCATATCCGAGTATAGGCAAAGACAAAAGCTGCTGGTAAAAAATAAATAAATATTTAGCAGAGCATATAAAATGTAGCATGCTATCTATAAGAATCAATCAGGGGAGGTTAGACAGGATTGGGAAGAGAGATTTGATAAGCAATTCACAAAGAAATTCCTAAGAATTGACCCAGTAGTCAGGGAGTTGGGGACACATATAGACAGTAATCTAGCCTTTGACCATCACATGTCTACAGTATTGAGAAAATCATTGTATATTGTACAGCTTATAAACAAAGGCATGGCATCTAGGTTCAAGGAGGTCATTGCTCCACTGTATGCAGCATTCATCAGTCCTTTCATTGACTACATTTCCCCCTTTGGTTTGTACCTAACCAGGCACATCCAACAGTTGGAACGACCACAGAGGTTCTTCATTGAAAGAATACAGGGACTAAGTAACATGTCCTATGCAGATCGCCTCAAGATCCTAACCCTGTAATCTGTCTCCTACAGGCTGTTAAGGGGAGATCTATATGCCTGGCATACAAGGCATTATCAGACACCACACTGATGGACCACCTGCATAACCATAGATTATAAGTAGGGCAATGGAAACATTTTCATTTCATGATGTAATTATAAGGTTGATTAAAAGGATATGAGGGATTGGATGTGAAAATTTAAGTGGGCGGTTCCTCGCTGATAATTTCTGTTTGATCAGTGAATCATTTTGAGACAATTTCAAACCTTTTGGGATACAAAATTAATGAAGCTAAAACAAAGGCAATAGCTGTAAATTAAGTATCTACACATGAATTGGTTTAGCAATAAACATATTTATGGGGACAGGATAAAATGAAGTACTTAGGAGTATGGATGAAAAAGGATTCTGCTGTGGCAGCTAAGGATAACTGGGAAGAGACAAAAAAGATAATACAAAAACTGAGAAATTGGAAGTTCTGTTTTATGGATATGGATAACAAAATATAAGCAGTTAAAATGTTTTAGTCCCATTAATTTTATACACAGGTCAGGTATATTTTATCAACCAGAGGAGAAGTTGTGGCTAGCAATTAATAAAGAAGAGTTTTATCTGGGAGGAGAAGATGGCAAGAGTAAAGTGGTATAAACTGATTCTTTCAATAGAACATGGCAATCTTGGATTACCCAATGTAAAGGGTATTTCAGAGCAACACAGTTAAGGCTCCAATACATAACACAAGCAGAAACCCATAATTCAGTGTGGAAGGAGATTATGATAAAATAGGGGGAGCTCAAGAAGCAAGGAGAGACTGGAATTTTGAATGCAGATCCTTAAACAAAATAACAATAACTATACAGAAAATTATATTCATAAAGTAGCAGAAAGTATTCTAAGAACTAAGCCAACACAGGAATGGAGAAAGTAGAGTATGCTGATAGAGATAACTGCAAATAGGGATACAGACAAATACGCAAGAAGGGGCTGGAATTTATTGGAGTAAACTGTCAAAAGAACCAAGGTATTGGGAGCAAATAATTAAATAGAGAAAGGTTATAGAATGAGAAGAGAATTTATTTGGACTGCCAGCTAGAGATTGCCTGCCCTTTTAAGGATTCATATCCGAGTATAGGCAAAGACAAAAGCTGCTGGTAAAAAATAAATAAATATTTAGCAGAGCATATAAAATGTAGCATGCTATCTATAAGAATCAATCAGGGGAGGTTAGACAGGATTGGGAAGAGAGATTTGATAAGCAATTCACAAAGAAATTCCTAAGAATTGACCCAGTAGTCAGGGAGTTGGGGACACATATAGACAGTAATCTAGCCTTTGACCATCACATGTCTACAGTATTGAGAAAATCATTGTATATTGTACAGCTTATAAACAAAGGCATGGCATCTAGGTTCAAGGAGGTCATTGCTCCACTGTATGCAGCATTCATCAGTCCTTTCATTGACTACATTTCCCCCTTTGGTTTGTACCTAACCAGGCACATCCAACAGTTGGAACGACCACAGAGGTTCTTCATTGAAAGAATACAGGGACTAAGTAACATGTCCTATGCAGATCGCCTCAAGATCCTAACCCTGTAATCTGTCTCCTACAGGCTGTTAAGGGGAGATCTATATGCCTGGCATACAAGGCATTATCAGACACCACCCTGATGGACCCCCTGCATATCCATAAAACAAAGTGTAGCAGAATTGCCAGTTCTAAAGATTTAAACCATGCTTGTGCTATAAATAGGACCTGCTGGAGAGACAGGTTTGTACCCCAGAGATTACCCCCTCTCTGGAATAGAGTCCCCATCCATGTGAAGCAGAGTTCCTTCCTAATCCAATTCAAGTATAATTTGGACAATTGGTTGGGGAACAGGAAATTCATCCCTGGTTTGGCACCTCTGTCTCTAATGGACACAGGCAGAATGTAAATGGTCCATCTCCCAGGCCCCTACTTGAAAATGTTTCATTTCCCAAGCCCTTGCTTATGCTTATCAATGGTACCAACACTTGTCAGAAGTTTGGGATGCATGGCAAGGCTTAAGAAAGCCCTTGTGGTGGTTAGTCTAGTACACACCTATGAACGCAGCAACTAAATTGTACCACAATCTACAAAGTAGACACAGAGTTAACAAGTCTGCAGAGTACATTTAGAAGCAAAATCAGTACAAACTGTGCAGGTCTCCTTTTAAAATTCTGAGCCAGTTGAAACTGTGGAAAATCATTAACATTATCAGCAGAAAGCAGGGCCAGTAATGCCCTTTTAAAGTAGAAATTCAAATAGCAATAGGGCACAAACCCCAGATGCAAATCCCAGTCAACCAAAGGCTACACAGTGGTGGCAGAGGTGGTCCAGGCACCTGAATTACTAGGGAAACACATGTATGAATCTTTAAAACTTAGCTGCATTCCTAATTGGGGATTAAAGGGAATTAATGGCTGCAGAGATTTTGTCTCCTGTTTATGACTGACAAATGACAAAAGAGAGTAAACAAGTCAGAGTCGCACTAAGTCCATCCACTATGATCCTGCCCTTCTGGAGAGAGAATGCTTAGGTAGCCAAGCTGCACAACCAGAAAGTAATGCTTTTATCAAAACAGCAAGTTTTAAACGCAGTATCCTTAGCAGGCTGAACCAGCAACCATTATGTACAACTTCAGTTACTTTGGCAAAAGACAGTTGTACATTAGAGGGAATATATTCAATGCATTGAATTCAGATAAGGCAGCACAGTTTTACACGTTATGTAAATGTCTGGTTGAAAAGAGCCCTGGTGAAACAGTACTACAGTAGGCTTGAATGAATGTTTGAAATTTCATTCCTGCAGATGTAATTTACCCAATTTATTCTCTGCCTTGTAACTTCAACATAAATCTGGTTTCCTGGCACAAGAGAATGGAGACCCAAATAAGATCACAGAGACATAAAGAAGAGGATGTGGAGGAAGGGGCATGGCCTGTCCACTTCCAGGGAGTGAGAAGCTTTGCACACACTTACATTGATGAGTGCGATCTCTCTGGTGGAGACTGAGACCATTGCTTCAGGTTTGGTAGGAGAAAGAGCAGGGCTGCTTGGAGAAAATTCCACTTGTAGAAGTGAAGGGACATTCTCCTGTGCCAGCCCATTGTGCACCCTGAGTTAGGAGATTAAAAAAATATTAGAAACTCCATTGGTGGGTGTCTGAATGATGAGTCCACCTGGGCAACCCTCACCCTGGAGATGAACGAATAGACTGATTGTCTGGGGGAGGGGGGCTGATGATTGACAGGCAGGAAAGGTAAAATCAAAGCAAAAAAGCCTTGAGTTTGCCTCATCATCATCTTGTAAATTCTTATTTTGCTTGGAAATAATATACCTAAGTGGACTGTATGGAATACCTTAAGGTATTAAGAAGTTTCTATTAATTCCTTTCTCTTGAAAATTATGTATGTTTTGCTTTTTATAGTCTCTCTCTCTATTTGAATGGCTTCTGGAAGAAACAATGCACATACTTTGTTGCCCTCTTCTGAACTGACTGCATCTTGTCTATGCCCTTATGATGACGACAATGATGATATCTCCAGACCTGTACACAGGATGCCTGACGAACGCTTACCAAATGTATATTTAGAAAGTTTTAAATTAATGTTTTCAATGTCCCGGTATTTCCCCAACCTACCTATGTAATGACCTAAATGTAATTACTGAGAGTCACATTTCCTTTATGGTTGTTGCTACTGTCTCACATTTCATTACATACTCCTTTCTTTGGGGGTTTGATTTTCAAAGGCATTGTTTTGTATTTTTGCACATAAATCAAGTTGTCTTGTGTCACACAGTTCCTCTACACTTGTCTAGTCTTATTGCTTCTTATCTTAGTAATTAACCATATTGCATAGCATTGTGCCATCTACAAAAATTGCATGTCAGTCATTTGTGTTGCTGTTCTGAAACCATTGTATCTCCACATGATATTTCACCACAGTAGAGGCTGTAAGGAGGCATAGAAGCTCTTAGTGAACCACAGTGTGCACCAAGTGGGAGGGTTAATTCTTCTTATAGAGCAATTTGCAGATTATCCTTATCACTATATACATTTTTTTTCTGATTTTTCAGGTAAGCATACCAGTCCACTGTGCAACTCATATTGGTGGATGAGGTAGAGAGGGCACATTGTAGCAAATTCTGATTACTTTAGTGTGGTTCAACTCAAGTCAGAGTCAAATGCAGATGGCTTGCACGTTTTACAATGATAACTCTAATGCGTGTGAATTGGGTAATAAAATTATTTCAGTAAAAGTTGTACAGGGCAACCTGCAAAATATATATACCTGATGCAGTAGTAATTCCCTTGCCTTTAAAGAAAAATAAAGACTTCACACAATAAAAAAACACCCGGAGGACTCGGTACAAAGTAGTTTAAACGATAAGTAGATGAAGCGCTTTTCGTTTATTTGAATAAACAAACTTCTTCAGATAAGGACTCATACATTCCAAAGATTTTAAATAATACACAAAAAAAATACATGTGCTGGTAAAAAGCCAATCAGATCACTTAAATAGCGATACGTAGTCAAGAGATGAAAGTTCACTTAAAGGAACATTATCACTGATTGGTTAAAAATCAATATAAGGATATAGAACAATAGCATTAGTCAACTAATAATTTATGACTAATCAAAAAGTAGTAATCAAATAAGAAACTAATAATAAATAGCTGTCCTATTAACATAAAACATATGTATAAAATATATATAAAATATAAAAAATTCAATAATATTGGAGAAAGCAAATTAATAAAGTGGCACTGTGGCCAACCAACTACCTTTTTAAACTTTTCAGTTTCAAAAGACAAAAAATGAAAAGTTTAAAAAGGTAGTTGGTTGGCCACAGTGCCACTTTATTAACCATTCAGTAGAATCAGTGATGATGTTCCTTTAAGTGAGCTTTCATCTATTTCAATACGTATAGCTATTCAAGTGATCTGATTAGCTTTTTGCCATCACATGTATTTTTTTGTGTATTATTTAAAATCTTTGGAATGTATGAGTCCTTAACTGAAGAAGTTTGTTTATTCAAATAAGCAAAAAGCACTTCATCTACTTATCATTTAAACTACTGTGTGCCGAGTCCCTTGCCTTTAATGTCATTTAATATAGCATGATGAGACCTGGCAAAATGGATATAAATTACAATTACAAAATAATTAGCTGAATCAGAAAAGATCAAAGGGTAAGAGTTGATGATGATTTAAACACAATACACTATCAAAAATTAAAACTTAGCTTTTAATACTAGATTTTAAAAACAACATATAAAATAAAATGGTATTCCAGATATTGCTTTGTATGTTTAACTCAGTACTCTCTTAAACTGAAAATATCAGCCTATCAAATAAAAGTATTGTTAATTAAAAGAAGAAACTTCAAGTCAGAATTTGAGATGACCTATGAAAGGGGAACAATTTTAAGTAATGGAAGAATATTCCAGACCATTTAAGGTTCTGCAAGACTCCAAAGCATGCACAACCATATGAAACTTTATACTATATCAGTTAATCTGTGGTACCACATCAATAAATCTCCATGTTAGTAATAAATATTATCAGTAAACAGATGAAAAACAAGCCCACACTTTCGTACTTTTATTCTTTTGATGAATAAACAAAGACAACTGAATGTTTACATCTCTTTGTAAAGCGGACACAAGGGAAGTACATATCTGATGAAGCTGTGCAAACAGTAAAAGCACCAGATATTTAAGCAGAAACTAAATACAGGTTTCTCAACTGTTTAGTCCATTACTAGATTCATACAGCATGCAAATGGGTGAGGAAAATCAACATATGTCTGTGGGATGCAGGATGCAATCTGCTTGTGTGGTGCTTTGCTTTAATTACTATGACATGCTGACAGACTTGTAGAGTTACTCTGATATGTATTACTTTTACTTTCCAGGCTATACCTTAGCCTAAGTGTCTTACAAACATGGCACATTTATAGATTTAATCTGATGTTTATAAAAGCATAGTATTTATTTTAAAAGTACAGTTGTTTATGTATTATTTTCTTTATTTGCAGCCCTATCAGCTCTAGGCAGAGCTTTTTTTTATTTGCTTTTTTCTGTTTTTTCTTTGACTCACGATAATTGAGAAAAGCATGTGACTTGTTGATAGAGAATAGTTAAATCTTCACTGCTGCAACCACTTCATACCTTTATTAGTATGCAGAGGATGTTTACTTTAATTTGGGTTGCTGGTTGCACACATTGCAAATATAGCTATATATGTTTTTTTTTTCCATGCAGCTACTGCAAATTTATCCCCACCACAACTACCATGAACAAGTTCCAACACCACACAACTTATATGCAAGTATATATGTTTATAAATAGCAAATCATCCACTTCACACAGGAAACCTTCTCTTTTACCACTTAAAATGATTAAGCTTTCATCCAGCAAAAAAGTTGTTTCAGACCATGGTAATCCTCATACAGAACTTACACAAAGTTGAATAGTCATGAAGGAAATATTATTGACTGAAATTTGAAAAATATTTAGTTTAATTTTAGTTCTATTCATAACATCATTTTCCTCTTGAGTGCTTATCAGCATACAGTGTGTTTATTGGATTTTCACGCCTCACATATAACAAGTTTGAGGCATGTTTATAAAATTCCATTCTAATCAGAAGTAGAAAGGAATAGGCACAGCATCACAGTTCACATTAAATAATAGGTATTTATTAGGTTGCTGTTTGTATTCAAAGGAGACAAAAAGGTTGCCATGAGCTCTTACAATAAGAGTATTGACAAAGAATCCTAGTTTCCTCTTGTCTCTCATCTCTTGAGTCTAAGGTATGCAGAAATCATTCCATGCTTCTTTATCTTTCTGTTAATATAGAATGTTTGTTGTACTCAAGGAGAGAGAAGTGCGCAGTTTAAAAATGTTGTTGTATATATTACTACCACACTTGAACTGGAAACAGACAAGAAAAAACTCAAAAACCTTTAATCAGAAGTGGAAGTCTTTATGATATAGTATGTACAATTGACTGTTAGCATAATTGTACCTCATTACTGGCAAAACAGAAGGCAAAGTATTTATATTTGAAAAAATATTATGATAACTTTCACATTGGACTGGTTATAAAATATTACAGCACCCTTCCTCAAAAAATAAAATGTTTTAAAAATTATACACTGAAGCTAGCTCTATAATTGTTTCTGGGGCTCTTACTTCTAAGTGTTTCTTTTCATTAATTTTTAGTACCATAGTTCTAATGGCATGAGTTTATTATCTTTGTTCCACATTAGCACAAAGCATTGCTAGACTGGACAAATCATCTTTGATTTAAAAAATTATTGTCTTTTCAAATGACATTTAAACTACTGTCCCAAAACACTCCTCGCAACTTCTTAACTCTTTTTTTTTTTTTTTTTTTGACAGCTGCCTAGCACATTTACTGAAGGCCTTTGCACCCTATAATCGGGTTGGGAGGGTGGCCTAATGGTTGAGGTGTTTGCCTTACAAACACAAGGTGCAGGGTTTGAGTCTCACAAGGGATAATTGTCTAGGCTTAAAATGGCTCGCAAGGGCAGTTAGCCTAGTACTAATCTATAAATCTATATAAATCTAAGAAATCAGAGAGGCCAAAAGCCGTTATCAAGGAGGCATCATGATTGGGGAATCTACATATCTTTATTCATACTTTTGCAATCTACATTCAATATTTGCTGTGATAGCCTTTTATGCAGCACTTGTTGGGGGGGGGGGGGTTATCAAGTCCTGTATTCTCTCTTTTAAGATTGAAGTGCATTCCATCTGTTGCTTCATGTCCTCATTGGAGTGTACAAGTGTAGTCAGTCTTGTTTCTTGAACCTGATATATATTTAATTTAATGTCCCTTTTATTTCAAAGACTACCTTGATTGAGACAGTATGTGTTAAATAGACTGACAGCTTTAATAAGAACAAGGCGGATTGTATGTTTATGGAAAATTCTAGTGCTGCTATTAACACTAAGAATGCAATTTAATATGATGGTTTGGTTTCGCTGGGAAAGTCTGTTTGGTGGGAGGTTAATAAATCACTAGCCTCTGTTCCCTCTTCCCTATTTCTTCCAATTTTTCACACCCTGCCTTCCACGGATATCCTTTTTTGTAAGAGATTAAGAAAGCTCCTAATCAGATGATGATTTTAAAAATAAAAATTTAAAGTAAACACAATTGTGAGGGGTCTGGATTTGGGAGAAGATTTTATCAAAAGTAAGACTGGAATCTCAGAAAAAGCTCTAATATATAAGTATCAAGGATGAGGGGAGGAATGGTGGAGATTTATCAAGACTGTTTCACAGACTTCACAAACCTGTGTATGAAGTTAATTTACAAGTCCAGAAACAGAAGCCATAAAAGTTCTCTTATGAAGTGACAATGACGTGCTAGGGAAAACACAGACTATTTTAGAAATATAAAAGGAAAAAAATACAAGGAGGGAGATGAAGGAAGTACATTACAGATCAGAGGATTACTCCTCCTACTCGGAGCCCATGGTGTACTTACTGACATCTTCATCAAATATAAAAGTGGCACTGTAATAAATGTGTTACATTCAGTACCAATATTCCCCAGCGGAAAGCTGATTTAGTATCCAGCAAATCATTGTTTCAATCTCTTAAGTAAATATGGTTTTGGGAATTTGCTGCCTTTCAAAACCTGCTTAGCTGAATCAGCATCCTACTGTAGCTCTACCACTGTTTCACACCATGTCAGCCTCACTTTTGGAGGCATAAATGAGTTAAAAAGACAAAGAGCTAGGACAGGCAGAGCTGCAGAGATCCAAAAAGACAAGAACATTTCCAAATCTATCAAGAATGTATTGTGTGTAGATATATATATATATATATATATATATATATATATATACACACATATACATACACATATACATATAAGAGCAAAGAGAATGAAGGACTAGTGGGGTTGTGCTGCAAAGAGACTTAAGGGCTTCAGCAAGCTCAGCAATAGTATTTAAGGTATGCCATAAAAGTGCAACAAATATAATTTGCATATCAAAAATACGAGATGAAATATGTTTTGATTGATTCAAACAAGTGTTAAACTAGATGAATAATTTATGTATCAGACCTATGGCTATGTAAATACACATCTGAATATATGAAGATATTATGAAAATACTTGCACGTTTTCATTTTTACACAAACTGTCACTTACTATGAAATACTGTAAATTATATCTATATAAGCCCTATTCTACCATGTTTCTATATTACATTATGTAAACTACAGTCTGCTGTGTTTATATATTGCATTGTTTGTATAACTTGACTGCATCTCTATATTTATTATATATGTTTGGCATTTGCCTGATGGGTTGGATCACAACAGAAAACAGTTGTTGTTGGGACCAGTTCACTTACCCAGTTAAATTAAATACAGACATAGAGAGAGAGAGAGAGAGAGATTGATAGATATCAATAGCGGACAAAAATAAACAAGCTGATAAAACAGATGGATGTAATTGTCTTCAATCTGTTCCTTAGTATAATAATGCTTGTGGTGTACATCACGTTCCTTAAAGTACATGTATAATTAAAGTTGTGAAAGGCTTTTGACAGAGGAGCTTCCCTTTTAGCCATCCTGAGTTATACACTGGAATCAATGTATTATTATTATTTGTTTTTACAAAGTAGTAACAATGCAGACACAAAATGTGTATACAAAAATGATTAACTGACACACACACAAAATGCTCAGTATAACCTGCACATTGAAGATATATACAGTTAGGCAGTGCCTCAAACACTTTCAGGTACAGCTATTATGTATGCAGGAGCTGGTGTGCAACAGATATGCTATGTGGATGCTCGCCCAACTTCAGCATGCCTTTTTGTAATATTCGAAGCTCAGTAAACATCTTGTAGCCTTTTTACCATTCTGGTTTCTTTTGCCTGTGTCTGTTATGCATAAAAAACTAAGACCAGACATAACATCATTGTGATGAAATGTAGTTGAATTTCAGCATGTTTAACCACAATTTCTGAAAAGAAGGAAAGGAAAGAAAAGAAAGTAGTGGTCTGCTGAAGGTGGAAAAACATTTTGCAGCCCACTATGGAAACCTATTGTGTTGAGACTATATAAATTCAGTAAAAGGGGTCAGCAGACAATTGTGTTTGTTTAATAAAGGTAATTAAATCTGTTTGGGAAATAAATTAGGGTGATAAACCTTTATACAAAACTGAATTATTTTTGAAAATGTGTGAGTGCTTGCAAGAAGAGGTAGTGTTACATGAGTGGAATGCTGGGGTCATTATACATAAAACACATACAAAAAACAGGCTGTGCTGTATACTGTAACTTATATACATGACAGAATTATGTACCACATGAGGGATGCAGATATACTTTCCCATAACTAAACATGTATCTCAAAAATATAATAAAGTATGGAATGTATTTTTTTTTTTTACATTTTAAATATGCATGTTTTTACAGGAATATATGCATATGTGTATATATATATATATATATATATATATATATATATATATATATATATATATATATATTTACTTACTTTTCATTAGACTAGGTTGCAAGAGTTCATGTTCATTTTTAGCCCTAGCCTTGTTATAAAAATTATAATTACAAGATTGTGGAAATTTAAATAAATTTGAACAACTACAGTATGGGTTGCCATTTTAGGCATATTCTGCATCAAGCCATAAATAAAGTTACATAATGATTACAATATTAATGGTCGTTCTTAATATATATGTGATTACAGGCTATATGTAGTTAGTAATGTGATATGATATACTGATTGCTTTTGTAGAAATAGTCTTAGTATAAGATGTGATCTGTTGTGGGGGTGCACTGGCAAAGTGGAAAGTTTTGTTGCTTGACAGCAAGATGTTCCCCGTTCATTTCTCAGCTGGGGTGCATTCTGCACAGAGTTTGCATGTCCTCCCTGTGTTAAAGTTGGTTTCCTCCGGGTGCTCTGGTTTCCTCCCACATTCCAGAGATATGCAGTAGGTGGATTGGATACTCTAAAATAGCCATAGATGTGACTGTGTATGCAAGTGTGTAGTGAGAAGGAACTAGCATGACAGGGCTATCTACCCTTTGGTGTGAACCTTCACTCTAGATGATTGTCGCTTTTGAAGTGACACCTTGACCCCATATATAAAAATGGGAAAAAGGGGTGATGGATGAATGGATTGGATTCTGTTGGAGAAGGTGCTTCAATCTGCTGCTACACCCCCACAGTTGTTTATTTATATAAACTAACTCCATGGTCACACAACCATAAGAAAAGGGAATTCAGAATTAGAATACTATACTTGTCTGAACACGAGCTGACTACAGAACAATGCAAGGAAGAGTTATATTGTTGGGTAGTGACACCTTCACGACTCCAGCAATAAAGATGTATACTTGAAGAAGTACATAATTAGCATATATGAAGGTAGAACAGTTTGTCTTGCTGGCCAATGGACAAATCACTGAATCTGCAAAGAGGTGTAACGTATAGCAGCTATTGGAAAAAAAAAACTGACTTGAAAAATTATATGATTGTCCTAGATATAGTCATAATAATAATAATAATTTCATCTCCCACAGGTGCAGGAACTGAACACCTCTATCAAAACTCAGTTTAACCTAAAAACTCAGAGACTCTGAAATGTAAGTTACAGCTGAAACTAAGCTGCATGTTGAGGCAAAATATTTTATTGAGCTGAGGAGTAAGAGATAAGCTTTACCAAAATCTTATTGTAAGTTGGAAATTGCAGCACAGATATACTGCTGAACTCTTCCGATTACAGTCTGGTAAACTTCAATGATTTTAAATGAAATATTTCCAAAGAGCCATTCAGTAACCATAAGTTAATGAGTTCATTATGTTATCTGATCACTTAGCTACCTCTTTCTATCTTGCAGCATCTGATTTTAATTTTCAAGCTAATAACATTTAGACGGTTATTTTACATTGTTGTAATAACATGAGAAAGGAATTATTTAACTACTTAAAAATGCAGTTGACACTTAATATTGTTTTGGTTCTATTAGATACATTTTGCCATGCATCACAGTTCAGTTATTTGGTTGGCTTCCCTAGGGAATGACAGTTGAAATGCATAAAAAACAGAATAGATACAATTATTGTCATATTTTCTTATGAAGCAAATGTAATAAATAACTGGACAATCTCAACGGTTTTTGCTTTTTGTACTTGTGCATCGGCCATTTTGTTTTATTTTCATATTAAAGGTGGTCTTTATTTCTGACCCATGCTTCCCAGTATGCTACTTCTGCATCTTTTGATTATGGCTTCATGAGGAGACATTTTAATAACAGTTTCTACTATGGACAGACAGGCAGCCTGTCTATCATTAGCATGTCAAGCCCACAAGAATTCTCCATCTGGCAATTAAATTAAAATGGCAGGAGGGTGACAGCTTTATCTGTGTAAAAAGTGAACATGTCTCACAATAACCATTTCTTTCCAGAATCATGTCTTAAGTACTTTACCTTATTTCTGTTTGGTTTGTGGTTTGTCCCCTTGTGGTCACTGCAGAGTTTGTAAACATGTTATTTCTCATTAAATATTTGTAGTTTACCAACAAAATAGGGTTGCCACCTTTTAAGTGGGCCAAAGTGGGACACGGGGGTGTGGCCAATATGACACTGGCCACACGCTCTACCATGATGTCACCACAGGAGCAGTGAAGGAGATGCTGTTAGGGGTACAACGGATCGCTGCTGGAGTGGCTAGCTGGTTGGTGGGAGTAGCAGCTAGATGTATGAATGGATGGATGGCTGGCTGGTTGGATGAATGAATGGCTGGCTGGATGAATGGATGGTTGGCTGGCTGGCTGACTGGTTGGATGAATTGATGGCTGGCTCGTTAGGAAAAAAAATACAAATCTCAGTCATTCGGCTATAGAAGTGCTTAAAACAAAGCGCTCCTACAGCCGCGATCTTTGCAGGGCACTTACTGCCACAATCCCCACCCCTTTCATGAATTGCAGCCAATTGCTGCATGAATTAAAGCTCCTGGACCTAACAGGTAGCAGCTTTGCTTGCAAGTCCGGGTTGGTGACGTAACTGAATCGCCGTGGGAAAGCCGGAAGTAATTGCAGCTTTTCCACTGCAGTTCAGTGCAATTGATTATGGGACTTTTCAAGTCCCACTACCTTGCACAGTGGGCAAGGGGATGACACAGCTCAACCCGTGAGTGTCCCGCTGACAACGGGATGGGTGGCAACCTTACAAAAAAATAACTTTCTCTGCCCAACAACAGACTATATACTCTAGCTGTCTATATATTTCTTTTGGCCTGTGGCAATGCTTATTTCAGAGAAATTTAAAGGGCATTTCTAGCTATGTTTATACAACACCTTATAGACAAAATAATAGTAATAGTTCACTTGCCTTGCATTGTCAGTGCAGTGATTTTTGGTAATACAGAATACTAAGACTCTGGTGTTTGAAGTGCAAAGTAGTTCGAAAAAGGAAAATGGCTGTAAAGTAGTTTTAAGAAAGCAGGAATCCCTTCTTATTTTAAAGAATAATACTCATGTCCTTGTGAGACGAATATAAAACTACCATGAAAATATTTTTTGTAATAACATTTCTTACTGTTCTTACATTTATGCTGCTTTTAATTAATGGACTTCATAGTGTAAAGTAAACGTATACGTTTTTTTTCCTGTTTTGGAAGGCATTCTTGCCAAGCAGTCAAGGTCTTTGGTTAGTTTGACAAAGGTTCACGGTATGCAGTAGATTCTGCTTGTTGTTCTTCTGCTAATAAAGATCACAGAGAAACTGTGCCAGTGAAACCTTTTCTAGTGTTTCAATAGACAATGTCTAAGAGACAGGAAAAGCAAAAGAGTTGACAACAAGAACCAAGGAGCATGTTGGAAATGAAGCAGAGACTGGATTTGAGAGATGGAGATCAACAGGAATAACACTAGCAACTCAAAAATTGACAAATAAATGTGGGATTGCAAAGCATGAATTATATTTTTGAAACATGACAGAACAAGGAAACCTGAAAATATTGGACTTTTTGACTTTGTTAAACTTGCAGGGGACTCTAAAAAGGTTTGCTCTACTTCATGTCCTTAAAGTTTGGAAAAACATTTGTGGAGGGGAGGAAAGAGTTAACTTTAAGTAAAAAAGTTTTCTTTATACTAGTGTTTTTATAATGCATGATATATGCAATAACGTTTTCTGAGTTATTTTCAAGAGTTATAGGGATACTAAAGTAAACAGGTGCCCTTTTTTCTTTCTTTCTCCTTGTTCAGTTTTAAGACATTTAGGCACTGCAACGTAAAAATAGGAAAAGTCTGGTCAAAAGAGGATACAAGAAAAATGTATCTGCCTTTTTCACTCTTACATAGGGGAATGACTGGATTAAGGCCATTGGCTTGATCTAGTAACAAGTTTTAAGAGAAAGCAAATAAAAAAGAACATTTTCTAGCAAAAATATGAGTGCTTGTAGAAGCAACTCTGAATCTGGTTCTCATGTCTCCATGGAGACAATCTGATAAAGAAGAATAAAAACAGAACACATTTCTTTTAATGGCTGTGAGATAATAGTTTTCTGAATGCATGTTTTCCCATTCTAGGAGAGTAACAAAGATAAGACAAAACCAAATAGCACATCGTAGAAGCACGGGCTGTACCATACGTCTTACCATGGTTAACCCAAGTCTGTGAGTGTGGCTGTCAGTCTGGGATAATTGTTCCTATTAGAGGGTAAAACCTTAGTGTATTAGGATGTACATAGTTTTTTGTTAGTATTAAGTTAATGGATTTTAGGGGTGCATTAAAGGTATGTTAATTTTTTTTGTTTGAGGGCTTTTAATAAAACAAAAAGTTTTGTAAGATGTGAGATAGGCTAAAATACATATGACAAGAAACAACTGTATAAAATATCAACCTGCCAAACATTTATGTATGCATATAACACAAAAGCTGGAACTAGACGCAACAAAAAGCTGTTACGCATAAAAGGTGGGAATAATAACTTGAACAGAATGACACACTCTGTATTACCTTTAAATGCAAATGGTCTCAAAGATATATACAAAAAAGTGTAGTAAACTATATTAGAAATGTAGAGTGCAAATAGCTATACTATAGGAGACACATTTGGGAAGCCCTGAACATGTGAATTTGATAAAGAAAGGTTTTCAGGATGATTATTCAGTGAAATACTTTGGACAAAGGAAAAGAGGAACACTTGTATCGTTTGCAAGAGGAGCCTGATTTGTGGAACTAAGGGGCTACTGACAAGGGAGGAGTATTACACTGCCATGTATTTATATTTCACCTAAAACTGAAATAATGGAGCTAAAGAAAATTCTGGGAGAAATAATCAGCTTTGAGCAGGAAATATTACTTATAGGTGGGGACTGGAATTTGATTTGCAGCAGTGAAGATGTATCTGGAGGGCCCAGAAGGGAAAATATAACAAAGGAGGATAGATTTTTGAAGACATTTATAAAAATATTTGGCATGGAAGATGCAAATTCAGTAGTAAGATTTCAGCGTGAATTTACATATTATTCCCCAAGATACACAAACTGGTCTAGACTAGACAGAGCATATATTTCATGGGAACACGTACATTTAATTAAAAGTTTTAATATGCATTCAATAACTATTTCAAATCACATGCCAATAATAACTAAAAAAAATACAGGGTAATGAAATAAAAATGAGACAATGGTGCTTTTCTACCTATCCATTGAAAACAGAGAAATTTAAGGAATGGGTACTGGAAATTATTCAGAAATTATTAGAGAAGATAGAAATTTCTTCAGAAAATATAGCTAGAGAGTGGGATAAAATTAAAGTGGAGTTTAAAAATAGGGTGGAAATAAAAGAGAGATATGGTTAAGAAGCAACAAGAATTATTTAGAGAGACTGACAAAGGTAAAGGATTGCAAAATAGGGGGAATCACAGAACCAGAAGAGGAGTAATTGCAGAATGCTAAACACAAAATAAGTGATTACCTCGATAATATACATGAGTTTGCCAAGATTCCTGTTAAGCAACTATTTTTTGATAACTCAGGCAACATAAAGTAGAAAGGGTTGTTGCCAAGCTTAGGGAGCCTATAACAAGGAAGATGAGGAGATTCTGAAGAGGTACTAGAAATATTTTGAAAATTTTATGTAAGTCTGTATAAAGTAGACAAATATGGAAATCAAAAAAAGGTACAAATGGAAATGTTTATGAAAGAATGAAATATGCCAAGGTTACAGGTAGATGAGGCTCAATTACTAACTGCTAGGACAGCAGGAGATGAGATAAAATGGTGATGTATAACCAATCTTCAGGAAAGTCCCCAGGAATAAATGGTATTCCTGTGGAAGTTTGGAAGCTGGGAGGGAAAAAACTGATAAAAATCTGGAAAGTTTTGTTTAACAGTATTTTAAGAGGAGGAGGAGAAGCACCAACATTCTGGAAGAAAGCAGTGGTGATTGTCATACCTAAAGAGGGTGAAGACCCATCAGATCCAGCTTCATACAAGCCCATTTCAATCCTAAACCATGACTATAAAGTGTTTGTCTGTAATGGGTAAAAGAATGGCAAAGGTGATGCCAAGGTTGATATATATGGATCAATGTGGTTTTCTGGAGCAGAGGCAAACATCTGATAACATTAACAGAACATTGATGATCCAGAGGAAAGCAAAATGTATGACTGTTGCTGTTGGGTCTTGATGCAGAGAAAGCATTTGACAGAGTAAGCCGGGAGATTATAAGTAGGGCAATGGAAACATTTTCATTTCGTGATGTAATTATAAGGTTGATTAAAAGGATATAAGAGGGATTGGATGTGAAAATTTAAGTGGGCGGTTCCTCTCTGATAATTTCTGTTTGATCAGTGAATCATTTTGAGACAATTTCAAACCTTTTTGGGATACAAAATTAATGAAGCTAAAACAAAGGCAATAGCTGTAAATTAAGTATCTACACATGAATTGGTTCAGCAATATCCATATTTATGGGGACATGATAAAATGAAGTACCTAGGAGTATGGATTTGAAAGGATTCTGGTGTGACAGCTAAGGATACATGGGAAGAGACTAAAAAGATGATACAAAAACTGATAAATTGGAAGCTTTGTTTTATGGATATGGATAGCAAGATACAAGCAGTTAAAATGTTTTTAGTCCCTGTAGTTTTATACACAGGTCAGGTATATTTTTATCAACCAGAGGAGAAGTTGTGGATAGCAATTAATAAAGAGCTGAAGGGTTTTATCTGTGAGGGGAAGATGGCAAGAGTAAAGTGGTATAAACTGATTCTTTCAATAAAACATGGCAATCTTGGATTACCCAATGTAAAGGGTATTTCAGAGCAACACAGTTAAGGCTCCAATACATAACACAAGCAGAAACCCATAATTCAGTGTGGAAGGGGATTATGATAAAACGGGGAGCTCAAGAAGCAAGGAGAGACTGGAATTTTGAATGCAGATCCTTAAACAAAATAACAACTATACAGAAAATTATATTCATAAAGTAGCAGAAAGTATTCTAAGAACTAAGCCAACACAGGAATGGAGAAAGTAGAGTATGCTGATAGAGATAACTGCAAATAGGGATACAGACAATAGGCAAGAAGGGGCTGGAATTTATCGGAGAAAACTGTCAAAAGAACCAAGGTATTGGGAGCAAATAATTAAATAGGGAAAGGTTATAGAATGAGAAGAGAATTTATTTGGACTGCCAGCTAGAGATTGCCTGCCCTTTTAAGGATTCATATCCGAGTATAGGCAAAGACAAAAGCTGCTGGTAAAAAATAAATAAATATTTAGCAGAGCATATAAAATGTAGCATGCTATCTATAAGAATCAATCAGGGGAGGTTAGACAGGATTGGGAAGAGAGATTTGATAAGCAATTCACAAAGAAATTCCTAAGAATTGACCCAGTAGTCAGGGACTTGGGGACACATATAGACAGTAATCTAGCCTTTGACCATCACATGTCTACAGTATTGAGAAAATCATTGTATATTGTACAGCTTATAAACAAAGGCATCTAGGTTCAAGGAGGTCATTGTTCCACTGTATGCAGCATTCATCAGTCCTTTCATTGACTACATTTCCCCCTTTGGTTTGTACCTAACCAGGCACATCCAACAGTTGGAACGACCACAGAGTTTCTTCATTGAAAGAATACAGGGAGTAAGTAACATGTCCTATGCAGATCACCTCAAGATCCTAACCCTGTAATCTGTCTCCTACAGGCTGTTAAGGGGAGATCTATATGCCTGGCATACAAGGCAGTATCAGACACCACCCTGATGGACCCCCTGCATATCCACAAAACAAAGTGTAGCAGAATTGCCAGTTCTAAAGATTTAAACCATGCTTGTGCTATAAATAGGACCTGCTGGAGAGACAGGTTTGTACCCCAGAGATTACCCCCTCTGTGGAATAGAGTCCCCATCCATGTGAAGCAGACTTCCTTCCTAATCCAATTCAAGTATAATTTGGACAGTTGGTTGGGGAACAGGAAATTCATCCCTGGTTTGGCACCTCTGTCTCTAATGGACACAGGCAGAATGTAAATGGTCCATCTCCCAGGCCCCTACTTGAAAATGTTTCATTTCCCAAGCCCTTGCTTATGCTTATCAATGGTACCAAAACTTGTCAGAAGTTTGGGATGCATGGCAAGGCTTAAGAAAGCCCTTGTGGTGGTTAGTCTAGTACACACCTATGAACGCAGCAACTAAATTGTACCACAATCTACAAAGTAGACACAGAGTTAACAAGTCTGCAGAGTACATTTAGAAGCAAAATCAGTACAAACTGTGCAGGTCTCCTTTTAAAATTCTGAGCCAGTTGAAACTGTGGAAAATCATTAACATTATCAGCAGAAAGCAGAGCCAGTAATGCCCTTTTAAAGTAGAAATTCAAATAGCAATAGGGCACAAATCCCAGATGCAAATCCCAGTCAACCAAAGGCTACACAGTGGTGGCAGAGGTGGTCCAGGCACCTGAATTACTAGGGAAACACATGTATGAATCTTTAAAACTTAGCTGCATTCCTAATTGGGGATTAAAGGGAATTAATGGCTGCACAGATTTTGTCTCCTGTTTATATGACTGACAAATGACAAAAGAGAGTAAACAAGTCAGAGTCACACTAAGTCCATCCACTATGATCCTGCCCTTCTGGAGAGAGAATGCTTAGGTAGCCAAGCTGCACAACCAGAAAGTAATGCTTTTATCAAAACAGCAAGTTTTAAACGCAGTATCCTCAGCAGGCTGAACCAGCAACCATTATGTACAACTTCAGTTACTTTGGCAAAAGACAGTTGTACATTAGAGGGAATATATTCCTTGCATTGAATTCAGATAAGGCAGCACAGTTTTACATGTTATGTAAATGTCTGGTTGAAAAGAGCCCTGGTGAAACAGTACTACAGTAGGCTTGAATGAATGTTTGAAATTTCATTCCTGCAGATGTAATTTACCCAATTTATTCTCTGCCTTGTAACTTCAACATAAATCTGGTTTCCTGGCACAAGAGAATGGAGACCCAAATAAGATCACAGAGACATAAAGAAGAGGATGTAGAGTGAAGGGGCATGGCCTGTTCACTTCCAGGGAGTGAGAAGCTTTGCACACACTTACATTGATGAGTGCGATCTCTCTGGTGGAGACTGAGACCATTGCTTCAGGTTTGGTAGGAGAAAGAGCAGGGCTGCTTGGAGAAAATTCCACTTGTAGAAGTGAAGGGACATTCTCCTGTGCCAGCCCATTGTGCACCCTGAGTTAGGAGATTAAAAAAAAATTAGAAACTCCATTGGTGGGTGTCTGAATGATGAGTCCACCTGGGCAACCCTCACCCCGGAGATGAACGAATAGACTGATTGTCTGGGGGAGGGGGGCTGATGATTGACAGGCAGGAAAGGTAAAATCAAAGCAAAAAAGCCTTGAGTTTGCCTCATCATCATCTTGTAAATTCTTATTTTGCTTGGAAATAATATACCTAAGTGGACTGTATGGAATACCTTAAGGTATTAAGAAGTTTCTATTAAGTCCTTTCTCTTGAGAATTATGTATGTTTTGCTTTTTATAGTCTCTCTCTATTTGAATGGCTTCTGGAAGAAACAATGCACATACTTTGTTGCCCTCTTCTGAACTGACTACATCTTGTCTATGCCCTTATGATGACGACAATGGTGATATCTCCAGGCCTGTACACAGGATGCCTGACGAAGGCTTACCAAATGTATATTTAGAAGGTTTTAAATTCATGTTTTCAATGTCCCGGTATTTCCCCAACCTACCTATGTCATGACCTAAATGTAATTACTGTGAGTCACATTTCCTTTATGGCTGTTGCTACTGTCTCACATTCCATTACATACTCCTTTCTTTGGGGGTTTGATTTTCAAAGGCATTGTTTTGTATTTTTGCACATAAATCAAGTTGTCTTGTGTCACACAGTTCCTCTACACTTGTCTAGTCTTATTGCTTCTTATCTTAGTAATTAACCATATTGCATAACATTGTGCCATCTACAAAAACTGCATGTCAGTCATTTGTGTTGCTGTTCTGAAACCATTGTATCTCCACATGATATTTCACCACAGTAGAGGCTGTAAGGAGGCATAGAAGCTCTTAGTGAACCATAGTGTGCACCAAGTGGGAGGGTTAATTCTTCTTACAGAGTAATTTGCAGATTATCCTTATCACTATATACATTTTTTTTCTGATTTCAGGTAAGCATACCAGTCCACTGTGCAACTCACATTGGTGAAAGAGGTAGAGAGGGCACATTGTAGCAAATTCTGATTACTTTAGTGTGGTTCAACTCAAGTCAGAGTCAAATGCAGATGGTTTGCACATTTTACAATGATAATTCTGATGCGTGTAAATTGGGTAATACAATTATTTCAGTAAAAGTTGTACAGGGCAACCTGCAAAATATATATACCTGATGCAGTATTAATTCCCTTGCCTTTAAAGAAAAATAAAACTTCACACAGTAAAAAAACATCCGGAGGACTCGGTACAAAGTAGTTTAAACGATAAGTAGATGAAGCGCTTTTCGTTTATTTGAATAAACAAACTTCTTCAGATAAGGACTCATACATTCCAAAGATTTTAAATAATACACACAAAAAATACATGTGATGGTAAAAAGCCAATCAGATCACTTAAATAGCGATATGTAGTCAAGAGATGAAAGTTCACTTAAAGGAACATTATCACTGATTGGTTAAAAATCAATGTAAGGATATAGAACAATGGCATTAGTCAACTAATAATTTATGACTAATCAAAAAGTAGTAATCAAATAAGAAACTAATAATAAATAGCTGTCCTATTATCATAAAAAATATGTATAAAAATATATATAAAATATAAAAAATACAATAATATTGGAGAAAGCAAATTAATAAAGTGGCACTGTGGCCAACCAACTACCTTTTAAAACTTTTCAGTTTCAAAAGACAAAACTGAAAAGTTTAAAAAGGTAGTTGGTTGGCCACAGTGCCACTTTATTAACCATTCAGTAGAATCAGTGATGATGTTCCTTTAAGTGAGCTTTCATCTATTGACTAGGTATAGCTATTCAAGTGATCTGATTAGCTTTTTGCCATCACATGTATTTTTTTGTGTATTATTTAAAATCTTTGGAATGTATGAGTCCTTAACTGAAGAAGTTTGTTTATTCAAATAAGCAAAAAGCACTTCATCTACTTATCATTTAAACTACTGTGTGCCGAGTCCCTTGCCTTTAATGTCAGTTAATATAGCATGATGAGACCTGGCAAAATGGATATAAATTACAATTACAAAATAATTAGCTGAATCAGAAAAGATCAAAGGGTAAGAGTTGATGATGATTTAAACACAATACACTATCAAAAATTAAAACTTAGCTTTTAATACTAGATTTTAAAAACAACATATAAAATAAAATGGTATTCCAGATATTGCTTTGTATGTTTAACTCAGTACTCTCTTAAACTGAAAATATCAGCCTATCAAATAAAAGTATTGTTAATTAAAAGAAGAAACTTTAAGTCAGAATTTGAGATGACCTATGAAAGGGGAACAATTTTAAGTAATGGAAGAATATTCCAGACCATTTAAGGTTCTGCAAGACTCCAAAGCATGCACAACCATATGAAACTTTATACTATATCAGTTAATCTGTGGTACCACATCAATAAATCTCCATGTTAGTAATAAATATTGTCACTAAACAGATGAAAAACAAGCCCACACTTTCGTACTTTTATTCTTTTGATGAATAAACAAAGACAACTGAATGTTTACATCTCTTTGTAAAGAGAACACAAGGGAAGTACATATCTGATGAAGCTGTGCAAACAGTAAAAGCACCAGATATTAAAGCAGAAACTAAATGCAGGTTTCTCAACTGTTTAGTCCTTTACTAGATTCATACAGCATGCAAATGGGTGAGGAAAATCAACATGTCTGTGGGATGCAGGATGGCAGTATGCAGTCTGCTTGTGTGGTGCTTTGCTTTAATTACTATGACATGCTGACAGACTTGTAGAGTTACTCTGATATGTATTACTTTTACTTTCCAGGCTATACCTTAGCCTAAGTGCCTTACAAACATGGCACATTTATAGATTTAATCTGATGTTTATAAAAGCATAGTATTTATTTTAAAAGTACAGTTGTTTATGTATTATTTTCTTTATTTGCAGCCCTATCAGCTCTAGGCAGAGCTTTTTTTTATTTGCTTTTTTCTGTTTTTTCTTTGACTCACGATAATTGAGAAAAGCATGTGACTTGTTGATTGAGATTAGTTAAATCTTCACTGCTGCAACCACTTCATACCTTTATTAGTATGCAGAGGATGTTTACTTTAATTTGGGTTGCTGGTTGCACACATTGCAAATATAGCTATATATGTTTTTTTTTTCCATGCAGCTACTGCAAATTTATCCCCACCACAACTACCATGAACAAGTTCCAACACCACACAACTTATATGCAAGTATATATGTTTATAAATAGCAAATCATCCACTTCACACAGGAAACCTTCTCTTTTACCACTTAAAATGATTAAGCTTTCATCCAGCAAAAAAGTTGTTTCAGACCATGGTAATCCTCATACAGAACTTACACAAAGTTGAATAGTCATGAAGGAAATATTATTGACTGAAATTTGAAAAATATTTAGTTTAATTTTAGTTCTATTCATAACATCATTTTCCTCTTGCGTGCTTATCAGCATACAGTGTGTTTATTGGATTTTCACGCCTCACATATAACAAGTTTGAGGCATGTTTATAAAATTCCATTCTAATCAGCAGTAGAAAGGAATAGGCACAGCATCACAGTTCACATTAAATAATAGGTATTTATTAGGTTGCTGTTTGTATACAAAGGACACAAAAAGGTTGCCATGAGCTCTTACAATAAGAGTATTGACAAAGAATCCTAGTTTCCTCTTGTCTCTCATCTCTTGAGTCTAAGGTATGCAGAAATCATTCCATGCTTCTTTATCTTTCTGTTAATATAGAATGTTTGTTGTACTCAAGGAGAGAGAAGTGCGCAGTTTAAAAATGTTGTTGTATATATTACTACCACACTTGAACTGGAAACAGACAAGAAAAAACTCAAAAACCTTTAATCAGAAGTGGAAGTCTTTATGATATAGTATGTACAATTGACTGTTAGCATAATTGTACCTCATTACTGGCAAAACAGAAGGCAAAGTATTTATATTTGAAAAAATAGTATGATAACTTTCACATTGGACTGGTTATAAAATATTACAGCACCCTTCCTCAAAAAATAAAATGTTTTTAAAATTATACACTGAAGCTAGCTCTATAATTGTTTCTGGGGCTCTTACTTCTAAGTGTTCCTTTTCATTAATTTTTAGTACCATAGTTCTAATGGCATGAGTTTATTATCTTTGTTCCACATTAGCACAAAGCATTGCTAGACTGGACAAATCCATCTTTGATTCAAAAAATGATTGTCTTTTCAAATGACATTTAACCTACTGTCCCAAAACACTCCTCGCAACTTCTTTACTCTTTTTTTTTTTGACAGCTGCCTAGCACATTTACTGAAGGCCTTTGCACCCTATAAGAAATCAGAGAGGCCAAAAGCCGTTATCAAGGAGGCATCATGATTGGGGAATCTACATATCTTTATCCATACTTTTGCAATCTACATTCAATATTTGCTGTGATAGCCTTTTATGCAGCACTTGTTGGGGGGAGGGGTGGTTATCAAGTCCTGTATTCTCTCTTTTAAGATTGAAGTGCATTCCATCTGTTGCTTCACGTCCTCATTGGAGTGTACAAGTGTAGTCAGTCTTGTTTCTTGAACCTGATATATATTTAATTTAATGTCCCTTTTATTTCAAAGACTACCTTGATTGAGACAGTATGTGTTAAATAGACTGACAGCTTTAATAAGAACAAGGAGGATTGTATGTTTATGGAAAATTCTAGTGCTGCTATTAACACTAAGAATGCAATTTAATATGATGATTTGGTTTCGCTGGGATAGTCTGTTTGGTGGGAGGTTAATAAATCACTAGCCTCTGTTCCCTCTTCCCTATTTCTTCCAATTTTTCACACCCTGCCTTCCACGGATATCCTTTTTTGTAAGAGATGAAGAAAGCTCCTAATCAGATGATGATTTTAAAAATAAAAATTTAAAGTAAACACAATTGTGAGGGGTCTGGATTTGGGAGCAGATTTTATCAAAAGTAAGACTGGAATCTCAGAAAAAGCTCTAACATTTAAGTATCAAGGATGAGGGGAGGAATGGTGGAGATTTATCAAGACTGTTGCACAGACTTCACAAACCTGTGTATGAAGTTAATTTACAAGTCCAGAAACAGAAGCCATAAAAGTTCTCTTATGAAGTGACAATGAAGTGTTAGGGAAAACACAGACTATTTTATAAATATAAAAGGAAAAAAAGACAAGGAGGGAGATGAGGAAGTACATTACAGATCAGAGGATTTCTCCTCCTACTTGGAGCCCATGGTGTACTTACTGACATCTTCATCAAATATAAAAGTGGCACTGTAGTGAATGTGTTACATTCAGTACCAATATTCCCCAGCAGAAAGCTGATTTAGTATCCAGCAAATCATTGTTTCAATCTCTTAAGTAAATATGGTTTTGGGAATTCGCTGCCTTTCAAAACCTGCTTAGCTGAATCAGCATCCTACTGTAGCTCTACCACTGTTTCACACCATGTCAGCCTCACTTTTGGAGGCATAAATGAGTTAAAAAGACAAAGAGCTATGACAGGCAGAGCTGCAGAGATCCAAAAAGACAAGAACATTTCCAGATCTATCAAGAATGTATTGTATATGTATATATATATATATATATATATATATATATATATATACATATACATATACATATACATATAAGAGCAAAGAGAATGAAGGACTAGTGGGGTTGTGCTGAAAAAGAGACTTAAGGGCTTCAGCAAGCTCAGCAATAGTATTTATTAAGGTATGCCATAAAAGTGCAACAAATATAATTTGCATATCAAAAATACGAGATGAAATCTGTTTTGATTGATTCAAACAAGTGTTAAACTAGTTGAATAATTTATGTATCAGACCTATGGCTATGTAAATACACATCTGAATATATGAAGATATTGTGAAAATACTTGCACGTTTTCATTTTTACACAAACTGTCACTTACTATGAAATACTGTAAATTATATCTATATAAGCCCTATTCTACCATGTTTCTATGTTACATTATGTAAACTACATTCTGCTGTGTTTATATATTGCATTGTTTGTATAACTTGACTGCATCTCTATATTTATTTTATATGTTTGGTATTTGCCTGATGGGTTGGATCACAACAGAAAACAGTTGTTGTTGGGACCAGTTCACTTACCCAGTTAAATTAAATACAGACATAGAGAGAGAGAGAGAGAGAGAGAGAGATTGATAGATATCAATAGCGGACAAAAATAAACAAGCTGATAAAACAGATGGATGTAATTGTCTTCAATCTGTTCCTTAGTATAATAATGCTTGTGGTGTACATCACGTTCCTTAAAGTACATGTATAATTAAAGTTGTGAAAGGCTTTTGACAGAGGAGCTTACCTTTTAGCCATCCTGAGTTATACACTGGAATCAATGTATTATTATTATTTGTTTTTACAAAGTAGTAACAATGCAGACACAAAATGTGTATACAAAAATGATTAACTGACACACACACAAAATGCTCAGTATAACCTGCACGTTGAAGATACATACAGTTAGGCAGTGCCTCAAACACTTTCAGGTACAGCTGTTATGTATGCAGGAGCTGGTGTGCAACAGATATGCTATGTGGATGCTCGCCCAACTTCAGCATGCCTTTTTGTACTATTCAAAGCTCAGTAAACATCTTGTAGCCTTTTTACCATTCTGGTTTCTTTTGCCTGTGTCTGTTATGCATAAAAAACTAAGACCAGACATAACATCATTGTGATGAAATGTAGGTGAATTTCAGCATGTTTAACCACAATTTCTGAAAAGAAGGAAAGGAAAGAAAAGAAAGTAATGGTCTGCTGAAGGTGGAAAAACATTTTGCAGGCCACTATGGAAGCCTATTGTGTTGAGACTATATAAATTCAGTAAAAGGGGTCAGCAGACAATTGTGTTTGTTTAATAAAGGTAATTAAATCTGTTTGGGAAATAAATTAGGGTGATTAACCTTTATACAAAACTGAATTATTTTTGAAAATGTGTGAGTGCTTGCAAGAAGAGGTAGTGTTACATGAGTGGAATGCTGGGGTCATTATACATAAAACACATACAAAAAACAGGCTGTGCTGTATACTGTAACTTATATACATGACAGAATTATGCACCACATGAGGGATGCAGATATACTTTCCCATAACTAAACATGTCTCTCAAAAATATAATGAAGTATGGAATGTATTTTTTTTTAATTTTAAATATGCATGTTTTTACAGGAATATATGCATATGTGGGTGTATATATATATATATATATATATATATATATATATATATATTTACTTAACTTTTCATTAGACTAGGTCGCAAGAGTTCATGTTCATTTTTAGCCCTAGCCTTGTTATAAAAATTATAATTACAAGATTGTGGAAATTTAAATAAATTTGAACAACTACAGTATGGGTTGCCATTTTAGGCATATTCTGCATCAAGCCATAAATAAAGTTACATAATGATTACAATATTAATGGTCGTTCTTAATATATATGTGATTACAGGCTATATGTAGTTAGTAATGTGATATGATATACTGATTGCTTTTGTTGAAATAGTCTTAGTATAAGATGTGATCTGTTGTGGGGGTGCACTGGCAAAGTGGAAAGTTTTGTTGCTTGACAGCAAGATGTTCCCCGTTCATTTCTCAGCTGGGGTGCATTCTGCACAGAGTTTGCATGTCCTCCCTGTGTTAAAGTTGGTTTCCTCCGGGTGCTCTGGTTTCCTCCCACATTCCAGAGATATGCAGTAGGTGGATTGGATACTCTAAAATAGCCATAGATGTGACTGTGTATGCAAGTGTGTAGTGAGAAGGAACTACCATGACAGGGCTATCTACCCTGTGGTGTGAACCTTCACCCTAGATGATTGTCGCTGTTGAAGTGACACCTTGACCCCATGTGTAAAAATGGGAAAAAGGGGTGATGGATGAATGGATTGGATTCTGTTGGAGAAGGTGCTTCAATCTGCTGCTACACCCCCACAGTTGTTTATTTATATAAACTAACTCCATGGTCACACAACCATAAGAAAAGGGAATTCAGAATTAGAATACTATACTTGTCTGAACACGAGCTGACTACAGAACAATGCAAGGAAGAGTTATATTGTTGGGTAGTGACACCTTCACGACTCCAGCAATAAAGATGTATACTTGAAGAAGTGCATAATTAGCATATATGAAGGTAGAACAGTTTGTCTTGCTGGCCAATGGACAAATCACTGACTCTGCAAAGAGGTGTAACGTATAGCAGCTATTAGAAAAAAAAAACTGACTTGCAAAATTATATGATTGTCCTAGATATAGTCATAATAATAATAATAATAATTTCATCTCCCACAGGTGCAGGAACTGAACACCTCTATCAAAACTCAGTTTAACCTAAAGACTCAGAGACTCTTGAAATGTAAGTTACAGCTATAACTAAGCTGCATGTTGAGGCAAAATATTTTATTGAGCTGAGGAGTAAGAGATAAGCTTTACCAAAATCTTATTGTAAGTTGGAAATTGCAGCACAGACATACTGCTGAACTCTTCCGATTACAGTCTGGTAAACTTCAATGATTTTAAATGAAATATTTCCAAAGAGCCATTCAGTAACCATACGTTAATGAGTTCATTATGTTATCTGATCACTTAGCTACCTCTTTCTATCTTGCAGCATCTGATTTTAATTTTCAAGCTAATAACATTTAGACGGTTATTTTACATTGTTGTAATAACATGAGAAAGGAATTATTTAACTACTTAAAAATGCAGTTGACACTCTTAATATTGTTTTGGTTCTATTAGATACATTTTGCCATGCATCACATTTCAGTTATTTGGTTGGCTTCCCTAGGGAATGACAGTTGAAATGCATAAAAAACAGAATAGATACAATTATTGTCATCTTTTTTTATGAAGCAAATGTAATAAATAACTGGACAATCTCAACGGTTTTTGCTTTTTGTACTTGTGCATCAGCCATTTTGTTTTATTTTCATATTAAAGGTGGTCTTTATTTCTGACCCATGCTTCCCAGTATGCTACTTCTGCATCTTTTGATTATGGCTTCATGAGGAGACATTTTAATAACAGTTTCTACTATGGACAGACAGGCAGCCTGTCTATCGTTAGCATGTCAAGCCCACAAGAATTCTCCATCTGGCAATTAAATTAAAATGGCAGGAGGGTGACAGCTTTATCTGTGTAAAAAGTGAACATGTCTCACAATAACCATTTCTTTCCAGAATCATGTCTTAAGTACTTTACCTTATTTCTGTTTGGTTTGTCCCCTTGTGGTCACTGCAGAGTTTGAAAACATGTTATTTCTCATTAAATATTTGTAGTTTACCAACAAAATAGGGTTGCCACCTTTTAAGTGGGCCAAAGTGGGACACGGGGGTGTGGCCAATATGACACTGGCCACACGCTCTACCATGATGTCACCACAGGAGCAGTGAAGGAGATGCTGTTAGGGGTACAACGGATCGCTGCTGAAGTGGCTAGCTGGCTGGCTGCTGGAGTGGCTAGCTGGTTGGTGGGAGTAGCAGCTTGATGTATGAATGGATCGATGGCTGGCTTGTTGGATGAATGAATGGCTGGCTGGATGAATGGATGGCTGGCTGGCTGGCTGGCTGACTGGTTGGATGAATTGATGGCTGGCTCATTAGGAAAAAAAATACAAATCTCAGTCATTCGGCTATAGAAGTACTTAAAACAAAGCGCTCCTACAGCCGCGATCTTTGCAGGGCTCTTCCTGCCACAATCCCCACCCCTTTCATGAATTGCAGCCAATTGCTGCATGAATTAAAGCTCCTGGACCTAACAGGTAGCAGCTTTGCTTGCAAGTCCGGGTTGGTGACGTAACTGAATCGCCGTGGGAAAGCCGGAAGTAATTGCAGCTTTTCCACGGCAGTTCAGTGCAATTGATTATGGGACTTTTCAAGTCCTACTACTTTGCACAGTGGGCAAGGGGATGACACAGCTCAACCCGTGAGTGTCCCGCTGACAACGGGATGGGTGGCAACCTTACAAAAAAATAACTTTCTCTGCCCAACAACAGACTATATACTCTAGCTGTCTATATATTTCTTTGGCCTGTGGCAATGCTTATATCAGAGAAATTTAAAGGGCATTTCTAGCTATGTTTATACAACACCTTATAGACAAAATAATAGTAATAGTTCACTTGCCTTGCATTGTCAGTGCAGTGATTTTTGGTAATGCAGAATACTAAGACTCTGGTGTTTGAAGTGCAAAGTAGTTCGAGAAAGGAAAATGGCTGTAAAGTAGTTTTAAGAAAGCAGGAATCCCTTCTTATTTTAAAGAATAATACTCCTGTCCTTGTGAGACGAATATAAAACTACCATGAAAATATTTCTTGTAATAACATTTCTTACTGTTCTTACATTTATGCTGCTTTTAATTAATGGACTTCATAGTGTAAAGTAAACGTATACGTTTTTTTTCCTGTTTTGGAAGGCATTCTTGCCAAGCAGTCAAGGTCTTTGGTTAGTTTGACAAAGGTCCACGGTATGCAGTAGATTCTGCTTGTTGTTCTTCTGCTAATAAAGATCACAGAAAAACTGTGCCAGTGAAACCTTTTCCAGTGTTTCAATGGACAATGTCTAAGAGACAGGAAAAGCAAAAGAGTTGACAACAAGAACAAAGGAGCATGTTGGAAATGAAGCAGAGACTGGATTTGAGAGATGGAGATCAACAGGAATAACACTAGCAACTCAAAAATTGACAAATAAATGTGGGATTGCAAAGCATGAATTATATTTTTGAAACATGACAGAACAAGGAAACCTGAAAATATTGGACTTTTTGACTTCGTTAAACTTGTAGGGGACTCTAAAAGGTTTGCTCTACTTCATGTCCTTAAAGTTTGGAAAAACATTTGTGGAGGGGAGGAAAGAGTTAACTTTAAGTAAAAAAGTTTTCTTTATACTAGTGTTTTTATAATGCATGATATATGCAATAACGTTTTCTGAGTTATTTTCAAGAGTTATAGGGATACTAAAGTAAACAGGTGCTCTTTTTTCTTTCTTTCTCCTTGTTCAGTTTTAAGACATTTAGGCACTGCAACGTAAAAATAGGAAAAGTCTGGTCAAAAGAGGATACAAGAAAAATGTATCTGCCTTTTTCACTCTTACATAGGGGAATGACTGGATTAAGGCCATTGGCTTGATCTAGTAACAAGTTTTAAGAGAAAGCAAATAAAAAAGAGCATTTTCTAGCAAAAATATGAGTGCTTGTAGAAGCAACTCTGAATCTGGTTCTCATGTCTCCATGGAGACAATCTGATAAAGATGAATAAAAACAGAACACATTTCTTTTAATGGCTGTGAGATAATAGTTTTCTGAAAGCATGTTTTCCCATTCTAGGAGAGTAACAAAGATAAGACAAAACCAAATAGCACATAGTAGAAGCACGGGCTGTACCATACGTCTTAACATGGTTAACCCAAGTCTGTGAGTGTGGCTGTCGCTCTGGGATAATTGTTCCTATTAGAGGGTAAAACCTTAGTGTATTAGGATGTACATAGTTTTTTGTTAGTATTAAGTTAATGGATTTTAGGGGTGCATTAAAGGTATGTTAATTTTTTTTGTTTGAGGGCTTTTAATAAAACAAAAAGTTTTGTAAGATGTGAGATAGGCTAAAATACATATGACAAGAAACAACTGTATAAAATATCAACCTGCCAAACATTTGTGTATGCATATAACACAAAAGCTGGAACTAGACACAACAAAAAGCTGTTACGCATAAAAGGTGGGAATAATAACTTGAACAGAATGACACACTCTGTATTACCTTTAAATGTAAATGGTCTCAAAGATATATACAAAAAAGTGTAGTAAACTATATTAAAAATGTAGAGTGCAAATAGCTATACTATAGGAGACACATTTTGGAAGCACTGAACATGTGAATTTGATAAAGAAAGGTTTTCAGGATGATTATTCAGTGAAATACTTTGGACAAAGGAAAAGAGGAACACTTGTATCATTTGCAAGAGGAGCCTGATTTGTGGAACTAAGGGGCTACTGACAAGGGAGGAGGATTACACTGCCATGTATTTATATTTCACCTAAAACTGAAATAATGGAGCTAAAGAAAATTCTGGGAGAAATAATCAGCTTTGAGCAGGAAATATTACTTATAGGTGGGGACTGGAATTTGATTTGCAGCAGTGAAGATGTATCTGGTGGGCCCAGAAGGGAAAATATAACAAAGGAGGATAGATTTTTGAAGACATTTATAAAAATATTTGGCATGGAAGATGCAAATTCAGTAGTAAGATTTCAGTGTGAATTTACATATTATTCCCCAAGATACACAAACTGGTCTAGACTAGACAGAGCATATATTTCATGGGAACACGTACATTTAATTAAAAGTTTTAATATGCATTCAATAACTATTTCAAATCACATGCCAATAATAACTAAAACAAATACAGGGTAATGAAATAAAAATGAGACAATGGTGCTTTTCTACCTATCCATTGAAAAGAGAGAAATTTAAGGAATGGGTACTGGAAATTATTCAGAAATTATTAGAGAAGATAGAAATTTCTTCAGAAAATATAGCTAGAGAGTGGGATAAAATTAAAGTGGAGTTTAAAAATAGGGTGGAAATAAAAGAGAGATATGGTTAAGAAGCAACAAGAATTATTTAGAGAGACTGACAAAGGTAAAGGATTGCAAAATAGGGGGAATCACAGAACCAGAAGAGGAGTAATTGCAGAATGCTAAACACAAAATAAGTGATTACCTCGATAATATACATGAGTTTGCCAAGATTCCTGTTAAGCAACTATTTTTTGATAACTCAGGCAACGTAAAGTAGAAAGGGTTGTTGCCAAGCTTAGGGAGCCTATAACAAGGAAGATGAGGAGATTCTGAAGAGGTACTAGAAATATTTTGAAAATTTTATGTAAGTCTGTATAAAGTAGACAAATATGGAAATCAAAAAAAGGTACAAATGGAAATGTTTATGAAAGAATGAAATATGCCAAGGTTACAGGTAGATGAGGCTCAATTACTAACTGCTAGGACAGCAGGAGATGAGATAAAATGGTGATGTATAACCAATCTTCAGGAAAGTCCCCAGGAATAAATGGTATTCCTGTGGAAGTTTGGTAGCTGGGAGGGAAAAAACTGATAAAAATCTGGAAAGTTTTGTTTAACAGTATTTTAAGAGGAGGAGGAGAAGCACCAACATTCTGGAAGAAAGCAGTGGTGATTGTCATACCTAGAGAGGGTGAAGACCCATCAGATCCAGCTTCATACAAGCCCATTTCAATCCTAAACCATGACTATAAAGTGTTTGTCTGTAATGGGTAAAAGAATGGCAAAGGTGATGCCAAGGTTGATATATATGGATCAATGTGGTTTTCTGGAGCAGAGGCAAATATCTGATAACATTAACAGAACATTGATGATCCAGAGGAAAGCAAAATGTATGACTGTTGTTGTTGGGTCTTGATGCAGAGAAAGCATTTGACAGAGTAAGCCGGGAGATTATAAGTAGGGCAATGGAAACATTTTCATTTCGTGATGTAATTATAAGGTTGATTAAAAGGATATATGAGGGATTGGATGTGAAAATTTAAGTGGGCGGTTCCTCTCTGATAATTTCTGTTTGATCAGTGAATCATTTTGAGACAATTTCAAACCTTTTTGGGATACAAAATTAATGAAGCTAAAACAAAGGCAATAGCTGTAAATTAAGTATCTACACATGAATTGGTTCAGCAATATCCATATTTATGGGGACATGATAAAATGAAGTACTTAGGAGTATGGATTAAAAAGGATTCTGGTGTGGCAGCTAAGGATACATGGGAAGAGACTAAAAAGATGATACAAAAACTGAGAAATTGGAAGCTTTGTTTTATGGATATGGATAGCAAGATACAAGCAGTTAAAATGTTTTTAGTCCCTGTAGTTTTATACACAGGTCAGGTATATTTTTATCAACCAGAGGAGAAGTTGTGGATAGCAATTAATAAAGAGCTGAAGGGTTTTATCTGTGAGGGGAAGATGGCAAGAGTAAAGTGGTATAAACTGATTCTTTCAATAGAACATGGCAATCTTGGATTACCCAATGTAAAGGGTATTTCAGAGCAACACAGTTAAGGCTCCAATACATAACACAAGCAGAAACCCATAATTCAGTGTGGAAGGGGATTATGATAAAACAGGGGGAGCTCAAGAAGCAAGGAGAGACTGGAATTTTGAATGCAGATCCTTAAACAAAATAACAATAACTATACAGAAAATTATATTCATAAAGTAGCAGAAAGTATTCTAAGAACTAAGCCAACACAGGAATGGAGAAAGTAGAGTATGCTGATACTGATAACTGCAAATAGGGATACAGACAATAGGCAAGAAGGGGCTGGAATTTATTGGAGAAAACTGTCAAAAGAACCAAGGTATTGGGAGCAAATAATTAAATAGGGAAAGGTTATAGAATGAGAAGAGAATTTATTTGGACTGCCAGCTAGAGATTGCCTGCCCTTTTACGGATTCATATCCGAGTATAGGCAAAGACAAAAGCTGCTGGTAAAACATAAATAAATATTTAGCAGAGCATATAAAATGTAGCATGCTATCTATAAGAATCAATCAGGGGAGGTTAGACAGGATTGGGAAGAGAGATTTGATAAGCAATTCACAAAGAAACAATGAGGGGATATATGCATGTCTCCCAAATATGCAACAAAGTCTAGAAGTATTAGGATTTTTGCTTGGAAGTGTTTACATAGGTATTTTTATACCCCAAGTAGACTGCAAAGAATTTTTCCTCAGGTCGATAGCAAATCTTGGAGGGATGATGGGGAAGAAAGAGGTAACTGGGAACATATTTTCTAGGAGTGTAATGAGTTGGCAGATTTTAAAAATGTTCTGCAGACTACTCTATCACAGCTAGAGCGAATTGTTATGATTAAGAATATGAATAACAAAATGATTTTTTGAGTTATGATACAGAATCAGAATTGCCTAGACATTGTAAGGTCTTGCTGAGTCTAATTATGGTGGCTACCAAAAAAATCAGTTGCTAGGAAATGGAAATCCAAGTGTAAACCAAAACTAGTAGAAATAGTGAATATGTAACATAGGAAAAAAACAACTGGAAGTGGGATCTTTAGAAGTTTAGGAGCAAATATCCAAAAACTGGAAATTGTGGGAGCAATACATACAGATGAGGAATGAGGTTTGCAGGAATTGAATGAGCTATGCATTTTTTGACTGACAATGACTGGTTAGATTATAAGTGATATATAATGTCTGCAACTAAAATTACGTCAATATGGTTTCTTTTCATTTATATAAATGCATGATTGCCTATGTCATAAGTGATAATTTAATAAAGATGTTTCTTCTATAATAATAATAATAAAAGGTCACAGCAAGTACACCGAAATTCTTCCAACAGACCACCGCAGCTAGTTCATACACTGGGCAGTTGGTAATATCAGAATGACATAAGAAGGCTAGAGACGACAAAATAAAACAAAATATATTTAATAATCTTAGTGCTTTCATGTTCTAACTGAAGACTTCTTCAGAGATAAAAAAAACACAGCAAGCCATACTATTTAAATAGCATACCGAATTAAAACCTAGTCAATCAACAAAACTTTTCAATCAACCCACAGAATTAATACAACCACATAGTATTAACAGTAATAATTCTGTTACTCAGAAAAACAATTTATAAAGAATTAATATGAATACACTTATTATATTATACTAACACAAAATAAAACTTTGTGTAATTTAATGTAGCAGCTCTATCTTTAAAGAAACAATTTAATGATAACATATTGTTCAGTCCTGGTTTTCATGTAGCATTTAAACGTAACTGTCGGAATTTTTTCTGTTCAAGCAACAATTCACTATTACCTCCCCTGTCTGTGTTTGTGTATAATACAAAAAAAAATCTTTTAAAACCTGGACATAACAGTGTATGCTTGAATAGTGAATTAGTTGGTTTAGACTTTTATATCATATACATGTTGTTTTCCCAATATAGAATGCAGAACAGGAAATACATGAAGCCAAATATACTACCATTTTTGTCTTACAATTACAAATGCCTGGACAAGTAAGTGTTTGATCATACCCCTCCACAGTGACATAGGGTCTATCATTAATAATATTTACAGAACCCACATTTCATCATCTTAGAGTGATTAACAGTTTTTCTATTAATGCTGTTATTTTCAAAAATATCTTTTAAATTGCCTCCTCGGCTGTAAATCTTCATCTGTTTCTGTTCTGCTGAAAAACAGTTTTCCACATGTTGTTTAATATTCTCCTTAACACTGGTGCTTGAAAATTATAGTCAATAATCATGGTAACAATCTTATACAGATTTCTAATATTTCTACCTATCAAAGGGACAGCCTCACATTGTATACTGTTGTTGTTAGCCAAAATGGGGGTGTTTCTCTCCCTCCTCTCCCTTTGAGTATTTTGTCCTTAACTGTTTCCATTGAACAGAGAAGGTAATTTCTTTCTATAAATATGCTCCATAATTTGGTAATCTCACTTTCAAAAGTGACATCTAATGATATCAGTCTGGACAGATGGACCATCTGTCCTTTTATAGTATTTCTTTTTGATAGAAAGGATGGTTACTATTATAGTGTAACAGAGAATTAGAGTATGTATCCTTTCTATAGATACTTGAAATTTATCTCCTAAGTATATAATCCTTAGAAATTGTTAGGTCAAGATAATTGAGTTTTTTTCCACTGGAAAACATAAAACTTAAATTGCAGATCTGTTAAGTTCAGATAAAAACTAGTCAGCTCATCCAACCATAAAATTAGTATATCATCTAAAACTCTAAAATAATGATGTACTTTCTTGAAATTGGAGGATGTAAAGACCTCTCTGTGTTCCACTTCCGCCAACACAAGGTTTACAGATGTGGGCGCACATATAGTTCCCATGGCAATCCCAATCACCTGATTGCAGTGTTTGTGTGGTCTCAAGTCTTCTTATGTGATTTTGATAGTACCAACTGCCCAGTGTGTGAACTAACCATGGTGGTCCGTTGGAGGAATTTTGGTGTACTTGCTGTGGTGGTTTGTTACATTAATTGCAAATGTGCTGTGGTTACTGGTTCAAACAAAAAAGTCCCCTGGTATGCAAAGCTGTATGTCAAAATGATGGAGTATATCATAGCAGAGCTCATCTGGGCAGACATATGCAACTTAACTAAGACAGACCTCACTCAGTTTCATTTTGAGAAGGGCATGTCTTGCCTCCTGAACCTAGTAAGTTTCTTGAAAGGTTTACAGAGGCTGTTGACAGTGGTCTCACTGTGCACACTGCTTTTCCTGACCTGGCCAAGGATTTTGATACTATTCTCCATGACAGAATTGTTGAAAAATTAGACAAACTTAATTTAAACCCTAGATTGTCTTTTGGATTACAAACTGGCTATCCATTAGAACCAGGTTGTGAAAGTCACTAGTATACCCTCTCTATGTAAAATTGTAATGAGTAATGTGCACAGGGATCCATGTTAGGCCCTCTTCTGTTTGGCATTTATTTTGTAGACAACCAAGACAATATCCCAGAAGTGTGGTTGACCATGTTTGCTGATGACTGTAAGCTGGTTGCCACTATTTGCTCAGGCATTGATACTAAGCAGCTCCAAAAAGATTTGGAATATCCACATACCCGTTATATTGAAAATGGTCTAAAATTAAATGCAAAATAGTGTAGTGTAGTAACATTCAGTAAAAAAGCTGCTCCCAACATAATATGTTATAAATGGTACTCCTCTTCAGCAGTGACAGTGAACAACTCTGTCTCATTTCATCATCATGTGTCGATCATAGTTATGAAATCCTTCTCACGCTGACTCTGTCCACTACCAAGGAAATATCTTAGAGAGACAAAGGAGTATTCTTGCTCCTCTATTCTTCCCTTATCAGATACATCAGTGAACATAATGCCCCCTTTGGTATGTACAAATCTAAATTGTATCCAAAGGCACAGGACCCGAAGCTAAAGTTGAAAACACAAATTTTAATGAACCATGATACACCAATAAATCCAAGCGCTTTCACCCAGCTCCTGCCAGGCTTTTTCAAGGAATAAATACAAACCATAATGTCATTTCTCATTTATATAGCAAGTTAATTAATCACCTGACTAATAGATTGCATTCAATTAAGTAGAATTCAAATGTTTAAATTCAAACCATAAATCTGTCAGAGTGCAATCTGTGCAAAACAAACATAAATACATTAGCAGTTTCAAGTATTATAACAAACATAAGTTAAAATCAATATTATAAAATCAGATAATATGGTGTAATAAATATATAAACACCATAATGCTCATTCAAAGCTTTGCTTTCCTGAGCTTCAAAACACATCCTATATTGATGCTATCATTTAACCCAGGAGAGCTAGTGGCATCTAATCTCAACTGCCAAAATAGTTCACGAAACTCTAAACGAGTCTCCCAGCTTCCCCCTCTTACCTCTGGGGTGATTTGTTCTAGCACCATAAACTTTAAGTTCATTTTCTCACATTTTTGAGAGTGTTTAAAAAATGCATTAGACTCCTTACTTCTAGAAATGTCATAGAAGTGTTCGTACACCCTTTTCCTTAAAGATCTCTCCGTTTTACCAACATAAAAACTTAAACAATAGGTGCAAACTCCTCAGTATACCACCCCCTTGGTTCCACAATTATAGTATTTATTAGTTCTCACTGTAAAATTTCTGTGTGGTAGATAGAAGGCATTGTGATTTAACATGGCAAAACATTGATTGCAACTGCCACATTTGTATGTACCCCACTTCATTTTATTACTAATATTACATTTCCCCTTTTTTTCAAAAAATTCCTTTAAATTAATACCCCTCTTTCTAATAAAATGTGGCTGCCTCGGAAATAAATATTTCATTTCCTCATTGACCCCCAAAATGGGCCAGTATTTAAGAATGATAGATTCCACCTTGTGTGAGTTACTCGAAAAAGTGTGCAAAAATTTATTTCCAGTCTCAATATCTTTCTTAGGTTCGCTTTTCTCTTGTAGTTTACCTAATCCCAATCATCATTCTCTTTCGGCTTTTCCCATTAGGGGTCGCCACAGCGGATCATCTCTTTCCATTTCTTCCTATCCTCTGCATCTTGCTCTGTCACACCAACCGCCTGCATGTCCTCTCTCACCACGTCCATAAACCTTATCTTAGGCCTTCCTCTATTCCTCTTACCTGGCAGCTCCATCCTTAGCATCTTTTTCCCAATATACCCATCATCCCTCCTCAGCACATGTCCAAACCAACGCAATCTCATCTCTCTTGCTTTGTCTCCAAACTGTCCAACATGAGCTGACCCTCTAATATACCGATTCCTAATCCTATCCATCCTAGTCACACCGATTGCAAATCTTAACATCTTTAACTCTGCCACATCCAGCTCTGACTCCTGCCTTTTTGTCAATGCCACTGTCTCCAACCCATATAACATAGCTGGTCTCACTACACTCTTGTAGACCTTCCCTTTCACTCTTACGGATACCCGTCTGTCACAAATCACTCCTGCCACTCTTCTCCACCCTGCCTGTACTCTCTTCTTCACCTCTCTTCCACATTCACCATTACTCTGAACTGTTGATCCCAAGTACTTAAACTCGTCCACCTTTACCAACTCTACTCCCTGCATCCTCACCATTCCTCTACCCTCCCTCTCATTTACACACATATATTCTGTCTTAGCCCTGCTGACCCTCATTCCTCTGCTCTCTAGAGCATATCTCCACCTCTCCAGAGTCTCCTCAACCTGATTCCTACTCTCACTACAGATCACAATGTCATCTGCAAACATCATAGTCCACGGGGCCTCCTGTCTGATCTCATCTGTCAACCTGTCCATCACCACTGCAAATAAGAAAGGACTCAGAGCTGATCCTTGATGTAATCCCACCTCCACCTTAAACGGATCTGTCACTCCCACTGCAGTCCTCACCACTGTCACACTACCGTCGTACATATCCTGTACCACTCTTACGTACTTCTCTGCCACTCCCGACTTCCTCATACAATACCACAACTCTTCTCTAGGCACCCTGTCATATGTCATATGGGATTCCGAAGACGCACAAAGGATTAGATCCCCTCAAATTTAGACCGATTGTGGCTGGTGCGGGGGGTATCATGGAACCTTTAGCTAAATTTATTGATGCTCAACTTAAATATGTATCTACTATTGAACATATTTGCAAGGATTCCTGGGAGTGTTTGAGAAGCATAGATCAAGCTTACTTCACTACGCATATGCTTATGGTAACCATAGATGTAGTAGAATTATTCCCCAGTATCCCACACAGTATAGGACTGGAATGGTTAAGAGAAATTTTGGTTACCCAGTCAGGTCTTGACAGTAGAACAATCAACTTAGTGATAGAATTTATGGAAATAATACTGGAGAACAATTTCATTCTCTTTAATGGTGAATTTTTCAGACAAAGAAAGGGTGTTGCTATGGGGAGTCCTTGTGCAACAATGTATGCCAACCTTGTTCTTAGAGCTTCAAGAATATGTAGCTCATTGGAAAATATCCAGCATTATTGGGATTAGGTAAACTACAAGAGAAAAGTGAACCCAAGAAAGACATTGAGACTGGAAATAAATTTTTGCACACTTTTTCGAGTAACTCACACAAGGTGGAATCTATCATTCTTAAATACTGGCCCATTTTGGGGGTCAATGAGGAAATGAAATATTTATTTCCGAGGCAGCCACATTTTATTAGAAAGAGGGGTATTAATTTAAAGGAATTTTTTGAAAAAAAGGGGAAATGTAATATTAGTAATAAAATGAAGTGGGGTACATACAAATGTGGCAGTTGCAATCAATGTTTTGCCATGTTAAATCACAATGCCTTCTATCTACCACACAGAAATTTTACAGTGAGAACTAATAAACACTATAATTGTGGAACCAAGGGGGTGGTATACTTAGGAGTTTGCACCTATTGTTTAAGTTTTTATGTTGGTAAAACGGAGAGATCTTTAAGGAAAAGGGTGTACGAACACTTCTTTGACATTTCTAGAAGTAAGGAGTCTAATGCATTGTTTAAACACTCTCAAAAATGTGAGAAACTGAACTTAAAGTTTATGGTGCTAGATCAGATCACCCCAGAGGTAAGAGGGGGAAGCTGGGAGACTCATTTAGAGTTTCGTGAACGTTTTTGGCAGTTGAGATTAGATGCCACTAGCTCTCCTGGGTTAAATGATAGCATCAATATAGGATGTGTTTTGAAGCTCAGGAAAGCAAAGCTTTGAATGAGCATTATGGTGTTTATATATTTATTACACCATATTATCTGATTTTATAATATTGATTTTAACTTGTGTTTGTTATAATACTTGAAACTGTTAATGTATTTATGTTTGTTTTGCACAGATTGCACTCTGACAGATTTATGGTTTGAATTTAAACATTTGAATTCTACTTAATTGAATGCAATCTATTAGTCAGGTGATTAATTAACTTGCTATATAAATGAGAAATGACATTATGGTTTGTATTTATTCCTTGAAAAAGCCTGGCAGGAGCTGGGTGAAAGCGCTTGGATTTATTGGTGTATCGTGGTTCATTAAAATTTGTGTTTTCAACTTTAGCTTCGGGTCCTGTGCCTTTGGATACAATTTGGACTTGCTGTGTGAGCTGTTTTGTGTTCTGTTTAAATCATTTTCATGTACAAATCTAAGCGTATCGCACAACTGGAAAGGCCTCAAAGATTTCTAACCAAGAAAATTAAAAGGCTGAAATCCTTCAACTATCCTAAAAGATTAGCACAAATCTCCTTATACTCAATAGCCTACTCTCTGCTCTCATTTGGCCTGTGTCTAGCTTTTAGAGCCATGATAGACCCAATCCTATTTGACCTCTTATTTCTTCACAAAACAGTACCTCTACAAACACCTGCACTTGAGACCTATACCAAAACACAAATGAGACTCACTGAAGGGATAGCTTCCTAACTCAGGATATTCTAAGCCTATGGAATAAATTGCTACTACAGGTCAATCAAAGTACTTCTTTGCGTATATTTAAGGCTAGTCTTCATGATTGGATGGGTCAACATTAAGTTACACCAGGGTTGTCATGAGAGGCTATGCTTGATTTTGGAGTAGCAGTATTAAGTGCTTGACAAGAACTTTTACATGTGTCTACTTAATGGTGTATATGACACTATCCATCCTGTGTTCCTATGTAAGGAACAGTGATGACATGATTTAGGCAAGTCATCTAGTCCTCAAGTGTCAGGTGGACGGGCAGAACCAAGAAAGTGAAGACATAACTGTAAATGGTAACCGGAAGAAAGCATATTCAGGCTACGCATGAGGAAGTATGAGTATTTATAACAGCACAAGATAAATATTATCAAATTAAGGCAGGGATCAGGTAATTTGTGTTATAACAGGAGCACTATACAATTAGAACCAGAGGTGTGTAATGGCTGTTAGTATTATCTGATAAAGGCATAGTTTCATGGTTTTAGAGCTTAGTCATAGAGTTAATATTTTACTGGGTAGGAAGATGTAGTCATCTAGGTGATTAAGGCACTGGAATATCCTTAAATATGAAGACACAGACATAAAGTTAATGGAAAGGACCAAGTATGCATTATCTAAAATGTGAATTGATGCTTGAGGCTAAAGTTCAAGTATGAAATCTGCTTTGTTTTATTGCATTTCTTGGGGCACTTGTGTTAGCAAAGAGCTCTACTTCAGCATACCTTGTGACACTCTAGGTGTTGCCTGACCTTGGCAATGTACTTAAAGCTTTCACAAGCACGTATTGCATCCTGTAATAACTTAAGGGCAGTAGTGTCAACAATGATATCTTGGAAGTAAATATCAAATCCCCAAGCACATCAGTGTGGTATAAGTTCTCAACCTCTTGCCAAGGTGACCATCCATAAAACCATACAAATCCTTTTATCCTCCCCTATGTAGCAAAAGAATTATGGGTCTCATAACAGAAAGTATATACTGAATTATACAGAAGCAACCCCCCAACACACACACACAGACTTAAATTAAACTGAATTTAGATTATTATTTGCTATCAGTTTGCAGTTAGATATACATATTCATTGACTGTTATCCTTCTGCATTTAGGCTCATATCACACAAAACATTACCAGTTAATATTTTAAGTGCATGTCATATTCATACTTGATTGGTTCTCCTCTGAAATGAGCCCCTGTCTCCTCAGAGGATGATCTTATAATTTGAGAAGTACTACTGTGAAGGCTTTATTTTGAAATGCCCCTGCTTTTCTTATTATTTGCCTCCTCCTTTTCCATCACTAGCAGTTTTTTCCCCTGAAAGGATATAATGCCCTCTTTGCATCTCAATGCACTTAGTAATTTTCAACGCAGCAGCACATTTGAGTGTGAACATAAAAGGTGGAGAGTGCTATATAACTATTGTGGGACACAGTGAGTAGTACATTTATGTTACTGCACCTTCCTTGATGAGGCAAAGCAGATCTGCTTATAAAACACTTTTTTTTTCACATGCAGGTCTTGAAAAATCAGTTTCCCCCTTGCTGACTAGATTCAGAGTTATGCTACTCACCATTAACCTCAAATGGATTTTCCTGTTTCATTTGGCATATGGCATAGTGATATGATTCGCATTCTCACTACATATGATCTCAGATTCTGTAGAGTAAGTAGTGCTTGTTTTCATTGTTTCTTTACCAAAAGATCAAATTTGCAATTCAGCTAACAAACTTAGTGCATTAGCCAGCAAACAGGGCCCTTAAGGACACTCCTTGGAGGCTTACTAATGATCTTCATTTTTTTATTAGATGTATCTTTAATACCTTACTCACCACCCCTTGCTGCATACCGATACAAAAGTATATTTTGTCATCATTAGTGACCTTAATATTTTGAGTAAGTACCTACAAAATAGCTTTCTGCAAGTATAGGGCCTATATTTTATGAACGTAAGTTCATAATCTCGAACGCTCTGAAGAGTGAAAATGCCGGAACTTGAAGAGCTTCTTGTGAGATCGTAGTACAGTGAAGGTCAGAATATTTGCCTTTTCCTCACTGTAGTGCAGTCTCAGAGTTGGTATATATATTTAGTGGGGGGGGTGGAGCGTGCAGCCTCCCACAATAAGGAGTTTAAGGTCCACCATTTTCACTCTTCAGAGCGACCGAGATTATGAACTTTCGTTCATATAATATATACCCAAAAAATATACACTCTCAGAAAATGGGTCTACTTTGAAACATTTAAAACCCATAACATCAAATTTCATAACATTGAGACCAGAACATCTAAAACCCAAAACATCGAATTTCATAACATCTAACACTACAAATCACAAGAAAATAACATCCCCTCCACATATAACGACACCAAACTACCAAACACATGTTTTACTACATTTCTGCAGGGGGGCAAGCACCCTGCACCCCCACACCCCCTGTAAATTAAATATATCAAGTCCAAGATCACACTACAGTGGAAAAAGTTAATTTCCTAACCCCACTGTATCAAGCCCCCTGCAGAAACATAGCAAAAATTGTGTTTGGTAGTTTGGTGTCATTATATATTGTTATATGTGGAGGGGATGTTATTTTCATGTGATTTGTACTGTTAGATGTTATGAAATTCAATGTTATGGGTTTTAGATGTTTTGGGTTTTAGATGTTCTGGTCTCAGTGTTAAGAAATTAGATGTTATGGGTTTTAGATGTTTTGAAGGGGACCCCAGAAAATATAATGCAAACTCAGCTTTGTCAAAGGACTTGATATCATTGCTCAATGGTTCATATACCATGGCAAATAACTCTTCTTTTAATTAGTGAAAATCCAGTATGGTAACTATTTCTTTGTTGTTTTGCTACAGATATTTCATATTGAACAGCAGTCTCTCCTTCACTAACTTTAATGATAATGCAGTTGTTGAAGCAATCTGAAGCCTGTGTTGCATGCAGTATTCTGCAAGTACCTCATACCTCCTGCTGTTAGTAGAGTAAAAAATAAGTAATAAAAAGTAATAGGGAAAACACCAGGCACAGGATTCCCAAGCACTTCAAAAGCCACAGCAGTCAACTCAATGTATATTGAAAATACGAACAGTCTTTTATTCACATCCAAAACTCCATAAGATAAGTGCTTTCATCTACTGCACGATAGACTTCATCAGAATAAATAAAAAGCATAAGCAATCATAAAATATATTGTCCAGTCTGCATTTTCTACCTTCTTACATCTCCAACAAAGTACTTTTTCTTTAGATATCTTATTTATGTTATATGGAGTGAGAAATGATCTGTTTAAGAATCTCCAGGTAAATATTCTCCATTTAGGTGATGAAGTAGTTTTACCAGCTGACTGAAGCATATTTAATTTATCTTTGTCTGAAGGGTTACAGTTATTGATGTCAGAGAAAAAATTCCAATAATTATCTGGGTATATATCCAAATCTGATTTTATTACTTTGTATATGTGCGATAGTCTAATTTTAATTGAATTGTTCTGCTGAGTAAAAACAATCAAATATTGTATAAGTATGGGAATTAAACCCTTATATGAAGAAGGAATTAAGTCAAGTTTATCTTTGATATATTTTTTAGCTTCTTGTAAATCAAGCCATAGTGTTGAGTCAAAGTGATTCTCTTCCATAAGAATATTAGTAGATTTTAACCCGTTGCTATTCAACATTTGATGCCAAGAGATCAGATGATTTATGACATTTTATAATAATTTGTAGAGAAAATGATCTCCTATGTATATGCTATGGGGTAAATAAGGAACATCCAACTTTCATATAATTTAAATCTAAGGATAACATTTTTAAAGGATTTTAAGATTGGTGTTATATAATTGGATTTAAAGTTTTGGGTGGGACAGTAGGAAAATAATTCTTTCAGTCTCCAGATAAATTATTTACTAAGTTTAGCATATAGGTATTATTTTTATATAAGTTTTGAGATAAAGTTAGAATATTCACTTTCTGTTTTGCCGAGTATTTGCCATCTATGAGATATGAAATTGTTTTAATTACTGAAGAGACTGAATAAATTTCTAGGTTTGGTAGTGCTATACCTCCATTTTCCCAACTGTACATATGATACGACAGTGCAATCCTAGGTTTAATTGGATACCAAAGGATTTTTTTAATCGTAGAATTAAACTTTTTAATTATTGAATATGTAGGAGGTATAGAAATAGATTGAATTATGTATAAAATTTTAGGCAGTAATACCATATTTATAAGTATTAATTTCTCTTCCATTGAGAATTTTATTTTAAACCATTTATTTATTAAATTATCTATTGCTGTTATACTTTTATTGAAATTCAATTTTAGGGTTTCTTTTATGTTATTAGTAATAATTATGCCTAAATATTTCATTTGTTGAGATTGTGCTATGTATTTTTCAAATGTATTTTGTATATTATATTTTTTGGGCCAACTAACAGAATTTGTGTTTTATTATGGTTGAATTCCAGATCTGAGTTTTTTTTTAAAATGATCCATGTCATTGAATAATTATTGTAGCATTGGTTTCTTTCTGCCCAATGTAATCAATATGTCATCTGCAAACATTTGAATCTTTGATGTTTTATTAAGGCCCAGGTCATATCCATTAATATTTCTATCGTCCCTAGTCAAGTTTGCCCAAGGTTCCATAATTAAAGTAAATAAAAGAGGGGATAATGGACAACCTTGTTTGGTCCCTTTAGTAATAGGTATGAACTGAGAAATATTAGAGATGATTTTAATATATGCTTGTGATCCATTGTATAATTGAGTAATAAGATTTATAAAATTTTTTGAAAAGTTGAGTTCCTCTAAAAGAATAAATAAATAATCCCAATTAACTGTGTCAAAAGCACAATTTATATCTAGACTATTTACAAATGATACAATTACACTTTCCACAAATCTTCCTGTCTCCCTAGGTGTCCCTCAAGTCTCTATTTTGCCCCCCCCCATTATCAATTTTCATTAATGACCTCAACTTAACAATTTCTCAAGCTACCTGCATACAATATGCAGATGATTCGACATTAATATGCTCCGCTACTTCCTTATCTGAACTCCAATCCCTCACCCAAAAGGTACTGAACATTGTGGAAGACTGGTTCCTTACAGTGTTGCCTACTCCTGAACCCCAAAAAAGAAACAAATTATTGCTCTTTAACCCTACAAAAAAGTCCACACAAATAGACTTCACAGTGTTATCCAGTAATGGTACTGCTATATTTCCTGACCCAACTACCAAACTCTTGTAACAATTGATAATAACCTCACCTTTGACACACACAAGCAACACAATAAAATCAGTGAACAGAAAGCTAGGCTCACTATATAGGATTAAATCCTTCCTTACTCCTACAGCTAGAACTACTATTGTCCACACCCAACTTATCTCTACCCTCCTCTATGCCTCTCCAATTTATACCAATGTTTCCAAAAGTAACCTCAACAAACTTACAAACTCTTACAACAACATTGCCAGATTTGCCACAAGTTCCCCATTTAGAACCCACCATTGAGATAATCTAAAACAACTGGGTTAGCTGGAACTCTATAATCAACTTTTTTTACCAGCTTACTATCACACAAAAGATCTTCCACCATCCTAGTAACACACCTATACTTACTAACCTGGTTACCCCCTACATAAATCTATCTACCCTACACTCAGCAAAGTAATTGCAAATATCTATACACAAGTCCTATAATAAAGCTGGCGACTCTCTGTTTTCAAACTCCATGGGGAAAACTTGGAACCTTCTCCCAAAAGAACTCTCATCTCTTTCCTATACACCACTCTTCAAGAAGCAACTCAAAGAATACCTTAAAAATAACTGGCTATGTCCATGCACTAACCCAGATTAATCACTTCCACCCTTCATACTTTGTCTAAGCTTATCTCACTACTGCTTTTGCTATGCACTCCTTCCTACTAACCTCTGAATGTATTTTGCTATCAGGTAACAAAGTTATGTACTACACAAAGTATGATAGAAGGTACTTTAGTAGTTTGTCTTTTCTTAGCATACTCTCTATTGAATAGTATGTATTTGTCTATACCTCTTGTTTATATTATTTCTCCATTTGTCTTGTAAACTTTTGTTCGATTTATTGATGTTTACCTATCATCTAAATAACTTGCATTGCCTTGCCTTAAAACATATTGTATCTATATGTCTAGTAACTGTAAGTGGAGCTTTTCTCCCTGGGCCTGTTCTGAAAATGGACATATATCCAGTTGGACTAGCCTGGTCAACAAATGTAAAATAAATAAAAAATAAATAGACTAACTATGGTTGGGTTGTTTTTTAAGTTTTTTACTGATTCAATGAAAGTTATTTTTATTTTAATGTTGTCATATGAAGTTCTGTTTATTATGAAACCTGTTTGGTCCTCGTCCACTAAATTAGGAAGGAAATTTTTAAGCCTCTTTGCATATATAGACATAAACATTTTATAATCCATGTTTAATAAAGATATAGGTCTATATGAATTACATTTAGTAGGGTCTTTTTCAGGTTTTAGGACAGGAGTAATAAAGGTATGTTTCCATGATGGTATTTTTGTTTTGTACTATATTGAAGACTGAATGTAACAATGTTAGTGCTTTAATAGGTAACATTTTGTAAATTTCTAGAATAATAGCATCATTACCAGGAACTTTGTTGTGTTTAAGGGTATTAATTTGATCTTGGATGTCTTTAAATGTAATTTGTCTATGTAATAATTTAATTTGCTCTTCTGTTAACCTTTTATTAGTATTTTTATTAAGAAATGCTTGAATATCTATCTTTGGATTTATTAGCTCAGAGGATTGATTTAGTTTGAAAAAAAAATCTCTAAATTCATTTAATATGTTATGCAATCTAGATACCATTTTTTTGTGGTGAATATATTTCGTGAATGTGATTGAATTTATTCGATCTTTTAGTTTTATTGGATAGAATTTTCAAAGATCTAGGATTTGTTGAAAAATTACTACATTTAAATTTCTCTAGACTAATCATAGTTTTGTGATTTATTATCTCAAGATATTTCTTATTTAAAGATTTTATTTCTTTTATTTTGGTTTTCTCTCATTGATTGTTTGATAATTCAAGATTCAAAACATCAAGTTTAGATTGAATATCCTGTAGTTCGTTATCTCATGAAATTCTTTTTTTTTTCTGTACCAATCAATTATTCTACTGTATAAATATACCTTTGTTGCGTCCCAAATGAAAATTTCAGGTGTATCATTAATGGTATTAAGTTCTATAAGGTTGTGAACTTCTGCCGATATGACGGTATTTACATCACTTAATTTAGTGATATATGCTGGGATCTGTTTTATCTGAACTGTAGGAAATGAATGAATAAATATATCAAAGGTTATAGGATTATGGTCAGAAAGGGGACATGTAATCACTTTTGCATTAATTAAAGAGTCTGCTAAATTATTAGAAATAAAAACTCTGTCTTTTCTTGAGAATGAGTTATGTCTATGTGAAAAAAATGTATAGAATAGTTATTTAGGGTCTGCATAGTTATTAATGTCTTTCAACAAAAAGGAGTTTGAAAATTCTTTCAGTAGTTTAGCCGTAGCCGAGACTCTTCTCTTACCTTTATAAGTAGAGTCTGAACTATCTAAAATACAGTTAAAATCACCAGCTAATATGATATTGCCTTTAGAAAACTGTATAATGTGATCTATATGCTGCTGTGCTGAGTTCAATCCAAAGCCAGGAATCCAGTATATATTGAATAAAGTGAAAATTGAGTTGTTAAACTCAATGATAATAGTGGCTACCATACCTTTGTTATCCTTATAAGGGTCTATTATTTTAGGCTGTGGTAGTTTATTACTCCATAGAATTGCAACACCTCTTTTTTTTTGAGAATGTTCAGAACTAATCAGGATTGAAAAAGATTTAGAGTCTAACATGGAAATGTCATCATTTATCATACGAGTTTCTTCAAGAAATATTAATTGTGACTTATGTAATTTGAGATATTTCTTTAATAATCTTAAATAATCTTCTCTTATTGGGATTATTTAGACTGTTAATGTTAAGGGAAATACACTGTAAGGAAGTCATGATGTCATTGTTTTGAATTGTAATACATGTTGACTAAAGCTTCTGTTAATTTTTTTTCTATGAGGTGGTATTGGATAAATATAAGGAATACAACTGTTTATTGTATATGGAGTATAGAGAAGAGATTTAAAGGCAGACATATTTAAATAGATTTCAGCTATGTACATTTTAGTGAACATCAAAAACATTATTATCAAAAAATTATAACAGAATCTTCTTACAAAAAAAACATGTAAAACCCACCTGGAGTTATAAACTCCTAATTTGAGTGACATATATCACTCAAATTACCATACCAACTAGCAGCACATTTCAGACTCTGCCTAAATATAGATTGTTTCATAATTAAAAATATGGCTTTTAAGTAAAATTATCACTAATATGCAAGGAAATAAACTTTTCTTTATATATTTATACAACTATTAAACAAGTTAACTAGTAATAGATTACAACAATGAATAATATAAGACAATGCTATATAGTTGTTTAATGAATAGTATCATTAATATCTATAAATTAGGGAAAAAGAAAAAAAAAGATATTCTCAGCAATAATAATCATAAGAATAAACTACAATACACCCTAGAAAAACAACAGTTTGAGGTATCCATGTTTGAATATTACTAATTCCCCAAAACATTTGACTATATAGAAAGTAAAATTGTATGGATCTCCAATTTCTAAGGATATGAAATTGTATAGGAAGCTGTAATAGGGTTAGTTTTCTATGTGGAGTATATATGAATATATAAAACATTAACTTCTGAATATGTGGCTTGTTTTAACAGTTATAATGTCTCCATTCTGTTGATATTGCCGTTTCTAACTATATTCTATTTACATTTTGCCTTCATTTACTTTTTTGTTTCTACAGTTTTCCTCTATTCCCAAACCTTATCATAACACTATATTACTTAAGAGCAACAATATAATCTTTGTGATGTTAATATGATAAAATAGTCCAGTGATACTTCTAATAAGAAAATATAAAGCACATTACTTAACTGGGAACACTATATATACTAAGATATGTTAGATATACTGTTCGTTGGTTAAAATGTTCCAGTGAAAAAAAAAAAAGACAGAGCATTTTATAAGTGCACTTCCTGTCAGGACTGTTCTTGTATATCAATGATTATTAGATTAAAGAAGTGCCAGAGTAATAATTATGACCATAATAAAGATCAAGATACTGTATGCCATTATAATGGGACTAAAATTTAGTTCAATAGAACGGCTGACCTAAAAAACATATAGAAAACTCACTAAAGAATATATTTTTGTAACCATTAATACCACCTTTGTTTAAAGTCAGCAATGAACTGTAAACAGAATAGAAAATATCCTTCACCAAAATGGCACAACCACTTCATTCAGATTTAGTATATTTGTATGCAGATATGCATACTTGGAAAGTGTAGAAATGTATCTGCATTTAACTCAAAACATTTTATTAATTAATAACCAAATGGTAAAAATAAATGGATTAATAAAAACAAGAAATCATTTGTATGGGATCCGCATTTGAAGCATCAAGTGTGCTATCTCAAAATTAGAAGCAAACAATAAAGATTAAACTAGACATATTTTACACAGCACACATGTATGAGAATGACCTTATTAACATTCTGTCTAGCTTTGTTTAGTTGCTTCTAGCAGAGACAAAGCTGGCTAACAAGAACAGGCTTGTTTATATCACAAAATAACAAAACTTGACTTTAAAAAGCCTTACAGTCATTTGTTTCTTTTTATTGATGCCAACGTCAACTTTGTCCATACCCTGGATATCCAAACGACTAAAAGAATTAAGATCTGCCTCTTCAAGAACTTCATCATGCTGTAAATTATGTCATTCAGCGATGAAAAGGTAAACAGAAGTGAGGGGAACGTATCGCTGAGCTGTAGCTAAGAAAAAATAACTCGAGAGTTCCAGCAGGAAACAGTAAGCTATTTTTACAATAAATGAAAGATTTCTGATGCCTCACGATGTGCGCTAGGCATCCCAAAGACTTTTACAGCTTTTTTTTTAAAGGTATAATAACTTTCAGGCCTGCTGCTTCACCAAGCCTCCAATTAAAAAACTAAACAGAACAAGCCAACAAAAGGCCACCAGGTGGAGGCACTAACTTTAAATCCTCCATACAAAGCAACATAAATAAAAGCAAAAAAAGAATCCTGTGTCCAACACCATAAACAAAGACATACAATTATCAGATTTAAACAAAAAGAAACCATCAAGCCTTAGTCACAACAGAGAACATACAACATTAAAAACACTATATCATCCACCAATCCACCACATACTTCTCAGAACTATAGGAGTTTGTGTAAGAAAAATAACATAACAGACAAAAAGCCAAGCATACTAGGATAATAACAAACCTCAGACTATTCATGAATGCAGTCTATTTATGTAAAAGCAATGAAAACATTAGTAGCAAGCACATTAGCTGCCTTACCAAATCAATAAATAGTTTCATAATGTCTGTAAGCTATACAATGTCCAAGTAAGACTGTCAATAAATTCAATAGGATAAGGCAGGTAAGAAATAATAAACAAACTTTCTATAACAAAACAAGGTATTATCAAACCATGTTCTTGCAAAGTATGAACTGTATAATATTATTACAATTGTCTAAAGACAAGGTAAACTAGAAGCTGTTAATAAGTGTATGAATTAGAGCAAAGTACTGACAGCTAATGGAATAATCTGGTTAAACTATTAATAAATAAGACAAGCCAGGAACATAAAATAAAAAGGCAAAAACAACGCTGACCTGTTGAACCGCTTTCATCTCCATAGACTTTTGGGTCATAAGAAAAATTATGTATGTGTGAAGAACAAAAAAAAATAATATTTTAAATCGTTATTTTTTTAAATTTCTTCTTGTGTTCAACTGTTTTCCAGGAACCATTTTCTGCAATTCTTTTAAGACTTGAGCTAGCCCAATCCATTTCATCTATTTTTGCTAGTATTTTTTTTTAGATTTTATATATGTAATAGCTGTATGTAACTCATCAAATATCTTCGGACCATCTTGAAGGAAGATTTCCAGCCTTGCTGGGAAAAGCAAATGAGTCTTTATTTGAGCTTTTTTTAAGTTCTTTGAGCAGTGGTAAAAATAATTTTCTTTTAGCTATAACAGAGGAAGAATAGTCATTATCAAAGCGTGTGATGTTATCCTTGTATTTAATTGGTGACTTAGTCCAGGCTGTCTTTAAAACTATTTCCTTATGTGTTGAAAGGAATCTGACTATGACAGATTTTGTAGAATTACTTTTGGTATTTTTAGATAAAGCCAAGGACCTATGGGCTCTTTCAATACCAAAGGAAAGGGCTTCAGCTAACTGTAAAATCTCAAGTAGCCATGAGGTTAAGAATTTCTCCATGTTATTTTCTTCAACATTTTCTGGTAGTCCAAAGATCCTGATGCTATTTCTTCATGATCTATTCTCTAGATCATCTATTTTTGTCTGAATCAGGGAGTTTTGTTTTAAAAGAAATTCTAAATTATGTTAATTTTCTTAAATTCTGCAGTCCATGTCATTTAATGATGTGTCTATGCCTGCAATTTGTTCCTTCTGCTGCTTAAGATCTTGATGTAATGTCTCCATCTGTTGTGAACATATTTCTTTAAAATTATCAATCTTCAGGTCCATTCTGTCAGTTTTTGTTGATAATTCCTGAATAGGTAGTTAGTAGTGTCTGAAGCTCTTTTTTAATGGTGAGTCCCAATGAGAAGATTTTGTAAAGCTCATATTGAAGTCAGATGCCAAAAGTATATCCCTTATATTTTGACAGGAAAAAATAAAAAAAATTGAAAAATATTAAGATACTAAGTAAACTATTTGATAAATCCAAATATATAAAACAAATGTTTGTTTAGTTAGTTAAATTCAAAAATTCCTGTCATAAAAGTTTTGAGAAGGCAGAGCTGAGAGAAAGTGCTGCTATTCAAAGCTCATCTTGGCCACGCCCCCATTTATGCTACTTTCAAGCCAATGAGTTCATTAATTAACAGCAATTATACAACAACCCCCCCATTAATATTCCAAAACGTGCACGCTGATTGGTCAGCGTGCACGTTGTAAATCAGACTTATACTAATGGAAAATGAACAGCAACTACTTCATTAGCTTAAAGCAACAGTAACAAACTGCAATGTGAGTTCCAGTTTAAATTTAAAAAACTGCATATATAAAACACTAAAACTTATAAATAAACAATATGAATAACTATTGCTGTTCATAAAAAATGTTAAAAATATTAAAAACCTAATACCAATGAACATGTTTTTATGCTGTAAGCTTGTGTTCTTAGTGTAATAAGTATACTATAAGATGTTCTGATGACAAGCTGAAGCTTAACATGTAAACAATACATACATAATAGTGTGACATATTTATAACAATGATACACTCATTGTTATATCTACTGTTGTCTCAATTCCAACAAAGGTGTAATAGTGATGTTATCATTAATACCAGGGGTACAAGTTGCATTTAACAACTGCCATCTCACCTCTCTCTCTTTCAAAATAGCTTTTATATTTCCCCACTGGGCTTTGATATAACTATTTCCACAATTCCAAACCTGAAGGCAGCACCGGTAGGATTAGCTACTATATGTCTATACTCACATGGCAGATTGTTACTGTTGCTTTAAGCTGATGAAGTAGTTGCTGTTAATTAACAAACTCATTGGCTTGAAAATGGCATAAATATCAGTGGTGAATTATCTTTTTATTTATTCTGATTAAGTCTATGCTGCAGTAGATGAAAGCGCTTATCTTATGGAGTTCTGGATGTGAATTAAAGACTGTTTGTTTTTTCAGTATACATTGAGTGGACTGCTGTGGCTTTTGAAGTGCTTGGGAATCCTGTGCCTAGTGTTTTCCCTATTACTTTTTATTGCTTATTTTTTGCTGGTTGTAAGGGATAACACTGACAGTTTTGGTTTTGTTACTAGAGTAACAAATGTATTGATTACAACAAGCCCTCCTTATCTAGGGGTCCTTGAGGTAACCATGACTTGACCAAAGCTCCCTGCAGGGCAAGCCTTTTTGTCTTATGATAACTGCAGTTGTACTACCCTGGACATACAGTCCATAGAGATACTTGGAAAAAAAATTGTTTGCTCAACTTGCACACAACCATACAAATAATAACAAAACACTCTAGAATAGCTCTCTCCTGTTTTATTCAAAGCAGAGCCTTAAATGCATCTCATTTCTTCATGCTTTAAAACTAGTCTTTTTCAGCACAGTTTCTATTAGAAGGGTCTTTCATTATTTAATAACCTTCTAGTAAGATCCGCATCCTTGGTAACCTGCTAATTTTAAATCTACTGCCTGTGCCTTTTCTACCACCAACACTGCATTCAGTCTGCTGGGATCAACAACTTCCCAAGTGACCCTTCTTTTTTAGACCTGATATAGTTCTGTTTATGCTTTGATATCTATTGTTCCTCTCACCTTAGCTTAACAAAACTCCTCCAGCTGTATACCCAAGCTTACTAGAATTGTTGCATAATAAATTACATTTTCACATAACTTTACACCAGATAAACCACATTTTTGGCATGAGTGTTGTCTTATTTTCTTCTATTCTCTGTGCTATTTTGTTTTCCTAATAATGAAAACTTTACTCAACAGCATGTAGAGTAAAGGTTCACTACAAGACATCAGAGTAAATTAAAAAGACAGGTGAGTTACTTCCCTTACACTGTACTATTCATATAGAGAAACATAGCTTTTACACCCTTGCTGCTTTTCATCCCTCATGATGCTTAATGTATTAGTATAATATAGAACGTTGGTTGTACATCTGCTTTTCTTTGTTTTTTCTTGCCATTTCCTTTTATAACCAGCAGAACAGTCATCATAAACTTGGGTAACATCAACTAACACAAAAACTTTAAAAATAGCAGTACATTGTACCATTTAAAACAAACATTAGCAGCACTCGAGTGTTTCCTAGCTAATTTTTACAGATCATTAAACACAAGACCTGTAACACATTGCGGGTAATCACCTGTACAGTAATGAAGTTTAGCATATATTTCACATGGTATATGTCCCTGAAGATAAACAGAGGCTTGATTTCCCAGACTCCTCAGTAGTGTCAGTCTGTTACCATTCAGCAGAACTTTGTATGATAGTATTGGAAGTCTGTATTGTATATCTGTTTTGTACCCATAATGGAAAGTGTCATTCATGGAGTGACTTGTTATATAACCTTTCACCAGTGACCACAGTTTGTGAATTATGTATTTTTTATATAAACACACACACTCACACACACACACACACACACACACATATATATATATATATATATATATATATATATATATATATATATATATATAATACCACTTGTTTTGGCTGCGTCACATTTTTGCTGAATCACAATTCACTGAACAAATTTGACTGAAATCATATTTGGCTGAATTGTGATTGAAAACCATAAAGTAAAGCAATGATTCACTGTGTGTTTTTTCTCTTTTTTCAACTGTTGTGCAGTCGTGGAGTTAGTATATTTAAGCAAGAGGGTATAAGAGGCCCCTCCACAAAAAACATTTTTAAGGTGTGTTTGCTTTATTGAAGTTTTCTTTGAAATGTGTTTGGAGTGATTCCCTGTTTTTTTTTTTTTTTTTTTAAATATCCCGCAATGTTGTTCTTCTCTCATTAGTATATCTTTGTGTGGCTTGCCTCGTGGAAAAAAGTTTTTAAGGTATTGTTGATACAATAAAGTTAGTCAGTCATATGTGATTCTATAAAATGTATTTCAGCCACATGCGCTTTCATTCAAATTTGTTATTCAGTGACATTGACACAGTTGTGCAGCAGATAGTGTTATCACCACACCTCAAAGCAAGAGGGTTCCCAGTTTGATTCTTGACTGGGGTTTCATCTGTGCAGAGTCTGTATTTCCTCCCTGTGTTCACATGGGTTTCCTTCCACAATCCAAAAACATGCAGTAAGTGGATTGGACAATGTGAATTAACCATAGGTGTGAGTGTGTGTGTGTGTGTGTGTGTGTGTGTGTGTGTGTGTGGTATGGAAAATTAGCCATGGCAGGGCTAGCCACCCGGCAGTGTGAACCTTGGCTTAGATGATTGTCACTGTTGAAGTGACACCCTGATCCCATGTGCAAAAATGAGATAAAGATACCTCCTTTTATTCCTTTCCTTTTACCTCTTTTTATTCCTTGCCTTTTGCGAATAATCACTACATGTAAATACCAGTGGATGTACACTGAAATAAGTGTTTAAAAGACACAGTTTCAGTGGCAGAAAATGTATTTCGTCAATGCACCATGTTTGGTGTCATGTTTGTGTCAGCACATAAACCAACATGCACATGTGTAGTACATCACCAACGTATATCCACCAAATCATTTCAGTGTGAAAAAAGGTGAATTTATCTGGAATTGGTATTGCAGTATGGAGCTGTTTTAAAAGAAATGCAAGTCACATCTTTTTAAACTAAATTCACTGTATAATCACACCAGTCACTGTCTGACCTGCTGGTCATTCAAATGTAGGTTCATAGGTGTATACTAGGCTAATGACCACCAGGACCTTTATAAGGCTAGCCATACAATCCAGGCCAATTGTGTCCCTATGTATCACAGGCATTTATTAAGAGGGGGGTATGTTATCAAAGTTTCTACAAATTATGTTGGGGGGGTATGTTAGTTTGGGCATTAATGTCTTTCTGTCTATCAGAGACATGGGGGCTGGACCCAGGATGAATTCCAGTTTCACAACCATTGGTCAAGGTTATGCTTAAATAGGGTTAGGTATGGACTCTGTTTCACATGTACTGGGAGCCTGTTCCAGAGCAAGGAGATCCTCTGAGACAAATATCTGTATCACTAACATGTTTTTCTTATGTTCATTGGTAGGTACTAGGCTATTGGCCCTAGGGCCTATATAAGCCAAGCCAAAAATGTACCCTGGCTTTCGCCACCCAAGAAAATTATTTACTTGTGCCCGTGTCGAGCAGAGCCACAGAAGTGATTCCTGGGGTGAATTTCCTATTTCCCATCCAGTCATCAAGATTTTTCTTGAAGAGTGCTAATGGGGAGCTTTGTTTGATATAGATAGGTAGTTTGTTCCAGAGTATGGGAAGTCTCTGGGACAGGAATCTATCCCTCCAGCATGTTCTGTTTATTGTGGTGACAAGGTTTAGGTCCCTAGAGCGTGTGGCTCGGAGGGATTGGGATTTCTTAAAGTGGAGCATGTCCAACAGCACTGGGTTTGACATAGCTTTCTATGTTAGGCAGAGATCACCTCTGAGTAGGCGATATGCGACTGAGTAAAGCTGGAGTTTTTTGAGACAGTCTGCGTAGGGCATCTGTTTGAGGCTGGTAATGCTCTTTGTGAGGTATTTCTGTGGCCTTTCCAGTTGTTGTAGATCTCTTGTGAGATGAATACCAAAAGGGGCATTGTACTCTATAATGGGTCTAAAGAGTGATGAGTAGAGGGGAACAATGACCTCTTTTTTCCTGGATGAGAAACCTTTTGTGATGAGGTGTGCTATGTAGAAGGATGTCCTGACTACTTTGGCGATGTGATTATCAAAGGAGAGACTATTGTCCACCTGTGTCACAAGGTCTCTTATCACACTTTTGGTGTTAAGTAGACTACTGCCTATGTGGTAGTTCATGGGTACAGAGTTTTTCCAAAAGGGATGACAATGCACAAGCAAAATTCAAATCCTTGGATCTAGTGGTTCTGATGCTGTTCATTTTGTAGATGTGCAAAATGTCCACCAAAGCTGGAACTTAGGATGCCTTGTATGCAAGGCATAGATCACTTCTCAGTAACCTGTAGGAGACAGAGTATAGGGTCAGGGATTTGATTCATACAGGACAATGTGCTTATACTTTGAATTCTCCTGGTAAGGAACCTTTGTGGGCATTGCAGCTGTGGTATAAGCCTGATCAAGTACATGCTGAAGGGGGCATTATACTCAATTATGGGTCTGATAAGGGCTGAATAAAGTGGCACTATGACTTCCTTGGATCTGGATGACATGCCCTTACTTATAATTTGAGTGACATAGAATGATTTTCATACTACCTTGACCACATGTTGGGCAAAAGCCAGACTACTGTCTACATATGTTCCCAGATCCCTAACTAGCAGGTACAACTCTTTGGGGTGTCTTATTGATGGAGTAATTAGCCTATGTAACAATTTTTCCAAAAGGCACTTTAATGCATTTCTTGGCATTGAGTTTTAATCCGTTACTTTGGCCAACAATCTGTGTTAGACCTTTACGTAAGATGTTTTTGTCATGGGGAAATATATGATACCTCCCAATATGCATTCAGCCAAAGGCCCTTGACTTTACTGTTTACCTCTGAGAAGTAGATGCCAAATAGTAGCAGTCCCAGCATGGAAACCTGAGGTACCCCCTTGGAGACCAGTCTCTCTTAGTGGAGGTGGTCTCATCAATCCTGACTTGCTGGTCATGTCTGGGAGCCAGCTGGTAATCCAGCAAGTTATGAAGGGTTTATGTCCAGTTTGGTGAGTTTGTCAGCTATACCCAAGTCTGATATTGTATCAAATGCTTCAGCCAGGTCAAGGTAGGTAGTTTGCACCATTATCCCCTCATCCATTGCCTTGGTGACCTTCTCAAAGAAGTCCACCAATGTTAGTAGGGATGACCTTCCCTTGACACATCCATACTGGTCCAGTCCAGTATGCGAAGGTTGCCTATGTCTTTGTTGATAATTTCCATTAAAATTAATTTCACAATTTTGTCAGACTAATAGGTCTAGTTTCCAGGGTGTGTTGATGGTCCACCCTTGTGAAGTGGGATAACTGTTGCAGTCCTCCATTCTCACGGCGTAAAGCCTGTTTTGAGGCTATAGTTGAAAAGTGCCTCCTAAATGTTTCAAGCTATTTAGGAGGCATCCAGGGATATTGTTGGGGCCCACTGAGGCTGCATTTTTGGCTTTAGCGAGCACCACCAAGACCTACTCCCAGTTAATAGTCGGGGGTTATGGTAGTGGGTATTTCAAGGGGTGGAGTGGGGGTTGAAGTTTGTGCTGAATTTGTCGGCCAGCAAATTTGCTATGTTGCTTTGCTCAGTGAAGATGGCACCATTGATCACAAGTTCAGCACATTGCTGTATATTGTCTTTGAGGTTTCAGACTGCTGTTGGTTACAAACTTATTGTGACTAATGTGCTTCTTAATTAAGAAGATAACCCAACTCCAGTTTGATTTTGATTTCAATCAAATCTCAAGAATGCATGCAATGGGGACAAGAACTAAAACTAGTGTGCCTAGTCTGTAGTAATATCAGACTAGTACCCCTGATATACAGGATTCAGACTCATTTACTTTATTATTAATAGACCCTAAATTGAGATGGGACATTGCTACAGAATAAGAGAGATTAGCTGAACTATCATTGGTAATGAAGTGGTCAGGGGATCAGGTGAATAGCATTGCATTTTAGAATAAAGTACAATCCCAAGCAAAGGAATTGTTTCTTAGAAGATAATCACTTGATGGAATCATTTACCAGTAACTTTGGAAAGATTGATGGAATCATTTACCAGTAACCTTGGAAAGATTGGAGGATTTAAATAATAGATAAGAATAGTTTTTTTGGCAATCCAGTAAATGAGTAAGTAGAGAAGGCAGAGGTGGAAGACATAAGATAAATGAACAGTGTGCATATTATCTACAGTAGGGGAAGATTAGGTTGGGCAGCAAAATGACCAGGTAATGAGTCTGAAATAGGAAATTGAATGTGGTGCTGCTGTGTATGGGGACAGATAAGGGTTTGAGAACCAGTGAGGGAAAGTAGCAGATGAGTAAGAATGTGTATTAGGATTGATGTTAGTAATTATAGTTATTGCTTTAAGGAAGACAGCAGGAAAAGGCAGCAGTGCAACCTTTAAGAAGAAAACAAAGGTAACTGTAATTAGAGGAGAGAACAAGACACATTCCTATTAGAAATAGTTAAGATGATATAAGGAATTTTTTTTGGAGTGTAATGAGTTGGCAGACTTTAAAAATTCCCAACAGACTACTCTATCAAAAATACTGGGTGAGCAAATTAGTATAACTAAGGAAATTATTTTTTTGAGCAGTGATAGAGAATTGCAATTGCCTACACATAGTAAAGCCTTGCTTGGTCTAATTATGATGACTGCCAAAAAGCATTTACTAGAAAATGGAAATCAAAGTCTAAACCAACTGTACTAGAAGTAGTGAATGTAGAAACAGAGATAAAACAACTGGAAATTGGATCTTTAGAAAAGGGTAGGAGCAAGTTGCATAGAAAAAATGGGAATTGTGGAATCAGTACATGCAGGGCTGAGGTTTAAAAGAAGGCAAGATTTTATCAGAATGACATAAAAAAGCTTGAGACCACAAAATAAAACAAAATATATTTAATAATCTTAGTGCTTTCATGTTCTAACTGAAGAATTCTTCAGAGATAAAAAAACACAGCAAGCCATACTATTTAAATAGCATTCCTAATTAATACCTAGTCAATCAACACAACTTTTCAATAAACCTACAGAATTAATACAACCACATAATATTAACAATAATAATTCTGTTACTCAGAAAAACAATTTATAAAGAATTAATATGAATACACTTATATTATACTAACACAAAATAAAACTTTGTGTAATTAATTTAATGTAGCAGCACTATCTTTAAGGAAACAATTTAATGATAACATATCATTCAGTCCTGGTTTTCTTGTAGCACTTAAATGTAACTGCCGGTTTAACTTTTTCTGTTCAAGCAACAATTCACTATTGCCTCCCCTGTCTGTGTTGTTAACTCTGTATATAATACAAAACAAAAATCTTTTAAAACCTGGATATAATAGTGTATGCTTGAATAGTGCATTAGTTGGTTTAGACTTTTATATCATATACATGTTCATATATTCACTCTTTAAGCATCCTAGTTGTTTTCCCAATATAGAATGAGGAACAAAAAATACATGAAGCCAAATATATTACCATTTTTGTCTTACTTGTCCAGGCATTTGTAATTGTAAGTGTTTGATCATACACTTCCACAGTGACATAGGGTCCATCATTAATAATATTTACAGAACCCACATTTCATCATCTTTGAGTGATTAACAGTTTTTCTATTAATGCTGTTATTTTCAAAAATATCTTTTAAATTGTCTTCTCTGTTGTAAATCTTCATCTGTTTCTGTTCTGCTGAAAAAGTTTCCCACATGTTGTTTAATATTCTGCTTAACACTGGTGCTTGAAAATTATAAACTGCTTAAAAAAGCGGACTGCACACAATAGAAGAGCTGGTAACACAGCTTTAATGTTCCAAAAATTGATACGAATAGTAATAAAATCCAAATTGTAGTAAGCGCTTTCGGCAAGTTAAAATAACCCGCCTTCATCAGACAAACCACGAGATTACAAGAAATGTCTTATACTATACAATTAAAAACAGTAAACCTATCGTATTGAAGTGCATTGTTAAATGAAAAAACTCTCCATGACAACCTTAAAAGGGTACGACTTCAGGATGTAAAATGATAACACGTAAATCACCGTTAATACATACTAAATAAGTAATGCAATAAATATAAACAAAGACAACTGTATAACAGTTAATTACATACATTTCAAGTTAGTGCTTAAAGATGTCATGTTGCACTACACCATAAAAAAGCGTGTGAGAGTACTAGAAATCAGTGTGGTACTCAAACTAGATGAAGCTTACAGGTTTTAAAAAACAGACCCGAACCACATCTGATACGATGTCTGAACTAAGATGTTTGAAGCTTCAATACATTGTTAAACCACAAATGCGTGTTGCTAAAATTGAAAATGACGAGGATACTCGTCACAATACTTGAATGCCTTTGTCTGAATGACTTAAACCTTTGAAGTACAGCATGACTAAGATAAACATACTGAATAGGCTAATGAACAAAAAGCCCCGAACCATTTTTTTACAGCAGTTATATTACATGACTTACGTACGCAAACCTATGTATGCGCAGGTACGATTATTAAAATATGTGCAAAACAACTAAATAACACATGAAATAGGAAAATTCATTTACACAATGATCTAACTAACCTATTTGGGACCTATTGTGTGTGACCATTATTAGTAATAATAATAAAAGTGTCAATAAAGATAGACAAATACACAAAATCCATGATTGTAACAGGTTTAGTTTTGGGTCATAACCACTTTATAACTCTTGAAATTGAAAGAATCTCAGACCCAATATACGAGCCGACATATTTGAAACCTAATACGTATTGATAATTTCAAATTTCATATTGGTTTAGAATCTGGTGTACTAGGTTGTCATCGATAATTTATCAATACGTATTAGGTTTCAAATATGTCGGCTCGTATATTGGGTCTGAGATTCTTTCAATTTCAAGAGTTATAAAGTGGTTATGACCCAAAACTAAACCTGTTACAATCATGGATTTTGTGTATTTGTCTATCTTTATTGACACTTTTATTATTATTACTAATAATGGTCACACACAATAGGTCCCAAATAGGTTAGTTAGATCATTGTGTAAATGAATTTTCCTATTTCATGTGTTATTTAGTTGTTTTGCACATATTTTAATAATCGTACCTGCGCATACATAGGTTTGCGTACGTAAGTCATGTAATATAACTGCTGTAAAAAATGGTTCGGGGCTTTTTGTTCATTAGCCTATTCAGTATGTTTATCTTAGTCATGCTGTACTTCAAAGGTTTAAGTCATTCAGACAAAGGCATTCAAGTATTGTGACGAGTATCCTCGTCATTTTCAATTTCAGCAACACGCATTTGTGGTTTAACAATGTATTGAAGCTTCAAACATCTTAGTTCAGACATCGTATCAGATGTGGTTCGGGTCTGTTTTTTAAAACCTGTAAGCTTCATCTAGTTTGAGTACCACATGATATCTAGTACTCACACACACTTTTTTATGGTGTAGTGCAACATGACATCTTTAAGCACTAACTTGAAATGTATGTAATTAACTGTTATACAGTTGTCTTTGTTTATATTTATTGCATTACTTATTTAGTATGTATTAACGGTGATTTACGTGTTATCATTTTACATCCTGAAGTCGTACCCTTTTAAGGTTGTCATGGAGAGTTTTTTCATTTAACAATGCACTTCAATACGATAGGTTTACTGTTTTTAATTGTATAGTATAAGACATTTCTTGTAATCTCGTGGTTTGTCTGATGAAGGCGGGTTATTTTAACTTGCCGAAAGCGCTTACTACAATTTGGATTTTATTACTATTCATATCAATTTTTGGAACATTAAAGCTGTGTTACCAGCTCTTCTATTGTGTGCAGTCCGCTTTTTTAAGCAATTTTTGGTCTTTTGAAGTTTGTTTGTTGAGCTTGAAAATTATAGTCAAAAATCATGGCACCGATCTTGTACAGATTTCTAATATTTCTATCTATCACAGGGACAACTTCACATTATATACTGTTGTTAGCCAAAATGGGGGTGTTCATCTCTCCTCTCCCTCCTCTCCCTTTGAGTATTTCGTCCTTAACTGTTTCCACTAAACAGAGAAGGTAATTTCTTTCTATAAACATGCTACATAATTTTGTAATCTCACTTTCAAAAGTGACATCTGATATCATCAATCTGGACAGATGGACCATCTGTCCTTTTATAATATTTCTTTCTGCTAGAAAGGATGGCTACTATTATAGTGTAACAGAGAATTAGAGTATGTATCCTTTCTATAGATACTTGAAATATATCTCCTAAGCATATAATCCTTAGAAATTGTTAGGTCAAGATAATTAATCGAGTCTTTTCCACTGGAAAACATAAAACTTAACTTACAGATCTGTTAAGTTCAGATAAAAACTAGACCACTCATCCAACCATAAAATTAGTATATTGTCTAAAAATCAAAAATAATGATGTACTTTCTTGAAATGAGAAGATGTAAAGACCTCTCTGTGTTCCACATCCGCCAACACAAGATTTACAGATGTGGGCGCCCATATAGTTCCCATGGCAATCCCAGTCACCTGATTGCAGTGTTTGTGTGGTCTTGAGTCTTCTTATGTAATTTTGATATTACCAACTGCTCAGTGTATGAACTAGTCATGGTGGTCTGAGGACTTTTGGTGTACTTGCTGTGGTCATTTGTTACATTCATTGCAAATGTGCTGTGGTTACTGGTTTAAAAAAAAAAAGATCCCTGGTATGCAAAGCTTTATGTCAAATAGATGGAATATATCATGCAGAGCTCATCTGGGCAGACATATGCAACTTAACTAAGACAGACCTCACTCAGTTTCATTTTGAGAAGGGCAGGTTTTGCCTCCTGAACCTAGTAAGTTTCTTGAAAGGTTTACAGAGGCTGTTGACAATGGTCCCACTGTGCACACTGCTTATCCTGACCTAGCCAAGGCTTTTGATACTATTCTCCATTATAGAATTGTTGAAACCTTAAATTGTCTTTTGGATTACAAAATGGCTATCCATTAGAACCGGTTGTGAAAGTCATTAGTATACTCTCTGAATGTAAAATTGTAATGAGTAATGTGCCACAGGGATCCATGCTAGGCCCTCTTCTGTTTGACATTTATTTTGTAGACAACCAAGACAATATCCCAGAAGTGTGATTGGCCATGTTTGCTGATGACTGCAAGCTGGGTGCTATTATTTGCTCAGGCATTGATACTAAGCAGCTCCAAAAAGGTTTGGAATATGCACATACCTGTTATATTAAAAATGGTTTAAAATTAAATGCAAAAAAGTGTAGTGTAAGTAACGTTCTGTAAAAAAGCTGTTCCCAACCTAATATGTTATAAATGGTACTCCTCTTCAGCAGTGACAGTGAACAACTATATCTCATATCATCATCATGTTTCTGTCATAGTTATGAAATCCTACTCACTCTGACTCTGATTACCAAGGAAATATTTTAAAGAGACAAAGAAGTATTCTTGCTCCTCTATTCTTCCCTTATCAGACCCATCAATGAACATAATGTCCCCTTTGGTATGTACAAATCTAAGCATATCGCACAACTGGAAAGGCCTCAAAGATTTCTAACCAAGAAAATTGAAGGGCTGAAATCCTTCAACTATCCTAAAAGATTAGCACAGATCTCCTTATACTCAATAGCCTACTTTCTTCTCTCAGGTGGCCTGTGTCTAGCTTTGAGCCATGAAAGACCCAATCCTATTTGACCTTTTATTTCTTCACAAACCAGTACCTCTACAAACACCTGCACTTGAGACCAAAACCTATACAAAACACAAATGAGACTCACTGGAGGGATAGGTTCCTAACACAGCATATTCTAAGGCTATGGAATAAATTGCTACTATAGGTTAAAGTACTTCTTTGCCTATATTTAAGGCTAGTCTTGATGATTGGATGGGTCAACACAAATTTACACCAGGGTTGTCGTGTGAGGCCCTGCTTGATTTTAGAGTAGCAGTGTTAATTGCTTGACAAGAACTTGTACATGTGTCTACTTAATGGTGTATATGACGATATGCATCTTGTGTTCGTATATAAAGAATGGTGATGACATGATTTAGGCAAGTCATTTAGTCCTCAAGTATCAGGTAGGGAGGGCAGAACCAAGAAAGTGAAGACATAACTGTAAATGGTAGCTGGAAGAAAGCATATTCAGGCTATGCATGAGGAAGTATGAGTATTTATAACAGCACAAGATAAATATTATCAAAGTAATGCAGGGACAAGGTCATTTGTGTTATAACAGGAACCAGAGATGTGTAATGGCTGTTAGTATTATCTGATAAAGGCATAGTTTCAGGGTTTTAGAGCTTAGTCATAGGGTTAATCTTTTACTGGGTAGGAAGATACACTCAACTAGGCGATTAAGGCACTGGAATATCCTTAAATATGAAGAGACAGACATAATGCATACTTGGTCCTTTCCATTAACTTTATCTAGAATGTGAATTGATGCTTGAGGTTAAAGTTCAAGTATGAAATCTGCTTTGTTTTATTGCATTTCTTGTGGCACTTGTGTTAGCAAAGAGCTCTGCTTCAGCATACCTTGTGACACTGTAGATGTTGCCTGACCTTTGCAATGTACTTAAAGCTTTCGCAAGCATGTACTACATCCTGTAATAACTTAAGGGCAGTAGTGTCAACACTGATATCTTGGAAGTAAATATCAAATCCCCAAGTGTGGCATATGTTCTCAGTCTCTTGCCAAGGTGACCATCCATAAAACCATACAAATCCTTTTATCCTCCCCTATGTAGCAAAAGAATTATGGGTCTCATAATAGAAGGTATATACTGAATTATACAGAAGCAACCCCCCCCCCCACACACACACACACACACAGACTTAAATTAAACTGAATTTAGATTATTCTTTGCTATCAGTTTGCAGTTAGATATACATATTCATTGACTGTTAGCCTTCTGCATTTAGGCTCATATCACACAAAACATTACCAGTTAATATTTTAAGTGCATGTCATATTCATACTTCATTGGGTCTCCTCTGAAATGGGCCCGTCTCCTCAGAGGATGATCTTATAATCTGAGAAGTACTACTGTGAAGGCTTTATTTTGAAATGCCCCTGCTTTTCTTATTATTTGCCTCCTCCTTTTCCATCACTAGCAGTTTCTTTCCCCTGAAAGGATATAATGCCGTCTTTGCATCTCAATGCACTTAGTAATTTTCAACGCAGCAGCACATTTGAGTGTGAACATAAAAGGTGGAGAGTGCTATATAACTATTGTGGGACACAGTGAGTAGTACATTTATGTTACTGCACCTTCCTTGATGAGTCAAAGCAGATCTGCTTATAAAACACTTTTTTTTCACATGCAAGCTAAATCAGTTTCACCCTTGCTGACTAGATTCAGAGTTATGCTACTCACCATTAACCTCAAACTGATTTTCCTGTTTCATTTGGCATATGGAATAGTGATATGATTTGCATTCTCACTACATATGATCTCAGATTCTGTAGAGTAAGCAGTGCTTGTTTTCATTGTTTCTTTACCAAAAGATCAAATTTGCAATTCAGCTAACAAACTTAGTGCATTAGCCAGCAAACAGGGCCCTTAAGGACACTCCTTGGAGGCTTACTGGTGATCTTCATTTTTTCATTAGATGCATCTTTAATACCTTACTCACCACCCCTTGCTGCATAATGATACAAAAGTATATTTTGTCATCACTTAATATTTTGAGTAAGCACCTACAAAATAGCTTTCTGCAAGTAAAAAATAGGGTCTATATTTTATGAACGAAAGTTCATAATCTTCAATGCTCTGAAAAGCAAAAATGCCAGACCTCGAAGAGCTTCTTGTAGGATCGCAGTACAGTGAAGGTTGGAATATTTGCCCTTTCCTCACTGTAGTGTGATCTCAGAGTTGGTATATATATTTAGCGGGGGATCTGGGGGGCACAGCCCCCCACAATAAGGAGTTCAAGGTCCGGCATTTTTGCTCTTCAGAGCATTCGAGATTATGAACTTTCGTTCATATAATATATACCCAAAAAATATACACACTCAGAAAATATAAAGCAAACTCAGCTTTGTCAAAGGCCTTCTGTCATTGCTCAGTGGTTCATATTCCATGGCAAATAACTGGTAACTATTTCTTTGTTGTTTTGCTACAGATATTTCATATTGAAGAGCAGTCTCTCCTTCACTAACTTTAATGATAATGCAGTTGTCTAAGCAATCTGAAGCCCATGTTGTATGTAGTATTCTGCAAGTACCTCATACCTCATGAGTACTTTTACTAGAGTAAAAAATAATAAAAAGTAATAGGGAAAACACCAGACACAGGATTCCCAAGCACTTCAAAAGCCACAAAAGTCCACTCAATGTATATTGGAAAAAATGAACAGTCTTTTATTCACATCCAAAACTCCATAAGATAAGCGCTTTCATCTACTGCACAATAGACTTCATCAGAATAAATAAAAAGACATTCACCACTGATATTTATGCCATTTTCAAGCCAATGAGTTCATTAACAGCAACTACGTAACAATCTGCCATGTGAGTTTGTTTACATTAAAAAAAACTGCATATATAAAACACTAAAACGTATAAATAAGTAATATGAATAACCATTGTTGTTCATAAAAAATGTTAAAAATATTAAAAATATTAAAAACTTGATAGCAATGAACATGTTTGTATGCTATAAACTTGTGTTCTTGTTGTAATAAATATAATGTAAGATGTTCTAATGACAAGCTGAAGCTTAACCTATATACAATACATGCATAAAAGTGTGACATATTTATAACAATGATGCACTCATACTTATTGTTATATCTACTGTTGTCTCAATTCCAGCAAAAGTGTAATAGTAATGTTATCATTAATACCAGGGGCACAAGTTGCATTTAACAACAACTGCCATCTCACCTCTCTCTCTTTCAAAATAGCTTTTATATTTCCCCCCTGGGCTGTGATACAACTATTTCCACAATTCCAAACCTGAAGGCACCACAAGTAGGATTAGCTACTATATGTCTATACTCACATGGCAGATTGTTACTGTTGCTTTAAGCTAATTAAGTAGTTGCTGTTAATTAATGAACTCATTGGCTTGAAAATGGCATAAATATCAGTTGTGAATGTCTTTTTATTTATTCTGATGAAGTCTGAGGTGCAGTAGATGAAAGCGCTTATCTTATGGAGTTCTGGATGTGAATTAAAGACTGTTTGTTGTTCAATATACATTGAGTGGACTGCTGTGACTTTTGAAGTGCTTGGGAATCCTGTGCCTAGTGTTTTCCCTATTACTTTTTATTGCTTATTTTTTGCTGGTTGTAAGGGATAACACTGACAGTTTTGGTTTTGTTACTAGAGTAACAAATGTATTGATTACAACAAGCCCTCCTTATCTAGGGGTCCTTGAGGTAACCATGGCTTGACCAAAGCTCCCTGCAGGGCAAGCCTTTTTGTCTTATGATAACTGCAGTTGTACTACACTGGACTTACAGTCCATGGAGATACTTGGAAAAAAATTGTTTACTCAAGTTGCACACAACCATATAAATTATAATAAAACAATCTAGAAAGCTCTCCCCAATTTTCTTCAAAGCAGAGCCTTAAATGCATCTCATTTCTTCATGCTTTAAAACTAGTCTTTTTCAGCACAGTTTCCATTAGAAGGGTCTTTCATCATTTAATAACCTTCTAGCAAGATCTGCATCCTTGGTAACCTGCTAATTTTAAATCTACTGTCTATGCCTTTTCCACAACTAACACTGCATTCAGTCTGCTGGGATCAACAACTTCCCAAGTGACCCTTCTTTTTTAGTCCTGATATAGTTCTGTTTATGCTTTGATATCCATTGTTCCTCTCACCGTGGCTTAAATAAAAACTCCTCCAGCTGTATACCCAAGCTTACTGCAATTGTTGCATAATAAATTACATTGTCACATAACATTGCACCAGATAAACCACATTTATGGCATGAGTGTTGTCTTATTTTCTTCTATTCTCTATGCTATTTTGTTTTCCTAATAATGAAAACTTCACTCAACAGCATATGTTATTTTGTTTTCCTAATAATGAAAACTTCACTCAACAGCATGTAGCGTAAAGGTGCACTACAAGGCATCAGAGTAAATAAAAAAAGACAGGTAAGTTACTTCCTTTACACTGTACAGCTATTCATATAAAGAAATAAGAAGTTATGTACCTACCATAACGTTCCATGTTAGTTGTTTTCTCTCGCCTTTCTTGCTGGATGGGTTCGGAGCCGATCCTTGGCTCCGACTCAGCCACTTACTAAAGCTCGAGAGCTAATTTTACCAGCTCAAGGCAACCCTATATCCCATGATGCAAGGCGGAGACTACCCAGATCTCATTTGGTAGCTAAGGAAATTATGCAATATATTCCTCCAACTGGAGAGGAGGAAGAAGAGGTAATAATACTAAAAAAGACAATAATAATAATCATAATCCCCCGAAAAGGATCAGCCTAATCTAGTGACACTAGAAAGCTGATTAGCTAGAAAAATGGATAAAGCCTCTTAAGAGAAGAGGCACAATCTTCTCAGTCTGACCAGGCTAGGGGGATGGTGGGAGGGACGCAAGAAAGAAGGCGAGAGAAGACAACTAACATGGAACGTTACGGTAGGTACATAACTTCTTAATGTTAAGTTGTCAATCTCGCCTTCATTCTTGCTGGATGGGACCGCGTCCCTAGCACCTCTATCCTGGGTGGCTCAATGGAACAGATTCTTGAGAACGGTGGAACCAAAATTCGCTCTGTCTCTGGAGGCCAAGTCTAATTTGTAATGTGAAACAAAGGTATGAGGAGAGGCCCATGTGGCTGCTGCACAAATAGTGTCTATTGGAAGTCTAGCCTGAAAAGCTGTAGATGTAGCTAGAGCTCTGGTAGAATTGGCTTTTGGCCTAGAAATCAACTCTTTGCCTCTGAGCTGATAAATGTAAGTAATCACAGAAGACAGCCATCTAGATAAAGTTACCTTGGAGACTGGAAGGCCTTTCCTGTTCTCTGCATAGGATAGAAACAGTTGATCAGATTTCCTAAAATGTTTAGTTCTGTCCAGATAATATCTGAGTTGGCGGTGAACATCAAGATAATGTAGTTTTTGTTCCGCTCTATCAGAATAATTTGGGAAAAAAACTGGAAGATCAATGGATTGATTTAAGTTCGTCTGCAATGCCACTTTGGGTAAGAAAGACGGATTAGTCCTTAGAGAAACTCTGTCTTTGTGGAAGATTAAGTAGGGAGAACGAATGCAGAGGGCATGAAGCTCAGATACTCTCCTGGCAGAAGTAATGGCGACTAGAAAGAGTGTCTTCCAAGAAAGAAATTTCAATGAACAGGCAGCCGCAGGTTCGAAAGGGGGAAGAATCAAGGATGTTAAAATTAAATTTAGATCCCACTGTGGTGGGGGGTCTCTAATCGGAGGTTTAAGTAAAAAGATACCTCTAAGGAATGCCTTGCAAAGTTTATGTGACATAATGTTGTGGTCCAAAAAGCCTATATGAAAATTCGAAATGGCTGCCAGCTGAACTTTTACTGTGGAGGAAGAAGATCCTGAATGAAAAATCTCGGCTAGGAAGTCCAAGACCGAATGAATCAGAGCAGTATAGGGGTCTATATTCCTAGCTTTTGCCCAGAAGGAGAAACGTTGCCATTTACTAGTGTAAATCCTTCTGGTGGAAGATTTAAGGGAAGCTACTATGATATCCCGGACGGGATTAGAAATCATAGGAAGCCTGGCTAGGGATGGAAGTGGAGCAACCAAGCAGTGAGGTTGAGAGAAGGAATGGATTGGTGCAGATACCCTGACTGGTGTGTCAGAAGATCTGGAACTGGGTCCAGATGCCATGGCTGTACCAAGAGATAACGATGTAGGAACGGAAACCATATCTGTCGAGGCCAATAAGGGGCAATGAGAATCAACTTGGCTCTCAAGGCGGTTGCTTTCTGAATTACTTGAGGTATCAGAGGAAAGGGGGGAAAGGCATAAAGAAGTCCCCGGGGCCAATCTTGGGTTAGAGCGTCTCTGGGGGGATGGCCTGGAAGGGGGAAGAGAGAGAAGAAGTCGGGGCATTTGCTGTTTTGAGGTGTAGCAAAAAGGTCGCAGCAAGGAAGGCCCCACTCCTGAAAAATCCCTTCCGTCACTGATTGTTTGAGAGACCACTCGTGAGGCATGAGAATAGCTCTGCTCAACCTGTCCGCTATGATGTTGGATTTCCCGGGGATATGCGTTGCTATCAGAAACCGCTGAGAAGAGATTGCCCACTGCCAAAGTCTGAGAGCCTCTCGACACAGTGGATAGGACTTGGTTCCGCCCTGTTTGTTGATATACCACACTACGGACATATTGTCCGCTTTGGACTGCAATAGTTCCCAGGGAAGAGAGTCGTTGAGGGCTTGCAACGTTAAAAGCACTGCTCTCATCTCTAGGACATTTATGTGCAGGTGGTATTCGAAAGGTTGCCAAGTGCCATGGACCATCCTGCCCTGATAATGCCCCCCCCCACCCGATCAGGGAGGCGTCCGATGTAACCGTGGCGACCGGGGCAGGAGGAACAAAGGGTCTGCCCTGATGGACTTGAGGGGACGATATCCACCAGGTCAGATGCCTTTTGCAAATTGGAGTTATTATGATCCTGTGATGCATGGGAAGTTGTTGAAAGGACCATTGGGCGAATAGCATCCATTGTAGAAGACGCATGTAAAAGCGGGCAAGGGGAAGAAGTGTTATGGCGGCCGCCATAAGACCCAATACTTTCAGAGCAAATCTGGCCTGAATTTTGTTGCTGAAGAGAATCACCTGGACGTGATTTTGAATGTCCAAGATCCTTTGGTCTGTTAACTTTGCTGAAAGTTGTACGGTGTCCAATTTTGCACCTATAAAAGTAATAGATTGACAAGGCAGATTTTTCGAAATTTATAGAAATCCCTAGCCCTCTGCAAATGTGAATAGTGTAATCTCTGGCTTGGAGAAGTTGATGCCTGGTGGTGGCAGTGAGGAGCCAGTCGTCTAGATATGGAAACACCAGGAATCCTTGATGTCTCAGGTGAGCCGTAACCGCTGCCATACATTTGGTGAACACTCTGGGGGCTGTAGTGAGTCCAAATGGCAGGGCCCTGAATTGGCAGTGACTGGTCCCCAGCCGAAAGCGGAGAAACCTTCTGGAGCGCCTGTAAATTTTTATGTGATAGTACGCATCCTGAAGATCTACCGAGCACATCCAATTGTCCTTGCCCAGAAAGGGTAGAATGGACTGCAGCGTGACCATCCGGAATCTTGTTTTCTTTACAAACTTGTTTAGTTTGCTGAGATCTAATATTGGTCTCCAGTCCCTGTCTTTTTGGTACTAAAAGAACCTTGAGTAGATACCGGATCCTATTTGGTCTGCTGGGACTGGCTGGATGGCTCTTTTTGCTAGCAGTTTTGAAATCTCTGGTACTGCTAGTTACCTTAGACCGGGTGGAACGTCTGGAAGGGTTCTCTCTTGCTGAGCTGGGGTTTGAATAAAGGGAATTTTGTAACCCTCGGATATGATCGACTGTACCCATTTGTCTTGAGAAAGGGAAAGCCAGGCTTTGGGATACAGCGATAATCTTCCCCCGACTGCCTCCGAAGGTGGACAATCGGGCAACATCTCAGGGATGCTGGAAGGGTTTGTCAGAGAGAGGCTCCCTGCTACCCTGATTCTGCGGACCCCCTCTGCCCCTAGGGTGGCGTCTGTTGTTGTTACCCCCTCTGCCTCTGGGGGTAAACTGACCTCGTGCGTCAGGCGTGACTCCTTGAGATTTGCGGAACCACATTTTCCCTCCCTTCTGACCTTTTGGGTAAGGTCTTGAAGGAGTGGAGAAATGGACTCCTACGGCAGAAAGAGTCTTGCCATCTTGTTCGCATCTAGTCAACGTGTCTTTCACTTGAGGTCCGAACAAAGTCGAGCCATCAAAGGGAGAGTTCGTGAAGGATGCCTTGAAGGGATCTGCAAAATTACAAAGCCGCATCCAGGATCGACGCCTTAAAGCCACTCCTGTGTCTGCGGCCCTACTCGCTCCATTGGCTGCATATGAAATGAGCCGCATGGAGGAGTTAATGGAGTTTAGGATTCCTAGCTGTGAGTTAATCTTATCCTGAGACCCAACAGCTGACGGATCCTGTAAAACTTCTCCCAACTCTTTAAGAACATCTCTTTGAAGGTGGGTGAAGTGACACACAAGTAGTTCAGCGATCGCATGGCAAAGGTCGCTGAAGAAAAAATCCGCTTGCCGAACTTATCCATAGTCCTAGAATCCTTGTTAGGAGGATGGACAGGTACTGAAGGATCAGCTAGTTCCTTCTTGGTGGCTGCAGCCACCACCATGGCATCAACCGGGACACCTTTTGTCAAATATTGCCTATCAGGTGGGACCGTAATGAATTTAGAAGGCCTCCGAGGAATAGGTTCCACTGAATCCGGGGCCATCCACGCCTTCCGAGCCACCACGTCCATAAGAGGGTCGAAAGGCAGAGACACCCAGGAGGTGTAGGGTCGAGACCCGAACGCCTCCAGGTATACTGACTCGTCCTCGGAAGGATTAAGGGAAGGCCAGTTCCCCCTCTGCTTAAGGAGTTCAAGGATGTCTGAGAAAGAGACATCCTCAGAGGGGGACCTTGGGGATCCCTCGACTCATCCAAGTCAGTATCAGATGTAATACACTCGGGGGGCGTCTGGATGTCTCCTCTTACATGTCCTCTTATGCGGAGGTATACCTGATGGATCAGGAGAAGCCTCGGAAGAGGAAGATATTCCCAATGGGGAAACCTGAGGCGTTGGATCTCTGGGTCCAGGAGCAAGAGAGTGGGAAGAGACGTCAGCAGGCACTGTAGTGGGAGGAGCTGATGGAACTGACCGTTGACTACGCCCAGGGGCTAGTACACTCCTCATCACCTCGAAGGCTCCCCCGTCAGAGAGGCCAGAAGGTTCCCGCTCCGAAGAGATAGGAACTCCAGGCCTCACCGACAGAGACGGCTCCGAGGCAGATGTCGGGGCTGAGCTCACCAACGCCGAAACCCCGAGAGGGAGAAAGGGGTCGGACAAGGGTCCGATGCCACTCGCCCCCTCAGAGCCGACGAGAGAGACCAGATGCCCCAATGAAGGCCTCAAGGAGGAAATCGGAGCAGAGGACGACGGAGCCGAAAGGGGGGGTGGTATCGGCTCCGAAGTCACAACAGTCACGGCTCCAAGGAGCTCCGGCTCCGAGCTCTGTAAGAGAGTCGAAGGAGGAATGTTAGGTGGATGTGTGATAGCTACTGTCTGTTGAGACGGGCTATGGAGCATTTGGGCCAATGCCTGAGACTTTAATAGTCTACTCACCACTCTCTCTCAAGGTCGTGATCAGACAGCCTGGACGACCGAGAAGAACGGCTCCGATGGCTCCACTCCGAGAGCAGAGGTGATCTCGGAGCCGAACGTATCGATTCCAACGAGGGGGATTGTGATCTCTTTTTAGAGATAGGTTTAGCCGAAGGAGCCGAGGATACGTCGGCTCCAGCCGGAGCCGACACTGAGTGCCCAGATCTAGCAGCATCAGCGCCGGATGGAGCCGATACTGTGACTTCTAAAAGAGAAGGATCGGCTCCGGCCGGAGCCGATCTCGACACTGAAGAAGAGCCAGTAGCCGATGGCTTAGGACTTGAAGCCGAAGGCTTAAGTGGTTTCGAGGGCTTCCCTGGAGCCGACTTAGTCCGGGAGCTCTCAGGCTTTAATAAGCCCCTCAATATTAATTTATTTCTGCGCTCCTGCAGGACTCTTGGGCTGAAGGCATGACAGATAGCACAAGAGTCCTGCAGGTGCAGAGGTCCCAGGCAGTAAACACAAGAAGTGTGACCGTCTGTCAGAGACATCTTCTGACAGCATGAGTCACACTTCTTGAAGCCTGAGACCTTTGTGTTCTTCGACATAGCTGTGTCGAGGAAACACAAGTAACAAGGAAACACAGACACACACACAAAATAACACCCAATCCAATAATATGAAATCTAAACAGGGATACCACACACTCAAACACACACACAGAATCCCTGACAGGAAAAATTAGGAAAGGGGGATGTTTAAGGCCTAACCTAGGGAAAGGGATAAATAACCAGAAAAATAGGGAACACTAACGGGAATAGGGTTAAATTAAACGTTAAGGTTCACAAAACAACTAAGGTAATTAAATCTAAAAGGGATGAGACTAAAAGTCTTAATTTGAAGAAAACTTACCTGGAGCTGGTAAAAGAGGCACCTCGTAAGCGAAGCGGCAAACGAGATCTGGGTAGTCTCCGCATCATGGGATATAGGGTTGCCTCGAGCTGGTAAAATTAGCTCTCGAGCTTTAGTAAGTGGCAGAGTCAGAGCCGAGGATCGGCTCCGAACCCATCCAGCAAGAATGAAGGCGAGATTGACAACTTAACATCATAGCTTTTACACCCTTGCTGCTTTTTGTCCCTCATGATGCTTACTGTATTCGTATAATATAGAATGCTGGTTGTATATCTACCTTTGTTTTTTTTTTTTTTTTGCCATTTCCTTTTATAACCAGCAGAATAATTATCATAAACTTAGGAATAGTTCCTAACTGTTAAAGGGTTTGCTGATTGATTTTTATTTTGAAAAAAGGCAGCTTTGGTGGTCTGACCTCACCAGTGAGGACATGACACTGGGGGGGGGGGGGGGTGCAGCTCTCTCTCATGTTGGTGAGTACCAGGTCCAGTATGCTTGAACCTCCGGTGGGTGTGTCCACTATTTGGGCAAGGGTGTTAGTGGCAATAAAGTCTATGAATCATTTTGTCTGTGAGTATGAGGCAGTGTATGTTTCCCAGTCTACAGAGGGGTAGTTAGTTTCCCATGAATAGGGTATTTAATTTAATGGTGAATGTCTCCAGTAGGTTTAGGTATGAGTTATGGGATTCTAGGGACATAGGCAACCTGTAGATTGCTAGGTTAAAGTATGGGACTTTGCCTATAGTGATTTTCATGTGGATACATTTCAGGGCATTGTCTTGTTTATCCAACTTGTTATGCTTGTTGCTAATATAGTTTGAGACTCTTCCACCTATTGTCTCTGTTTGTGCAGCTAATGGTCAATGTCTGGAAGGCACTAAAGCCTTATACTGCCAGACTACTTTCTGCAGATGTAAACCACTCCTCAGGAACAGCACAGAGGTCTTTATTCTCCAGAGTAAGGAGAGCTTGTAGAGTGTGGAGTTTCTTGTTTTGGTGATTGCTTTAGAGATTCCTGAGGATAGGCATTGCCTTTTACAGGTTTGGAAAGATTGCTTTTTAGTGCCTCAGCCTAAGATGGGCTGTGTGTGTGGTGGATGTAGTGTGTGTGTGTGTTCTTGTGTTCTTGACAACCTTGTTTGTATGCATGAGTGTGCCTCCAGTGAAATTTTGTATGTGCATCTCTTGCATATCATGTATGTTTCCTTAAGGATTAAATGGTTGTCTGTGAACACGAGACTATTGCTACATTTTCTCAGGATGACCATATCTGCCAAGATGGCTACAAAGACATTTGGAGATTGCATATCCATGTTTTCCAGACGTTTATTTGGGTAGGATATCATAGGTCATTGATTGGGTTATACAGAGGCCTCTTAGAGTGGTCTCCGGAGTTTGTCACTAAACTAGTTTAGATTGTGCTGACGTTTGATAGTAGTGCTGTTCAATGTGCAAACTAGCTGCTCTAAACTTGCCTTAGCTCAATGCTTTGTTTAGGTTCATGTCCCCACTCCTCTGGCTCATACTTTATCCTCATGTGCAAGTCACTTTAAACATGTGTGCACCTGAATGCTCCATTAGCCAGGATTTTTTACTACTTCAGTATATGTGCCTTACACTCTATTTGATCTGATCAGTAGTCAGAGCTCAGTTCACATACCAGTGCTGGGAGCGTCTCAACATGGAAAGTACTGAACATACCACAGTGAGGAAAATGTATTGCATGCGTAGCATATACTGTCTGTTGATTTGTAGTGACAAAATTATTTAGACTGCAAAATTATGTCAGTCTTCTCTCACATGGCTTTGACTCTTTGCACTGATAAACCTTTTCAAACCTCTTTATATGTGAGTAATCACTACTACAGTACATGGTTTAATATTTAAAGTTTCTGAGAGTTACTGTGACATGCCTATGTTTGAGAGATGAAATTTGGAATTGTGCTGATGTGTGTGGGTCACAGTGCCCTCCATAGGTAGAGGGTTTAGGAAGTAAAACAGATAATCTCAATGTACTAGTACATTACAGATTGGAAGGCACAGCAGCTGTTGAAAACAAAAATGCCATACATCAATGAGCTATAGAATCCTTCTCTGCAGCCAGTTAATACAGAGGATTAAGAACTGCTTCCCATAGTGAAGGGTACAAGGTTTGATTCTTTCCTTCCTTCCTTTCCACATCCATTTATCTGCTGTTTGACTCTGATCAAGTCACTTGACCAAACAGTTCTCCTAGGTTGGCCCTGAAATGGGCACTAGTGTCCAGTGAGCTTAGGTTAACAAAAGTATAAAATATCCGGCATATATAAAAGTCTGGCAGTTGGCAGAGAGGATACGGAGGTGTTAACAAGCTGTTTCCTGTGATCCAGGGTTTGATTCACTCAACCACCATTGCTTAACTTTGTGAGACTGAGTCATTTAACCAGACAGTGTTCCTGGGCTGAGCCTGAAAAAGGCCCATGGAGATCAGTGCTCTATGCTGGTAAACAAATACAAATAAAATAAAATTAAATTAAAACAATATAGTTTAAAGTGAACAATTTGTTTGGTGATTAATTTAGAAGATTAACCCTATGAACTGTTAATGAGCTGGTAGCTGAAGTCCGGGGTTTGATTCATTCGGCCTCTGTTTGCCTACTGTGTGGCTCTGAGCAGGTCACTTAATCAGACAATGCTCTTAGGGTATTGGGCTAGGGTTCTCAATGATCTTCTGGACCACACCTATTAATTCCCTTTGAACCTTTAAGAATTGACTTTTTGGAGTCTGCACTGAATCTTCAAACCATCCACATGCAGTACTGCTCAGCCCAGGTCTATGATCACAAAGCGGTGTTGCAAGACATTCAAATTTACCAGAATTTATAAGAAGCAGCAAACTATGATGTATCTTTCTTAAAGATTGGTTAGTGAAGACACTGAATGTGCACCTGTCATAATTTGGTAATCTATTCTAGGCATTAGCTACTTTCTCAAAGAGCTATTTGGTACATCTCTTATTCCTATATAATTTGCTATACACATCTGATGCTTCTATACTGTTGTTTGATAACCCTAAGCATTTTCAGAGATATTTGTCTATAAATGTCTTATATGCCTAAATAAGGTCTTCTCTTATAGCTCTATATTAAACACTGTACAAGTTCAGATATTTTAATATTTCATAAGTTAAATGTTCACATTCATGGAGGACCTTGGTATATATTTTTTTGCATTCTTTCCAGTATACTCATGCTGCTTTTCTTAAAAGGTATCCATACAGTTGCTTCAATCCATTTTGGGTAAAATATAACTTACAAACAATGATTTCATCATTTATGATTTCCTAGACTTTATAAATCAATCTTTATACAACCTATAATTGTATAATAGCCATTAACCAATTGGTTGATAAAAAGCAGAAAAATGCAAAGCTGTCTGTCCATATATCCAGGTCCTTAAATGAATCTACAGTTTCAGTCCGTGTTTGCTGTATTAAATATTCACCCTTCAGTCTATGCCTCTCAAATCTCACGCACTTAGTTTTTATGTATTTATTTGGCATATTATTATCCTGTACCAAAATGGTTAATTTAGTTAAGTTTATTTTTATTTTGTTGTTTTTGTTTTTTGCAGAAATGTGCTGTCCATAACAGATGTAATAAATTTTCCATTGCCATGCCATCTGTATACAGACCACAGATCAACCTCAGATTAAAAAGATCAATCAGAAAGATGCAACCTAAACAAGTATGGTACAAGGCCCTCTGGGACACCCTGACTGTATCCTATAATTCTACCTGTCTAATTCCTGTACAAATACTTGCCATGTCCTATTTGTAAGCTATGCAGCTATCCACCTAATCAAGAACACATCAATACCTAGCTGTTTTAATTCATTAATCAGCATTTTGTGTATGATCCTATCCTAGGCTGAAGATAGGTCTACATAAATTAGATTGCAACACCCTTTTCACTTATAGCAGTTGTTATATCATTCTAAAACATTATGTTACAGGTGATTAAAGACATATTTTCACCATGCATGTGCTGATATATGGTTTCAAGTCCAAGCCCTTCTAACTCTGACAGTAATTTATCTAAAATAAACTTCTCCATTATTTTTCTACAATACGAAAGTAGATTTATGGATCTCTATGACTTTGGGTTTGTTCTAATCCTCCTCTTCTTAAAGATGGGTTTAACAAGTGCACGTCTGTAATCTTGAGGAATCTCTCCATATGTAAATGGCCTAGTAAATAACAGATGTAATAGTACTATAAGTTCACATTGTAGGGTTCTGTTGTCATTGTTAAATCCATATCCTCCTTGTGATTTATTAGGGTCCACTTTGTTTAATACTTTTTCAACATAGTCTAATTTCATTTCAGTATATGAAGTTATCTAGATGTTACTGTCACAAATTCTCTCTCCATTTATGGAGCCAAGCTGTTTAGCATATGATTTTGTAAATGTATCCACAATATGTTATGTTTGAGAATTAATACATTTTAGAATCTACACAGAGTTTATTTCTATGTCTTTATTCATATCACATCTTATATACTTATAACATGATTTCCTATTAACTCAGTATTTTTATATAAATGTTTTTCATTTTCTTCAGTTATGTCTGTTCAGTTTATTTGTTTCAGTTTTCACAGTTATACTTTGATCTCATTTCCACATCTTATATTTTTTTTATCTCTCATCTTAATATCTTCTTTTGGAAGTATAATCTCCTGAAATTGTACACCTAGATCCTGATGTTAAATTTTTTTGACTTTTTGCATTTAAACAATTTCTCTTTCAAAACATGTTGCATTCCTTCAGCTGACTTTCCACTGAGTGCATCGCTCCAATTAGAATCATGCCGTTGTGTTTCTATGTACTCTGTTGTTAATCTTCTATGCATTGGTTTAGATTTAAGTTTGTTAGAGTTCTCTACTTGATCAGAAGTAGCAAGTCATCTACTTAAGAGAACAAACAACATCCAGTATGTTCTGTTTGCTGGTAGGTCTGTTTACAATCTACAACAACTGTTGTTCCTGTACATACATTGTAAATTTCCTAACTAATATTATAGAATCAACATTATTCCAGTCTGTCTTTGGTAAATTCAAGTCCCTAGCTATTATCATTTTTCCTTCCTATGTTTCATACAAAAAATGCATGAATTCTTTTAGGTCATCAGTACTTGACTTTGGACATCTATATATTCCAACAACTGTAATCTGTTCCAGGGTTGTCTTTATTGTCAAATTTACACAATATGCTATATTGGTGTTTTCATCAAAGAGGTATGAATAACAGATCTCAACAATCTTTAATCCCTATCATAATACCTTCACCTGATTTTTATTAGAATGTCTGTAAGTATAAAAGTATTTATATCCTGACAGAACTGGTTTTCAATCATTGTTCTTTAACTATGTTTCAAAAAGAATAACAAGATTAATGGCAAGCGAATGCAGCTTTTCCAATTTTAGAAAAACTTTATTTAAGAAAGTTTGTAACAACCAATAAAAATAAATCAGATTTTGTGATCTCTGAACTATTAAATTTCTGACCTGGAAAAAAATATATATCTTGCATTAAGCAAATACCAGTTGCAAAAATTATCATCCCTTGTCTTCACAACTGGAAACAATCCTGTTTACATACATTCCCACTTTTTTTTAAGATGGGCCATTTTTACATGTAGGTATTTATCCAAAAATCTTTTCTTCCATGCTGAGCTGACTCTCCTTTCTAAATGTGATTAGTGAAAAATAAGTTTTAACCCCTGTACACACTATGTCATCTAAGAGGAATGTAAGTTACCTAATAACATTCAGAGAGTCCATAAAGAAGACATCATTTGATTCAACACAAATAAAAATAGCTCCATGCTTCTTTATGCTTAGGCATTCTAAGGCCCTACTCATATCCTGACAGGCATTTAACACAATTTGATGTTCATTATCCTCTCTGCAAATGTCAGACTTACTCCCTTAATAACTGAATCTCCAATTACTAATATATAATTTCTGACTTTGCCTGAACAATCTCCCTCCACTAATTCAGTACTGCTGTTTTAGTTGTTACAAAAGAATATACTTCATCACCATTAGTGTTATTACTCTCACTGTTTTCATCCCTGCATCATTTGCAAACACACAGTTTCCATCTAGACGTCTTTATACTTCCATAGCCTAAGCCATGTTATCAACTTCAGTCTTTATTCTCTTTTTCCTTACAGTAATGTTCCTCAGTCCTTCTAAGTTCAAGTTAGATTTCTTCCTTTAGGTTGTCTCCTTCTCCTTTTTTTAACCTTCTATGTTGGAGCAGTGATATTATTTACTCTCGGCTGAATATTTTATGATTGGTCAATGGTATCATTCCTTTCAATTTGGGTATTGCATATCAAAATAGTGCCCTTTACTTTAGTTTATGTTTATTGGCATTATAAACATTAGTCAATTTCTTTTTCATCCTAGCTGTTCTTGAGATCTTCCCCTTTCTTTTTTATTTGCTCCTACATGCTTTGACTCAAACATTGAAATAATGAACCAATAAAACCAAAACACTGAACACTGGGTGCACGGGGTCAAAGAACACAAGGCTCCAAAGTATAATAACACAGCTATAATTCATAAAAAATTATCATGAAAACAACATTAACCGCTTTCATCTCCAAACCCTGGGACTTCCCAGAACAGGTGTTAAAGTAAAATCACATCCTTGTATAAAGTATCAATCATGTGACTAAATCAATTAAATCATTAGATATAATTGATTTAAAGCACAAGACACTAAAGAACACACATATATCAAGAAGTATGTATATATGAATGAATAAATAAAACCTTTAAAATTGCAATGTACTATGTTTTATATATATATATATATATATATGAAAATAAATAATAAATACATATGAATCTTGTTAAAAGCTATAATTTAACAGATCTGTATTTAAGCACAGACTGTATTGAAATACATTTGTTTAAATCTGGAAATTCAGTGGCATTAAGTTTCAACTACCAAAACATTTCTCTATTTTCCAATTTTGTTTCCCAGTCTCCCCCACAAGTTTATATTTACCTGCTCTAAAATTGCAAAATCAAATTTGTTACAATGATCACTTAGTAATAAATGTTTATATAGTGCATTATTGGAGTTTTTATTCTTAATATTGTACATGTGTTCATATATTCATTTGTGCAGACATCTTTTGGTTTTACCTATATAAAAAACAGAAAACCCTAAACATTTAGCAATATACACTACTCCTTTGCTTGCACAATTTCCCTTATGTAAATATAAATTGGGAAAAGTGTTATTTTTTAACTGTGATTTCTCTCAGAATTACTCTACAAGCTTTAAAGGTTGCTAATTAATGTCTTACAAAAATGTTAGACAGCCACTTACATAATAATCTCATATTCAAAAATATGTCAGAGTTGCTCATAAAATGAAAAGAAATGTGCCGTGTAAACAACATGGTAACATTTCATTAGACCAACCACTTTCAGTTTTGGGGATGTATAGCTAGAAGTGTGTGTCAGTCATTGCAACTGGATACAAAAAGGAAGACCTGTGTATCACAGAAAGTCCTTTACTTATTTAAACAGCTATAGGAATGCTGCCTGTTGAATGTGTTTGCCACTCTGGTCAGCTTCAAGTGTAAGGAGGTAGGTGATAAGTTTACAAGCTGTTAGCGTGCAGATGTCCACAGAATGCTATTAGAAACACTATAAATAGTCTTCAGTAAGTGGTACCACAAATTTAATCTCTTAGGTTACTTTAGAGCAACCATGTAATGACCAGGTTCTGTTACCAACTGCTGACAATCTCTCATTAGGAGAGATGCAGTGTCAACATTAAATGCTTATCAAATGGCTGTGCATGTTTATACTGGAAATCAATGTTTGTGGAGAAAAACTGGTATATTAGTATCACATCACTGTTCCTGCCTATGTGCAATTATTGCAGATGGCCACTGCTGTAAAAGATCATTGGTATAACTAACTAGGCACTGTATGAGAACCTCAGTGACAGAGCTGAGTAAGCAAAGACAAGAAAGATTTGGTAAAACAGTCACAAATATATAGATTGTACAAAACATACTAAGTGTGAGGTGAGATCGAACAGAAAAGTACAAATTATCATTTTACATTAATCTACGTTATTTCTTTCGAAGATTACTTGGTTTAAAGCCCAGACTTGATATTGATTCACTTGCATTTATACATTAAACATTCCAGATTCACTGCCTGCAGCATCAGGTTTATAAAACTTTTATGCAAAGGTAGTATAATATGAATGCGACATTGACTGCTTGCTGACATGGTCGGTCCTATGCAGCACAAGAATTTGTGAGAGAAGCATTAGTTTTGCAATTGGTAGGTTAGAATGTTGCTGAATTGAAGGAGACACTAAAAAGCAGTGCAGTAACAAGAGAGGAATTCCAATGGAAAATGAAAAAAAGACTGATTAAACTGTAGGTCTTCAGCAAACACTAAAGAATAGACAGCAGTTTGATGTTTTCAGCCTTCTTGACTGCCTCTGCATTCTGAAAAGTACTGCTTTAGAGAGCTGCAAAGGGAATTTCCATTAGTGAGTTTGAAGAAGGGTGCAGACTAAAAAAGAGATGTGGCATTACCGGATTCAGGTAGAATAATTTTCCATTAACCCACCCCTTTGTAAAATGTGCAGTACCAAAAGTAAGAAATGCCTGCTACTAAATGTGGACAAAGATATCCTGCTAGCTCAGTATCAGCTCTAGGGTGTGCCATTACTTAAACACTGTCAAGTTCTGTAGCATGATTTACAGAATAAATATAGTACCCAGGAAAACATTTCAGAAAATCTGCCTCATCTGCCTTTATTACGCAATTATTCTTTCTCAGAAATTACTAATTACTTCTAAGGAAACCCAAAATGTCACATCTAAAAGATAGCCAAGCTGTCACTGAGAATGTGTTCACATAAAAACTCACACTCAAAAGTACATGTACCTGTTATGAGGATGATTTTCCTGTTGCAATGTGTTTTTTTTTTTTTACTTCTAATAATAATAATAATTCCTGGCATTAATATATCAGAATTTAAATAATTTGGGGGCAAAAGTTCAAAAAACAAAAGGGGTACAAACAGTGTTCTGACACTGATATACAACTACAACTGTAACTGAAAATGTCTTAAGGTATACTGCTTAAATTTAAATGTGAATTTCCCTTCCTCTAGATAAAATCCTGTAAGGAGTACAATTTAATTCCACACTGAAACATAGTAATAACACATTTTAATTGGGACTTCGTACCTAATCATTAAGAAATTACTTCTCTGCCTTTTGGCTAAGATGCATTATTATGACACTGCCATGAGAAATGCACAGAGACTATTCTTAAAATAATGTAAATTTATTCTATTTGTGTACAGTGCCATTAAGTTAGTTCTGTGAACCAAGTGCCTCTAAGCCAGTTTTGTGTACAACTTAATGTATTAAATGAGACATGGATGATGGTGTTGATAGTTACAGCTGCTGTTGTATGATATACTAGCTGGTGTACATTAATGAAGCAAAAAGTGTCAGTCTTCAAAGCAACCACTACACTATGCTCTCTGACCAAGATAACTGCTGTTAAACATATTGCAGAAAATATGACCAAGCAGGTGAACTTTATTTAGTAGGTGTCCCATAATGTATTCCATATAACATGACCACAAGTGCAGTTTACAGGGTTTGTAATGGCCATATTCCCAGTAAGCACACTAATAAGGTCACCGGTGCTGCAAAAATGAAAAATGTATGTTCAAGCTGGATTTTATCTTGGCTAAATACGTGTTAGATGACAAACAGACAAAATATTTCTATAAATTATAATTCTGTTTAAGGACTGCAGTATATGCAAGAATCTCACTTTTGGAAAAGTGTGAAATCTGTATGAGCATCGTGAATAAGCAAGTTTTGTTTTATATAGTTCATTTATTTTATAAAGATTGTGATACCAACATAAACATGGTAGAGATCAAGTTCTGATATCAAAGTTCAACATTTTTAGTGGTCTGCCTGTTTGTGTTAACTCTTCAATTCGCCAGTGCATTACCCTCTTGTGTCAGGCCTGGTCACGTGAAGCAAAAACACACTGCTCCTGAAAAGGGCCACTTAGGTTCATAGGTAGTACTAGGCTATCTGCCCAAGGGCATTTATAAGCCTAGCCAGAATGTGTTGGCTTTCGCCACCCCTTTAGATTAGTTCCCTGTGCCTCTGTCCAGCAGAGCCATTAGTTACCTGCGCCACTGTCCAGCAGAGCCACTGCAGTGATCCCCGGGGTAAATTTTCTGTTTCCCAACCACCCATCAAGGTTTCTTTTGAAGAGTGTTAGTGAGGGGGGTCTGCCTGGTGTATATTGGAATCCTGTTCCAAAGCATGGGGAGTCTCTGGGACAGGAATCTATTCCTCCAGCATGTCCTAGTTATCATTGTGGTGAGGTTTATATCTCTAGAGCGTGTGGCTCTCCGGGATTTGTTTTTTTTTTAGGTGGAGCATGTCCATCAATTCTGGGTTGGACATGGCCTTGTATGTCAGGCAGAGATCACTTCTGTGTAAGCGGTATGCAACCGAGTACAGCTGGAGTTTCTTGAGTTGGGCTGCATAGGGCATCTGTTTGAGGCCAGTAATCCTCTTGGTGAGGTACTTTTGTGGTCTTTCCAGCTGTTGCAGGTGTCTTGTAAGGTACATCCCAAATGGGGTGTTGTATTCTGTGATGGGTCTAATGAGTGATGAGTAGAGAGGCACAATAACCTCTTTTGCTCTAGATGCGAACCCTTTTGTGATTAGGTGGGCCACATAAAAGGATTTTCTAACCACCTTGGCAATATGATTATCAAAGGAGAGATTACTATCTACTTGGGTCCCCAGATCCCTTATTACATTTTCTGTATTTAGGGGACTACCACCTATGTGGTAGTTTGCGGGTACTTTGTTTTTCCAAAGGGGATGACTATGCACTTTTTGGCATTTAGCATGAGGCCATGATTCTGACACCAGGTATCCATCTCAGTGAGACCCATCTGGAGGGTGTCTATATCAGCTGGAGAATCAATTATGGCCCCTAGTTTGCAGTCATCTGCGAACTTGGTGAGCCATAGTCCTCCTATGCTTGCCTGTACCTCTGAGAAGTATATACCGAACAGGAGGGGTTCTAGGACTGAGCCCTGGGGGATGCCACTTGTAACCAGTTTAGAGTCAGACATAGAGCCTGCAACTCTCACTATGTGGGTTCTATCCATGAGCCAGTTGGCAACCCATCTCATGACGTGGGGGTTTATGTTCAAGCTGGTGAGCTTGTCTATAATACTAGAATGGGGAATGGTGTTGAAAGCCTTTGCAAGGTCTAGGTAGGCTAAGTGGACCTCCTTTCCCTCGTCTGATGCCTTGGTAACCATCTTAAAGAAGTCCACCAGGTTTAGGAGGAATGATCTGCCCTTAACAAAGCCAAACTGGGTAGGGTCCAAAGTTTGGAGGTTCCCAATGTTTCTGTTAATGAGTTCCATGATGATGCATTCCATAGCCTTGCAGACCAGGCTAGTCAGGCTAAAAGGTCGATAGTTCCCGGGGTCCGTTGTGGTTCCACCTTTGTAGAGCGGGATTACTGTTGCTGTACTCCACTCTGTGGGTACATAGCCTGTAGAGAGGCTGAGTTTGAACAGTGTGTTTAGGTGAGGGGTTAGTTCATTTTGGAGCTCTTGTAAGACACAGCCTGGGACACCATCCAGTCCCATTGAAGCTGTGTTTTTGGCTTTGGATAGGGTTGTTTTAACCTGTGTGTCGGTGATTGATGGGGCCCTACATTCTTCTGGTATGGTTATGGGCCCTCTAGGGGGTAAGAGGGGGGTGAAGTTTGAACTAAACCTGTCTGCCAGAATATTGGCAATATCAGTCGGTTCAATGTATTTTGTGCCATTCTGCACTAACTGAGAGCAGATCTGAGAGTTTCCACTTAGGTTCTTGACATAGCTAAAGAACGCTTTGTGGTTATCTTTGGAGTCATTGGCAATTTTTCTTTCAAAGCTAGCCTTGGATGATTTAATGAGGGATCATAGTTTCTTGCTGATACTGATCAGGGATGTCTTTCCTTCTTGGAATTTTACTCTTTTCTGTACTAGCTTCCTCCTCCTGTTGTATAGCTTGTTTATGGCAGGGGCCCACCAGACTGGTTTCCTTTTCTTGGAGGAGTGAGTCTTGGTTTTACTTGGGATAGCATGCTCTATGCATTCCTGCAGATTCTCATGCCTTTGTAAAGGTTTCAGCAGCTTGGACAGCATTGTCCTTTAGCATGGGGGGTGTGAACCTTTCCACCTCGGTCTTAAGTAACGTGAAGTTTGCTTTTGAAAAGTTTTTCATGGTGGTTTCCTTGATTGGGGGTGGGGGCGGAATGTGGATAGCCAGAGTGATTAGTCTATCGTCTGATCTAACCAGTGAGGGGTTGACCTCCGGTGTGGAACATCGGTCGCCCATGTTGGTGATGACCAGGTCCAATATGTTGTTCCCTCTGGTGGGGGTGTTGACCAGTTGATTCAGGGCATTTCAGTTTATAAATTCTAAGAAGCGTTGGGCAAGGGAGTTAGTACTTGAGTAGTTCTCCCAGTTTATGTTTGGGTAATTGAAATCACCCAGTATTAGGGTGTTTGGTAGGACCTTCATATCTCCCAGTGTCTCCAGAAATGCGGAATGGGGGTCCTGGGCCATGGTGGGTGATCTGTAACAAGCTAAAATTTTGATTGCAGTTTTGCCCGCTGTTAGTTGCACATGGATGATCTCTGATGCATTGTGCTGCGCCACTAACCTGGATGTGTGGGTATCCTTGATGAATATGGATGCACCCCTGCCTTTTGTGTTTCGGTCCTGTGGCCGAAAGGTATGGTATGAGTTATAGCCTAGTAGTGCTGGGGTGCTCTCAGGAGCCTTAAATCAGGTTTCTGTTACTGCACAGATGTCGATGTTTTGCATACTGAGGAGTGCCTTGAGTGCGTGCATTTTGAGGTTTAGACTTCTGGCGTTGAGTAGCATTACCCTCAGTTTTTGGTTACTTGTGCTATTTATGGTAGTGGGTTTGTCTTTTGAGCCTTGCCTAAAAAATGCACTATGGGGGCGGCAAGAGCCTTGGCCAGTATTCGAAAGCCTAAGGGTGACCCAATAGGCTATCCCAGGCTGTTAGCTGTTAGCAAATGCATTACACAGTTGTCTTTTGAATCCCTGCACCTTTCATTTTGAAGCTAATTAGTACTTCAGTATATGCTGTTTGAGCATGAATCACAGCATGTATCTTGTAGTTTAATGGGTTGCCAGATGCATTTTCACTAAATGTTAGTTTCACTGAGAGACATTTATTGTTTCTCATGCTAAGTCCATTTTCAATGCGAGAGTGTTTGTTTAGAAAATTACTGTTTATTGTGCTAAGTCCATTTGCAGTGTGAGAATGTTTTGTTTAGTTAAGATAATGGCAGTCAGTGTTTTTCTGTAAAATATGAAATAAGTTTTAAATGAAATACATATCTCTGTGATGTTTGTAAAAGTGAAGAAGAAAATAATGTGTACACTGACAGGTTTGAACAATGTTTATGATAAGTGGGGAGAGAGACAACCAGGTAATGGGATATTGGTATGGTTGGCAAGGACCAGCAAAATTATCCTGCATAGAGCCTCTTTTGTCTGTGATCTGGTAGGTCAGACTTGTACTGAGTGATGTCAGATGGGATAGTTATTTTGCTGACCGAGAAGACACAGGGAGGACAAAAATGAGATGTACTTATCCTGCAAGTAAGTAAGCCCTCCAACAACAAAAAAAGTATGTTGTATGCAGTAGTATTTGATTTTTGTATGACTTGTGGGTTGTTGAACAAAAGCTGCCACAGCATTTATATTGTCTTTGTTTTGATTTATTCATTGCACTAAATAATTAATTAATACATTAATATTCCTGGATTATGTAATACCGTCTAAACATGTTACATTTTAATAATATATTTTTGCAGCACCTTCTTTAGAGCTTCCAACAACTGCAAAGGGGTTGACATTTGTTAGCTCATATAGTTTGCATTATTTGGAGTGGTGATCAGTAAAATCTGATATTTTAGCACACCTTATGTAATTATTGTTGCAAATTACTATGATACAATCTTTGCATTATAAGACTGTAAAGGATTTCTGCATTTATTTAAAAACTGCTGCTTCCTGTGGCAAGGGTGCAGGTTTTGAATCTTTCCACCTTCATTTACCTACTGCATGATACTGAGCAAGTCCTTTAACCAGACAGTGCTTTGGACCAATTGGAGAATTTGGGTTAGGCTTCTTAATGGTTGTCAGAACTGCATGCCTAATAACTATGCATCCCCTTTTATATAGCTGATCTAGTTCAGGAAATGTTATGGCATTATCATAAGCACACCATTTTTTTTTTTTATGTAACATGGGCAGCAGACACTGCATTTGTATATGAAGCACTGGAATCCAAAGTTCTTTGCCAGCAACAACATCTGCATTAGTAATAAGTCTCTTTAGTATGGAATTATTCAGATGATTTTTACTTCTACAGAGATTGTGCATATTAACTTAGCATATGTTATCAGGTGGTTAATATTTCTTCACCACCTGATCTTTTCCCCATTTTCTACCTGGGGTCAGAGTGGTGTTAACTGTCGCCATCTCTCTCGATTCAATGCCACACTCCTACTTTCTTCAACACTCATGCCTGACTGTTGCAGATCTTCTATTACACAATCTATCCAACTTTTTGCTGGACACCCTTGTTTCCTCTTACCTTCTTCCTGTCTGTCCCACATCATCTTCAGCAGATTGTCTTCTGCATTTTTGCACATCTGCCTGAACCATCGTAATCTGTTCTCTCTGATCTTTTCTGCAATTGGAGCTACTTTGCCTTCTGCTCTATGTCCTCATTTCTTCATCTCTCCCAGAGTGTGCATGCTACCATCCTTCTTTGGCACTTCATTTCCATCACCTCTAGCTTTTTCATCTGTTCTGCCCTTATTGCCCAGGCTTTGGTACCATACAGTAGTACTGGTCACACTACTGTTTTGCACAACTTACTATTTGGCTTCTTTAGCATTCTTCTATCATATACTATACCTGACCCACTATGCCAGATGGCAGAAGCCCCTCTGATTCTAGCTTGACCTCTTCATTCAGACTTCCTTTCTCCTCAACCACCTCTCCTAGATACTTGAAGCTGTTAACTTGTTCCACTGTCTTCCTTTCTATCTCAATTCTCAGCTTCTTCTGATTTCCCCAATTTGCAGCTATTACCACTGTCTCTTCTGTACTTAGTTTTATCCCATGTGCCTTCAGTTTTGCATTCTATTCCCCCATGTTTCACTGAATTTCTTTCTCAGAGTCTGCCTGTAATGCCACATCATCTGCATACAGCAACTTTGCTGATCTGTCCCCTCCGACCTGTTTGCTAATGTAGTCCATTACCAGTATGAACAGCAGTGGGCTCAGTGCTGACCCTGGGCACACCCACTCCCACTGGGAACACCTTTGTCTAACCAAACACTGTTCGTAGTTGAGTCATTGGGTCCTTGTACATAGCCTGCACTAATTCTACCAGTGTTTCTGGGACTTCGAACCACTGTAGTACTGCCCAAATCATCTTTCTTTAAGACCTTTTCATATGCTTTCTCCAAGTCTAGGAATAGTTACTATTTCTTAACCTCTCAGAAATACCTTTCTATTTAAATTGAACTACACATGGATAGATCTTCTGATTTGATGCAAGTGGTCTTTATACAGTTTAATTTAGTTCACCCAAAGCTAACAATAAATATATATGTAATTTATATTTTTCATAACAATAAGGGATGTACACAGTCAACAAAGTGGCTATAACTGCTGAAAGGGATGAGTGTCCCTTATGCTGTTATTATCTGGTCAGTTTTAAACTGTCTTTAATCTCGTTTGCAGGACTACTGCATTATTAATATTTTTTTTTATTTGACACGGACATCTGAGAAGGATACATTCAACAATGTAGCTATAATTGTTGGGTTTGGGAGATGTCTGTGGATAAAGGTGACTGACCCTGCTGAACTGATAAATGTAAAAATCATTAGACCATCTTTGCAAGATTAGTATGCACTTGTGTAATGCATATTTGAATCATTTACCGTCATGATTTTTATCACATGATGTCTACACAGTTAATAAAGTGGTCATAACTTTTGAGAACAGATATTGTTGGATTATGACAGCACTTTGAGTGGCCTTTTATTGTTGAAATGTCCTGAAATGGCTATTTTTGTCATTACTGACTCTCACATTTAGTTTCACTGCTTACATGAAAAAATGTTTAAAACTACAAAATTTAAAACACACTCTTAATAAATGTTACTGTATTAAGCAAGAAATATAATTTAAAACTGTTAGGAAGGTGAATCAAATAACACATTCACTTATGTGGCAGAGACATATGGTTTGAAAACAGTCCATGGCCCAAGATACATTTAATCTACCACTGACCAGATGCATTTTCAATGAATGTGAACTTCAAGGGAAGAGAATTTACTGTTACTCATGTTGCCTGTTTTCAACGTGAGACTGGCTTTTGTTTAGTAAATGGCTATCAGTGTTTGTGCTATAAAATTTGAAATAAGTTTTAAATTATATCCAGATCTAAGTGATCATTGCACATTGACAGGTTTGAATAGTATTTATGGTAATTGTGGAGAGAGAGCCACGTAATGGATCACTGGAATGGCTGGGGGGGGGGGGGAGGCTGGTCCATTAGCTTGCCTAGGGCCCCATTTGACCATGATCTGGCAATGCATGTTTGTAAGGGATGAGATTTAGAATATTACACTTTCTATTGGGCTCACATACTAGCTCTTCTAAACTATTTATGTAGTCCAGTAATCTTCAGGCATATCAAACCTTAGATGTATAAGCCCACAAGTTCATCACTGGATAATTGAAATCACCCATTAAGAAGGAATTTTTCATTCCACGTATTTCAGAAAGTATATTCAGGAATTTCTTATGATCAACTGTTGACAAAATGATATCTTATAGGAGACAATATGTTGATAGTTTACTTATTTGAGAATAAGTTGGAGTTTACTGGGGTAGATTTGACAGTCTCTTGGAATCTGTCTAGCAATGCTATAGTCCCTGACAAATCTGGAAACATCCCTGCTATTCCCTTATGGCCTAAATGCATGCTAATCACTAAACCCAAGTACAGTGGAAGTACTGTGTTTCCCCTAGAACCAAGTCTTGGTTACCCCACAGATATGAATTTAAGTTGTAGTTCAGCTTGAAGATCAGACAATTTGCTGTTTGAACTTTTGGCACTGAGAAGGACTACCCTAATATAGTCTGAACTTAAACATATTGAAGTTTTATCTGTTATGTTGGGATGTTCAGCAACCTGGCTCTGCCTATAAGAGGTGTTATGAGGTTGTCAAGAATTTAAGCCATACAGAGGACGTCATAGAGTGACAGATGTAAGGCATCCTTTGTGAGGCAAGAAGGCTTCTTCCCATCTTATGACACATTCTGGACTCCCTGGAATTACACCAACCATGTAGCCAATTATCTTTGTATTTAGACATCATTCTTGGTGAAGTTAGGATTCCACTAGGGGAGATTAGCATAATGGTTTAACTGTCTGCCTTACTGACACAAGGTGCAAGGTTTGATACTAACATGGTGTAATTAGCTAGGTTTAAAAATGACCCACAGGGGCAGTTAGCCTAGTACTAATCTATGAACCTATGAGCATCCATGTTTTACCTGCATTTTACACATATATAATTTGATCCAGCATATCTCTTTGTATGTCTCTCAGGGCACAGCACCTGAAGTCATTCACACCTACATGGGTCACCAAAGAGTCATAATCATATTTGCTCAGAATGAGGAACCAAAGTGCCCCTGTAATGTCATGGATCCTGGCACCAAAGAGAGAGTTAACTGTCACCCTATCTTGAGCATGGAGTCCATGTTCCTAATGATGGAATCATCAGTCATTAATATATTTCTACTGGCACCTACAGGTTCAGTGGCAACAAACTCTTACTGAGTGTGTGAGTGGTGAGATGCCTCCTGAAGCTTTGACTTCTTGGTTCTATGAAGCTTGGACAGTGATGTATTACAATTTCAGCATATGTTAACTTGCTATAAATATGTGGAGGCGTGGGTATTAGTGTGTACTGCTCATGGACCAAAGTTTGTGGTGAATGGAAGGCTTCCATGTTGTATAAACACTTAAACCTCTCACAGATAATGTAAAATGTATCAAATAACAGGATATTGTGAGCTTTAGGCATGTCTTACACTGCTTAAGAAAGCCAAGTGATATATGGCTGGTAGTAGAGTTACAGCTAACTGATGTCTATGACTGCATCCAGGTATGCCTAAATATTGCAAGGATAAGTGCAAGATATAGTGTTGTGACCAGTGTTGCTATCCGTATCAAATGGAATAAGCAAAAATGAAGCATATTTAAGCAAGAAGTGATGAATAGAAGCAAACTATAAAAACATAAGAGCCAATTAGATTACAACCTATTACTAGGGCAGCAGCAATTAGAATATCAGAGCAGTAGCAAATTACTCTCTCTCCTTAAGGTAAAAATTAACAGTGTTCCAAAATGGCTCACAAAGACTGACTGTGTCCAGATTAGCAGACTTTAATACAATGAAAATCATCAAAACATTTTGTCACAGATAGCCTGATTTAATGGAACAGTAGACAGAGTCCCATGTGCATCCCAGTGACTGGGGTTCAGCTTCATTCCTAGCACTGGAGGAGGCAAACAATAGGGTGGTTTTAAAGGGCATGACCCAATAGCCTCTTCTAGGTTGTGAGGAGGTTACATGTACGCAGGAGCACACTGAGCAGTGCTGATGTTCTGGTAGAGACTGGGAGGCTCACTGCTCATGCCTCAAGCGGTGTGTCAGGGATGTCTGGAGGGACTACCTTTGGTGGAAGTTGAGACACCCTATGCTGTCAACACATTGCATGTCCCTCATCCACACCTTGCCTGGTACATTTAATAGGGATGTATAATGTCAAGAAAAAAAAAACTCAAACCATCCTGATGGCTTTCTGAATGATGGCCCATTCCTGTTGACCCTAACCTCAAAGATGAAAAATGAATGTGCCATGGAGGTGGATGATGATCAACAATTATTGAGGAGAAAGAATGCAAAAAAATGTGTCACAGATGGCAGATGACATTATTAAATACATAAATATACTTCCCTGAAGAGAGTAAGGAAGAGTATCCAATCATTTAAAGAGGTCAAACACAGATGTATCCAAGGACTCAGATGTGCAGCTCAGAGTATTCCAGCCAAAAGGAGATCAGTGAAATGAAAGATGTATATTTGGACCTTATCTTCGGGTTGAGTTGGAGGGTACCAACTGTGAGCAGTGCTCACACACACATTAACTTGACTACATCTGTATGCATATGTTGTGTGTGGATGAAGTGTCAAAAATTCTTTAGGAATTTCTCCATGGGTCTGCCATCATCTTGACCATCACATTTTAAAGATTTTTGGCCAAGGTGAAGCTTGCATGCCAAGGTATTTTTAGCCCTTTGTTCTCTTCCTCCAGCTGAAATTATAAACCTACTGAGTCTCTGGGGATTGACAGCATTCTTAATTTATGTTTTTTTTTTCAAATAATCTTTATCCCAATCCTTGGGACCCATATGTCCACTGAGTCTTTGGAAGGTCACATCTCTATCTCCCTGTAGTAGAGTAATGAAACTTGATCTTAATAACAAAAATAGAGAATGAATGAAATAGCATATCTGTGGCCAATTGGATTTTCCAAAAATCAAATTTATTTTGCATCTGAAGAAAAGCTTTATTGCAGCATTTTTAATGAGAGAAAAAAAAATGAGAGAGAGGATATTATTGAAAGAAAATTTCAGATGCTGTCCTGAGATTCTAAAAATAAGCAGTAACTCTGTATACCCTGCATTCCTGTTGTAGAGGGATAAAATCTACCTATGGCCAGGATCACCGGAATTCATTTAGTGGCTCGTGTGATTGACAGTGCAGGCAGGGAGGATGGGTGCACCTGTCCTTGGGGGGGGGGGGGGGGGAATTCTGAGCATTTCTCTAGTGTAACTCTAGTCAGAGAGAATATAAAAGGCTTGTGGGGGCAGAGCTTGTGTAACTTCCATATAGGACTGGGATAAGGATATGATTTCAGGCTGATTCTATTGCGCACCAACCTAACAATGATATGATTATGTGAGGGGAGACTTAAGGCTAGAGAAAACCCCAGACCCATGAGAATGATGGCACCACTCCCAGATTCTCAACTCTCGCCTTCAGACTGAACATAAGTAGCACCTGTAAACCGAGTCCTAGGACCAAGAGAAATGAATGAGTCACTGAACCACTGGGTGGAACGTTTGAAGGTCACATGGTCCCACCCAAAAATTAGTCATTTTGAGAATTGACGTTTGAGTAATGCAATGAAGATCTTGAATGAGAGAACAGAGCTTAGTTGTGTCATTTTAAGGACACACAGTATATTATAGAAAAGGGAAGCCTTAACCACAAAAACAAAAAATCACTTCACTATATGTACTTTATTAGGTCATGATGGCTTAAAACAAAATACAAAATAATGTGTAGGGCTGCAAAGACATTAATGCAACACAAATAATCAAGAAAAGATACAAATGTTTTTCAGTCTGTGACAATAGTGGGTTTTTAGTAAAACCAGATGCCAAAAGATATGCAGACTCAGAATGCAAACAACTAGAACCATACCCAAAGAAGAATGAATGACCACAGCAGTAGTCAAAGAAGAATGGGGATGCGTGTTTATACATAACCAATGTTACACATTAGCAATGATGGGTGTCAAAGGCTATAGGCCATGCCCAGCCATGAAGGGTGACTCTTGTTCGCCTTAGAGGGATTTCTTAGGCAACACACCAACACTAAGTGACGGCCGTTTTCATTCCCATTTGAACGGAGGATTTCATTCAGTTTGCTTTATACACACACACACACACACACACAAAAGAGCTGATGAAAATAGTATAGTGAACTTAAAGTAAAACTTATGATGACATGTGCAAGTAATGTATATGAAATTTCATGATTATCTACAGTATTTAGCCATTTATTTGTCAGCTAAGTGCATAAATGCCTCTGAAAGCATGAGAGCCAGCATGAAAAATAATTGTCAGTATCCACTGGTTGTCAGTTCATGTACCTATATTACTGAATATTGCTGCTAGAACCAAAGCACTTTGCATTTGTATCCATTAACATTTGACTTGGAGAATTTACTGTATTATAGCCATTGAATTTATAAAAATTCTTACGTTTACATATGGTGATGCATAATTTACAGTTTTCTTTTATGTCCTAAGGAAACAGTAGCAAAACATGGGAGCATATACTGGACAACAGCTGAATCAATGAATATATTTGTTATGGTTGCCTTCCTGATCGTTACAGTAGAAATCTAAAGACACATTTAGAGGTGGCCCTAGCTGTTATACTTGGCAGTGCTTTAACATGCATGTGAAAGGATAAGAAGAAATCTTTGTCTTTAACTAGATATTTTACATTTTCTGCATTGCTGATAGTTTCTTTAAAGAAATCCAGAATTAATCATTTGCTGGGAGTGGACCATAACTTAGATGGGGGTACCTGATCCCAAGCTCCTTACTTTAATGAAGGCTAATATATAGCTTTTAGACAGATGCCATTAGTCCAGATGATTGTGAACTCAGGCAAGGTCTTTGCTAATAACAGAATGGCTTCAGAGTCCCCTACATGCAACCAAACCATTGGAATACAAGGTGATATAAATGTGCCCAGTTGAATGATATTTATATAAAGGAAAAAGGAGTGTCCTTAGAGTAGAACCCAGAAGCATTCCTGTCTGTATAACATTTGGGAAGAAATAGGTCCTGTAATTTTAATATAATTGATCCTATTAGTAGATGCCTGGTAAACTAGGATACAACACGTCAACTAGAGCAATTTATTCATATTTTTTAACAGCAGGAGTGGTTATGTGAGTTACTTGCTCTATTTATGTCCATTCATATAAGATACCTATGAGCTGTTCTTTGCCTATGATAGAGAAGATGGCATTGTTGACAACCATTTTTTTTATGTAATATCTTCAAATGTTTTGCCAGTGGTAGTAGAACAGAAATCGGTGTACAGTTGCTAGTGTTTGCTTGATTACCTGTGTTAGGAAGAGGGGTAGCATAAACACCTCAATCTGTTAGTGCAGAAAATCTGGACAAGGCCAAAAATAGTGTGTGAGGGTGGTAAATAGAGACATTTTTTAAATATTGCTCTTATGAACTTAGTTGACAAAATAACAAGTTTTGCATTAGCATGCATTTTCAGAATGATACGAAATTTTAATCTCAGTTGTCTGTCTTTATTTAGTGACTTCAGTCTTCAGTGATTTACTTGAAAACGACAAATTTTATGAGAAACAGACCAAATATATGATGTAAAAATCTGGAAATTTGAGAAGGTAAGCCTGTACAAATGTGAGGCGTTAAACATACAGTGGTAGAAGTGAAACAGTGAACATAAAAATATGGGTGACCTGCAGTAGTCTTTCCAAGCACACTACCCTATGTCTACTATTTTGCCTCCCACAAATTACTTCTAAGTCCTTCTTCTGTGTGTTGTCCAGGCTGGCATAAATAAAAGTGATCTGAGCAGAAGTTAAACTTACCATTAAAATTCACTTGACTTTTAACTTGTTTGTCTGTAGGCAGGCAGTACTGCCTTGTGCATATCGGAAGCATATAATATAATAATAGCATTTAGATTAGGAAGGAGGAGGATCCTTTGGAATTACAGCAGCTATGAATGAGTTGATCTAAACTATTTGTGGACTGATATGTTGCTTTTGGAAGCTGTCTTATTATGTTTTCTATTCCATTCACAAAGCAGTTAATTTAAATCACTTGGAAAAATGTATGTATGTCAGTCATGGTATTGCCTCTTGCAGTGAGGGAGTCAGTTCTGATATCTGTTTCTTGAAGGTTAGTTGTACTGAGGGATTTTGGCTTCAGGAGGAAAAGATCCATGTAGTTAACACACAAATTTGTAAGCAGACTAACTGAAAAATCATATCCATCCAGATGTGTATTTAGCTTCATCAACTGTACTCACATCAGCCTGTCTGATGTTACCTTTGCTTCATCTGCTGGCCTACCCACAGGTAGTTTTCTGGAAGGTCACTTAATGGTCCCAGTGCCCCTTTTATATAAAAGGAATTAATTGTAGCATATCTGGCTAACCCCTACACACTCCATTCTTCTCCTCTGACCTTCCTAAGTCCATCTATTCCTTCCCTCTTGCACTGACAATACAGCAACTGCATATTTCACTCTATATGATGTTCTTTGGTCCAAACTACATGCATCTTTACATTTAACCTGTCTTATAATTCACATCCTCCTATGATAAACAGCTCTCAACAGACTTGGGGACAAATCTGGAAAAAATAGGGACATTTTTAAAATATTACTATTATTGGCTTGAGTCACTGACAGAATAAGAGAATGCAAATTAACATGCATTTTCTGAAGTCAAAGAAGTCTATAATTATTGGCATTATTTATTAAATGTAATTCAACGACTTTTCTTCAAAGGTCTCAAGTTGTATGTGGGACAGAGCTAATATCCGAGTCAAAATCTGGGAGAGTTGAGAGGTGTACCCCATCACCATAATTGGTGTGCGACATTAATGCTATTTCCTCTCTGCATTTTGCATAAACTGACCATGTCTGTTAACACCAAGAGTAGAGGTGAAGAAATGATCAAAGCATCCTGGTTGCCTGTTTTTGGCTTGAATTGATGTTATGGGACCAGTATCCATATTCGTACCAGTTTAGGTAGGTAAAGTGAAAAGGAAATAAGAAAAGAAAAGATAAGCTTCTGTTTCTCTGCCTGGATCACTACTAATATTCAGCCTCTCTTTCTCTGTTTACATGTGACAGTGTAAAACTTTAACTTCAAGTGAATGCTATGGGTGCGAGTAGCTTAAAATAAAGCACATTTTTGAAGCACAAAATGCTTTTGTTACTATTCTTTTACTTATTTAACTTCATCCACCAATATAGATACTTATTAAACTGTCTATTTATTAACTGTTAACATTGTTTATTTTTTTTCTAATCCTACGTGTCTTCACTTTAGCTTGGTGGCTTAAGGTAATTGCTCACCCTCTGTTTTGGTAGGAATACTTTATGGTTATATATCTCACTGGCTAGACAGCTCCATTAGAAGTCTGCATTCATTTCCTAATCTTTAACTTTCCAACTACAAGCTTATAGAAATGTGCAGGAATGTTTTTTACAGTGCAATAAGCAGTGCAAGTAGCTGCATAACAGAGAGACCCTGCATATTTATTTAACGCAGCTGCAAATGTGCAGAGGAGGTCAGCCAGTGCACAAGCAATAATCTGCACTGGTTATAAAGTACCTTTCACTCCGTTACTGAGCCTCCATGTCAATGTCTTCCAATGTATATAACCTGCAAAGAAGAACAATTAAAAAACAGAAATTAAATGGTCAAATCAGAAGAATTAAAAATACTTAAAATGACAAGGCATTCAGATGATTGTTAAAAGTAAAATGACTGTAATCACAACCCTCAGAACTGCAGAAATACAAGTATGACTTAGGAAGATATACAATAAGTATGAGGTTACATTTTCCACCAGTTGCAAGGTACACTGATCTCACAGTTAGTATATATAAATATTAGGGTAGTGAGAAGTACATCCACCCAATATTGAGAGGTGCATTGAGTGATGCTGCCCTGCAAAATAGCTCAAACAGCATGTTTTGCCATTTACTGTTTTCCTTTTCTTTTTTTAAGTGCTGGGACTTGCACTAGCAGAGCTCATGTTTCTCATATGGAATCACAGTCATAGATGGCATATACCTTGAAAGAACAGGACATATTTTTGTCATAAACATTCACTCAGAGAAGTATATGATGACATTACTCAGTGTTATAGGTGCAACCACATTTGGATTACTTTGGTGCCTGATTTAGTTGTAAAATCCTAAAGGTAAATTCTGAGTCCAGGCTTGCTGAAATGTTGAAGGGCCATTTTGAGCCTAAATTGATGATATTTACTGAAAGATTCAGTTTTGGTCACTGCAGCCTGAGGCTTAACTAAATGGTGACAGAGTATGTTGCTGAACTAAAACTGCTATGAATTGCATATTTGATGTAAGATGTACTCAGCAGATTCTTGAGTTGTATGGTTTCAAAAGCTTTCCAAATTGCTCTAAATACTGAATCTGCAGCCAGAGATATGTAACATTCAAAGAAGCATGAAACACTCAGACACTGGGAATATGCACAAAGTCAATGTATAGTCAAATGCTGCAAGTTCAACAGCTTTATTAATTTAAGTGTAAAAATGATGTTCAAGTTTGCAAGTAAATACTACAGCTGTGGAAAGATTCATCCCATAAAATGAGCATGTTGTTGTGTCTTTCGGCTTTTCCCGGTTAGGGGTCGCCACAGCGGAACTCCGGTCCGCTAATGATTGGCAGTTGATTTTTACATGCTGAGTTGCCAGCCCTACCGCACAACCTTCAACGAAGGTATGCCCATTCACGCATGTCTCCAAGCAGAAGACGCTCTAGCTGAGAGTCGAACCAGTCAGCGTCTTACTGTGAGTCGACAACGCTACCGCAGCACCACCAATGAGCATACCGTAGTAAAATGTAATCTCAGGAGATGTATAATAATAATAATTTTAATGGCAAAAGTGTCAAGTATATTTGAAAAGAGGAATATGTAAAAGCAATATTGAACAACCATGTTTAAATTCTCAGAAAGCAGAATAATTGTATCTACACCGATATGGATACAGTATACAATATCTTAAAGAAATGAAAGCTATAAGAGTGGCAATGAAAAAAATAAATGGGAGTTGGGAAGTAACAGATTGATGGAGGAAAAGCTGTATTAAGAGCAAGAATACTGCTTGATGAAGGGAAAATAACAAATTAAAGAAGATGTAGAATGGAAGACAAACTTCAGGGAATGCAGTTAAGGGTGGGGTCAGGAAAATGATACAGGAGCACAGATTTAAGGAAGAATAAAGATTCAGCTTTACATTGGAGCAACTAATTTTATCAGAGGTGGAGAGGAAGAAAGCATTTATAATGACCTTTGCTCGACACAGAAAAATACTCAGCATGGAGACTTATGGAACAGAGGAAACAAATGCAGAGTGCAGGCATTAGAAGCCAAAGATAGAAGCATTTTAGATAAAGGTGATAGCATAAGGAACAGTTCTAAAGAGTTTTATAAGAAGCTGTATAATAGCAAACTATGAAGTAAGAGAAGCGAATATGATTGATAGAATGCTAAAAGAATAAAGTAATTAAAATAAGATAATCTGAATGTGGAAGTGACATTAATAGTAAAACAAAAGCAACAGAAAAACGTGAAAGAAGGAAAAGCAAATTGCCCAGCTGGGTTTCCTGCAGAATTTTATAAATAAAGATGTTAAAAATATATTAATAATTGGTCATTATATTCAGTAAAGTAATGGACAGTCAGCAGATTATGAAATCAGTGAAAAAATTCTGCTACTTTACCTAAAAATAAAGAATATTTAAAATAAAAGGAAACTGCGGACCAACACGATTAATAAATTTAGCTTTAAAAATAATGGAGAGAATTTATAGTGGTTACTGTGACGTGTAAACCTTTTATGAATTCAGAGATCAGCTTAACATGGTGCTAGCACAGAGATTACAGCAAACACATTGGAGAGTCTCCGAGGCTGTGCTACATGCAGATGAGGCAGTCTGGGGGAGAGGTATATGTTAATTATCCATGTGCTTCTCCCCCCATAGAACTGCTTTCAGGACAGCATCTGCTGTCCGAGTGATTCAACACTCAGATGTGTAGATTAGCACAACCACTCCTCCCACATTGCTGTAGTGAACATGGCTAAAAGGCCATGTTCAGTCATCTTGTCCAAAGTATGTACTGGGGATTTTAGTAGTAAGGTAGGGTCAGGAGATGTGTGAGTGAGTGAGTGGATGTGAGGGGCTGCATTCATGAATGTGTGCATGTGAGTGTTTTTCTGCCTGCCTGGCAGATGGCATGGGGGATAGTGAGGTGGTGGGGTAGGTGTATGTGTATATGAATTGATGAGTGTCTGATTGTGATTAGGTGGGGAGGTGGCAGTCTGTGTGTGTGTGTCTGTGTGTGTCGGGGTTGGGGTGGTTGTCAGTCCTTCATGCACTCCTAGACTAATAAGCATAATCTACAACTTTAGATGGGGGTACCACTAGCCACCAAGAAATACTACTCCAGTGCCATAATGGCACGTTAGCATTACAGGAATCTGTGGTAGGGGAACCATCAGGGAATACTACTCCTGTCCCATAACAGCACTTTAGCATTACAGGGATTGGGGTAGGGTGACCATCATAGAATACTACTCCTGTGCTGTAAAGGCATTTTAACAGTATGGAGATAGAGGGTGGGGGAAGCACTAGACACCAGGGAAACTGATTTCTTGTGCTGAATGGTAATTTCACAGTATGGAGTTTGAGTGGGTGTGGGTGAAGTGGGGGGGCACTAGACACCAGGGACAGGACATGCAGAGGAATCTGATACACGTATGGGGACTGTGATTTGTGTGTTTTTTTTTAATGTATGCTTGTCTGTATGTGGGAGTGTGAATGAGGGGAGAGGAATGTGTAGGAGTACAGGATAAAGATGCAGCCATTATATACAGCAGGGTGCGCTGATCTATACTTCTCTGTAGTTAAACTACAATTCAGAGACATGCCAACAAGCTGATAATGAGGTCTTTCCATGTAGTGGCTTACATATCAGGGAGGAAGCTTTGAAGTAAGTTGTCAAAGTCAGCTTAGATGGAGAAAGACAGACAAATGCAAAGTTTTGTATAATGGGTATTTATTTACCTCTGCAACTAACCAGCTTGGGCTGTATTAATTTATAACAGAGGAGATAGCAGCTGGAGAGCACTTGCTGAGATTTGACATGACAATGATCTTTAGAATAGTACCAGCCATGAGGTTTCAAGCCATTTGACTCCAGATGGCGATATACAGCACAGTTCAGAAGTATGATTGAATAGGTGAATATAGCTGAACTAATTCCTGTATACTGAAGCTTCAGCTCCATGAAACATATAAAAAAACACTACCTGTACTCACGCCTCTCACACTCTTAGTGCAAGAATTCTGGGCAAAGTGAAAAATAAGTGGGGGGCAGAACAAAGGCCCCAAATCAGGGACAGATTTTACATATTGTGGTTATAAATTTAGAAAGTTTGTAGAATAACAGACTGTCCATTAACTTGCATTTTCTGAAGGATATGAAAATTAAGACTCAAATATCTGTCATTGTTTAGTGACTTCTATCCTCAACAATTTGCCAGAAAACCACAAATTTTATGAAGAGCAAAGCAAATATATGAGGCAAAAATCATGGACATTCTGTAAACTTCTGGATAGCTCAGAGGTATGCCTGCACTCCCAATGCAGAGATAGGTTCTGCCTCACTACTGGCCTCAAACAAATGCCCTACACTGACCGCCTCAAAAAACTCCAGCTTTACTCCGTAGCATATCACCTACTCCGAGGTGATCTCAGCCTAACATATAAAGCTATGTCAAACCCAGAGCTGTTGGACATGCTACACCTAAAGAAATCCCAATCCCTCCGAGCTACACCATATAGGGACCTAAACCTTGTCACCACAATAAACAGGACATGCTGGAGGCAGACTTCCCATACTCTGGAACAGGCTATCCATCTATGTCAAGCAAAGTTCTTCATTAGCACTCTTCAAGAAAAATCTTGACTGGATAGGAAATAGGAAATACACCCCGGGGATCACTTCTGTGTCTCTGCTCAACAGTGGCACAGGAAAATAACTTTCTTGGGTGGCGTAAGCCAGGGAACCTTGTTGGTTAGGCCCTTGGGCCGATAGCCTAGTACCTACCTATGAACTCCCTTTTTAAAACTACTTCAGACCTGTGAAGTATCAGGCAGGTAAACAAAGTTCAAGATAAAGTAATAGTTGTCAGCATTGAAATGTACCTTAATAGACAATTTTGTGTTGCTTTCTCAAACATGTTGAAGGATCTTCCTGCTGTGAGGGAGAATTCATGTAAATGACACTTGGGTCTGATATAGGCTTCTGAGTGTGCTCAGAAATGGCTGTCAGAATGCTTTTTAGAATGGGTATGATCACTTCATCAAAAAAAAATTGAGATTAGTAAACTGTGAGATGGATAGTCGGAGTAAAAGCTGAAACTAAAATAATCTATATATTTATCTGTGTTGTTAAGATTCATGGTCAGAATGGTCTTGTTTCTCTCTTTTCTTTTTACAAGACAAGGGTTTGTATGATTCTACATTGTTCTGAATCCGGACTCTTATTTCATCTGGGTGGTATTTCACAACAGGTTTTTAAGAAGTATAATATTAATCTGGCAGTCTGAGAAGTTTTTGGGACACTAAATATCAAAACAATCATTATAATTTACATATCTAAATCTTTAGAACAAAACATACTAAAAGTTACGAAAACTGTACCACTGATATTTTTAGCAGCTTACTACAAATGACTGACATTCAGTTATATGGAACAATCCAAAACAAACCTGTTAGCAGCTGAAGGTGTTCCATGAAAAAAAAGGCAATACAGAGAAAATAAGTCACGAACGAACCACCATGGACATCCAAAAACTCTTAAATTCCTTTATTAAAATGAACCCTCATAGGTTCACAGGTTCATAGGTAGATACTAGGCTATCTGCCCTAGGGCGTTTATAAGCCTAGCCCGAGTGTATTTGGCTTTCGCCTCCCTGTTAGATTAGCCTACTGTGCCTCTGTATAGTAGGTCACAGAAGGTAGCCCTTTAAGATTAGTTTACTGTGCCTCTGTCGAGCAGGGACACAGAAGAGATCCCAGGGGTGAATTTGCGATTTCCCATCCAAGCGTCCAGATTTCGCTTGAAGAGGGTCAGCGTGGGGCTATGTCTAACATGAATTGGTATTCTATTCCAGAGTGAGGCGAGCCTCTGGGAAATGAATCTGTCCCTCCAGCATGTCCTATTTATTTTTGTGCTGAGGTTTAAGTCCCTGGAGCGTGTAGCTCTAAGGGATTTGGATTTTTTGAGGTAGAGCATGTCCATTAATTCTGGGTTAGACATGGCTTTGTACGTCAGGCATAGATCGCCTCTGAGTAGGCGGTAAGCAACTGAGTAGAGCTGGAGTTTCTTTAGTCAAGCTGCATAGGACATCTGTTTGTAGCCCATGATCCTCTTGGTGAGGTACTTTTGGGGTCTCTCCAGTTGCTGCAGGTGTCGGGTAAGGTACATCCCAAAAGGGGCATTGTATTCAATTATGGGCCTGATGAGTGACGAGTAGAGGGGCACAATGACCTCTCTTGATCTAGATGCGAACCCTTTCGTGATAAGGTGGGCTATATAGAAGGTCTTTCTAACCACTTTGGCAACGTGATTATCAAAGGAGAGATTACTATCTATGTTGGTCCCCAAATCTCTAATTACTTCTTCCGTACTTAATGGATTACCAGCTATGTGGTAATTTGAGGGCACTTTGTTTTTCCCAAAGAGGATGACTATGCACTTTTTAGCATTTAGCTTGAGGCCGTGGTTCTGGCACCAAGCATCTGTCTCCGTGAGACCCTTTTGGAGGATGCTTGTGTCAGCTGGAGAGTTGCTTATGGCTCCCAGTTTGCAGTCATCTGCAAACTTTGTCAGCCATAGTCCCCCCGTGTTAGCCTGAACCTCAGAGAAATATATACCGAATAAGAGAGGTCCCAGAACTGAGCCTTGTGGGACGCCACTTGTAACTGGTTTGGATTCGGATGTGGCACCTGTAATTCTGACCATGTGGGTTCTATCCCTGAGCCAGTTTGCAACCCATGTTGTGATATAGGGGTTGATATTTAAGCTGGTAAGCTTATTTATGATGCCCGAGTGGGGTATTGTGTTGAAGGCTTTTGCGAGGTCCAGGTAGGCTGTGTGAACTACCTTGCCCTCATCTATGGCTTTGGTAACTGTTTCAAAGAAATCAACTAGGTTTAAGAGGCAAGATCTACCCTTAACAAAGCCGAATTGGGTAGGGTCCTGTGTCTGGAGGCTCCCAATGTCTTTGTTTATGAGTTCCATGATAATACGCTCCATAGCTTTACAGACAAGACTAGTCAGGCTTATGGGGCGATAGTTCCCGGGGTCCTTTGTGGCGCCACCTTTGTGGAGTGGGACCACTGTAGCTGTACGCCATTCTTTGGGTACATATCCTGTAGTAAGGCTAAGTATGAACAGTGACTTAATGTGAGGGTTCAGTTCTTCTTGGAGCTCGTGTAAGACACAGCCTGGGACACCGTCCGGTCCCATAGATGCTGTGTTTTTTGCTTTGGAGAGGGCAGCTTTCACCTGTGCATCTGTGATGTCAGGGAGGTTACATTCAGTTGAGATAGGCATTTGCTCCTTTGAGGGGGGAAGGGGGGAGAAGTTAGCACTGAATCTGTCTGCCAGGATGTTGGCTATGTCTGTAGGTTCGGTATATTTTGTACCGTTATGCAACAATTCAGAGCATATCTGGGAGTTTCCACCCATATTCCTGACATAACTAAAGAAGGCCTTGTGATTATCTTTAGTGTCTAGGGCAATTTTTCTTTCGAAACTGGCCTTTGATGATTTTATGAGGGATCGTAGTTTCTTGCTAATACTGATCAGAGATGCCTTCCCTTTTTGGGATTTTGCTCTGTCATGTAGTAGCTTCCTCCTTCTGTTGTATAGCTTATTTATGTCCGGGGTCCACCAGACAGGTCTCCTGTTTTTTGGAGGAGTGAGTCTTGGTTTTATTTGGGATAGCATGATCCATGCATTCCTGCAGGTGCTCATAGAATGCAATTGTAAAGGATTCTGCGGATTGGGCTGTATTATCCTCTGGCCCAGGGGCTTTGAAAGATTCCACCTCAGTCTTGAGAAGTGTGAAGTTAGCTTTTGAGAAATTTTTTACAGTGATTTCCTTGGCTGGGGGCGGGGACGGGATATGGATGTCAAGGGAAATTAGTTTATGGTCTGACCTTACCAATGAGGGGTTTACCTCTGGTGTGGAACATAGGTCCCCATGTTGGTGATGACAGGTCCAATATGTTGTTCCCTCTTATGGGAGTGTTGACCAGTTGTTCCATCGCGTTAGAGTTTATAAATTCAAGGAACCATTGGGCGAGGGTGTTTGGGCTTGAGTAGTTTTCCCAGTCAATGTTTGGGTAGTTGAAGTCACCCAATAACATAGTGTTTGGAGAGACCTTCATATTCTCCAGTGTTCTCAGGAATGCCAAGTGGGGTTCCTGTGAAAGAGAGGGTGATCTGTAGCAGGCTACAAACTGAAAGGCAGTTTTGCCCATTGTTAGTTGCACATGGATGGTTTCCGATGCTTCGTGCAGTGTCACTAACCTGGAGGTGTAGGTATCTTTGATGAATATAGATACTCCCCCTCCTTTTGTGCTTCGGTCTGAGTTTTGGAGCCGAAAAGCATGGTATGAGTTATAACCTGATAGTGCTGGGGTGCTCTCAGGAGCCTTGAACCAGGTTTCTGTTACTGCACAGACATCGATTTTTTCCATACTGAGGAGAGCCTCGAGTGCGTGCATCTTGAGGTTTAGACTTCTGGCATTGAGAAGCAGTAATAGAAATGATGAAGTGACCGTATCCTCAATAAAAAGGAAATGTCTGTAGCAAAATCGTTGTAGAAAAATATGTAAAAACTCAAAAAGGTGCGCCATTCAGGATGGATAGGCGCTTTCGGGTTTTCCTTCCTCAAATCCTCAGTTATATGGTTTATGAATGTTTATGAATTGCAGTTTTGGCTATACACACACACACACACACACACACACACACACACACACACACACACACACACACACATCTACTCTGCGGTTGCGCCACACTGCAGAAAAGGGGAAAACACTCAAAAAGCACCCTACTTGGCTCATGCAATAAAACACATTACGGTAAAACTTAACACAACACTTAATTCCCAAAATAAAGCTCCTCTTCAGAAAAGCCATCAACCACAAGTAGGTAAGCCCATTTGTATCCTTATTTGTCTGTATGTTACTAGTATTAAATGTTTCTATTACTGAGCAGGATCTCTCACATTTCTCAGGTGAAGGTTCTATTATGGTCAATGTATAAATAAATAACTAGATGGTGTGATTCTCAAGTTCTCTGTGTGAATGCATTTCAAGTCAATTCTCTGCAGAGGATTTCTTTCTGTAGTTCATTAATTTCATTGCACACTCTATGAAATGCAATAATACTTTAAATAATCAAATGCTAACTACAGAAATAAAGAAATTAGTGTAGTGACAGAAGTAGAAAACTTATCAGCTCAGATTTAGTCAAAGGTCATAAAATGTTTAAAATATGATAGAATAAGCTTGGGAAGTAGAAACAGTAAGTTTGCTTTTGATTTTTTTACTAAGTGTCTTAATCAGAGTACAAGACACTAACTTTGCAATGTTGGCCTTAATACATAAGATGTTAATCACTGATATACACTAAAAAGTAAGCAGGTCCCCATCTCATTTTTTTTGATGAAGTGACCATACCCATTATAAAAGATCCTCACTATGACCCAGCCAACCCAATTTCAGCGAGTAGCTGGATCACTGGAGGAGCCAGAATGAGTGGATGAAAAATAATTGCTTTTTCCAGCTCACCCACTTGGGGAAGGAGAGGTTTCTGCCCACAACCAGAAATGTCCCCAGTAACTGGGATGATGTCAAAATTATGAAGCAGATTGCTACTAGTATTTTGGCATGGGGGTGGAGCTAACTGATGTTACATGCATCACCACATGTAATATCATTACCTCTGCCCAGTTGGAACTTAAAAAAAAAAATCCTCTGGCATGCAGGACAGCATATTTGATGCTGCTCCTCTGAGTCTATATTACATCAACGAACGATTAAATGTTAGAATCTCTAAAAGTCGACCTTTACAGATCAAACATTTAAATGTTCGAAGATGTAAAAAAAAAAATTAAACAAAAAAAAAAGTAAAACCAAAGGGTGTAAAAAGGGGGGCAAGCCACCCCTGCATCCCCACACCCCCGCTACTTAAATATAACAACTCCGAGATCGCACATCAGTGCACTACAGTGCAAAAATGGGAAATTTCCCCTTCCCTACACTGTAGCACGATCTTGGAGTTGGTATATTTAAGTAGGGGGGTGTGGGGGTGCATGGGAGCTTGCTCCCATGCTTACACCCTTTTGTTTTTGGTTTTGTTACTTTGTTTTTTTTTTTTTTTTATTTATAAACATTTTTGAATGATTAAATGTTCGATCTGTAAAGGTTGACCTTTACAGATTCGAACATTTAATCGTTCATTGATCTAATATAGACCCGCTCCTCTGACCCACATCCCCTTCCTGATCAACCATTGTTGCACTCCCTGCCCTGGAGGATAGCACTAGTGACATTTAGGTAAAAGAAGTATGTGATGGTCAGCTGGGGGGTCACACACAGGGGCAAAACAAATGTTAATGGGCATATTATTGCACTTTTTTCCCTCATCAGGATGACTCCTCCAACTTGATGGAAGGCTACAGATTGTGATTAAGTATACATAGTTATAAAATGTTGGATAACCACATTTATGAATTTTTAATTTCGTGAATGAATATAGTGGATAATTTTTGGAGAAAATGAAAAGTCAAAGAAGGAAGGAAGCTGCACTTTACAAAAGCAGGAAGAACAGCACCAGTGACATAAGGCTGACTAGAGTCATCTCAAGAGTTAACACCTGGAAACTGGAACAGATACTAAACAGGAAAGAAGTAAAGGATGAGAGCTTACAAATAAGATGGCAGTAGTAATAAAATATTTACTTAATGATGAAATTAATCCAATTCCATATTTTACACTGTGAACATAACTTTGTAACTCTTTTTAATCTGTGTCTTAATTTATCTCCACTGTCTAATAACATCCAGCACTGTGGCCTGGATTGTGTGCCAGACATTTAGCAAGCTGGTATTTCTTAATCTTTAGTTATATGGCATTTGATAAATTAATAATACTACATATAACAGCACAAAGCATACCTAAGAACATTGTATTGCTCATTTCAGAAAGATAAACACAGCATATAAGAATAAAGTGTAGTACAGAAAGCAAAATGCAATTGACAATGAATTCTATATAGATAGGTTCAGAAAAGCTTAATTATCTATTCATCGTGAAAGAGCTATGGAAATGGTTCCTATATAAATACAAATGCTATTTACAGATGTTTTTTAGCTTATTCATTATGGAAGAGCTGTGAGAATGATTTCTATGTGGTTACAAATAAGAAGTTATGTACCTACCATAACGTTCCATGTTAGTTGTCTTCTTCTCGCCTTCTTTCTTGCTGGATGGGTTCGGAGCCGATCCTTGGCTCCGACTCGGCCAATACTAAAAGCTCGAGAGCTAATTCCACCGGCTTGAGGCTCCCCTATATCCCACAATGCTAGGCGGTAACTACTCAGATCTCGTTTGGTAGCTATACCAAGCAATACTATTCTCCAAGAATGGATTAACAATTTTCAGAGGAAGAAACACAAAAGAATTCCGGTCGGTCTGTCCAGGCTTGGGGGAAGGAGGGAGGGACGCAAGAAAGAAGGCGAGAAGAAGACAACTAACATGGAACATTATGGTAGGTACATAACTTCTTAATGTTACGTTGTCAATCTCACCTTCATTCTTGCTGGATGGGACCGCGTCCCTAGCACCTTATCCCGGGTGGCCTATCGGAACAGACTCTTGAGAACAGTGGAACCAAAATTGGCACGGCTTCTGGAGACCATGTCCAATTTGTAATGTGAAATGAATGTATGAGGAGAAGCCCAGGTGGCTGCTGCACAAATTAAGTCTATAGGCAACCTGTCCTGAAAGGCTATGGATGTAGCTACTGCCCTAGTTGAATGAGCTCTAGGTCTTGAGGGTAATTTTTGATGTCTAATCTCATAGATAAAAGTAATTGTAGAGGTGAGCCATCTAGATAGAGATACTTTAGTGACTGGAAGGCCCAATCTTCCTTCTGCATATGACAGAAACAATCGATCAGATTTCCTGAGTTGTTTAGTTCTGTCTAAGTAATATCTCAGTTGGCGATGAACATCCAAAAAATGCAGCTTTTGCTCTGACCTATTTGAATAGTTAGGGAAAAAAACGGGAAGATCAATAACCTGGTTTAGGTTAATTTGAGAAGAAATTTTTGGTAAAAAGGATGGATTAGTCCAGAGAGATACCCTGTCTTTGTGAAAAACTAAGTAAGGAGGGCGACTGCATAGAGCATGGAGTTCTGATACTCTTTTCACTGAAGTTATAGCTACCAGAAAAAGTGTCTTCCAAGAAAGCAATTTCAGAGAACATGAATCCGCTAGTTCGAAGGGGGGAAGAATTAAAGATGCCAGAACCAAGTTTAAATCCCATTGAGGAGGAGGGTCTTTGGTTGGAGGTTTGGGAAGAAATACACCTCTTAAGAAGGCTTTACAGAGTTTGTGAGCCATGATGCTGGATTCTGAGACACCAACATGAAAATTTGATATGGCAGCCAATTGAACTCTAATGGTTGATGCAGAAGATCCTAAATGAAAAAGTTCTGCCAGAAAGTCTAAAATAGACTGGATAGGTGCAGTAAAAGGATCAATGCTTTTCGATGATGCCCAAAGGGAAAAACGTTTCCATTTACTAGTATAAATCTTCCAGGTAGAGGATTTATGAGAGGCTATCAAGATATCTCGAACCGAGCGAGATATTGATGGAAGCCTGGCTAAGGTAGGAATTGGAGAAACCATGCTGTGAGGTTTAGGGAAGACAGAGATTGGTGCAGCTGACCCGACTGATGGGTAATCAGATCTGGTACTGGGTCCAGATGCCAAGACTGCTCCAAAAGGTAGCGATGAAGAAAGGGGAACCATATCTGTCGAGACCAGTAAGGGGCAATGAGGATCATAGTCACTCTCAAGGCGATGGCTTTCTGAATTAGTTGAGGCATCAGTGGAAAGGGGGGAAAGGCATACAGAAGTCCCCGGGGCCAATCGTGGACTAGAGCGTCTCTTGTGGGATGGCCTGGTAACGGGAAGAGCGTGAAGAAGTCTTGACACTTGCTGTTTTGGGCAGTAGCAAAAAGATCGCAGCAAGGATGGCCCCATCTTAGAAATACCTCTTCTAGAATTGATTTGTTTAGAGACCACTCGTGTGGCATGAGAATTGCTCTGCTCAACTTGTCTGCAATGACGTTGGATTTCCCGGGAATATGCGTCGCTATCAGAAAACGCTGAGAAGAGATCGCCCATTGCCAAAGTCTGAGTGCTTCTCGACATAAAGGGTATGATCTGGTTCCACCTTGTTTGTTGATGTACCACACCATGGACATGTTGTCCGTTTGAATTGCAATAGTCCCTTTGGGAAGAGAGTCGTTTAAGGCTTGCAACGCTAAAAGCACTGCTCTCATCTCTAAGATATTTATGTGCAAGTGGCACTCGAAGGGTTGCCACGTGCCCTGGACTGTCCTGCCCTGATAATGCCCCCCCCCACCCAATCAGGGAGGCATCTGTTGTCAACGTGGCAACTGGAGAGGGGAGAGTGAAGGGTCTTCCTTGGAGAAGTTGAGGTGACGTTACCCACCAAGACAGTTGATTCTTGCATACTTGAGTTATCAAAATGCTGTGGGACATTGGGAGTCGTTGAAAGGACCATTGGGTAAAGAGCATCCATTGGAGGATCCTCATGTAAAAGCGAGCTAAGGGGAGAAGGGGAATAGCTGCTGCCATGAGTCCTAGTACCTTCAGTACCAGTCTGGCTTTGACTTTGACTAATTGCGATAGAAGGGATACTTGGTTCGGATATTTAAAACCCTCTGCTCTGTGAGTGTGGCTGAAAGGGTCTGTGTATCTAATTTGGCGCCTATGAAAGTAATAGACCGACAAGGCAGATTTTTCTAAATTTATTGAAATGCCTAGAGCTTGACAGGTTTGAATGGTGAAATCCCTGGATAGGAGAAGCTGATGTCTGGTGGTGGCAGTAAGGAGCCAATCGTCCAGATATGGAAACACCTGGAATCCCTGGCGCCTCAAGTGAGCCGTGACCACTGCCATGCATTTGGTGAACACCCGAGGGGCTGTAGTGAGACCAAAGGGCAGGGCCCTGAATTGGTAATGATTGGCTCCCAGCCTGAAGCAGAGATATCTCCTGGAGCGTCGGTTCATTTTGATGTGATAGTACGCATCCTGAAGATCTATCGAGCACATCCAATTGTCCTGACCCAAGAAGGGTAGGATGGACTGTAGCGTGACCATCCGAATTTTGTTTTTGACAAACTTGTTTAAGTGGCTGAGATCCAGAATGGGTCTCCAGTCCCCTGTTTTTGGTACCAAAAAGAATTTGGAGTAGATTCGGATCCTTGCTTGTCTGCTGGGACTGATTGGATGACTCTTTTTGACAGCAGCTTTGACACTTCTAATGCTGCTTTTTCCCTTAGACCGGGTGGAACGTCTGGAAGGGATCTTTTGGTTGTGTTGGAATATGAATAAAGGGAATTTTGTAACCCTCGGATATGATCGACTGTACCCATTTGTCTTGAGTTAGGGAAAGCCAGGCTTCTGGGTACAGCGATAATCTTCCCCCGACTGCCTCCGAAGGTGGACAGCCGGGCAGCCCCTCAGGGGTGCTGAAAGGGTTTGTCAGAGAACACCTCTCTGCTACCCTGGTTTGCGGACCTCCTCTGCCTCTGGGCGGCCTGTTATTATTCCCCCCTCTGCCTCTAGGGGGAAATCGGCCTTGTGCGTCAGATGAGACTCCCTGGGATTGTTTTCGGAACCACATCTTTCCTCCCCTCTGACCTTTGGGATAGGGTCTAGAAGGGGTGGAAAAACGGACTCCTACGGCAGAGAGAGTCTTACCTTCCACCTCGCACCTGGTCAATGTATCCTTCACCTGTGGACCAAACAAAGACGATCCATCAAAAGGGGAATTGGTGAAGGACGCCTTGAAAGGGTCCTCAAAGTTGCATAGCCGCATCCAGGCGTGCCTTCGTAAGGCAACTCCTGTGCCTGCGGATCTACTTGCTCCATCTGCTGCGTACGAGACTAGCCGCATGGAGGAGTTCACGACTGAATTTAGGGTTGCCAACTGGGAGTTCATTGTGTCTTTGAACCCCTCAGCTGTAGGATCCTTCATCAGTTCACCCATATCCTTGAGTAAATCTCTTTGGAGACGGGTGAAGTGGCATAAGTAATTCAGGGACCGCATTGAAAAGGTCGCTGATGAGAACATCCGCTTGCCGTACCTGTCCATGGTCCTAGATTCTTTATTAGGAGGATGGACAGGAACCGAAGGATCAGCTAATTCCTTCTTTGTGGCCGCAGCCACCACCATGGCATCAACAGGGACACCTTTGGATAAAAACTGTTTGTCTGTGGGGGCAGTGATAAATTTGGATGGTCTCCTCGGGGTGGGTTCCACTGAGTCAGGAGCTGTCCAAGCCTTCCTTGCCACCACTTCCAATAAGGGGGTCAAAGGGAGGGGACACCCAGGAGGTAGAAGGGCGAGAACCAAACGCCTCAAGATACACTGACTCATCCTCCGAAGGGTTAAGGGCTGGCCAATTCCCCCTCTGTTTGAGGATTTCAAGGATGTCTGCAAAGGAGACATCCTCAGAGGGGGAACAAGGGGACCCTTCGGATTCCTCTAAGTCAGTGTCAGAGGTGATAGACTCAGGGGAGTCAATGTGCTTCCTCTTGCACTGCCTCTTCCTAGGGGGATCTCCTGCAGGGTCAGGAGAGACCTCAGAAGAGGAGGAAATTCCCAATGGGGAATCTTGAGGAGTTGGTTCTCTGCGGTGTGAGACAAGGGGGTGAGTAGAAATCACCACAGGCACTGTAGATGGAGGGGCTGAGGGAACCGACTGAGGGGCAGAACCTGGTTCTAGCACGCTCCGCATGACCTCGAAGGCATCCCTGTCAGGCAAGGCCCGAGGCCCTCGCTCCGAAGAGACAAGGACCCCTCCCGGCACCGACAGAGACGGCTCCGAAGCCGATGTCGGAGCCGAACTCACCAGCGCCGAAGCCCCGAGAGGGAGAGCGGGGTCGGACAAGGGTCCAATGCCACTCGCCCCCTCGGAGCTGACGAGGGAAGTCCGGCACCGAGATCCCTCCAAAGAGGAGATCAGAGCAGACGACGGAGCCGAAATGGAAGGTATCGGATCCGACGCACCGACAGTCATGGCTCCAACAAGCCTTGGCTCCGAACTCGAAGGAGTAGGAGGAGGAATGTAATCTGGGACGGGAATAGCCAATGACTGATGAGTCGGGCTATGGAGCATTTGGGCCAGTGCCTCGGACTTAAGAAGTCTACTCACCACCCTCTGCAAATCATGGTCTGACAACCTAGAAGACCGAGAGGAATGGGTTTTGTGACTCCGCTCAAAGGAGGGGAACCTGGCGCCAAGTGCACAGATCCAATGGATGGGGACCTGGATCTCTTTCTGTAAAATGACTCCGATAATGGTATCGGAGCCGATGGGGACTTACTAGCTTCGGCTCCAGCCGGGGGCGGAAGAACGGTAAGAGGCTTAGGAATTGATCCGATGGATGGGGATCTAGACCTCTTTTTAGACAGTGGCTCCGATGATGGTATCGGAGCCGATGAAGACTTATCAGCCTCGGCTCCAGCCGGAGCCGAGGTAACAGTTTGAGGCCTAAGAACATCGGCTCCGGCCGGAGCCGATGACGGCTCTCTCGACTTTCCACAGTCGACTCAAGAGCAGGAGTCGACTGTTTTGAAGTTTCGAAGGCTTACCCGACCCAGACTGAGTCGGGGGCCTTCAGGCTTTAACAAGCCCCTTAAGATGAGCTTGTTTTGCGCTCCTGCAGGACTCGAGGGCTGAAACCATGGCAGACAGCACAAGAGTCCTGCAGGTGCACAGGTCCCAGGCAGTACACACAAGAAGTGTGACCGTCTGTCAGAGACATCTTCTGACAGCACGAGTCACACTTCTTGAAGCCTGAGACCTTGTCCTTAGACATAAGGAAGAGGGGCTGTCTCAAACACACACACAGACACTCTACACTAAGAAAATAGAGATAAAACACAAGCACACAAGCCCCTACAACACTACTGAAAAAAGGGACTGGGGTGAGGGAAGGGCCGAAGGTCTAGAACTAACAACAATAAAAGGGGTGGGAATCGAAAAAGAAGGGTCGATAGAACTAAAAACTAACACAAACAATATCAATATATATAACTAAGAAAAGAAAGGGGAATTAGTACTACCTCAAAGGTAAAAATTTACTTACGTGCCTGAGCCGGTAAGAAAAGCACCTTGTAGCTATAGCGGCAAACGAGATCTGGGTAGTTACCGCCTAGCATTGTGGGATATAGGGGAGCCTCGAGCCGGCGGAATTAGCTCTCGAGCTTTTAGTATTGGCCGAGTCGGAGCCGAGGATCGGCTCCGAACCCATCCAGCAAGAATGAAGGCGAGATTGACAACTTAACATCAGTTATTTACAAAAGTATTCTAGTTTTGTGGAAGGCAGACATCATTTGTTCAGTTGAGCTTTGCAAGATAATAAAGCCATAAAGGCATTTAAGATTACAGTCTGCCAATCCCTAGCTTTAATTACGCATTTATTAGAAGGTCATGTATTATTTAATTACACTGATAAAAAAGTAGGTTATGATATATCTGAGCTGCTGCTTTTCTCCTCTGTAAGCAAGCTCATCCGAGAGAGAGAAATAGAGAGGCTAATTTTGCTGGTCTTCAGGAACCGGTGTCCTCAAAGAATAGCTATGCATATTGGTAGGTCAAATGGATAATTCAGGGCACTATAAAAGTTCAGAGGTGCTTTCTTTTATTTATTTATTTTTTTTGTTAAGCAGTTATGAGAATTGGTCAAAGGACCATTTCAACTATAATTAAACCAAACTGATGCATCAACGTATAAATTAAATGTGTACTTGACAAATAGGTACATAATATTTTTATACTGAAATCATATTAGTTTTGATAAATACATGAATAAAACTGCATAATTTTTACAGAGAAGCCCTCTTAGTTTTTATAAAAGAAGTGAATTTTAAGACAGAGATGGTAAAGTCTGGGATGCTTGATGTCTGTCTGGGCTACAACAGCAAGAGAACTGGTCTATACATAAGCACAAACAGAAGCTGTCTGAGACCGGGTTATACAAAATTCATAAACAATATATATTCCCTATTAATAATTAGCATTTCTAATATGGGAATGTGACTTATTAGCAGATGCATCATAAATACATCAGGAGGTGGATTGTGACATCATTCACTTAGATAAAACTAATCGCTCTCTGAGGGAACGTATTTTAGAACATCTGAGAGATATCAGGAACAGTAGGAATAGTAATGTTTTAGCACGTCATATTAAAGCTAGTGGACCTCAGCATAAGTTTAAGTTTTTTGTGCTAGAAATTGTGAAGGATAGTATTGGGGGGGACAAAGGTGGATTCTCTTTTTTAATGCAGCAAACGCACTTGGACTTAATGACATGGTGTCTCTCAAACCCCTTGCTGTGTGCATGTGCACTCCCCCATTGAAGCTTTATGGATTGATTTGCATTAGCTATATTTTTACATAATTTTTTACATAATGTTTATGGAACGATATATGTACTATAGCTTTAAGAGAGCTGTATGTTTAATTGATTTGCTCATTTGGATGTGTTTTTAAATAGAGAGCAGGTGCTGTTATTGTTAGCGTTTGAAGAAGTGACAGGTTGTGAAAGCACTTCCTCATTTTTTATATTAAGTTGTTTTTGCCTTTAAGCCATGGTGATTCTGTTTGGTTTGTTATTTTTCTGGAGAACTGGGTCTGAAACTGTATGATTTCTGAGTTCATCAAGATATAATGAGGAAACATTTCTGGCTTCCATGGCTTCAAGTCTACTTTCTCATTATCATGTTGTTCTGTTTGTCTGTGTGCTCTTGACAAAGTGTCAGCAAGGTATAGAAATTTGCCTTTTGTATAAGCAATATTGAAATTGTCCTTTTGCAATATTAATATCATGCATTGCAAGCGTGCTGGGGCTGAATGGATTGGCGTTTTCAGGATTATCACTGGAGGATGGTGATCAGTCTCTATATGAATAGGTTTGCCATATGCGAACATTATTGCCAAAAGCTCTTTTTTCAATTTGTGCATACTGCATTTCAGTTTGGGTTAAAGTTCTGGATGCATAGGTTACTGGTATGCCTTTTTGAAGACATGCTGCACCAAGACCATACTTTGAAGCATCACAAGATAAGAGTTACAGGTTTGTGAACATCATAATATCTCAATGTGGGTGGACTGGAATTTTCTGTTTCAGAACATTAAATGCTCTTTGGTGGTGTTCTTACCAGGACCAATTTACATTTTTGCATGTCAACTCATATAATGGTGCTGAAAGCTCTCTCAGGTGTGGGATGAACTTTCCTAAATGGTTGACCATACTAAGAAAATGCTGTAAAGATACATTTTATGGAACTGGCATCTCAAGAATTGCTGCTTGATTAGACTGATCTGGTTGTAAACCAGAACTGGTAAATAAATGACTCACATAAGTAACTTTTTTTCAGTTTGAATTTACATTTCTGAGGATTCAGTTTGATTTTCTTCAGCACAGTCTAGAACTTTATTGAGGTTTCTATCGGGTTTGTCTTTGCCATTGCCCCCTACAGTAATGTTGTCTACTATAGTATATGGATAACCTGAAAAAAATAGTTTCATTGCATGTTGAAATACTTCACTGGCAGAATTTATCCCAAATGGCATTCCCAAAAATGTGTATCTACCAAATGGTGTACTGAAAGTGGTTAACAATGAAGATTTGTGATCCAGCGAAATTTGCAAAAATGAACTTTTTGCATCTAAGACAGACAAAACAGTGGCATTTGGTATGAGAGCAGCTACTTCTTCTATACATATTGGATGATGAGGACATTTAAGTACATTGTTTAAATCTCTCTGATCAATACATGTTCAAATATCATCTGAGCTTTTCTTATGAGCTATGACCATGGAGGATGTCCATTCAGGTGGTTCTTTTACTGGAGTAAGGACAGCTAAAATCACCATTTTGTCAAGTTCTGCTTTTACTTTGCTCTGCATTGCTACCGGAACCTTCCTTGCTGGTCTGACAACTGGGCTTACTTCATGGTTTAACTTCATGGAATATATGACTGGAACTTTGTCAAGCTCATCTGTGAAAATATCAGCATATTCACTAAAAATACTCTGTAAAACTATCGTCGTTGTTCAGACTTGCATAGTGGACCTCTTTATTAAATGAAATCAGTCCCATTCTCAAACTATCTTTGAGGCCTAACAATGACTGCACATGTTTTTTGACTATGTAAAACTGCAAGTCATAGCTGTTTCCAGCAGAATGGCAAGTGAGAACTATTATGCCATCAGTTTGAACCTCTTCACCACCATAAGCAACTAATTTTGCACACTTTGCTAAATCAAGTTTCTCACCAGCTCTTACTTTGACAAACATTTGTGCTGATATAACATTGCATTTCGATCCAGTGTCCACTTTAAGCTCTACAGGTTTCCCATTAATTTGAAAAGTACAAAATATTTCACTCTTTGCTGCCAACCGATAATCTACTGTGTTAACTGTTTCATCAATTAGAGACACCATCAACACAGAAAGTTTGCTCACAGCTCTCTATCTCAGCTACTTCCTTCTTCAGATGCTCTCTTTTAATAAAAGTATGTGCCACCTTAGACTTGCAAAGCCTTTTGAAATGATTCCACTTTTTACATTTCTGACATTGCTGACCAAAAGCTAAGCACTTCTCTCATTTAGGCACATGACTCCCTCCACAATTACAACAGTTAACAACAAGGTTGTTTGTAGTAGCCCCATTTGGTTTACAGTTAAGGTTAGATGTGGTACTGCCTCAGTATGCAACATAAGGTTGGATGCAAACAGAAATACAATCAATCAACAGTCACACTGGCAGATACTGCATGTACATTTTTCTCATTCGTAAGTATATTTGTATGCTTTTCTGTAAGCTCATATATTTGACAAATTTCAATGGCTTTGCTCTGTGTTAAATCAGTGTCTTGAAGCAAAATCCTTTTCACTGTATCGTTATTAACACCACACACAAGTCTGTCTTTTATCAGCTTATCTCTCAGATCACCAAATCTGCATGTTTTTGCTCATAGCCTGCCTTAGGCATAGGCCAACTAGGCGGCTGCCTAGGAAGCCGCTCTAGCAGTGGTGCTTTTCCAGTATTTATTTGGTGTAGGTAGACCAGGATGGGGACACCGGGTGGTCTGGTAGGGGGCGCTGTGGTGCCTTTTTGCCTAGGGCACCAGTTGACCTAAGGGCACTCCTGTTTTTGCTTTATTTCTTAAGTTAGTAATATATGCTGCTATAGTTTCACCAGGCTTTTGATTTCTTGTGTAAAACATGTGCTTTTCTATTGTAATATTCATTTGAGGGTTATACATTTCTCTAAATTTACATTTTAAGCACTTACGATCTTCCTGCATTTCAGCCTGTATCACAATATGCCAGTTCTTCCGCTCCCCTGTATACATGGCAGGTGCATACACAAATGAATGTTCCCTCTCAAGGGCTTCGAAATCAGCGAAATTAAGAAGTATGAATGCCTTTGTACGTGTGTCTATCAGAAAATGCAGCCTGTATGAAAATATCATATTCTTGCTCAAACACACCAATTCTGAACAAAATTATTAACAAACACCAGCGGTTCAGGTCTGTAAAATCCCTCTGCCATAACAACAAAATTTGTTTAAATTTAAGCATAGACCAGGTACTTGTAATTATGCTCAAATGCACAACAATCTCTCTGAAAATATTTCACTTTAACACTGCAAACTCTCCAGATACTTTGAAAAGTATTAGATAATGCAAAAAAGTAGTACATTGTGAAAAAATGCAGCCGTTTTAGCCTTTTTGCACATTTTAAACACTTTGGAAATTATTTTGAACATTTCTGTATTTATTTCAAATACTTTTATCAGTATGTCACAATTCTGAACATTTTGTTTATCTCGGAAATTATTTTGAATGTTTTGAATGCTTCGCCACACACTTGACTGAAAAATCATTTAAACATGTTTAATTACCTTTGAATAACCACTGACCTGTTTGCTGGTTGCCTCCTGTATATTCTTCCACTTTTAACTGTGTGCCTCATGATTTGTGAACTGCTATAACTTTGGATCCTATTCTGACACCATGTTGCATGTCTCTTGTATTCAAATGAGACACTGAGGCACTGTGATGGGTTCAAGTTGTTTATTGTACATAAACACATCAGGAGCTGTAACTGGAAATAGAAGTTATGTCCTTACCATAACGTTCCATGTGGAGTGTTCATCTCGCCTTTGTTCTTACACATGGGTTCGGAGCCGATCCTCGGCTCCGTGCCGGCCTCTTGCAAGCTCTGCATCGAGAAGAAGCTCGAGACAATCTAATACCCACAATCCCCCTCTGCCTTTACCTCAGATCTAGTTTGCAAGCAAACCAATCCATAGAATAGCACACTCATGCTTACATCACATATGTACAGAAAGAATCTACACATAACTATATATATAAAAGCCAAACAGACATATATAAAAATATATATATGCCAACTATGTACACAATATTGTAACAGTAGCAGAATGCTCCTGGCCAGGCATCAAAGAACGTTCTTCCTAAGGGTGGGAGGGTGGGACTGTAAGAACAAAGGCGAGATGAACACTCCACATGGAACGTTATGGTAAGGACATAACTTCTATATGTGATAGTGTTCAATCTCGTCGTTTGTTCTTACACATGGGTAGCGTCCCTAGCTCCTTGTTCCTGAGGAACTCACGGGAGGACGTTCTTGAGCACAGTGGAACCAAAGGTTGCCCTGTCCCTAGAAACCTTGTCTACCTTATAATGAGAAATGAATGTATGTGGTTTAGACCAAGTAGCAGCTGCACAAATAGCGTCCAGTGGTAGGCGGGCTGCATGAGCCAAAGATGTAGACACTGACCTTGTGGAATGTCCTTTGGGTTTGTGTAACAGGGTTTGATTTGAAGAATCGTAGACATAGATTATACAATCCGTTAACCATTTAGAAAGAGTTCTTTGGTAACTGCAAGTCCTTTCCTGCTATCAGCAAAAGCCACAAAGAGTTGATCTGTCTTTCTGTGATCTTTTGTTCTATCCAAATAAAATCTTAGCTGTCTGTGAACATCTAATTTGTGTAACATATACTCCATTTTGTTGGAGTGGTTTTGAAGAAAGTGGGTAATTCAATGGACTGATTAATATTGTTAATAGAACACACTTTAGGGAGGAAGGATGAATTGGTTCAAGAGAAACTCTGTCAGAGTGAAAGATCAAATACGGGTGCTTGATGGAGAGAGCCTGAAGTTCAGATACTCGCCTAGCGGAAGTAATGGCTACCAGAAAGAGAGTTTTCCAGGATAAAAATTTTAATGGGCAAGAAGAGGCAGGTTCAAAAGGGGGCAACATTAATTTAGATAGCAACAAGTTTAGACTCCAAGGTGGCGTAGGAGATCTGACCGGTGGTCTAATATGAAAAACTCCTTTTAAAAGGCTTTACAAAGTCTGTGAGCCATAACAGGAGCTCCACATTCTTCCACATGGAAATTCGAAATGGCAGCCAATTGAACTCTTAGTGTAGCAGGAGAAGCACCCTGATGGAATAAGTCCGTTAAGAACTCTAAGATCTTATTCAAAGGAGCTATAAAAGGATCCACATGGTGTGTATTCGCCCAGAATACAAATCGCTTCCATTTGCTAGCATATGTCTTAGTAGTGGAAGCTTTATGCGAAGCCACCAAAATATCCTGGACTGCTGGTGACAAAAGATCAGACCTGGCTAAGTTAGAATTGGAGCAGCCAAGCTGCTAGATGGAGGGACAGAAGCGGGATGGGGAACCCCTGACGAGTGAGTCAATAGGTCTGGCTCTGGGTCCAGAATCCAGGGTCCCCGAATGCAGTGTATCTTCAGGAAGGGAAACCAAATTTGACGAGGCCAGAATGGGGCAATGAGGATTATCGTCCTGTGTAGGTTCTTGGCTTTCTGGAGAAACTTTGATATCAGAGGAAATGGGGGAATGCACAGGAGTCCCGGGGCCAATCGTAAACCAGTGCGTCCTGGGGACTTCCCTGGAGGGGTAAAGGGCAAAGTAGCTCCTGCATTTGGCGTTCATTGGAGACGCAAACAGATCGCAGGAAGGCTGGCCCCACGTGCGAAAAATCCTTTTCGCCACTGACTGTTTTAGGGACCACTCGTGCGGTAACAGAATTGCTCTGCTCAGCCTGTCGGCTATGACGTTGGATGACCCCGGGATGTGCGTTGCTATTAGAAAGCGACCCGTGGACTCCGCCCACTGCCAAATTCTCATGGCCTCTCTGCATAGCTGATAGGACTTGGTTCCCCTTGCTTGTTTATGTACCAGACTACCGACATGTTGTCCGTCTGAACTGCAATAGTCCCTAGAGGAAGAAGGGGAGCAAAGTGTTGCAACGCTAGAAACACTGCCCTCAACTCTAGAACATTGATGTGCAGATTGTACTCCAAATTGGTCCATTCGCCTTGGACTGTCTGTCCCTGAAAGATGCCCCCCCACCCTATCAGGGAAGCGTCCGTGGTCACCGTAACTGTGGGCGTGGGTAGCACAAACGGTCTCCCTTGGAAAGGTTGCACGTTTGAAGCCACCAGTTTAGATCTGTTTTGCATGTCTTTGTTATAAGAATCTCGTGTGTTAGAGGTAGTTGTTGAAACGACCATTGTGCAAACAGCAGCCATTGTAGGACTCTCATGTGCAGCCTTCCCAGGGGAATTGCAATCAGGGAGGCTGACATGAGGCCCAACACCTTTAGTACTAGTTTTGCAGGAGATTTCCTTGACAAGAGTAGAAGACGAATATGAGTCTGAAGGGATAATATCCTTTCTGGGGGAAGCCTCAGAATCAACTGACGTGTGTCTAACTCTGCTCCTATGAACAAGATGTTTTGTGATGGCTGAAGTAAGGATTTTCCGAAGTTTACGGAAATCCCTAGGTGAACACACAGTTGAAGAACAAAGTCTCTGGCCTGTAGAAGTTGACGCCAGGTGGTGGCAGAAAGGAGCCAGTCGTCCAGATACGGAAACACCTGGAATCCCTGGCGTCTCAAGTGAGACGCTACCACTGCCATACATTTGGTGAAGACCCTGGGGGCTGAGGTCAGACCAAAGGGCAGGGCTCGAAATTGAAAGTGACTGGCCCCCAGCCGGAAGCGCAGATGATCTCTGGATGCCCTGGCCATTTTGATGTGGTAGTATGCATCCTCTAGATCTATTGAGCACATCCAGTCGTCCTTCTGTAAGAATGGAAGGATCGATTGAAGCGTGACCATTCGGAACTTTTCTTTCCTGACGAAGGTATTGAGGTAGCTTAGGTCCAGAATGGGCCTCCAGTCCCCTGTTTTCTTTGGAACTAAAAAGAACCTTGAGTAAGTCCCGAATCCTTGCTGGTCCGCTGGGACTGGTTGGATGACTCTTTTTCTAGCAGCTTTGAAATTTCTATAGCTGCTGGCTCTCGCAGATGGGGCGGTACATCTGGGAGTCTTTTCTTTGGGATGGGCTGAGATAGAAAGGGTATGTTGTAACCTCTGGTAACCACGCTTTTTACCCACTTGTCTGTAGTTATGTTTAGCCAGGCCTGAGGGTATAAAGCTAAGCGACCCCCGACTGCCTCCAGAGCAGGACAGTCGGGCCTCCTCTCAGGAGTGCTGGAAAGGTTTGCCAGGGAGGTTATCCCTGTCACCTTGGTTTTGCGGACCCCCTCTGCCGCCAGGGCGGCGTCTTCCACCTCTGCCCCCCCCTCTGCCTCTAGAGGGGGCATCACCCTGTGTGTTTGGGAAAGATCCTTGGTGTTTTCGAAACCACATTTTCCCACCACGTTGCCCTTTGGGGTATGGTCTGGAAGGGGTGGAAAAACGGACTCGGACAGCAGACAGAGTCTTTCCCTCTTGTTCACACCGGGTAAGGGTCTCCTTTACTTTAGGGCCAAAAAGTGTGGCTCCATCAAATGGGGCGTTAGTAAAGGAAGACTTGAAGGCTTCATAAACGAACATAAGCGCATCCAGGATTGCCTACGAAGAGCAATCGCTGAAGCCGCTGCCCTACTCGATCCTTCGGCTGCATAGGATATCAGCCTCATGGACGAGTTTACAATGGATGTAAGGGTGTTGAGATGCGCTGTAACTTTTTCTGAAACAGCAGCATCTGTAGTACTCTGGAGGGTATCTCCCAACTCTTTGACTAGATCCCTCTGTAAACGTGTAAAATGAGTCAAATAGTTCAGGGAACGCATAGAGAAAGCCGCTGAACTGAAAATGCGCTTCCCGTATCTGTCCATGGTCCTAGAATCTTTGTTAGGCGGATGGACAGATGAGGAAGACTCCGACATCTCCTTTTTCGTGGCCGCTGCCACCACCATGGCGTCTACTGGAACTCCTTTGGTGAGGTAAACCTTGTCCTGTGGTGCCGTAATGTACTTATTTGGCTTCCTAGGGACTGGTTCCACCGTGTCAGGTGTCTCCCACGCCCTTCGAGCAATCAACTCCATTAACTCATCGAAGGGCGGAGTGACCCAGGAGGAGGAAGGGCGAGCACCAAATGCCTTCAGTAGAACTGACTCATCCTCAGAAGGGGGAAGGGACTGCCAGTCACCTCTCTGTTTCAGGATCTCCAATATGTCCGAAAAAGAGACATCTTCCGAAGGTGACTTAGGGGACCCCTCTGACTCATCTAAGTCAGTATCAGATGTCAAGGATTCCTGTGGAGAATCCAAGTGTCTCCTCTTACACAATCTCTTCCTAGGGACTTCTTCGTGGGGAGCATCCGAAGAAGCCTCGGAGGAAGAGGGGGCACCCTCCAGGGGTGGCTGAGACACTGGTGCCCGACGCTTGGATGTGGCCGTGGGTGCAGATGAAGACAAAGGCCCTTTATGGGGAGGAGAGGTTGCTTCCACTGATGTGGTTGTCTGGGTAGACAACACCTTCCTCATCAGGTCGAATGCTCCCGGGTCCCGCATCGAAGAGTCCCCGGTTCGAGGAAATGGGAAGAATCCCCGACACGGGCACCGAAGGCATCGACCCCGAGGACGGAGCCGAATCGATCCGCGCCGAGGCCCCGAGGGGGAGAGTCGGAACCGAAACGTCGGTTCGACTCTCGGCCCCGGAACCCAGGACAGACCGTCGGCTCCGAGACTCCGGTATCGGTTCCGACGGAGTCGAGGTGAGAGGAACAGACCGAGAAAAGGACGGTTCTGGACCCGAGGGCTCCACAATCAGTAAATCAGCCTCTTCCGGCTCCAAAGACTGAATCGGTCTCGGAGGAGGAATGGATGGAGATACAGGGAGGCCTTCAAGTTTCGACACCAACTGGGTGGAAACCGAAATAAGTTTGGAGAGGGCCGAATGCTCCAATAACTTCTGCACCACGCGATCCACATCGATATCCGAAAGTTTGGAGGAAGAACGGGTCGAAGGAACCGAAGACGGAGCCGACCTCAATAAGGTCGAGGAGGGAGCTCCATCACGGTTCCAAGACTCGAGGCTCAGGAACCGATACCAGTTGAACACTCGGCCCCGAAGTCTGTGGAACCGGTGATCTAACCTTTGTTGAAGAGCTCGGAGCCGATGACTTGGGCTCCGTCGTCTTGATTCCTTAGAGGACTTGATGCCTGGTCAGAAGCATCCAAAGCCTCCTGGAAAGACGGTTTCAATAGACCTCTGTCCATTAGTTTCCTGCGCCTATCTGTCATGACTCTCCCACTAAAAGAGTGACAGATAGAGCAGTCCTCTTGCAAGTGGAGAGGGCCAAGGCAGTAGACGAGGAACTATGGTTGTCAGTGACTGACATTTTCTGGCCACACTGACAACGCTTGAAACCTGACTTCACCTTCTCAGACATTATAGGAAAAGAGAGACAAATCCAGTAATACAGTCAAATCCGTTAAAGTTTGTCAAATCCGATAAAATTGTCAAATCCGGTAATAAGTTTCCTCAACTAGGTAAATTTATGAAGGGTGTAGGCCCCGAAAAATATTTAACCGATAAAATCAGTTAACGGTACCAATAACTCAACGAGACCACAACACAATCATACAGATAATACTGAAAAACATCAAATAGAAATAGAATCCTAATAAAATATAACAAAATAAAGTTATATCTTAGCTTAGACTCTCGAGCTAGCTCCCAACGATGCGTATGCAGCAGCGGCAAACTAGATCTGAGGTAAAGGCAGAGGGGGATTGTGGGTATTAGATTGTCTCGAGCTTCTTCTCGATGCAGAGCTTGCAAGAGGCACGGAGCCGAGGATCGGCTCCGAACCCATGTGTAAGAACAAACGGCGAGATTGAACACTATCACATCGTATATTTAAGCCAACTGACTGATGTATTACTTCAAACACACTTGCATGTGCAACGTCATTCATGCCTGCATTCACTCTGACTATACAAAATGACACTAATCTTGCACATGCTCAGTAAATTATATGCACTTGCTATCTAGCTACAGTGGCTGACTAGGTACAATACACACAATGACCTATGTCACAAAAGGAGATACTGCCAGCCCAGCTATCTGGAATTTTGTAAATAATTATATGTCATTTGTGAATATTAACATGATTTATATAGAAGTGTGACAGGAGGAGATACTGCCAGCACAGCTATCTGAAATTTTGTAAATAGTTATATGTCATTTGTGAATATCAGCATGATGCAATTGCTTGTGTTACCACTATATTAGAACTGTATGTTATGTGTGTATCAAACTGCTAGTACAGAAGTATGTGTTGAACAGCTTTTATACAGTACTGAGCTTGAAAGATGTATCCACAGTGTACTCTAATGGAACATAGACAATTAACTTGCAAAACTTAAGAATAGTTGAGATTGGTGTACTTTATTGCTGGGCCATAAACAAGAGATGTTATGTTTCAGTCAACAGGAGACAGGGTGTCTATACTAGGGGACTTTCTGTGTTATCTTGAAAGAAAGATAATTACTAGGCTTGAGATGTAGAAGTATTTTATTGTTTTAGGACTTCCAGGATCTGCAAACATCTGTGGAAAAGGCTTTATTTATGTATTTTTTTACAGGGAGATGCTAAATGTTGGTAGTTTCTGACAATAGGGGTTTAGCTTGGGAACTAAAGTAAGGTGACAAAAAAGTGATGTCATCCAAGCTAACCCAGCAGTAATATTTGATATTAATTTAAGAACTCAGCGAGAGAGGGAGAGAGAGAGAGACAGGTCATTCTGTATTTGTCTTTGACCTGACAGCATCAGCTGGGAAACATCCACTCACCACTTCTGCCTGCTTGTTGTTCTGTAAGGAAGTTTTTAGGGCATAGTAACTCTCTTAGACTCAGATAGGAATATAGTAAAGTATAGCTTAGATGTTTTCTTTACTTATTTGAGACTGTCCTGCAATGTTTTAAATATTTCCTGTGATTTTGACCTCTGAAGTTGCTGTGATGATTTATTGAGTATTTTCTTGTTTTATTATTTATTATTAAATATATTTAAACCTATGTTTTGCCTAATATCTGTGAGACATATTTAAGCTCTGAGAGTACTTGCATATGTATTTGGTGACACTGTGGGCCACTCCTTGCTCTTGGTCAAAGTACCAGTGGGATTAACAGTAACATTACACAGTAGGATTGAACACCCTTTGTTAAGGGCCTTAAAGTAGCTGACAAAGAGTTGGCTGGTGATAGTGATAACTACTTTATGGTCTGGGCAAAAGGGGGCATCGCTAATAAACCTGTGCTAGCCTTTCCCAGGTGTGTATGTGTGTTTGTGTATAAAACAAATCTCAAAGTGTGTGTGTGTCAGCTACATGGGCAGGGACACGAAGCACTGGTTGGACAGAGAGGGTGCTGGAGGTCTTGGCGTGGCCACTCAGCTGAGATCTCAACTCTATAGCTGTGCCAGTGGGGAGTCTTATTGGGGATCTGGAGAAAGAAGGAGAAACCAGCCCCGACTGACTGTGATCTCCATGTGTTCTTAAGGGAAATTGCACTTTACTATGTGTGTACTTGTCATCCTTCCAGTGTGTATGTTCCTCACTGTTACCTGTGGTGAGGATTGAGGCTCCTTGATTACTGGGCCAGTGTTGGGAAGTAACAACCTACAACTTGGTCCACTGAAAATTTGCCCATTGCTTTTCAGTAGAAGCCTGTTGCACCTACAGTATTACCTCATACGTTGCCTTTACTGAGGACTTTGAATGTTACTTATTGGTGTTTTCAATATGCTAATATAGGCTTTTGCAAGGACCTTTATCTTATTGCATAATAAATTGTATTCTAAGTATATGATGATTAAGTCACTATCAAATGTTGAAAAAAATCATTTTTGTAAATATGTGATTTCTTGTATGCAAGTGAAAACAGTTATTTACAGTCACAAATCACCAAACTGTATTCATCCACACACTCTTCATCAATAAACAAATTTACTATATCTAATGAAAGAGAAAAGAGAAAAAATATTTATCTGTGATCACCTTCATGGGGAAAATTATCTTCATATTTCCTTAAAATGAATGTCATCTACCCGAGTTAAACAAGCAGAGAAATTATGTTTACATTGATGGTTTTTCCAGACTGTCTTAACCTGTTGGTTTTCATTGTGCACTACTGCTGCTCAGCTGAAATGTTAGCTCTGATTTAAGACTTATTTTTGTGGACCTTAAGTTTAGGTATGCAAACCAATATCTGCAATAGTGCTTGATTCTGTAGATGGTTGTGTTATTTTTTTATGATTTTTTTAACTTAGCTGTAGCAAATTGTTCTTTGGCAATAATAATAAATTACACAATGTGCTGCAGATTGCATACTAATGTAATAAAAGGGCATCAAGAACACAACATAACATTCCAAGAAGGAATAGACTGTCATTTTAAAGAAATTATGCCATAAATAGAGTGAGAGCACAGAGCATTTGATCTTAAGAATGTTTACATTCATAATTGTGAATCATAGGTCATATTCCAAGACACTGATCCAGCATGATGTAGGTACCCTTAAGTCTCATTTACTGGACAGATTCCAAGGTATTTGGTCAGCCTACCTGTAGACCTACCTTGAAGAACAAACATTTTCCCAGACAGACAAACAGCACAAAATACATAAATATATTTTACAAGAGGTTCAAACCACTTACAGGAAGCCTACAACAGCACATACTGCCATGCTTCCAAATGACACAGTTCACCAAAAGCCATACAACTCTCCAACAGAATGGTTATAAAATGTACTTGGATAAATTAAAAGGATGATACTCTCTGAACATGAGTGTACTCAATCATCCACTAGTTATCAATGCTCAAACAATTAAAATCCTGTTTAAGAATAATGATATTGTCTAAAAAGACGTAGATAGAGATAATTATTTATGTAGTGGTCCTTTCTAAATATATGTCCATTAGTGAGGTCCATTATCATAAGCCATCCAGCTCAACAATAAGTTGTTAATGAGGTATTGTTATAATTTTATATACTGCATCCTTCACGCAGTGCATGCATTACATTAGTGCTTGTATATCGCATGAACTATTTGGTGGTGCAATACTGTGTTGGGAAATGTAATCATTACAAGAGCTATCTGCACAGAAAGTATACACAGTTTGAGGGCTGCCACAATATACTTGGAGCTATGCTTATCTATGTATATTGTGATATGTGTAGCTGCAGCACTCTTAATATCAAATATATTTGTGTATGTAAAGAAGGAGAGTACGATATGTGTACATATGATGACAGGCATGTATAATAGATAGATACAGAAAGCTGAAAGGATGGTGTATAGTAGGGATGTGTGGGTGGAATGATCACAATATTCCACATCATACTTTTTGGAGCAGTACTATACCACTAAGCTCCTCACTGGAAGGGTACTTAGACCATGACTCTAAGAGGGCTTAAAGCTTGTACAGCGTAGAAAGAGGTTGGGCAGATGTTACATGCATATTTTAATGTATATTTAGTGAGCAGCCCATCTACAATCGCTAAAATATTCTCATGTACTACATACCAGTTTGCCATGTTGTACTTTGGGTATGGGTGTATTTCATTAATTTATCATTAAGCTGTTTAATGGATTGCCATCTCAGAATCCTTCTGGAATCACTTACAAAAATAAAAAGTGCTGACAGCAGCTTGAGCCCTTCCACATTTGTATAGCATGACTGAAGGCCTGATGTCAAAATCACAACAGATCTGATATTATTGTAGCAATGATGCAGTGCCTCACACCAGGAATTAATTAATTTGAAATTTGTCCTCACTTCTGAATGCTTCAGTCCAGCAACTTCTCCACATCCACAAATTTTTGATTTTTATACAAAGTTCTTATTCTACCTGCCTCTTTAAATGCAGCCACCCACCCACATACAGGACCTTCACAGAGTACACACAAAACTGCATACAAAACATACACCAGCTGCAAAATTGCCCTTTGGTCTGTGTCATACTTCTCAACCTCTTAGAGCAAGAAATCTGGACAAAGACAAATAATGGTGGGACAACGACTGAAATATAATGAAATTTTTAAATATTAATCTTACAAACTTAGAAAGTTGATAGAGTAACATGAATTTTCTGAAGGGTACAAAGTCAGAAACTTAAATGTCCGTCATTATTTTATGACTTAAATCCTCAATTATTTGTCAGTGATTTGCCAGAAGACCACAGTTTTATGAGAAATAAAACAAAAAATATGAGGCAAAAATCTGGACATTCTGGAAAAATCTGGCCAGTTGAGAGGTATGGTCTATGGCATATATCCAAAATTTTATTTATTTTTATTTTATTTTTATTTTACCTTTGTTGACCGGGCTAGTCTAACTGGATATATGCCCATTTTCAGTAGAGGCCCGGGGAGAAAAGCTCCAAGCATAGGCAGTGACATAACATACATTATATGCAGCAGTAACATGATTTGCAGTACATTATTTAGATAACACACAAAAAACTTATAAGGGTTATACATAAAAAAAACTTATACAGAGTCCTTTAGTAAGGTTTAGGCTAAGATCTAATACAGAAAAACAAACATAATATAAAAGTTTTTTTTTTTTGCCTGGTTTACAGATGTACAAGCTTATGTTTACATCTAGTGTAGATCAGGGCTAGCACTTTTAGAGTAAGTAAACTCTTAGAGTTCCAGGAAGGAAATCTCATTAAATACTATTTAGAGGTTAGCTTACTAGTTAACACCGATAGGCATGAGACCAACAGAGCAGAGAAGTATAGGGAGAGCAGGATGGGGAATGAGATATTAGTCAGGGTTAGAGCAGGGACATAGCCAGTGTGTTTTAAGATATTCTTTAAGATATTTTTTGAAAAGCAGTGTGGAAGAAAGAGTTGAGAGATCATTTGGAAGCTGGTTCCAGGTTTTGACCACTGTGTTAGTGAATAGTGAGTCCCCAGCCTTGTTGTTTGATTTAATAGTGGAAACTAGGAGCTTATTAGCCGAGCGTAGTGCTGCAAGACTTTTGTATGGGGTAATCAGATGAGTGAGGATTGGTGTATTCTTAGGGTGGTAAAGGATCTTTTGGGTGATAATGAGTTGTTGACAAAGTAGTTGGTTCTGCAGTTCTAACCATCCCAGTTGTTTGAGGTTGTGGCAGTGGTGGGTTCTAAATGGGGCGCCAGTGGCAAATCTGGCAATGTTGTTATAGCTGGTTGCGAGTTTGCTAAGGTTATTTTTAGATAGATTGGTATAACTGGCAGAGGCACAGAACAGGGTAGAGATAAGGTGGGTCTGGGCAATAGTAGATCTAGCTAATGGCGTAAGGAAGGGTTTGGTTCTATAAAGGGAGCCTAGTTTTTTGTTGACTGATTTTATAGTAGTATTAATATGATCATCATAGCTGAGGTCGTGGTCTATTGTAATTCCTAGGAGTCGGGTTGTAGTGTCTGGAGATATGCTAGTTCTATTGTTAGAGGTTACTGTGAAGTGAATTTGTGGTGTCTTTTGGGTAGGAGCAAAAAGCAATAATTTTGTTTTTTTGGGGTTCAGGAGGAGACAATGTTGCATGAACCAATTTTCAACAATATCAAATACTGTTTGTGTGAGAGTTTGGAATGACGTTATGGACTTAGCAGAACATATTAAAGTAGAGTCATCTGCATATTGTATGCAGGTGGCTTGTGGAATTTTTGGCATTTAGATCATTAATAAAAATTGAAAAGAGAAGAGGGTCTAAAATAGAGCCTTGAGGTACTACAGTGTTAACAGGGAGGGGTGTAGATAGATTGTTATCCCAGTGCACTGCTTGCTGTCTGTTTTCTAAAAAGGATTTAAACCAAAGTAATGCCTGTGGGCCAAGTGATAGGGTTTTAGCATATCAATAAGTAGGTGATGGTTAACCATGTCGAAGGCTTTTGAAAGGTCAATAAATAGTGCAGAGGAAAGAGAGTTATTGTTACGATTGTTGTTTATACAATCAGAAAAAGATAGCAGGGCAGTGGTGGTACTATGGAATGGCCTAAATCCATGCTGACAGTTAGCAAGTAAATTATTGTGGAGGAGATGGTCAAGTAGTTGTTGGTGAATGCATTATTCCAATATTTTAGCTATTGGAGAGAGTAAGACAATTGGTCAAAAGTTAGAAATCTTAGTAGAAGTACCACCTTTATGTAGAGGGATGATATGGGAGACTTTCCAGATGGGAAGGGATTGTGCTTTCTGTAACTGTTCTATTTATATGGATGGAAATGGGATAGGCAATGGCTTTAGCTGCTATTTGCAGGTATTCAGCTGGTAGACAGTCAGCTGAAGGGGTGCATGGTTTGAGTTTTTGAAGGAGGGTGCAAATGAGGGATGTAGGTACTGGTTGTATATGAAAAGAAGGAACTGGGCTATTTGTGGTGTTTAATGGGCTAGTGCTGACAGGGGGTAGTGTATTAGCTAGAGTTTGAATGGCTTCAGTAAAGTAGTTGTTGAAGGCATCAGCAATTTGCTTAGAGTTATTATGGCTGATACCTGATGGGGTAGGAGTTTTAGAGTGCCCTGGTTGAAGTAGTTTGTTAATGCCTGACCAGAGCTGTTGAGGTTTTTGCTGGTGGGTTTGTTGGAGGTGAAGATAAAAGTTATTTTTGTCGAGTAGAATTGCTTTTTTGGTGGCATTTCTTAACTGTTTAAAGAAAAGGTGGTCTGATAGGTTTTTAGAGGCTCTCCATTTGGCCTAGATTTTATTACATAGGAGGATCTTTTGTCTAGTTTCTTTCGAGAGCCACGGGGCAATTTTGGTCCTTATACAGGTAGAGCGAGCTGGGGCATGGTATTCTAGAATTTGTAAGAATTTTGTATTAAAGTAGGACACTGCTTCATCAAGTTGAAGATGATGTAGTGGTGACCAGCCGCACGCCTTAAGTTCATTTTGGAAGGTCTCTGGATAAAAGTGTTTTTTAGAGCATGAGGTTTTGAAAATAGTTGAATTTGGGCTATGGGTTTTTTGTTTAATTATGTAGGTTAGAGTGTGGTCACTGATGTCATCTGGAAGGGTACCTGGTTTATATGTGTCAGGATGGCTGTTTATAAGGATCGAGTCTAGGGTGGTTTCCTTACTGCCTGGTTTATGGATTCTAGTAGGGGTGGTTATTATTTGGGAAAAAACGTATAGATTTATGTGGGTGATAGGGTTAGGGGAGCTACAGGTAGCCCAGTCTATATTAAAGTCACCTAGCACTATGGTTTCCTGAGGTAGGCGAGTAGAGAGGTAACTGAGGATGTTTTCAAGACTATTGATGTTATTTCCGGGGGGAAGATAGGAGCAAATTATGTAAATAGATTTACAGTTGTTGATTTGAAGTTTAGCAGTAATGGTTTCAGCATTAGTATCTGAGGGTAGATAAACATTGAAGGATGTAAGTTGAAGTTCTGATTTATAGAGAATGGCTACACCCCCACCCTTTTTGTTTTTGCGGTCACATCTCAGGATATTATATCCAGGAGGGGTAATTTCCTGGTCCTGAGCTGAAGGCTTTAGCCATGTTTCTGTAATACAAAGGATATCGAATGAATGCACTTCTAAGAGTGCATGAAGGTGGATGATTTTATTGTTAATGCTACGGATGTTGAAGTGGGCTATCAGGAGAGAGTTAGAGGGCCTTCTTGGAGTAAAGGTAGTATGAGAAGATTGATTGTGTGGGTCACTGGTAATTTTGTTATTGGGGCCAGGTTTGGATGAATATCACCATCTAATAGGGGGTGTTGCTGAGGTCTTTGTATAATCTTTAGAATTTTGTTACAAAAAATAAAAAGTTCTGACAGCAGCTTGAGCCCTTCCACATTTGTATAGCATGACTGAAGGCCCAATAAATACTTACTTCACATGTAGAGTGCATAGTAAATCTCGCAACAAGAAAACTTTAGTTGGGTATTTAGTTGTGTAGTATTTATACCTTCCTTTTGGACACAGTTATTTATATATTGCTCACATGCACTGTTTTGTATGTGTGTGTCTTATTATAGATCTCATAGACTGATATTAGTTTTACACATTATTATTACTATGTTAGTCATTTAGAAGAATCTGCATATGCCCTAATGAATACATTTGCACAGCATTTATGCAGCCAAAAAAGTCATGTGTTTTAAGGCCAACTTGCAAAAGGCAACTGCTGATGCCCAAAAATTAGTTTTATACAGCATGATTTGCAAAGTGCATATATAACTATATCCATACTGTAGTGTCAACAGTATGTGAGACTTAAAAAACAAAGTTGTAATTATGTTTTTAAAATGAACAGGCAGCCAGGCAGAGGTGGCTGCTGGGCAAAAGACAGTATGCTTAATTTTAGGATAACAATGCAAAACGTATTTCTGATAGACACAGCTCTGTTTTTACACATGCAAGGCCTTACATTTCAAAACGGGAAAAATTCTCTCTGTGCACATAATAACTTGATTGCAACCATTAGTCTGCTGTTTCTGCATCCTACTTGTAATCACTTGCATACCATCCGGCCATGTATCAGCCAATCTGGAGACAGCTGCATGCCAAGCATGAAAACTGTGTGACCTCTTCCAACAGTCAAGACAGGCACTCTAAAACTGGCCAAGTGCTTCAGCAAATGCAGACCTGAGACATTACTACAAAAAGAGTTGTTTTCATTGTTTAATAAATATAAACGGAAGCAATGATGTCAGCTCAGGAAACTCTTCTGCAGTTATATCATGCATGTATGTTTAGGCTACAAATTACACCTGTATGTATTTTAAGCTAGAAAGGACAGGAAGCTTTAATGCTTGATAGAGCCCCTTTAAAGATTTGCAACCCCCACTCCATACAGACTAAGTATGGTGACCTCACATTTCTTATTTTTAGAGTATCTAATATTAACAGGATTCACATGAAGTGACCCGGTTAGATGCCACACACATTCCTGCCAGCACATAGCATGCTTGCATTTGCTATGCAGAGAGCTGCACTTTAAAGATGGTAAACTTTAACCACTCAAAGCAGTTTGTGTGTGTGTGTGTGTGTGTGTGTGTGTGTGTGTGTGTGTGTGTGTGTGTGTGTATTTTATATCGTTTCTTTGTCTCATTATTGTTTCAGGTTCCTAATCCTGTTACTGTACTGCTGATCACTTACAACAGCCTCTGAAATCCTATTCTTATTTGATTTGTTCTCGTAATCAGGTTAGCAATTGAAATACACATCCCTTTTACAGTAGCAACCTGGGACGCATCAGCCAAGATCATGTCAACAAAGTATATTACAACAGACAGAACAATTATTCAGCCATATATAATGGATACCTTGCTATTTTATCAAAACGTTTTATTTTCAAATAAATGTGTGTGGGAGGATGCGGATTTAAAGGCAAAAGATTCCAATGGTAAACTAAATGCAGTCTGTGACTTTGAGTATGTTATTTATTTCTCCTTTGTGTAAGATAAGATGAGATGTTAAATACTTGTGTTTAACTCCCCATCATTTTTACTCCTGGATATGCCTAATACACTTCTGCCTGTTCATTTTAAGTGTTTTCTATACGCTTAAGCCCATGTAGAGGTAACAGTGCTGTACTAAGAGGTGCTTTTTTCTACTTGATATAGCTGTTCTCATCCGGATCCATATGTTAACAATACTGCACTTTGTTGAGGGATTTTCATTTCAGGCAACAAATTGACTTTATAGTATATCACTAATATGTATATGCTTATATATTTCCATGCAACTAAATGGAATTCTGTTTATGTATCTGTTTTTGCTCAAGATGGGCTTAAGAACAGCATTTTGAATGTTGTTAGCAGTAGGAAATGTGCTGATTCCTGATACTGCTGTTTTCTGTGTCTATCTTTAAGAAGATCATGGGAATGGGTTGACATTTTGATAATGCTCGGTTCATGCAACGGATGTCCTTCGTGATTCACTGTTGCAGTCATCACTGTAGGGTTCTTCCTGCCAGCAGCAGCCCCCGATCGGCCAGAATCCCAAAGTCTGGATCGGGCACCAGCTGAGGTCGCATTTATCCTGACGTCAATGCGCCGGAAGGTATAAAGACCTCAGCTGACACCATTTCCCCAGTCTTTCTTGCCACGCGGTGCCCTTTGCAGTTCACTGATGCCAGTCAGCCTGTTCCTATTTGTTTTTGGATCTAATCCCAGGATTTTCGTTTTTTACAGATAAGTACCCCGTTGGGGAGGTCTTTTTCTTTCTCCAGTCAGATGTCAGAAAAAGTTAATAATTGTATTTCTTGTGGGAAGCAAATACCTCATAGGGATTTTCACTCTTACTGTATTCCCTGCCTGGGTCCTGACCACGACATTGCTAATTGTGTGTTTTGTGCTAGATTTAATCAGCGTACTATTCGGCGTAGATATAACTTTGCCTTTTACTATTTTGGAAAAAGGTTTAATTATAACATGTCTTCAGATTCTTTTCCGGCTTCTGGGGTGTGTAAGAAGCACAGGGATGCAGACAGGCCTCCGAGGTCCACAGCAAAGGATGTTACTCAGTTATTGCCAGTTGCTGGTTCGACGGTCGTCAGTGAGGCGCCTTTGCAGCCCCTGTTGTCTGCCTCTTTTGAACCAATTGCCTGTACCAACTCCGATGTGGAGCTGATGAGGTCTTCAGAATTGCCAGGGACTGGACCTTCAGATACTGCTCCCTCAGTTGGGTCCAGAGCCAGTAGGCAGGTACCGGCTTCTGAGGGAGTTCTCAGGCCTTCACAGCTTCCTGTAAATGTGGATTCAGGTTTACATGCTAAGTCAAAGTCTAAGGCTCCAGCTAAAGTGAAGTGGCTGGCACAGGCACCTTTTGATCAGGGTCCTAGGCCTCAGAGGCAGATGCTTAGGATGGCTGAAGATCTCTTAACTATGATCAGGGGTTTTCATCCCCATCCTGACAAGAAGCCTAGATTACAGTCCGATTATGATTCTTGAGACCAAATTTCTGTTTCTTCTGCTTCTTCCCTTGAGCAGGATTATGCTTTTCCTCTTTATGAGGATTCTGATGCTGAAGATTCCTTTCCTTCTGCCTCTCCTCCTGGGGATTATTCTTTTGGTGAAACTTTGCATGATATGAGGGTGCATTTTCACTGGGAAGGGTAGGAATTCTCTGAATCCAAGAAAAGGCTTAGGGATTTTCTTCTTCTCCCACAGCATAAGCCTCTGGCTATTCCCCCTGTATTGGACATTGTTGATGATGTTTTTTCAGAAGCTTCTCTCTCTCCTGATTCTTTTCCCCCTACTCTGGCCAAACCGGATAGGTATTATAGGGTTCCAGATTCTCATAAATTTCTTTTTAAAAATCTTTCGCCTGATCCGAAAAAAATTTCTCAGGGTCCTAAGGGGGTTAAAGCGGCCTCTGCTAAAAATCCTATTCCCTTTGACCGAGAGTCCAGGGCTTTGGAGAGATGGGGTAAAAAGGTTTATACTTCTGCTACATTGTCTATTAGGGCTTTGAACTGTCAATTTCATATGCTGAAGTATCAGCAATACCTTTTGTCTGTATTTCAACAAAAGATGTCAGCTGTGTCTATTGGTGCGGATAATCAGGAGTTACAGGATTTATTGCATGCTATTGAACAAGTGGGTAAACATACCCTGCATTGTGGTTTTGATTCTTTGGAAGCTTCTTGTAGGGCTGCAACAACTGGCGCTGTTATTAGAAGACATGCTTGGTTAAGAGATCAAAGCTTGCCGGATCAGATTAAAGCCAAACTTTTGGATGCCCCTTTGCAGCACGATGTTCTGTTTGGGTCCAAAGCTGAAGAGGTATTGAAGAAAATGGAAGACAAAGCCAAATCTATGCAGACGGTTAAGGATTTTCTACAAGTGTAACCTCCTAGATTTAGCAGACACTGGTCAACTAAACCTTGGTCCTTTCCGGGCTCAGACAGGTCTCAGAGAGGCAGATTCAAGCGTTCCAGAGGTAGGGGACAGTCACAGTCCCATTTTAGGAATAGGCAGTGGAGTGCCCCCTCTCCAAGGGAGGTGAAGATAAGTCTCAACCCTACCGAAAACAGTCTTTATGACTCTCCCTTTCTGGTTCCAGGGGCTCCTCTCCTGGAAGCTCATTTGGGGGGAAGGATTTCTCTTTTTTATCAAAATTGGAGCCACATATCCTGGGACAAATGGGTTCTGGACAGACCTGCCAAATCATCAGTGGGCAGAGGCACAATGGCAGGTTCAGTCCCTCCTGGCTATAAGGGCCATAGAGTTGGTACCAAATTTAGAAATAGGGCAAGGTTTTTATTCCAGACTTTTTCTGGTTCCCAGGAAGGAAAATTCGTGGAGACCAATTCTGGACCTCTCTGTACTAAACACCTTCTAAGATATACCAAAATTCAAGATGTTCACTCTGCAGCAGCTGCTGCCTATGTTGGGCAAGAAAAATTCTGCAGGCTTTGGGTTACATGGCCTCCTGCATTCTGCTAGTACCATATGCAAGGCTGCATATGAGGAAACTGCAGTGGTACCTCAAGAGTGTCTGGTCTCAGCATTACCACAGTTTGGAAACAGTGGTCACGATTTTGCCTTGTCTCCAGCGAGAGTTTCTTTGGTGGGCCGAAGCCTGTCTACAGAACAAGGGGAAGCCTTTTTGTCCTCCGCCGACCGACCAAGTTCTGACAACGGATGCTTCAGATTATGCCTGGGGGGACCCAACATGCACGGGAGATGTCTTCAGGGTGTTTAGACGAAGGAACAAATGCACCTGCACATAAATTTGAAGGAGATGCTAGCTGTACAGAATGCCCTGATAGCCTTCAGGGACCTTCTTCTACCAGGACAATTGTTGATATGGACAGACAACACTACAGTGATGTGGTACATCAACAAGCAGGGGGGCTCTCACTCTTACCCCCTGTGCAGATTAGCCATGAATCCCTGGTACACTGCTCTGACCTGCAGTGTCGACTTACAGGCACAGTTCCTGCCAGGGAAAGACAACACTCTGGCAAACACCTTGAGCAGATGCATTTCAGATCCACACGAATGGATGTTGGATGTTCAGATATTCAGGATGATTATAAAGGCTTGGGGATGTCCGGACACAGATCTCTTTGCATCCCTTCAGAATCATCAACTTCCAACATTCTGCACAAGGACCTACCACAAACTAGCATGGAAAATGGATGCCCTCTCATTCAGTTGGAAACACCTCTCAGTATATACTTTTCCTCCCTTTCCTCTTCTACCTCGGGTACTTCTGAAGATAAAACAGGACAGACCCCACATGATTCTACTGGCTCCCAATTGGCCTCGGCAATTCTGGTATTCCACTCTGATGACCCTGGTTCAGGAGCCTCCCTGGATTCTGACTCAAATCCCTCATCTACTGTCTCAACGGGACGGCCGGATACTGCACAGTCATGTCAAGACTCTGCATCTAGCTGCCTGGCGGATCCAGGGTCTGTAAACACCTCTGCCCTTTCCAAACAGGTATTGGATATAATCCTTGAAGCTAGACGGCCCAGCACTAGAAAATCTTATGCGGGAAAATGGAAAAGATTTTGCTCCTGGAGTCAAGTCCAGGGTGGTGATTCTTCTGTTCCGAACATTCCTCTGATTTTACAGTATCTGACAGAGTTATTACATACGGGCCTATCTTTTTTGTCTATTAAGCTTCATGCTTCTGCTATTTCTGCACATTACGATACGGATCCTCAAATTTTTTCTCATCCATTACTTAAACAATTTCTTAGAGGGGCTAAGAATATTCGGCCCCCTATAAGGGCTCCTGTTCCCACTTGGGATCTTAACTATGTTTTGGAGAAATTAACTTTGTCTCCTTTTGAACCTGCAGCTTCCACAAATTTAAAATTTTTTTCTTGGAAAACTGCTTTTCTTTTAGCTATTGCCTCTGCTAGAAGAATTTCGGAATTGCAAGCACTCATGGCTGTGGAACCCTTCCTTATTTTTCATCAGGACAGGGTATCTCTACGGACTAATCCCACATTTATGCCCAAGGTGGTTTCAGCAGTGGCCTTGAATTAGTCTATTCATTTGCCTACCTTTTATCCTAATCCTCAAAGTGAGGAAGAAAGTCTTTTGCACTCTCTAGACGTGCACAGACAGCTTCGTCTATACCTGGACAGGACCAAGATATTCCAGAAATCTGATCAGTTGTTTGTCACTTATGCTCCTACTGTTCAGGGGAAAGAAATCACTAAGCAAACTATTTCCAAGTGGATTGCCCATTGCATCAAGTTCTGTTACTCTTATCATGGCAATCCGGTTCCTGTTAATGTTAGGACTCATTCTACCTGGGCTACTGCTACTTCAGCAGCTTTTCTTTGTGGGGTTCCTACCAAGGATATTTTGGAAGCTGCTACTTGGAGTTCTGTACATACTTTTTCTAAGCATTACAACCTCCCTCTCTATTCTAAATCCAGGGCAGGTTTTGCTTCTGCGGTTTTGCATGGTTTTGTGACCACTCCCTCTGTTTCTCCTCCAGCCACCCTTTCTTAGCTTTGGGACTCAACCCTACAGTGATGACTGCAACAGTGAACCACGAAGGACATAGTACAGTTGTGTACTCTTACCATAAATGTAGATGTTCGAGTGTGTTCACTGTTGCAGTCCGGGTTACCCTCCCTCCTATCCCCTCTTTTGTTTTTTCCTTGAGTATTGTCTGCTATGAGGTATTTTGGCTGTTGAGGTTTTGGGCATGGTTTCCTTTTTAGCCTTTTCTTTCCGGGCACCTGACTTCTGGGGCAAGAAAAACTGGGGAAATGGCATCAGCTGAGGTCTTTATACCTTCCGGCGCATTGACGTCAGGATAAATGCGACCTCAGCTGGCGCCCGATCCAGACTTTGGGATTCTGGCTGATCGGGGGCTGCTGCTGGCAGGAAGAACCCTACAGTGATGACTGCAACAGTGAACACACTCGAGCATCTACATTTATGGTAAGAGTACACAACTGTACTTTGTGGCTTGATAAATAAATTAAGTATGGCAATTCATGATAATCCTAAATGATACATGTTTATACACATATGCGTATATATGTTTACAGCTCAAAATATCTAAAGCTTATTTGACTGAAATGTTTTTAGGGGGTGAAAAACATTGAAAGCACAAAATATGTAAGTACATTTGACTGAATGCTCATTTTTATAGTGTTTGTAGGTAAGGCTGTGCAGGATAATGAATGCCTGAAAAGGTTATACTGGTTGATGTATCTGTCCAAGTGTTCACGGGTAAGGGTTAGGTAAGGGAGTATAAATTTATTGTTTTGTATGAATAGTGGTGTGTGCTCTGTTTCCTTTCGTCTAGTGGTACTGTTAGGGAAAGGAGTATTAGTAACAATGTGTAGAGTTAGGGGCGGAATTAGGGTTGGCACATATTAGTATAGTGGTGCTGGGGACAAAGCTAGATAGCCATACTTTTAGTTGTGTGCTGTTAAACAGCTGCAAAAAGAGTATACCAAGTAAATGAAGTTTAACACTTTCTTTTTTTCTGCCTTATCACTGATAACACAAAGAATAGAGCAGTGGTACAAGATGGGAAGAGCATGAAAATAATGAGCATAATACCCCTTTGATTATATACCTGTCCAGGCTCTTGTCACAGCTGGAGTGACCACGATGCTTTTCACTAAAAAAAAAAAAAAGTTCAGTCTAAATTGTAAAAACTATCTGTGCCATCTCCAAGTCTTGAAGTCTTGTCTCTCTTCACAGTTTCATACATGCTGCTTAAAGGCGATCTCTACCTTGCATACCAAGCTTCAACAGATCTATTCTGTCAGACCTATTACACATCTGCAAGTCCAGTGGTATTACAAACACCCACCCTGAGGATCTCAGTCTCTTTTACAAAATAAATAGAACATGTTGGAGGGATAAGTTTGTATCACAGATCATGCCCCTTCTCTGGAACTGTCTTCCACTCCACATAAAGGAAAGTACTTCTCTTACTCTGTTCAAATGTAATTTGGATGAATAGATGGATATCCACAAATTAACTCAAATTGGCAACCCTGTCCCTCATGGATAGGAAAACCATGTAAATGTCCTAACATATCCTTGTTAATCCCATCCCATCTCTGAGTTATTTGTTTGCAAAATATAAAGGTTAAAACTACCACGGGAATGTAAGGATAGGCTCCTTAAGATCTTCACAGTTCAACAGGCTAGTAAGTACCTATGAACCTATAGGACTGATCACATGAACAGAAGGATTTCTGATGAACTTGACTGCAGACAGTGCAAAGCACTGCACTCTTATGTGAAGTATTAAAAGGTATGACTAGAACTGATGATGAGAGAGCAGGCAAAGGTCCACTTACAGAGATTCAGGGTCAGACAACTTGTGGCAGATAATGTTTACCTGGGCTCTCTGAATTGGGAAGCACTGAAGGAAGAGGGCTGGAGGTGATGGAAATCAGTTTACAAGTTTTTTCTCTACTATAAATCAGGCAAGTTGCAAGGCTGTTTAATCAACACATTTGCTTTATACGCCGATCATTACTGTTTTCAAGCATTTTTAAACCATTTTATTTAATTTTGTGGCAAAAAATCTGTTTGTTGGCCTTTCTAGACTGTAAGCCTCCAAATATCTTTCCAGAACGGCAAAGTCACAGACTTAGTTGTTTGTTGTTTAATCTGCACTTGAGAGCTGCTTTTGCTGTGCTTTTACATTACGCTGTCTCTGAGTTGGGAAGTACTGCAGGAAGCTCAAATTGTGGTTATTTACTGGCTAGAAGGCAGAGGAGTCAATTTTCAAACTTTTTTCCCCTGCACAGAGCTTTCCACTGGGCAGCAGCGGCTAGCAGTTCCCTGTACAGTAGCTAATACCTAAACAGTAAAATTTATCTATTAAGCTAGAATTAGATCCAAAACCTGTTAAACAGTGTGGCATCGTATAGAACTAAGCTTAGAGCAGCAAGCTTGTGTGTCAAATAGCACTACCATATCCTAGTATTATATATCATCCCACCCTTAACCTAGAAACTACCCTAGGAGGCCCCTGCTAAAACCCAATCCTTAATCCTAAACAGATAACTGTATTACAGGACCAGACAACATGGACATGCAATTTCCAAATGTCTCTGTGGCCAGCTTGGTAGATTTGGGCATCCTAAGGTAATGTAGGAATTGTCTCATATTCTCAGGCAACCAGTTAATCAAAGACAATAATACAGTATGTCAAATAGCCATCTTCCTTGTTGGCAAAAATCTCACATACAAACAAGGTTGTCAGGAATACCTACACTACACCCCTCATACATACTGTTCACCACACATACTGATTGTCTTATACTGAGGCACTTAAAAAAACTTCCCAAATTTCATAGACCTAGAAAGCCACCTAATGGTAGCACTGCTCTTCAGCAATCACTAAAGCACACACCAGAAGCAACACCAAACATCTCATATAAGCCTACACTTAATGGTTCCCCAAGTATAAAACGCATAAGGCAAGCACAATACTTTAGCTAATACTCTTGTCATTGGGATTCCATTGTGTGACACACAGATATCCCACTCACCAGGCTGGACAAGAAGATAATGGTTAGTTGACTATCTGGAGCCAGGATCCGCACTATCGTGCATGCACTCAAATTAGTGCACCCCAGGCACCAATATGATTCTATCATAGTCCATGTGGATGTACAGTAAATGACCTGAGGTATACCTCACTGGACTATATGAAAAGAGACATAATGGATCTGATGGAATATGCGTCACAGATAGGTACAAGCCTTGCACTGCAGCATCATTCTACCTTCACCCAGGATGATGCCAAAGTATGAACATAATGATTGATTTTAATAGTTGGTGTAGTTTCTAGTGTCACTCGAGCGGGATACAGTATCTATCAACATGGGAGAACATGGTCAAAAGACCATGTTGCTGTGCCAAGGATGGGTTGCACCTGACCCCCCCCCCCCTCAGGCTTTTGGATATTGGCTTAAACTTTATACACCCCCCTTAGAGCCTTTTTAGGCTATCCCAAAAAGACCAAACTACCAGCATAGTGAAAATGTCTACAGGCAACCTGAACATATTACAGCCTAAACAAAAGACTCCATACTCTTCAAGCCCTCCTCACTCTGGACAATGTAGACATCTGTGCTGGGCTTAGTCTGACAACTGATAGTTTGGTAATAATAAATTTTGTTGAGAAAAATTGGAAAATTTTGGAAGGAAAATGTAGAGTTATTCAAAGAAGTGGGAACTAAACCATACTTTGTTTATAAGAATAGGTACAATTTGAAAAGTATACTACAAAATGACCACAGAAGGTATATCCCTGGGGTTCTGGAAGACGAATAAGACCATGGGAATGTTTAAGTGTGGCAACTGTAATTTTTATAGATTTATACTTGAAGGACCTTTTGTTTCATTACAACAATTAACCCATACCCTAAAGGTACCTGGTCATTTCACATGCAAAACAAAGGGGGTAGTTTATATTAGTACATGCAGTTGGTGTCCTGCTTTTTATGTTGGCATGACTACTCGTATTTTATTAGAATGAATGAGAGAGCATGTATATAGTATTAAGATGAAGGATTTGAATAATGCTCTCTTCAAACATGCTTTAGAATGACATAAATATAAAAAGTTTTTGTTTTCTGTTTTAGAACAAGGTATGTTGGATTGGAGGGGCGGTGACTTCAGAAATTATTTAGAACAAAAGGAAACTTTGTGGCAGATTAGATTGGAAGCTGATAAAAAACAGGTTTAAATGAATCTATTATCATAAAATGTTTTTTTGAGGGATAGAAAGTTGAAAGTGTGTAATTTTTTTTTATTAGTGGGTATATACAATATTTATTAGTGGGGTATATGTAATGATTTTATACTCAATGTACTCAGTGCCATTTTGCATTTTGTATTTTAATTAGAATATTTAATTGGCTAATTATATAATATAATTTTATTTAATTTGGTTTTGAATAGTATAAAAAGGTATGTGTGCATTACTGAAGTGTGTTCTGAGGAAATCTGAAGATGAAAGCGTGGAAATAAAGTTTATTATGCTAATCTAGAGGTCAGTGTGCTTGTTTCTACTGAGCCTTTATTGTGCCATCAGGTCCAGTACCTTGTTTTTGGTTAATTTTGAGTGGTATTGGATCAAATTTTTTTGGTTTATATAAAAGTAATCAAACTGTATTAACAAGTTAAAATTAACAAACAGGCTTTATATATATTGCTATATCTCATATAGCCTAAGCAACATTCCCTTTACTGGTATTGTATTAATCACTAATCTCCATAAAAATATTGACATTCTACTTGCTTATTGCACCGTGCTTTTCATACTTTTATAGCTTTAACTCATTCATTTGCTAGCTTAGCCCAAGGATCAACATAGTAATATTGTATCATGATATTTTTATACTACACTTTCCTCTCATTTTTCTGTTTCATCGATTTTTATTTTCCATAATTTTTTTCTTTGATAACATCTCATTATATCATTTAAACGTGCTTTACCTATTTTGAAAAGTTTTAACATATCTCAATGCCACTTTGTACTTTAGTAAATTTATTACAAACTTTTCACTATTATTTATTCAAAACAAAATTTTATACAAATTCAAAGAAACAGCAGAAATAATTGGGTCTATTAATTCTAAACTTCTATCTTCCCTGTCTATATATAAGACTCTTCTCCTCACTGGATTCAATCTTGACCCCATATAAAAGAAAAAAAAACTTGTATTTGTTTTTCATATATTTTGGCATATGCAGACACTAGCTAAATATGCAGTCTTTCCCAGTATAACTGAATTAAATAAAATGTTTTATTAAATGAAAACTTGTGTGTTTTCAAAAAACAACAAAGCTCCTTTATTTCACCTTGTACCCTATTCCATTGTTCTTCACGTATATTTTCACCCCCAGATCTTATTCCTAACTTGGAGATTTCTTTCATCAAGAAAGATATTCATCTATCTTCACTATATCACCCAGTCCTTTACATTTTTTTAGTCACTCCTATTATATTTACACATTGACTATATAACATATAATTTCATCCAGACTTTGTTTCTCATAATCAGTATATCATCATCTGCATAAGTAAACGTGAGTGGAATTTTTTATCACTTCATTAGTAATATGAGTAGCACCTGTCCTGCAAATTTACATCTCTGACTAATACATTCATAACTAATGCAAATAATATATTACTCATAGGACATCCTGAAATATGCCTTTCTTTATATCTATTTCTTTGCTTAACCATCCATTCACTAAAATTCTTACTTTATTTTAATTATATGCAGAACAACATATCTTCTTAATTTTCTTACTAGTGATGTATTCTCCTATAATTGCCCACAAAAGTATATTCTGTACTGTATCAGAAGGTTTTATTTAAATCTCCTATCATGGTCTTCATCTCAACTGTCCTATTTATAGTATCATCCACAATTTCCCTTACTATGAATAATAATTCAACATTTTCCCTGTAAACTATATATGTTGTCTTCCATAATACTTTTCATTTTACTTTCCATTCTCTTCTGGATTATTTTCATTAAAAATTCTTATAATCTGTATTGTTCAATATTATAGGGTCTCTAATTTTCAATTTTATCTTGATCTTCCTTTTTCCATACAAATTTAAGTATACTATTACATAAGTCTTTATACATAAAACCTTCATTTAACCACTTGTTCATAACTTTTAAGAAGTTTTTTTTCTGCCAATCTGTATAATTCTTATAAAATTAATTTCCTGTTCCATCTGAATCTGAAACTGACTGTAAATTAACTTATCTAAGCACCTTATCTAATTCATATCAGGAAATCTCATTTTCCAATTCATTATTTTCTTGTTCTGTCATTTTTTTAACATGCCATTCTTTTTTTTAAACTTTCTATCTTGAAATATCTTCTTTGCATAAGTTATTATGATATTCATAATTTGTTCCTGAGCTCTTCTTACCTCTCCTCTTTCATTTCTCTCATTAGCATTCTCTTTAACTATGCTACTCAAATAAGCTGATACCTATTTTTACCTTGTAAATAATAGATTTGTTTAAATAATTATTTAATTTTCTCTTGCTTCTTTTCATAAATTCTCCATTTTGTTACATAATATTCTCTATCATTTCTTTCCAAATTTTTTAAAACAGTCATACACATTGTTTTATAATTTATTTATTTTTTTGCTTTTCTTATATCTGACTGCAATTCTAAAATGTTTTTTTTTCATTTTTTTCTGTATTTAAATCTTGTGATATAATAAAATAATCTGTTTCCATCTTGTATATACCTAGACTGTATGTCCACAAGTTATCATTAAATTGTCACATTTTATTACTTCAAAAGTTTTTTTTAATATCATTTCCTCTCTTCTTCTTTTTTCCTCTCAAATAACAATTACAATCTCGTGTTAATATTGTATTCTACATAAGCCAAATGTTTATGAAATAAATTTCCCATTTCTTTACTTGTAACATAGGTGTTTATGGGAGGATGACATAATGGTTAAGGTGTTTACCTTAAAGACACAAGGTGCAGGGTTTGATTCTCACATGGGGTAACTAGCTAGGCTTCAAATGGCCCAAAAGGGCAGTTAGCCTAGTACTAATCTATGAACCTATGAACCTATAATGCTATAATTCTATATACCTGATTATGCCATTTGAGATCTACAATAGTTAATCTTCCCATTATTGCCAATGTTATTTTCAATATTTTCCCTGACTTTCTACAAAATACCACTATACCTGAACATAGTTCCTTTCCTAGGTTCCATATTGTATCTCCTCCCCAAAGTTTCTTTGTTTGTAATTTCTCTTCTTGTGTCAAACATCTCACAATATAATTATGCCAGCAGCACACTTACTACACCAGTTTAGGATGCCTATGCTTCTACTTATATTTTTGATACTGTTTACATTTACTGAAAGCACTCTAAAGTTGTCATTATGTCTATGTTGTAACTTACTAGAAATTGTGTAAATTTGAAGTATTTATCTAATTTGTATTATCCATTTTCTTTTGTTTTCTCTTTTACACTTATCCCTTTGAACTTTCTTTTTCTGTCTCTTACTCTCTGCCAATGCAATTATTTTTACCTTTCACTATTTTCCAGTTTATATCTTCCTCATCACTTAATTCAGATCCTTATTCTATATTATAATCTGTTTCATTTTCTCTTCATCCTTATTTTTACCCTGAACTTGCTTCCCTGCTTCCTCTTTATATTTCATTGTGACTGTTTCTTATGTTCGTATACTATCCTCACTTTTGTTTTCTTCTTTTTCATACTTTTTATCTAGATTACAATCTATCCATAAATGCCCAGTTTGTTACATTTCAATTCACACTTTGTTGCATCATGACATGTTTCTGCACAAATATAACAGTTCCTATTATCACAGTTACTTATCAAATTATCATCTTTTACACAGGGAAAAAAAAACATGCTTTTGGCTGTCCCAAATATTTTTGTAGCTCAGTTGCGGTCAAAACAACTCTCCAGCCTGCACCAAATATTTTACACCACCTCTGTTACCGTCCACAATTATCATACTAGGAATATGAACAATTTAGTCTTTCTCCATTTTCAATGCAATACAACAGTCCCATCCCACAGTCCATAAACCTCTGCTATCATACATTTTCCTAATGTCCATAACTACTTTACAAAATTTGCTTAAATATCTCATCTCTTTTTTTAACTTCAGTTCAAAACTGAACATATATTTTCTTTTTTGTTTCTCTATAAAATTCTTTAACCACCACATAAGAATTCCATAGATTACAGTTCTTTTTCCTCTCAAACTCCCCCAATCAGTTTTACAGATCCCAATCTCAAACATAATGTCACAAAATGTCTCACTATGAATAAGAATAAAAGCTCTTACCTCCTGAGCCTTCACTCATAATGAGACAATCAAATTATTCCAAATGTCATATCTGGCCACTTCTTTTTCTTCTTTGTTCTGATTCCTCATCATATATTTCCTTTGATTGTTAACATTTACTTTCCTTTGTTCATCTGTAATACTTTTCTCTACAGTTTCTTTAACAGTCTTGGCATATGATTTCTTTGTCTGGCAGTCTTCTTTCAAAAGATCTTCTAATTCTTCCAATTACATTTTGCCCAGAATTTCACACCATGAAAGACCTTTTCCACACTTCTGCTTGCTCTGCAACAATTCATGAAAAATATCATCCCACAACCCCCCTGACTGAAGGGTTGTAATAACACATCAATTCTTGTTTTAAATGTTTACTTCTGATGAAAGAAACAAACTCTGCATAAACAGCTCCCCAAAATCTGCATCAGCATTCATCTCTGTGATATCCACCATCTTGGATCTCCTTGAGGGCTGTTCTCCCAGACACCACTGCACTAGGAAAGGAATGAACACTCTCCTAAGAAGTAGGGATTCTTTATTAAAATCTATACTGTATGTTATTATATTATACTAAGAATATATACAAATTATTTACAATTATTTACAAATATTTAAAATTTTTAACTTGCAAATGTCATTTGTAAATTCATCTTTTGATGAGTAACATTTTTCATTCACCACCTTAATCCCCCACTCTTTTTTCCATATCCAAAATTGTACTTTTTTCAAAATTTTTGATATCCGTTTTCCATTATATTTTATTGTATCCTTCAATTTCAAATAATCCATATTATACAAAACATTTTTTATCTAAATTATTGGCATCACTTTCTTTTCTATCACCATAATACCCATATTCTATTGTGTTAATATTTATGTCTCTTATACTTTTCAAACCTTTTATATTCTCATTTTCACATAATTTTGCCATAACTGCATTACTCTCTCATATTTAAAAAAATATGTTCAGCAGTCTCTCCCTCACCACAGTAAATACAAATTCTTTCTTTTATCTTTTTATGTGGCATATTTGTCTTTACTGGTAGCTTAATTGTCATTAATCTCCACAGAAAATCTGTACTTTCAAAATATCTTTCACATCTTCCTAACCTTACTTTTATACCTTTTATTTTTCTTTCTCCTAAATGTTTCCATGGAAATACATAATATTTATTAATTATATTTACATATCATTTCCTTCTATTTTTTTCTGTATTACCTATAATGATTTTCCATAACATTTTCTCTTGGTATATATTTTCATTTCAGTACTTAAATATCCTTTCCCGCTTTTTAAATGCTTAAGTTTATCCCAACTTTCTTTATATTTTTCTTTCATTATCCCTACTATCAATCTTTTATTTTTTTTCCTTTAACCATATCAATATTATGTATACATTTGGTGATGCTATATGCACAGTAATATTAATTAATCCCAATTCTCATTTATTTTTCAACACAAATTGTCACTCTTTTAACTGGAGTTGATCTTGATCCCCATATAAATGAAAACAACACAGACAGTAATTCTTTCTCATATTCTACTGGAGCTATAAACACCCTTGTTAAATGGGTCTATATTAGAGTGAAATGGCATTACAGCGAATGCCATTTCACCGACACACACAGACCAAAATCTGAAAATAGCGAAGGCTCAGGTCAACGATTTTTTTCCCAGAGAAAAAAATCGCTTGGCCTGAGCCATGACATTGCACTTTACCCCACTGTAGTGAGATCACGGAGTTGGTATATTTAGTTGGAGTGTGCGTGGCAAAGCCCCCACTTTGTTAAGTTTGAAATTGTGTATATGTGTTTCCCAGGGAAAGAAATCACTGTTTTGAATGTTCGCGGTTTAGTGAGGTCACTGATTATGTGTGCCTCTTCAAGCATTTAATATAGACGCTGTTAAACATGTTATTTTACCTAATATAACCAAGTTTATTAAATATGCTTTTTTCTGAATGTCATTTTGTACCTTCTTCAAAACCTACATTTTTTTCTTATTTTATGAATATCATTCTTCCATTGTATTAATCACTGTTGCTCATTGCTGAATTTTATACCTAAAATTTTTATCTGTTCTCCGATGAGCTAAATACATGCTATTTTGCATGAGGATCCTAATCCTTTACTCTTTTCCTTATTAATACTTAAACCAACCACCTTTAACTCCTGACTAAGATTCTCAATGGCTATTTTCATCTATTCTTTTTTTTTTTTTTTAAATAATACTATGTCATCAGCAAAGGAAAACATTTCTGGTACATGAATTACTTCTGCTGTACAATATTCAGCTGCCATCAAAGTTAAATTTTTTCATTAACAACTGCATTCATAATTAATGCAAATAAAATCCTACTTGCTGGACATCCCTCTCTTATACTACTACTTATTTCTATCTAGTCACTTAACCAAGCATTTATAACTAATTTAAATGTATTCTTATTATACACTAATAGTAATATATTACTTATTTTCTTGCTTAAGTTACATGCTTTCAAAATTTCCCATAATGTTTCATGTTGTATCTTAAATGCTTTACTCACATCTCCTGTCAATATTTTAACCTCTGAATTTCTATTTATCTCATCATCATCCATTTCCCTTATTATCATCGAAAGTTCCTGACTCCTTTTCCTTTTATCTCAAATATTGCCTCATTCAATAAGTTATTTACTTTGCTTTCTGTTCTTTTCTCTGTTTTCATAAATATCTTATAATCCGCATTATTTAACAGTGTCAGTCTCGTCTCCAATTTTTTATATCTGTTTTCTCCCCTTTTTCCATATAAATTTCATTGCTCCCATACATTTTTTTTCATCTCAAACCTCTTTGTTTAACCATTCATTTAATACCTCTAAAAACTATTTTTTGCCACTGTAGCATATCTTTGTACATGAGATATTCAATTCCATCCAATCTTGTAGCTGATTCTGACTTAACTGTCTTCAAAACATTTTCTACTTCTTCCATTGATATAGCTTTCTATATTACCTTATCTTCTTCAGTTAATTTCTTTACTTGCCATGTATGTCCTCCTTTGGTTTTACATTCAGAACATGTTTTGGTAATTAGTTCTTTTACTGCGTGCATTATTTCTTTCTGTGTATTTACCATATCTCCCGTCTCATTTCTTAATTCTCTTATTACTCTCTTATTTTCTTTTACCAATTTGCTTAGATAATGTGCCATGTCCTCTTTTTTTCCTTGTAAAGATATGTTTGTTTAAATAACAGTTTTTTTTCCTTGATTTGTTTCATGTATCTTTTTCTTTTTCCATAAATCTCTCTCTCTCAATCTCTCTATTCATCATTTTATCTTTAAATGCTTGATGACTGATATTTTAATTGTACTTTTCTTTTGTTCTTTTTACCTTTTACCATTCTGAAAACCTCTTTCATATATTTTTTTTCAAACATACCCACCAGCTTGTCCAATCCTTTTATAAAACATTTTCATATCTATATGATCTGTCCAAAATTGTATAATCATCTTTCTCACTTATTTAACTCCATTTCATTTATTCTTTTAATGCCTCTACCTATTTTTAAGTATCCTTCTTTTTCTTGTATCTCTATCAAAATTGCTACGTGATCTGAAAATCCTGTTATTTTTATTCTCTTACATAATATCTTCAAACTCTCAGAAATTATGAAATCAAGTTCTGTTCTGAAGTTGTCCCTTTTATAAGTCCAATGCTTATTTTCCCATAAATACAACTTTGCACTTTTTAAGATCTCTGAAATTACCTTGACATCTGCCCCTTCTTTTCTCATTTGTCTTAAATCACAATTAAAATCTCCTACCAATATTATTTGCATATTAACACTAACATCATTAAGAATCTTTCTAAACATTATCTCCCTTTCTTTCTGTAAAACATACACATATGATGCAGCAATTCTATAAACATTATTCTTCCATCTAGTATTGTCATTCTACCTAATATCACTAAAGTTCAAGCCAAAATTTCTGTTGATTTCTTTAATTAAAATTGCTATACCTGAGCACTTTTCTTCTTCTATATTCCATATAACCTTGCCCATCCATATTTCATATACTTGTCTTCTCTCTCCTTCTGTTAAAATTCTGGTGTCTAGTAATAATATAATATCCATACCAAGGGACATGGACCATTCTAACACACCCAACCTTCTTTTTACATTCTTTATACTATTCACATTTATGGCTAAGATTCTCACTTTTATGTAAAATTATTTCTCATTGTCATCCCTTTCCTTTTTATTCTCTCTCAAACCTATATTTTAAAATTTGTTTTTCTTTCTTTAACTCTTTTCCCATTTGAGTTATTTTTACTTTTAATCATCACCTACTTAGTATGCCTTGAAATAGTTTCTCAAACTCTCTTTTTCTACCTTTGTATGAAATTGTACATACATTTTCTTTTTTGCCTCTCTATTAAATGCTTGCACAACATATCAATTCTAAGGATTGTCATTTTTTATTTCATATTGTTCCAAAAATTTTTCATATACTGTCCTGATTTAAAAAAAATGTCACAAAATGAGTTTTTGTTAATGTGAATAAATGCTCTTACCTCTCTGACAGTGATACCCAGTAATAACATTGTCCCATATTTCATACCTATCAAGTTCACATTCCTTCTTGCTGCTTATTCTTGTATACTTCCTTTTCACCTCCATTTTATTTTCTTCCCTTTTTTCTCCTTCTTTTATTGTTTGTGCATATGATTTCTTCCTTTCTCTTCTTGTGTCTTCTGCTTCTGGTATCCTTGCCATTATTTCTTCCCATTACACTACCTTCTCACTTTCCAGTTTACTTTGATCAGGTAAATCTTTTAAATAAATGTCCTACAAACCTCCCAACTAGAGGGTTGTAACAATACACTCTGATAGTGATTTGGCCTTTCTGTTCAACAACTTTTGCTGAAACAGCAGTTCAGTATCCTGTGAAGGGTCAAACTCCTTCACTTGTGATTACTCCTGCATAGCCACAATCTCATCTCTTTCCTCCTTCCTCTCCTCTGTGTTAGCTAATAGATCCTCCAATTGCAAATTCTCTTGTGAAGGCTCAACTGCCTTCACCTTTACTTTACAATCTTCTACTCTTCTCCCAGGAAGATAATCACTTACTTTCCATACTTCTCCCTGCTTCTCCAAGTTTGAACCGGAAACAGGTAGTATTATTACAAACAGTGTCCCCGTACGCAAAAGAGTAGGGGAAGTTTCCTTATTTTCAGGACAAATTTCCTTTAATAGTATAAATATCACCTCGAGTCTCCCTTGAAAAGAGGCTACTAGCATAGTGGGACCAACCCGATCAACAAATGATAGATAAATAAATAAAAGTAAATAAATACTTCTGGAGTTTAAAAAAAGACTTTTGTACTTTTAAAACTGTAGCAAGCCGCTACAGTCCTGACCATAAAAGCAGTATCACCATTCATTTCTGAATGCCGATTCTGCACTTATCAACCAGTCTGAGTCTACTAATCCCACTACTTAATACCTTACACATGGGGAGACTGCCCCCTTCATCCTCATCCTAACTATACTCTGCCAGAAAGGATATAATTCTGAATATGGTCCAGGTTAAAACAATATTAGCCAGCAATGGTCATGCCATAGCATGGTTTAGTGTGGTGGGATAAGAATAAAAAGAAAAAAATGATGGTATGGGATTTTAGAAGAGCAAATTATGCTGTTCTAGAAGTGTTCAAATATGAGTAAGGATGCTGGGAACAAATTAGGTAAAAGAAATTATGACATGGAGTGCTCAGAGCTTTGGACAAAGGTGCGAGGAAGAACGAAAGAAGGAAAAAGAAAAGACAGCCAATGCAGCTTCATATGAATATATGTCTAGCAATTAGTACAAAAGATAGGACCTGCAAGAGGTGGAGTACAGGGGAGTGGGTATGTGGAGGAAGCTCAATACAATTAGGCTAACAAAAAAGAAAAATATGGAAAAGGTAAGGGTAGCAAAGGCTAAATATGAAAGGGAGTTATCAGAAGGGACAAAGAAGGAAAACAAGAGCATTTTAGGTACATAGCAGAACGAAGTAAGAAAAGGACAGGACTAGCCAGGTTGAGCAAAGATGGGATACAGATCCCAAAAAACTGAAAAAAAGAAAGCAGTGGTACTGATTGAATACTGTGCTTCAGTCTTCACAAAGAAAAGCAAGGGGAGGGTTTTGTGCTGGGTGAGAGGCAGAGCAATATGAGCAGAACAGTAGACTGGCACCAGGACATAGGGAAAGGAGCTTCAGAAGGAACTGACTACCCTTAGGGAAAATAAAGCACAAGGACTTGATCAGATATTTTCCAAAATCCTCAGAAATCTGGGTCTATATCAGAAGATCAAAGTTTCAAAACTTTGAATCTGATATGGTCGATACCATATGATCAAAGTCTTGAAACTTCGAATCTTTTAATGGAGATCTCCATACAGCGTGGAAAGGGAAGATTTCCCTTTTCTGCACTGTAGTGTGATCTTGGAGTTGGTATATTTAAGTAGCAGGGGGCGTGGGGGGTGCAGGGGGGCTTGCCCCCCCCCCGGCAAGATGGTTTGTTTTTGTAGGTTGTTGTGTTTTATTACATTTTCGATGTTTCAAGACTTCGATTATATGGTGTCGACCATATCAGATTCGAAGTTTTGAAACTTTGGTAATGTAATATAGACCCGGAAATCTACCCAGTGTGCTGGTAGGTCACTGGCTAGTGGAGAAGTCTTAGAAAACTGGAAGAGACCATCAGCAGTATCACTGTGCAAAGTAGAGATCAGAAAATGTTTGAAGAGCTGTGGGCCTGTTAGTTTAGCAATAGCATCAGGGAAAGTCATGAGGAAAATCCTGAAGGGAAGGCTGGTAGCATTTTTAGAGATCAACAGTCTCCAGGAGAGCAACCAACATGGGTTCATGGCCAGAAACAGGTGTCATTCAAGCCTGATGGAGTTTGATGATGAGAATGCAGGTAAATCTGAAAGGGCACTCTCAGTAGATATAGTCTGCCTAAACTTCAGGATGAAGTAATGGCTGAGAAATTGAATCAAATTTAAGAAAAGTTCCTAAATGGAAAACCCCAGGCCCAGATGCAGTACCTAACTTCTGGCTAAAAGTATTAACATCTTTTTATGAGGATTTAGCCACAAGTAAGAGCTATTTATATGGGCACCCTGAACGGACACCAGCCAGGTTAACAATAGGAAAAACAATACTCTTACATACGAGCAAACCTGCAAGCTATCCTAAAAACTACAGATCAATAACTTGCCTTCCAACGACATATAAACTATACACTGGAATTGATTCAGACAGAGTTTATAGTCATTTAGAACAAAACTCAATCATGACAATAGAACAAAAGGGTAATAAAAGAAAGTTATATGGAATAAAGGATCATTTTTGCTAAAGTTATAGTGGATAACTGTAAAAGGTGAAGAATCTAAGTATGGCATGGATAGACTATAAAAAGCATTTGACAGTATCCCACATTCATGGATAAAACAGTGCTTAAAAATGTACAAGATACACCCTACGCTGATTGATTACATTACAGCATCCATTGAAAGCACAACTACAACTGGTCAAAATTTTTTCAGATAATATAAGAATGTCATTTGTTCTTGATAAATGTGCGAATGCAACCTTTAAAGCAGGAAAGCTGCAGTACCAAGAAAACATCAGGTTGGGACAGGAATGTGATATAAATGAACTTGAGCAAGAGAGAGTGTATAAATATTTGAGAATTGTTGAAGGATCAACATTAAAACATGAAGAAATGCAAATAAAATGTAGGAATATTTCAGAAGACTTAAATTAAGATTGAAAATAATGTTGACATCTAGGAACAAAGTCCAAGCTATAAACCAATTTGCTCTTCCAGTCCTAACTTACAGTTTTAGAGTGATTGTCTGGTCCCAAAAGGTGTTGGATAGGTTGGACAGGAAAACAAAGATGCTTCATGCTCATCAAATGATTTCTAAAAATTAGTGCATACCAAGATTATATATATTCCCCATTGTGAAGGAGGTATGTGCCTCCTCGAAAAATCATTACATGTATAGATCTGCAATCGTGGGACTGTATACATATTTGCTGACATGAAAAGACCCAAATGTAGATATTTTTGAAACATGAGAATAAGTCTAAAATTACTTCCCTGCTTAGTTTAGCAGAAGCATATCTGTGTCAATCGGAATGAAAATCACACCAGAAGTAGATAAAAATCAGGCAGAAACTGAATGTGCAAAAAAAAAAAAAAAAAGAAATAATATAAGGTGAAGGATCAGATGAGAAGGCAAGAAATGTGGAAAATGCATGAATATAGTTGCAAGTATAGCAAATTCTTGGAACAACCTCATGTTGATCAGGATCAAACGCAGGAATGGTTAAGGAGAGGTGAATTTAAACCAAAAGATGAAGGGTTAATATTGGTGGCCCATGACAATGGACTACATACATACACTGGTTTACAAAGTCCATTGAACATGTGGGAGAAACAAACAAATGTAGGTTTTATAAAACAGAACTGGAAATACTCGCACATCTTTTTGCTGGTTGTGATATACTAATGACAGCAGGACTGTATACTGAAAGGCATAATAATGTGGCAGGACTGTTGCATTGGGGATTGTGCAAACATTATAATATTGAAGTAGCTGAAAAAACACTGTGAATGTGAGGCACAAAGCATCATACAAAATGATGACGTTTATATCACATGGGATCATTCATTGCCAACAGTAAAAAAGATATTTGCGAGAAAAACAGATACAGTAGTCCATGAAAAGAAGACAAAAGTAGCATTGATCATCAAAATTGCTACACCTAGTGACTACAGTTTCTTACATACAGAGAGACAAAGTCATAAAATACCAGGATTTGCATGCAGAAACAAGATCAGTGCGGAAGAAGCCTACCCAGACACTTCCAGTTGTAGTATTTGCAAGGGGTCTTACAAAAAATAATTTACAGTCATACTTAGATATGTAACTCCATACAAATTGCAGGAGGAGTCATTACTGGGCACATTGCTAGTGTTGTGAAGAGCACTTATGGCTAACATCAAATATTGAAACAATGCTAATTTCATGAACTTTAATCATACTTTGACTTAGGAATGGGGTCCATTCCTGTCATGGTATTAGAAACCAAAAAGACTTAAAGAAATTAAAAAAGAGCAGGGTGATATGAACATTAGTGGGGTTGGTGATCAGACCAAGAATGTAATATTGGATTGCTGCTTGGTTGAATAAGACACACAGGGTTGTGGTGGCAACATACCTCTCAACTGTACAGATTTTCTCAGAATGTCCCGATTTGTGCCTCATATTTCTGGTCCATTTTTCATAAAATTATGTTTTTCTGGCAAACTAGTGGCAAATCTTTAAAGATTGAAGTTGGAAAATAATAACAGACGTATGAGTTTTGGACTTCATATCCTTCAGAGAATTTGTGCTAATTCGTGCTAGTGCCTGTTGTTCTATCAACTTTCCAATATTTAAAAATTGTCCCTATTTTTGGGCCTTTGTCCACTTTTACTTATGGCTTTGTCCAGATTTCTTGCTCTAAGACATTGAGAGGTATGGGTGGGAAAAACCATATCAGAAACTGGGAAAGTAAGCTGTGGAGTACTGTATGAGTCTGTCCTGGTCTACTCTTAATTATATTTATCTCTGACATATCTGAGGGAATAGAAAACATGAATAATCTCTTTGCTGATGATACAAACTCAGGTGCAGTAGAGAAGTGGGGAAGAGTCTAGTGAAGGACTCAGAAAGGTTGAACAAGTGGACAGAAAGGTGTCAGCTGAGTTACAGTGCAAACAAATGTAAAGCACTATATTTAGTCCACAAAAACAGTGGTGATAAGTATCCAAGATCGGAAGTGGAACTGATGGTAGCAGAGCAGAAAAAGGATCTGGGTATTGATCATATGTGAACTAGACAACTAAGAGCAAATTGAGAGGCCAGTAGAAATGGCAAACAAAATTCTGGAGTGTATCCTCAAGGGTATTAATTCCAGAAGCAAGGAGGTAATTCTTCCATTCTACAGGGAAGAGGTCAGACCATGCCTCAGAGTTGCTCATACCTTACTTGGATTTCTACCATATAAGGAAAGGTCATTAGGCTGTAAGGAATCAAGATAAAAGCTTCCCAAAAGATCTGTTGGATGAATGGGAGTGAATATGTTGAAAGAATAAAACATGAGACCAGAAAAGCAATGGGATACAGAGCATTAATGCATAAGATCCTGTCAGGGACGTGTGAAGAGGTAATTCTGAGCAGGAAGGACAGAGAGGGAATGAGGGAATTTTTTTAAGGGAAAAAAGACACTCTAGATCTCTGAAAGTAGGCTTCTGTAGAGAAGATTGTAAACCTATAAATGACATGTGCAGGAAGAATGTTTTGAATTAACTGTGAAAACTGTTTACATTACTCCAAAGTCTCATGTAAAGTAAAAACGGTAACATATTTCCTAAAACTAGCAGTAAAAAAAGTCACTGTATTCAATTTTGTCTTAAAGCAACTTCATAAATATTTTAATTGGTTGAAGTCCATGTATTAGTTTCTTAAATAACAGATGTATATATAAGGCATATTAGACTCCTTATAGAAAGGGCTAAATCGCACAGATCTAGACCCTCCAGATTTATGGTGTTACTGGTACATATCTTTAGCAATCAAAACGCTATTCCTGAATGTTTGGGAAAAAATATAAAAAGGAGGTAGATCTTGTATTTGTTACAAGGTGCACCACCAGTACCCACTTCTGCTGTTCAGTGCTATTAATAGTGGCACTAGACACACATTTGAAGTTATGCAGCTTTAAATTCACACAATATGGCAGTATATTCACAACACAGTCATCATTGCAGCTTCTTCGTAACTCACAGTGCATTGTGCATATTGCTCAGTCTTAAAGGTATAAGACCTCACAAAGATATATGCGGTCAAAGCTGTACACATGTATCCCAGGGTTATACTGGAAGTATGTGCAGAAGTATATAGATGGCTCATTTTTCTGCTTTTCTCTTATTATTAGGAATAAAACCAGATAAAGTAATATATTTATTTTTTTCTATTCAACCTGTTTCCTTCTATTTTTGCTTTTCTTTTTCATTGTTTTTTTTCTTCCATTATGTCTTTATTATTATGATTCTTTCATATATGAATCAATAACAATTATAAAAATGAGTGAAAGCATGTCATATATTTGTTAGCCACTAGGAAATTAGCACAGTAGTTAAACTGAAGGAGAGTCAGACTGAGTTATGCCATGTCAAAATAGGTACAGGTGCTGCAGACATTAGAAAACATGTTCATTGTCTCTTTTAAGCCCCAAAATAATGGGGGCTGCTTACTTGTTGAGGAAGATTATATAACCTAGGTACTGCCACAGCTCTCCAGCATTTTGTGTGTGGGGGGTGGGCAGTAATTAGGAAATTAGGAAGGAGTCACTTAACTAATATTTAAGGAAGAAGAGTTACCAAAATACTGACGGAGATGTGTAATTGTGGGGTTGAGGGGGCATGAGACAAACATTCACAGTTTGTCATACATAAAACGAAAGAGAGAGAGAGAAGAGAAAGGATGTGTTATTCAGGCTCAATGCATTATCAGGATGCAAGTTGAAGTGGTAAAGCTGAGGTAGAAAGGTGGAAGTGTGGCAGAAGGTGATCTGTATGGGAACTAGGACAGTATGAGACTTCCTTAAGAGAGAGACACTGAGCATATGGAGACCTTGGAGCACACTGTCAGAGGCATTTGTGGAGTACATGTCAACTTAAAAGTATCAGGAATGCCTGAGAAAGATGGACGAAGAGAACTCCATTTTATATTTATTTCTTTGTTTTTATTCCTTTACCAGGATAAAATGTCTGGTCAAAAAAAAACTTTTCAGAATCAGCTTGAGCAGAAAGGTTCCAAGTAAAGATTGATAAGTACAGTACATAGCAAAACATATTGCCATCAAATTTTAGTTGTAGCAGTATTGAGAAAACAATGAAAAAATCAGTGCCTCTGTGTAGCTACATTTATCTAGTGATAACAAGTGGACTGACTGTAGGGGCCATACATCTTTTTTCCTTGGGCATTTTTGTATATATTTGTATACACCCTTTTGTTTAAGTTCCTTTATGTCAAATTCCTGAACTAGGTTGATCATTTTCTTTGTGTTCTAGCTTTCTTGCTACAAATGTTGCTTTTGATCATTTATCAATATGAAATGCCATTCTTATATTACCTGAGAAAGTTTTAACCACTTGTTTCTGTGCTTTCAGATGCTTGTCTGATGAGCTATATAGTTTTAAATCAACCACAAAAAATGATGAGATATCTTTGAACATGACTGATTTCCAGAGGTTAAACTATAACCATAGCCAAGCCTAGTCTATTAAATAATCAAGAGAAAACAGCAGTGGTGATAATCAACCTAGAATATCCCCATTTGGATTTCTTTCCCCGGGATAATAATTTGACCTTTATCGCCACTGTTCATTGTCACAGCTATGTAATTCATCAATGTAGAATGCATCTTGTATATCTAAATATTACATAATCCATGAATGTGGGGTGCTGTCAAATACTTTGCCATACTTAGGTTCTGCCCCTTTTATAACTGTCTGTCATGGCTTATTTCAACAATAATTGAGCCTTTGTTTCATATTGTTTTACCTTTTTGTTCTTGTGCCATGATTAAATTGTTTTGTAAATGTTTATATAATCTGTCCACATCAATTCTAGTATTTCTATATTGTCAGAAGGCAGGCTATTGGTCTGCAGTTATTAAGACGACTTGTCCATTCACTCTTAAAGGAAAACTCCACCTTAGAACATAAAAAACATATTTTTTTCTTTGTTTTTGAGCTATTTTAATGCCTCAAAATCACTCCAAGTGCTTCTTTTACAATTTTGATGTGTTTCTATCAAAATGGCGGATGATAGGGCCTGCCTTGGTAACGTGATCTTGTTTTCTTGCCTTCATTCCTTACATTTCAAGTTCTGTTTATATGACTCATGCTAGACATAAGGAAGTGGTGCTGTTTTCTCGTGCCATTAAGATTGAATGGCAGGACTGTACATTTACAAGTGACAAGGACTCTAAACTTTGTCTGTCTGCTACTTCCGAATGCCTTCAGTGGGAGGATTTTTCTCTCTCATGAATGATGCAGACTTAAAATGTACTTTACTAGTTCCTCAATTATTTCTGTCATGTTCACCCTCCTTTTTTTCTATTTCATATTTATTTATACTTTGGTATACTGCGGTGGTGATGCTGCGGTAGCATTGTCGCCTCACAGTTAGACGTTGCCCGTTCGATTCTCAGTTAGAGCGTCTTCTGTGTGGCGACATGCATGACGGGCATTCCTTCGTTGAAGGTTGTGCATTAGGCCTGGCAAGCCAGCACGTAAAACTCTACTGCCAATCATTAGCGGACCGGAGTTCCGCTGTGGTGACCCCTAACCGGGAAAAGCCGAAAGACACAAAATTTATTTATACTTTAGTAACCAGGAAAGTGAACTGGTCCCAGGACCCTTTCCAGCCACAACTTAGGCTACATTGGCAAAGATAATAACAATTATTAAATGCACTTAGCAATACCTTTTGCCTTATCTTTTCAAAAAAACAAAAAAATTTTCTTGTTTCCTGCCTTTCTAAGCTAGTATAGTCCAGTTTTCAGGCTAGTGCTGAATTCAGGGCTGTGATACTAGTTTCTGAGTTGCTCATACCTTACTTGGATAGAAGGAAGTTTCTCTGTTCACCTGTGAGAGAGGGGAGCTTTGAGCAACCTATCTTTCCCTGGAGGAGTGGTTCCAGCCCAGAAGTTAGTAGTTTATTGGCCATTTTAGGGCTAATTTCTATCTCTTTTATTTCCCTACTATAAAAACCATGTTTGCATGGTTTTGCGCACCGGGCAGTGCCTGTTAGCTACGGTTAAATTATTCCTGGCTCCACTAAGTCTCCTCTTCAGTTTTTCCCTTGAAACTAGTCTAACTCTCAACCTAAGCACTCAAAAAGCATCTTACAGCCCAGCACTTGCTCAGGCCTAATAGCAAGCACTAATATACCCTGACACTGATTGCCCAGCAGCGCAAGGCTCTTTATTCGCCCCTCACCAACCAAGCGACTAAGCAGCTCACCCTACTATTCAGGCATGACCAAAGGGCAACTTCAGGTGCACTCTCCAGTCCAGCTGGTGAATCTGGGTATCCTGAGGCAATGTTACAACTGCCTCATGTACACAGACAACCCTCTCCTTCTACCACAAAACACTAACATATGCGAGAGATGCAATTATGCAGCCAAACTGGAAGCTAAGCTGTCTCCACCCAAGACTGGAACAGACAGTCAAGAGGAGAAGGTTAACACTTGCACCACAACTCCAGACGCACACAGACCTACTAAAACAGCACTGGCAAAAAATACACATAAATACACAAAATCATACTCGGAGGCTCTAAATAAAAACCTGCGAAAGCATCAGAGACCTCCAAAGCAGACACCCAAAAAACCTGCACTTCCCGTCACAAACAAGACAACACATAAAACACAAAATCAGTGTGCCGCACAATCACAAGCCTTAAGGCGAAATAATATACCTAACACACTAGTAATAGGTGACTCTATAGTCAGGCACACTGACATCCCACTCACTTGGCTGGACAAGTAGAAGGCTACTGTTAGCTGCCTGAAGGGAGCCAGAATCCACCACATAACACAAGCACTCAGGTCAGTTCAGAACAAGTACAAATATGACTCTGTCATTGTTCATGTTGGTGTGAATGACCTGAGATGTACCTCCCTGGACTACATGAAAAGAGACATGGAAGAGCTCTCTTATCATGTAGCCCAGGCTGGTATGACCTTGACCCTGAGTTAGCATCCTGCCCTCACCAAGAATGATACCTCAGTATAAAGAAAAAATGATAAATTTCAACAATTGGCTAAGCTTCTGGTGTCATTCAAAGAGGAACCAGTGTCTGTCAGCCTGGGACAACATGCTCGACAAGCCGCGTTGTTTCGCAAGAGATGGCTTGCACCTGTCACCCCTAGGCTTTCGAATACTGGCCAAGGCTCTTGCTGCCCCCATAGTGCCTTTTTTAGGCAAGGCTCAAAAGTCAAAACCACCTCCGTAAACAACACAATTAACAAAAAACTGAGGGTTATGCTACTCAACACCAGGAGTTTAATTCTCAAAATGCACGCGCTCGAAGCACTCCTCCATATGGGTAACATCGACATCTGTGCAGTAACTGAAACCTGGTTCAAGGCTCCAGAGAGCACCCCAGCAGTACTGGGCTAGAACTCATACCACACATTTCGCCCACAGAACACGGACCGAAACACAAAAGGAGGGGGTGTATCCATATTCATCAAGGATACCTTCACCTCCAGGTTAGTGGCACAGAATGATACCTCTGAGATCATCCATGTGCATCTAACATCGGGCAAATCTGCAATGCAAATTGTGGCCTGCTACAGATCACCCTCCATGACCCAGGACCACCACTTCACCTTTCTGGAGACACTGGAAAACATTAAGGTCCTACCGAACACCCTGATATTGGGTGATTTCAATTACCCTACCATTCACTAGGAAAACTACTCGAGTACAAATTCCCAGGCCCACCGCTTCCTGGAATTCATCAACTCAAATGCCCTGGATCAGCTGGTAAACTCCCCTACCAGAGGTGAAAACATATTGGACCTGGTCATCACCAACAGGGGTGACAGGTGTTCTACACTGGAGGTCAACCCGTCACTGGTTAGATCAGACCATACACTAATCACTCTGGATGTCCATACCCCACCACCACCCCCAACTAAGGGCACCACAGTAAAGAACTTTTCTAAAGCAAACTTCACCTTACTTAAGACAGAGGTGGTAAGTTTCACAGCCCCCACGCTAAAGGATAATGCTGCCCAAGATGCAGAAACCTTTACAAATGCACTCTATGAGCACCTACAAGAATGCATGGATCATGCCATCCCTAGCAAAGCCAAGACTCACTCCTCTAAGAGAAGGAAACCAGTTTGGTGGACCCCTGCAATAAACAGGCTATACAAAAGAAGGAGGAAACTAGTTCAGAAAAAAAGCAAATCCCAAGAAGGAAAGACATCCCTGATCAGTATCAGTAAGAAACTAAGGTCCCTCATGAAATCATCCACAGCTAACTTCGAAAGAAAAATAGCCAAGGATTCAAAAGATAACCACAAAGCCTTCTTTAGCTATGTTAAGAATCTAAGTGGCAACTCGCAGATATGCACTGAACTAGTGCAAAATAGCATAAAATATACTGAACCTACTGATATTGCCAATATCCTGGCAGATAGATTCAGTGCAAACTTCACCCCCCTCTCATCTCCAAAAGGGCCCACAACAATACCAGAAAAGTGTAGTGTCCCAAAAGTCACAGATGCACAGGTGAAAACAGCCCTTTCAAAAGCCAAAAACACAGCACCAATGGGACCAGATGGTGTTCCAGGCTGAGTCTTGCACGAACTACAGAATGAACTAACCCCCCACCTAAACATGTTGTTCAACCACAGCCTCTCCACAGGCTATGTGCCCATAGAATGGTGCACAGCAACGGTTATTCCTCTCCACAAAGGAGGGGCCACAACTGACCCTGGTAACTATCACCCCATAAGCCTGACTAGCCTTGTCTGCAAGGCTATGGAGCGCATCATCATGGAACTCATTAACAAAGACACTGGGAACCTCCAAACACATGGCCCGACCCAGTTCAGCTTTGTTAAGGGCAGATCATGCCTACTAAACCTGGTTGACTTCTTCGAGACAGTCACCAAGGCCATAGACGAGGGAAAGGTGGTTCACACAGCCTACCTTGACCTCACCAAGGCTTTCGACACCATTCCCCACTCGGGTATTACAGAAAAACTCACCAGCCTGAACATAAACCCTACATCACAAGATGGGTTGCCAACTAGCTTACAGACAGAACTCACATGGTAAGAATAGCGGGCTCCACGTCCGACTCTAAACCAGTCACAAGTAGTGTCCCACAAGGCTCTGTCCTGAGACCCCTACTGTTTGGCATATACTTCTCAGAATTACAGGCAAACACAGGAGGACTATGGCTAACCAAGTTCGCCGATGACTGCAAACTGGGAGCCATAACTGACTCTCCAGCTGACATGGACATTCTCCAAAAGGGCCTTACTGAGATGTACACCTGGTGTCAAAGTCATGGCCTCAAGCTAAATGCCAAAAAATGCATATTCATCCCGTTTCGGAAAAGCAAAACACCCACAAATTACCACATAGGTGGCAGACCCTTTAATACAGAAGAGGTAATAAAAGATCTGGGGACCCAGGTAGATAGTAATCTCTCCTTTGACAATCATATTGCCAAAGTAGTTAGGAAATCCTTCTATTTGGCCCATCTAATTACTAAAGGGTTTGCATCTAGAAATAAAGAGGTTATAGTGCCCCTCTACTCGTCACTCATTAGACCCATCATATAGTACAATGCCCCATTTGGGATGTACCTCACAAGACACTTCCAACAGCTGGAAAGACCACAAAAGTACCTCACCAAGAGGATTACTGGCCTCAAACATATGTCCTATGCAGCCCGACTGAAAAAACTCCGGCTGTACTCAGTGGCATATCGCTTACTCAGAGGTGATCTCTGCCTGACTTACAAAACCATGTCCAACTCAGAACTGATGGACATGCTCCACCTAAAGAAATCCAAGTCACTGCGAGCCACTCGCTCTAGTGAGCTAAACCTCACCACAACAATAAATAGAACATGCTGGAGGGATAGATTCCTGTCACAGAGACTCCCCATGCTTTGGAACAAAATTCTAAATTGCATCAGGCAGAGCCCCTCACTAACACTCTTCAAGAGAAACCTTGACGAGTGGATGGGTAACAGAAAATACACCCCTGGGATCACTTCATTGGCTTTGCTTGACAGAAGATCAGTTAATTAATCAATGGGGCGTCGGAAGCCGACAATCTGGCTAGGCTTATAAATGCCCTCAGGCAGATAGCCTAGTACCTACCTATGAACCGAATACAAAAAAAAAAAACTACTGACATAAAGACAATGACCAAGACTGCAACACAACCAATGTGTGACAGTGACCAGGTAAATCATTGAGCAACATTTACTAGAATCTATACATCAATAATACTTAACTATACTGTGTTGTTTTATTTGTATGCACACATATTGCACACACACACACACACGTGGGTGTGTGTGTCATATATATATATATATATATATATATATATATATATATATATATTATTTATTTATTTTTTACAGTGTGTGTTTCTGTATATATGTATAACGTACATGTGTACAAAAGCATGTGTGTGTGTATGCATTAAATACAGTTAAGTACTTCTGATTTCATTTTCTTAGTGCTGTTAATGTATGTTAAAGTAAATTCAGCTGTATATTATGGTTGCACTCTAACAATGTAAGGACTCACTCTGTCAGTGGGAATCTCTTACAATGGATCTGCATGTACCAGATGTGCATCCTCTCTGGAAGGATGTCACAAAAAAGCATAAAAGACCTTTTTTATGAACCAGCATCAGTGCACCTAGTTGATAGGGTTGCCACCTGACTCTCTTTCTGCAGTTCTGGCCTGTGTGTGCTGGGGGGGCTTGAAAATGATAAATGCATTGATACTTTACAAGAAAAAATATTTTTGACTTTTCTCTAAATGTCACATACATCTTTGATATGATACTACATTTAAGTTATCTTAACATATAAACTATTATAAATAACATTTAAAGCTTAGCATTTCAATACTGTGTTGCTGCTTATGTAAATTTGTCAGAAGAGTTGACAGTTGCCTTTAAACCCCTGACTGATCTAATTGCTTTGTTTTGCTGGGAATGGGGAGTGTTAAGTTCTCCTTCCCTCTGCAATAAAAACAGTGGAAACAATTCCACAGCTTTCTGTCTTTTTCTATATCAGCTGCTATGTTCCTGACGTTAGCAGGATTAATCAGCCATCTAACATTGACAACAGTACCTGACAGGCTAAACTACAGATTTAACTGTATCTGATATGTCATGCAGGTGAAGATGAATTTCTCTGCGAAGTATGTGAGAAGTTGAGTTAAAAAAAAAAAAAAAAGTAAATGGGCTTTCCCTTCCTTTGACTCCAATGCAAGGAAATAAATTTTGAAAAATACAATCAGGTTTCTGGTACCTACACAATGCTGGGACCATATTGTAGGGAGAAAAGAAACTTAACGATGGAGTTAAACTGTATGAGAAGGTGGCGTTTTCCTTTAAGGATAGAAGATTAGTTCGCTCAACTAGCTCCCCGTGCCAGTCCCATAAACTAATAACCCCACCCACCTCAGCTCTTCAACTGAAGCACAAAAAAAAAAAAATAAAAATAAAAAAATAACCAGATGCACAGCACCCCCCCACCCTCCTGCCCCAGCCATTCAGATTCCATTTTTGTGCCCTGCCCTTCCTTCCTTACACTTCAGTTAAAAAAAATTCTCTTTATACCCTGCCTGTATGGAGTGCTACTGCACTTAGGTTTTAGCTTAAAAGGGAAAAGATTTTTTACATAAATTATAGTAAACTGCTTACTACAGTTTACACCCTGCACAGAGTGCCACAACACTCAGGCTTTAGCCAAAAATAAATAAATAAGCTTTTTATATAAAATGTACAGAGTGATGCAGCTCTTAGGTTTTAGTCAAAATTTTTTTTTTTGCTTTTACACTGTAGCAGCAGACTATTGCTATACATTAAGCAGTTGCCACAACTTCAACCACACGCACAGGTTTGTCCGCAAATGCAATACTGGCTTTTAAAAGCCATCAGGATGATGGATGGCTGATTGTATCTCCTAACAATTTGCTCCCGAGGCAGTTGCCCCTCTTGTCCCACCCTAGCTATGCTACTGCTTAAGGAAGATTGTTTTTTTTCTGTTAGCCAGGTTTTTTCTTTTTGGGATGTGCATATAAATAGTTTTTACTCAAGGCTAAATCTTTAGGCAAAGAAGTTAGTACCTTAAACCAGAAGTTAGGTACTGTATCTGGACCCAGGGTTTTCCATTTAGGAGCCTTTCTTAATTTTATCTCAATTTCTCTGACTGTTACTAAATCCCATTTCATTTAATCTGTATTAGAACCTCTTACTGCTTCTTTTAACTCTATTCATTCAGCATCTTTTTTAATGTTAATCAGTATCTTCATAAATATTCCAAAATGTACTGATTTCTTCTTTTAAGTGATACTACTATTACTTTTGCTTTGTTTCCTTATTCTATATACACCCTTTTTGGGTCGTTAGTTAATTGCTTGTTTTGTACTTTTCCTTCATATTTGTCTAGTTTTCTGATTTTTTTTTATTATTTGAGGAAGTTTATGATAAATTCTGATCTTTCTTGGTGATCTGCTCCATTTTTCTTACTCATCTAATAGTGATGCTTCTTGTCTTAGTTGGTGTTAGTTTTCCCCATTCACTGTTTCATTGTGGCATTCATCTTGTTCCCTTCATTTACTTTGTGCTTGTGTGGTAACACTTTATCTATTTTTAGTTTAGCTGCACAGTAATATATTCGATTTATTTATGTTATATCACATGAATCCCTCTTAATAATCCCTATTACTGTGTTTACCTGTTTTTCCACTGTTTAAACTTTTTGGGTTTTATCCACTTCCTGTGGTCTCTTTCTTTCATCTGTCTTAATACACATGTCTATTTCTGTTAACTCAAACATGGCTTCCCTGAGATCATTGTGTAATTATAACTGTACTTTCACGTGTGTCTCCTTTAGAAGGTTCCAAAAATTTACTGTATGGCATATCCTCCATACAAATGTCCTGTTCTGTCACACCATTTCTTGGGGATTTAGTGACATCATGTCGCAATATAGTGTGTATCAGAGTTTCTACACTAAGCCCTCAACTTCTCGGTTGCTGTGTCACCTCCATTTCTATTTGTTGCTTTTGTGCCTCAGTAGACAATTTTTTTTGCATTACACTCCATTTCAAATATTCTTCAAATATCCCTGGAACTGTAGTGATTATACTGGTTAGTACAGCTTTTTTGTTCCTGCATAAATATTATACCATACCAGATCTCCCTTTCTTTCCCATGTCCACACTTATTTTTATGCATTTCAATAGACTCCAAGTTCAACTTCTTCTTCTTGAAGCATTTTATCAATTGCATCGTTTCCAAACAATCTAATATTTCTTTACCTAAATATTACTTTGATCCAATTTGTTCTACTAAAGAGCTTATTTTTTGTGTCTAGCTTGTAGCATACTTGCTGTTTGAAGATGATGTTGATTTCTCAGCCTCAAATGACTGTGTAACTGTGATTGTCACCACTGACTGAAGTACTTCATTGATCTTTGTGAAGCAGATGGGGAAAATCTGCACCTCCTAATCAGAGATCATGGCCACCTCATGAAAAATAGTTGCTTTTAGTAGGTGACAAAAGCGCTACCTCAAGTGGAGGAGTTTGATTTGAGGCCTTGCTCATAAGTGAAAGTAGGAGGGATCAAAAATCTGAGCTGCAGATTGGTACACTGTTGGCAGTACCACAGACATAGCACTGAATTGTGATTATGAAGTGAAACCTGAGTCATAGGCTACAACTCTCAATTGACTGGTCAGTATCCCATCCTCCACTGTAGTCACAAGCCTTGGGTAGTCACAGAAAAGATGAAAGCATATCATGAATACATGAAGCAGAAATAAGGTTCCTTCTCAGGGGTGCTTAGCTAAATTTTTGATGAGTAGATCTCCTGCTTCTCCATATTACGAGAAAACAGTTGAGATAGTTTAGCACCTATTAAGGAATGTTCCCTGAGTACTTCATGCAGTGACAGGGACCCCCTCCCCATATGTACACATTCAATCACACATGGGCACACCCCCATACTTCTCAAGTTTTTCCCTGAGTTTACAGAACATCCCTAATGTTGCACCTTATGTCTGTCTGTCCCTTATAAATTGTGGATGATTACACACACACACTCATTCTACCTATCCCCTAACTAACTATTATACTGTGATCACCCAAGCAGACACACAAACATACACAACCAAAGCCACTCATACACAAACACACACACACACTGCTACATGCATGCACGTACTCATACTCATGACCACTACTAAATCTCTGCTGACAGTTACCAGATCTTACCTTTCATACAGTCTCTCCCATTGGCTACAATGGGGAAGCACAGCTTTTTTGGATGCGTTATCTTTTTTAACAATCTGGGACAAGAATCCTATCCTATCTCTCACCCTACTGTCTTCACCCTTCACATTCAGTAACTTTCTCAACTTAGGAGAATACCTCCTCATTGGGGCTTCAGATGTTGATAACAAGAAATATGTTTTTATTGAACAGGTATATGAAGCTTAACGTTCCCTTGGATAAAAAGCAGATAGTGTTTTTACCAGTCAACAAATGTAGGCATACTATCACTGTGAATCTGAAGTCCAGAAATGCACATAAGATATTAGAAGTGAAGGGGATTGTGTAAGAAATAAAACAAGATAAACTGCAGACAACAATGGAAGGAAAATGTAAATAGCAAACAAACAGCAAGAGTGGGATCAGTGTGTTCATCCTGAATAAGCTGTTTAACAATGACAAAGTTGTATATTTATTTAATATAATATTTGTTTAAATGCACAGATGGGTTAGTAAAAGGAATTATGGTACAAAAAACTGTATTTCAAGATCCAGTCCATAAGTTGTAATGATTGGTACTGGGCATGTTCCAAGTGTATTAGAATAGCTGGGTAATTGGGAAAAGTTAGGAGGGGTCATAGTTCAGGCACCAGTTTACACTGTTATTGGACATTTGGTATGTTTTAAAATAAGTTTCAGGTAAAAAAAGATAAATATTTAGCGTATGTGCTATTCCAGAAGGACCACTGTTTGATGATGTGTTGATTTTCATCACCATGAACTCTGTAAATTTTACTAAGGTAAACGGAATTCAAAATGAAAGTACTGCTCAAGTCCTTACTTTAACAGCCTAGCTGAGACAGCTGTACAGCATTTGAAGGAAAGGATGAAAGAAAAAGTTAAGGCTGTGAAAACACAACTGAAACATTTCTTGTTTAATTTGCCTCACAGATAATACAGTTGTGTCCAGCAGAAATCCTTGTGTTAAAAAAGCTGAGATACACTTCTGACCTGAGTCTTCTAGATCTGAAAGAAAAAATCCAAAGAAAACTGTGCTCAGAAGCAGGCTTTTCATAAACCCACCAAGCTGAGAAGTTCTGCTCATAGAAATGACGTCTTATGTAGAACTACAGTCATTAACATAAACAAGAGAGCTGGTCAGGAAGGGGAGAATGTAGTTTGTTCAGTACCACATTTTGGTATGATGTTGCGTAGTGGAAAGAGAATGATCTAAAGTTGTTGACTACAATAATATTAAAGGTTGCTATAATACTGAGTTCAAGGTTACAGAACCTTGGAAGGTATGACTTTATTCTGTTAACCTAAGGATGAGAAACATCAGAGCTAATATTTAGAGTCACAGTGGTGTGGCGGCACAAGGGTCTTGCCCCCTTGCAAAAAACACATTGATATTTGTGTTATTGTTGTCTTTCAGCTTTTCCTGGTTAGGGGTCACCACAGCGGAACTCCGGTCCGCTAATGATTGGCAGTTGATTTTCACGAACGCCGAGATGCCAGCTTGACGTTCAACCTTCAATGAAGGCATGCCCATTTACGCATGTCTTTCGAATGCCCATTCAACCGTGGGGAGGACATGCAGACTCCACACAGAAGGCACTCCCCGCACTCCAGCCGGGAATAGAACGGGAGAACTTCTTGCTGTGAGGCAACAACGCTACCACTGCACCACCGCAGAATTTTTTATTCAGTGTTGTTGAGTATGATATTTTTGTATTCCATGTCTTAACATGAATTTAATTAGAGCACGTGGGATTCACTGGTTTTGCTCACTACTAAAATATTCATCACATTTGCTTGATCAGAAGAACTAATAAAAATAGCTTGTTCAGTGTATGGATGATAGTAAGAAAAATGTTCTACCTGTCACAATATGGAGGGGAAGCCCTCTACTCCCCAGACTTTATTATATTCACTTTGAGGTCACATTACCACAAAAAAGTGATCACTTTCAGTCAGTATAGTGTCTGCATTGCTCTTTCTTCAAGGTATGCCAATGCTGGATCACCAATACTAATTAATAGCAAGTAACTAAATCTTACTTTTCAAAGACATTACTAACAATACTCCAAGCATATGCCAAATGATCCAGCATGGTCAAGCAGATGTGTAGTAAGCTTACAAGATTAAGCAACTGAATGTCAGTGGACATGTGTCACATACAAAGGTCACTGGACGTTGTTCAAATTTGACATAGCATGTTAATCATGTTCACACTCCTAACAACTGCTGGTAATTGCACAGGTGTGCTTAGAAACTTCTGTCATGCACTTTTTTCTATATTAGGCCCACTCGCCTGTGGAACCTACTACTTGGTGGCTACAGGAGTGTTGTACATTGCTTACTCCAGCAGGTCCTTTAAAGAAATATGTTTTGAGCTGGCTTATGATGATGGGGGGAGGGATCATCTTCTTTAAGTTTATGCCTAGGCTCACTTTTATTTCATATGGTCTTACTGGCTTTTAGTTGGTCACAGTAATGTATTAGTTCACTGTCTGGTATTTTACATATTTATGTTTACGCGTTAATGCATTGCTTTTGGAAGAGATGGTCATTTTAAATGTTGATGCCTTATCTTTATGCATTTTGCTTTTATGGTCTGAGTTACTGTTTTCATTTATTTATTTTTATAATTGTTATTATTGTTATATATGGTACTTTGTGATAATGCACCATAATGAAGATAAAGCTAAAGTTTAAATTAAGGGGATGGATTTTTATATCAAAATATAACATTTGGGTAGAAAATTAAATATTAGAGTTGACCGAATTAGATCAATTGTTTGTATAATTTCATCCACACATTGAGGAAACAAAGTTAATATCCATTTGGATGCCTCTATTTTCCAGAAAGAATTTATTTGTAAGATAACAAATCTCTGTTCAGTAGAAAGTTTGTGTTTACATTTTTATCATGTGAGGTTTATGGCCATGTGGAATTAATTGTTCAGCAGCAGAAAAATTGTGTTTATACAGTTCCTCCTGTTGGACTTGCAGTCTTGTCATTTTACTAACAGTGATTTTTTTTCCAGCTATATTCTTTAGGTGCTTAATTTCAATGCAATATTTTTATTCTGAAATTTGTAATGCTCAATGTGGCTTCTTTCTGTCTGACATTCTAGTTCTTGCCTTAGTGACTACCACTGAGATTTATACTGATCTAATTCTATAGTGAATTTTTTTAATTTGCATGCTTGCTAGCACTATTCCATTCAATGCTCTTTTTCAAACTCCGTTATGTAGCTTGCATGAAATTCCGCTACCTGCTGTTCATATTGTTACCATACTGTTTCAGCCGCTGCTTTACTTTGGAGGTATTTAGATGTTTCCGAACATTTTGCATGTCATTGTGCAGTGTGGTGACACACTGATTCACTTGTATCGCCTTAAATAGCTCTTTCACTTCACTTTGCAACTTTGATATCACACTTTCCTTCACCTTTTGTGATAAACAACTCAGCCCATGTTTCATAGTATTGCTTTCTTTCACATGTTTCAGGTCTAATAACACAGACTCGGTTTCTTTTTTATTTGTTTTTTTGAGCTGCTCAGGCTGTTATTGCACTCCTTTCTTATTTTCCATACTGCCATTTCTGCCACTTATCTGTCATTTTCGTTTGGCAGAGAACCCATATTAATTTCTGATACAGCTGCTTGGTTCTTAATGCCTTGAAATATCACTTTGCTTAACACTTTCAAGTTTACTACTATATTTTACTATTCCAACTATTGCAGAAAATTGAGAAAGCCTTTTAGGTAATTAAATAATTTAATTTTCTGCTTTATTTTGACATTTATTTTGCTGGTAAAAGTCAGCCAACAGCTTTTTTTTAAAGCTCTATCCTTTTATTTTTATTTTTAAAAGCCATATGTCCTGGTTTTCTTAGCAATTCTGTTCCCTCAGATAATGCCCTAACTTTTTCTCACAGAGATGCTGGGAGTGTATCTTATTTACTAATCATTGTGCAACCATTTATTTTGAAAAGGCCACAGTTATGTTTTCCACACTTTCTTGTTTCTTAATAAGACACTAATTTAAAACCTACGTTCCACTCTCTTCAGTACTATTTATTCAAACTTTCATAAAACCTTTAGAGCTAGGGTCATCATTCTCAACTAAATGTTCATTTTGCATAGTTGAATGCTAAATGCTAATTTCCATCTGCTTATGAGGTATTTTGATGCAAAGCATTCTCATTCTGCTGCACAGAACCATTGTTTGTAACTAGACTTATTTAACCAATACTACTTGTTTTTGTGGACTTCCTATTACCTCTCTTGCCTGTCATTTTTTCACTACAGGGAATTGCAACTTTTCAACCAATTTCACCAGGTTTGTTCACAATTTCCTATTGCAGTAAACAGCAATCACCCCACCACCCCCATCTTTTTTTCACTGTCATGTACATTTTTAGAAAAAGTGCCTCAAATAAACTTGATTTTCATAAACTGTCACTAGAATTATGGTAAGGAAATCCCATAGCACTTTGTGTATGTTAGAAGTCTATAGTATAATAACAAATGATGAATTTAATTACCAAGCAACCAGTGAACTGCCAGGAAGACTAACATTTATTGCCAGAGCAATTTCAGTTCAGGCACAAGGAAATTATACTTTCTTCAGTACATTTCCAAAGAATTAACAATTCACTGTTCAAAAAGATTTCCTTTTTTAACTCATGCTTCTCGTATTAGTACTCCTCACTCAGAGAAGTATTTCACAAAGCACCTGGAAAGATTCAATGTTGCACAAACTAGATCTCTCAACTGCCTATAATTTTGACTCAAATTTTAGCTGTGTCCCCATTAATCCTTTCTAAAATGTGTGACTTTTGGAGAATGTGTGGTGAATTATACTTAACAAATAATGACCATAATCAGAGATATCGACTTCTTTTACTTCAGAAACTGTATATTATTTCACTTTCTGTTTTGTCAATGCTTCAAGTTAATAGAACTAATAGTTTAAAAGTTTCCCTGATTATTTCTGTATTTGTCCCTGATTCTGTTGGGAATTGTCCCTGATTGGTTGAGAGCTATTTCTTTGTGATTTCCACACAGTACACATTTCTTTATTTTGCTGGCACTTCTCAACAGTCAAGGCTTCTGCACACAAAACTCTTAGATGAATACAATTTCTAGTGAACAGCATATTTCACAAGCAGCACAGTTTAGCTCAGAATGCATTTACCAATTTTCTAGCAGATAGCGATTTCCACTTACTTCTACACAGGATAACTCATAAATGCAATAAATGCTGCCTATAGCTTATATACTAAAATTCACCACACTTTGGGTTAACTTCAGCAAGTTAAGACTCTACCATGCACAGTATAAAGTTAACACCTTTGCACTCAGTTTGTCAATTTTTCTTTTACTGAAAAAGTCCCCATTTGCTTTGGTTTGTTCCAGCATACAGTTCATTTTCATGCAACAAAAGCTTTTTAATTTCTTAAAATGCTTTGAATTTCTAATAATGTGACAGGAATGGACCATATTCAAGAGTCAATGTATGATTAGAGTTCATGAAATGAGTGTTGTTCCATTCGTTGATGTTTATTACACAATGAAAACTGTAGTGTCCCCTTCTTGTAGAGTATAACTTTCTGGGCATGTTTCAAATGCAGGTAAGGCTCTTGTTCTGAATGGAATCCTTTATTCATCTTGAATGATGCCTCAATTCAAAGAAAAGATGACTGGCTTCAATAATTGGTTAAATAGCCGGTGTTATTCCAGAGGAATCCATTGTGTCTGTATGGGATGCAATGTTCTACAGTTCAACTTGCTTTGCTAATGATGGCCTCTACCTCTTGTTTCAAGGAGCTTGCACACTGTTTAAGGCCCTTTTTGTTCCCTTAGTGCCTTTTTTAGGCACAGTCCAGCTGATGGGTATTCAGACATAGCTAACATACCAGTCCTGAAATTGGATTACATTAAGGTGGTTTTCCCTAATGCCAGAAGTCTAAACAATACATTTCCTTATCTTAAGGCACACCTGCTTTTCGAAAACACCCATGTCTGTGTAGTTACTAGAACTTGGTTTAAATGTAGAGAGAGCCCTTGCTTTTTACTAGGCTTTTGCAATGTTCATGCGTTCAGACACATTAGCAACTGTGGTGGAGTCTCCATATTTGTCAGTACATATATTATGCCCAGGCTAATCCTTAGAGACTCACGAAATGAACTCAGTGAACTGCAGATCACTCAATGTACGATTATTTATCAACTAATAGCTTGTTACAGCATGAGAAAAGCCGAAAGAGAGAGAGAGAGCTTGTTACAGAATACTTTCTTTGTCCCCTGGTGACTATAATTCCTCAGTGTTCTGAATGATCTCACTGTTAGCAAAATCTCCCTTATTTGGTTTAGTTTAACTACCCTTCAATAAACCGTGTAATTTATACCTCCAATGTAGGATATACCAAAAACTTCTTAGACATAATAAACAAAAATTCCCTTGAGCATCTGGTATATGAACCTACTAGATGGCATAACATTTTTCACCTGATTCTTACAAATATGGCTGTTTCTTCCACTTCTCCTTTGGTATCTGTTTCCACAGTGAAGTCTGACCACAAACTTGTGGCCATCTTTACTGTATGAGCTTTTGGAATTTTAAACACCACTGAATTTAAGGACTACAAACATGATAATTTCAATGTACTGTGTGACAAAATATCAAAATGCCCTTACAAGTGCACATCCCTAGACCTTAATACATCAGCAAGCTTCACTAAGGAATTCTACACTCAGAAAAAAATGCATATTATTAACAGTCATTACTAGATCCAAATATCACAGGAAATTCAAAAGCAGACTACTCTGGTGGTCCATCACCATTAATAAACCATACAACAAAAGAAAAACTCCTTAAATGATTTAGTAAATCCAAAACCTGTCTTCTCAATGGTGATTTCTGAAGAACGCTATTGGGGTCCATTAAAACAGCCCATGAACTTAAGCTGTCTTCTAAAGTCAAAGATAATTAAAAATCTTTCTTTAGCTGTATTAGAAATAAAAAAAAAACTTACATATACCCTACATTGCTCAGAACGTATTTATAAAGGAGCTTCCTATTCTGACGCAACTGACATTGCCAGTATCCTGGCAAACAAATTTAGTGCCTGTTTCACTCCTCAGACTTCTATTCAATGCTCTGATATATCTGAATCCCTTACTCCCCCAAATATGTCTGAAGATCATTTACTGAAACTGCTAACTAAGACCAAAATTACTTTCTCCATTTAACCTGACAATAAACTGGGTTGCTTAATTAATAATGGTAAACATGCCCTTGCAGACACGATCCTCAGACTGTTTAACTTAAGTTTAGCTACTTATTTTCTCTGTGATGAGTGTTGCACAACAGTGGTGATTCCCTCCATAAGGCTGGCCTTATAACTTACCTGAGTGTCAGCCTTACAAGCCTCATCTGCAAAGCAATGGAACATATTATAACTGAGTTCCTTAACTGTAATATCAAGACTGTTGTTAGATTTGACCCCCCAACACTTTGGTTTTGTGAAGGGTAGATCCTGTCATGAAGGGTAGATCCTGTCTATTTAATCTGGTAAATTTATTTAAAAAGGTTAAAGAAGTTCTAAATGGTGGCCATGCAATGCATGAGGCATATTTTGACCTGGCTAAGTCCTTGGACAGCATTCCTTGTGCTGGAATCATATAAAAGCTAATCGACCCATATGTAGTAAGACGGGTGGTGTTATGTATATTAATAAAAGTGCTCCCCTCATGTAAAATGAGGAAAGTACAGTTGTGTAAAATTTTAGCATTACAGTAGATGTTCTTGTCTTCATTGTTGCAGTATTCCTTATGTATGGAGGTTTCTCTGCCATGACAGCCCGACATCGGCCAGTTTACCAAAGGCAACTAAAGTTTTATGGTACGCCAGATGTCACACATATGCTGCTTGCATTGCGTAGGGCATAAAAGTGATCTCCGAGAACCATTCTCAGAACTGATTGCCCAAGTAGGAACACCAGTCTAAGGAACCCCAGGAGGTAACCAGTATATCCAGGAAGGAAAGGACTAGGGGGAAGGAGGGAGGGACTGAATACTGCAATAGTGAAGGCAAGGACATCATCTGTTATAAGATTTTACATATCTTATGAAACCATGAAAAATGGCCCTAGCAAAACCAGCTCTGTCTCTAGCAATGCCATCCAACTTGTAGTGCTTGGTAAAAGTATTCATAGATGTCCAGGTAGCTGCTTCTAAAATAGAGGTAATATCCAACCCCTTGAAAAAAGCTCCAGAAGAAGCCTCAGCTCTAACAGAATGAGCCTTCACAGAAGAAGGTATTTTTTCACATGAAAAGTATACCAAAAAGAAATAACCTTTCAAATCCAAGAATAAATGGTTTGCTTGGATACAACTAATGTTAGGGACCTAGGATGAAAGGAAAAGAATAACTGATCAGATTTCCTAATAGTATTATTTAAATAAAATCTGACGTATCTTTGCACGTGCAAAATATGTAGCACCCTCTCACTAGTAGATTGCAGACAGGGGAACAGGGAAGGCAAATTAATAGACTGATAAGTGACAACTCATTAACCACCTTAGACATAAAGGAAGAATTAGTACTCAAGGACAACCTGTCCTTATGAAACACAAAAAAAAGGAGGACAAGCCATAAGGGCTTGCAACTCAGACACCCATCTGGCAGAAGTAATGCCTCACAAAAGAACGGTCTTCCAAGAACAATGTTGAAAAGAATCTGAAGCAGCATACTCAAAAGAAGCCTGAGTCAACTTTTCCAAAACAAAGTTAAGATCCCAGGAAGGAGGAACAGGCTTCCTGGGAGGTCTAATATGAAGGACACCTTTAAGGAATTGCTTAGTCTCAAATCTAGGAGATAAAGGCAGACAAGCAGAGATAGTTGATAAGTGGGCCTTAAAGGAGCACTATTCCAGTAGTAAATGACATTCCAGTCCTCAAAATGAAGCTCTAAATATATCATGAGTTACCTCATAGTCCCACCCATGGCATTGTCTTTCTTTTTCCAGTCCTTCCAAAGCTGTTTTTGTTCCCTTTGGAATGACATTCTTTGATATTTTTGTTCCACCTCATGGTCTCTTCAGTCATTTTTTTTTCTAATGGATGTTCAGTTTTGCTATGTCAAACACACACAAACACACACACGCACACACAAATGTTAGCAGTGTAATATACATTTTTTTATGAATGAAGTTGCCAAAGTTAGCACTTAACAGTGCATGTTAAGTTACTCAAGGAACCTCCATTCATAATACAACTGAACATGGCAAGCAGATATACTTTAAAATAAAATAAATGTAAACTCACTAAAAGATGGCCTATGTCATGCAGCAGTAACCCAGTAGGAAGTGAAACCTGAGGAAATACTCCAAAAAAAAAAACTCCACAAGAGAACAAAGTCCAGTAAGATTTATTTCAGTACAATATAGCTGAGCATTCTCATGGTAAGTTAAATACAAAGTGTTGGAATATTTCCTCATGTTGCAGTTCTCGCTGAGTTAAAACAATTTTTTTAAGCATAGTTTTAGAAAGTCTCTTATCTGCTGATGCAGTAGCACTAACAATCTGCCACACATCTGCTATGGTTTAAGAAAACAGCAACTTTCGATATATATATATATATATATATATATATATATATATATATATAATGTGTATGTGTTTGTGTGTCTGTATATATATATATATATATATATATATATATATATATATATATAGTGTGTTTGTGTGTGTAATGTGTGTGTGCGTGTGCATATATCTATCTATACATATATATGTGTGTGTCATATATGTGTGTGTATATATATTTATATATATTTGTGTGTGTTTATGTATATCTATCTGGGCAAGGGTGTTTGTGTTTACAAAAAACAGGAGTCTCTGTGCCTGCACCTTTAGTGTCATAAATGATTCCCAGTTAGTAGTGTGGTATTTGGTTAGATGGTGAGTGTTTCCAGTAAGTCTACATACATGGTATCTGTTTTCTGGGCCTTAGAGGGGGACCTCTAGCTTGCAAGGAAGTGGTATTGCATTTTGCCTATGGTGATTCGAATGTGGCAAAGGTCACTGACCAGCCTTGAGGTATATTTATTTTTCATGTAAATCAAGATGCCTCCACCTTTAATCCCGGTCTCTGTAGTAGCTGGTCTAAATATATGGAAGGCATTATAACCTTGCACTGTTGATGTGCTCTCCATGGCTTTAAATCATTTCTCAGTGACTGCACAGATGTCAGCATTCTCTAGGGTTAAGAAAGCTTCTAGGGAGTGAGGTTTTTGTTTAGACTGTTAGTATTGAACAGTAACACCTTTAGAGTTTTTGGTTTTGATTTGCTGTGTCAGAAGTACTTTCAGTTTGGCTTTGCCTAAAAGAGGTATTATGGGGGAGGACAATGTTTTAGGTGATATTCGAAAACCTACAGAGGAGAGGTGCACACCATTCCGGGCAAAGCAGCGTAGTCTGTTAACCATCTCCTTCCATAATGAAAAATATTGAATTCTGTTTGAATGGCACCTGAAACTAAGCCATTTATTAAAGTCAGTCATCTTTTGTTCATATTGTGGCATCATCCTTGGAGAAAGTAAAATGCTGCTCAGTGTTAGGCTCATTCCAGCCTGGGACACACATTCCAAAAGCTCCATGTCTCTCTTCATATAGTCTAGGGAGGTATGTCTTGGGTCTTTTGCACCCACATAGACTATGACTGAGTCATACTGGTACTTGTGGTCCAGTGACCTAAGTATGTGTGTAATGTTCAAGATCCTGGCCCCAATCAACAACTGACCATACTCATCCTGGTGAGAGGGACATAAGTCTGTCTTACAGTGGAGTCTCCAATGACTAGAATGTTGGATTCTGTAGTGGTTTGCCTTATGAGCTTGGAAGTAGAGGCTCCATCAGAGGTGACTTTGTGTTGATGTGGGTGTTGTTTTGAAAGAAAGAGTGCATTCAGGTTTGCTGAGGGAGTTTATGTGTACTTTGTCTAAGAGGTCTTTGGGGTTTAGGTAGGTTACATTTAAGTGCCTCAGAATATGTAGGTCTATGTGTCTGCTTTGAACTGTGTGTGATGAGTACAGTGTCTGTACTACTGACAACCTGATTGACATTAGGAGTGCTTTTATGTGAGAGCTTTGCCTCCAATGACTGTGTAAAAACATCTCTCATATCATATCAGTTAGTTTGAGAATTACCTGGTTGTCAGTAAGCATGACACAATTTCTACAGTGCCTCAAGATGCCCATATCTACCAATCTGATAACAGAGATGGTAGGAAAGTTCATATCCATGGTAACAGCCCCTTTTTTTATTGATTAGACAGTTGGAGACAATTTATTTGTTTAGTTGAGTGAACTCATTTTTAACTATAAACCGTTCTTGCAAAGGACTGTAATAAATATGATTTTTTTTGTTATGTAACAAGTTGGATCCTGAAAAAAAAGTGCCACACTCCTCTAATGTGGTAATGCTGTATCTAATTTGGTAGCTGCATATGTGTTAGCACAATCCGTGTGTGTACATATGTCATGTCTTTCGAATTTTACCTTGGAATTATGTACAAAGAAAAAATAATTAGAGAAAAGCTTTCATATTAGCTATTCTTATTGGGTACTGTTGACTCAAAATAATTTCCAAATTTAGGAGGGATGGAACAAAAGTTTGAGAACAAATTAGATGTATTCCCCCAAATTCAGGAGAGCTGAGAGGTCCGTGTGTGCATGAGTATTGGACCTTTATGGTTTATGAATGAAAATTGATTACTTTTTGGTTTCAATAAGTTAAATAAATACGTATATGCATAAATACACACACACACATAAATAAATGAAATATTTAGTAGCAAGGCTTCAATAAATAGATGGAATGATATTCACCATTTTCACAGAAACTCAGCTGTGGCACTGCTTATAAATAAAGACATGGCATCCAGAGCCAAAGAAGTTATAGACCACTGTACTCAGCCGTCATCATACCAATAATGGAGTACACTGTACCTTTTGGCATGCACTTGACCAGGCACTTGCAACACCTGAAGGCCTCAGGGATTCCTTACAAAAAAAGAAAATACAGGATGTAAACAACATGTCCTATGCAGATAGACTAAAAGCGTTGCCCATTTACTCTGTCTCCTACCAACTATTAAGGGGTGACCTATGCTTAACGTACAAAGCAGTCACAAATCCAGCCCTGATAAAACTGTTGCACATTCAAGACAAACTGGACAAGGGTTACCCTATCTAGGAATCTAAGCCTGCTTTGTAAAACAAACAAAACATGCTGGAGGTACAGATGTGTTTCAGAGATTTCTCCTTCACTGGAACAGGCTTACTGTTCATATAAAACATAGCCCTTTCTTGACCCTCTTCAAATGCAGTTTGGATCAATGGATGGAGTATTGTAAATTCACTCCAGGGGTGGTGCCCATGTCCATTATGAAAAGAGGCAGTATGCAACATACTCAAAGGCATAGGCACAAACCTAAGACATCCTCTGGTCCTTAGGGATCAAAAATCAGGTAAAATTCAGGTAATAATGGTTAGGCTTGTAAGGACTCTTTAGCTGTTAACCTAGTAATCTCCTATGAACTTGTATATCTGTATATGTATGTTATTGAAATTGAACTTATTGAATCTCAGCATATTAAAACAACTTATGTCAAACAGCAAATCTCAAAAAAAAAAAAAAAGCCAAAGAATTTTTATCAGTGTGCAAGCCTCGCTCTGCCACCAATATGAGGAGAGGGACTTTACCCCCACCCCTCAAACTTGCATACAACAACTCCACAGTCTCACTACACTGAAAAAGGGAAAAAAACACTGGAAATGCATCACCAGCAAACACAATACAGCACACTGTAATAAAGCAAACTGCAATATTGCTTACACATCTTTAAAAAAAAACTCATAACAGTGATCAACAAATCATTTTATACTGTACAAAATAATTTATTCTGTTTTTTTCCTGGTTAGGATAACTTGAGTTTCAATAAACTGAGAGTCAGTATCTTGAGTTTCAGTAACTTGAGTTTCACTAAAATGACATACACTCATCGGTCTATCCATCGATCTATCTATATTTCACTCTCGCTGTATATGTACATACATAGTATCATAGGAGATTACTAGGCTGTCGACTCAGAGGTCATTTTAAGCCTAGCTGTTTCAACCCAATGTAATACCATAGAGGTACTAGTCAGTACCCAAGAGTGCATTTAGTGACAACTTCCCAAGTCCAGGAGGGTTGTGGGCACTATCCTGGTAAGAATTTATGGTGCCCCATCCATTCATCTAGGTTCCTCTTAAACAGTGTCATAGAGGTTCTCTGTTTCACATGAACTGGTAGCCTGTTCCAAAGACATGGTAGTCGCTAGGAGATTAATCTGTCCCTCCAGCATGTCCTATTTAAGTCTGTGGAATGGGTAGCCCTAGACCCATTTGATTTACGGATTTGCAGAAAGTTAATTAGGTTTGGGTCTTGAGTTGCTCTGTAGGTCAGGCATAAGTCTCCCCTAAGAAGTCTATACAATACGGAGCATAGTGACAGGGATTTTAGTCAGACTGTGTAAGGCACATGCTGGAGGCCGTTGATCTTCTTTGTTAGAAACCTCTGAGGTCTTTCAAATTGTTGTAGGTGCTTATTACAGTACATACTGAATGGGGAATTATACTCAATTATGGACCGGATAAGTGCTGAGTATGGGGGGGCTATAACTTCTTTTGCTCTCGAGGCGATGCCTTAACTAATCAAGTGAGGTACGTGGAAAGCCTTCCTTACAATGGTAGACACAAGGTGGTCAAAGTTAAGGTCATGGTCAACCTGACATCTCGGGTCCCTTACCACTTCATGGGTACTTAGGGTATTGTTATTGATTTGATAGTGTGAAGGGACATTGTTTGTGCTGAAGGGAATGATGATGCATTTCTCTGCATTCAGTTTGAGACCATGACTAATAAGTCAGTTGTTGGTGTGTGTGAGACCATCCTGCAGTATACTGACATCATTTGGGGATTCAGTGATTGCTCCTAGTTTGCAGTCGTCTGCAAACTTGGTCAGCCGCAACCCTTTAGTTTTGACCTGAACTTCTGAGAAGTATATACTAAACAGTAGGGGGCCCTGCACTGACCCCTTTGTGGTATGCTACTGGTAACAGGTCTGCTGGTTGATTTGGAGTCACCCACTTGGATAGTGTGTGTCCAGTTTCTGAGCCTTTTGGCAACCCATCTTACAACAAAGGGGTTTACACTCAGTTTAATAAGTTTATCGGTAATGACTGAAAGTGGGATTGTGTCAAAATCCTTTGCCAAGTCATGGTAAGCTATGTGCATAGATTTTCCCTCATCAATGGCCTTGGTCACACTTTCAAAGAAATCCACCAGATTTAACAGGCAGGATCTGGCCCTCACAAAGTCAAATTGGGTAGGATCCAGGGGTGTAGTCACCTATGTCTTTATTTATGAGGTCCATAATGATATGTTCCATGGCCTTACAGATGAGGCTGGTCAGGCTTATGGGCCTGTAATTCCCCGGGTCTGTTTCTAGGCTACCTTTATGGAGGGGAACAACTGTAGCTGTTCTCCATTCCGCAGGAATAAAGCCTGTGGTTAGGCTATTATTGAAAAGGGTACTTAGTGGTGATGTTAGATCATGTTTTAGCCTGTTTAGAAGACAGCCTGGGATGTCATCTGGTCCCACAGAGACCATGTTCTTTGCCTTGGACAGGGCTTTGAGGACTTGCTCTTCAGATATGCAAAGTGGGGGGAATTCTGGGGGAGGGTTTTTTGTAAGTTAGGAGGGGATAAGTGAGTAAAATTTTCACCAAACCTATCCGCTAGCAGGTTCGCTACCTCTGTAGGGTCAGAGTGTGTGATACTGTTGGCCACCAGTTCTGCACATGCTTGGGTCCTACCCTTTAGGCTACATACATAGCTGTAAAAGGCCTTATGGTTATTCTTGGCAGTACTTGCTAAGTTTCTCTCAAAGGAGCTCTTGGAGGATTTGAAAAGTTGTCTTATTTTCCTGTTAAGGTTGATGAGGGTGATTTTCCATTGTTGGGTCCTTGTCTTTGTTTTCTTGGATAGCAACTTTTTGCATTTATTGTAGAGTTTATCGATCCTGGAAGTTCACCATGGCAGCTTGATTTTACTTGGGGCTCTGGCTTTGATTCTATCTGGTACTGCCGAGTTTATACACTTATACAAGTGATTATACAGGGCTTTAGTGTAAGATTCGGAGTAGTTACCACTTCCAGCTTGCAGTGGGGCTTTGAATGTGTTTATACCTTCACCTGGGAGGGTGTACTTTCCTTTGGTGAAGTTTTTTAATCTGATTCCACCTTTTGTGAGTTCTGGTGTTAGTGTCAGTTCGAAGGTGACTGATCTGTGGTCAGTTTAAACTAATAAGGGTCCAACAGTTGCAGCAGTGCACCTGTTTGACATGTTGGTGAGGACCAGCTCTAGAATGTTTGTTCCTCTTGTTGGGGTATGAACAGTTTGCTCCAGGGCATTTGAATTCACAAAGTCAAGGAACTTTTGTGCTACCAAGTTTGGGCTAGAGTAGGTTTCCCATTTGATGGTGGGATAATTGAAATCCCCCATAACCAGTGTATTTGGTAAAATTTGGATCAGTTCGGTTAAGTAGGCTTCGTGGATGTTGTGACCCATGGAGGGGATCAATAACTGGCTAGGACTTGAATGGGGGTCTTACCCATTGTAACTTGAATCTGGAGTAACTCCATGGAGTTGTCCAGTCTGACTAGACGTAAGGCAAACTTATCTCTAATATAGCTTGAAACACCGCCTCCTTTAATTTTCACATGTTTATTTTGTGGTCTAAAGATGTGGAAGGCATAGTAGCCTTGCAGGGCCAGGTACTCTCTGAAGCCTTAAACCAGGGTACTGTGACTGCACAGATATCTACATCTTCTAGTGATAAACTGCACTCCCTGGAAGCAATTCTTTGTGTAAACTCCTAGCGTTTAGCAGCATGACACTTTTGTTCTAATTGGGTAATTTCACATCAGTAATGTTGTTTTTGAGACCTTGCCTAAAAAAAGCACTATTGGGGAGGCAAGAGCCTTTGCCTGCAGCCAAAAGCCTAGGGTTACCAGGTACAAACAGTCTCTGGCAAAGCAGCAAAGTTTGTCGACCATGGCTTCCCAGGCAGACAGGAACTGGATCCCCTTGGAATGACACCAAAACTAAGCCAATTATTGAAATCAATTATTGTTTATACTGTGGCATCATTCTAGGTGAGGGTAGTAAGCTGCTCAAGGCTAGGGACATACCTCCCTGGGACACACCGAGAGCTCGACCATGTCTCTCTTCATGTAGTCTAGTGAGGTAGGTCTCGGGTCATTCACACAAACATGAACTATGACAGAGTCATAGCAGTACTTGTTGCTGAAAGACCTGAGTGCATGCATAATTTGGCGAATCCTGGCACCGGACAGGCAGCTGACCATGACTTTCTCCTTGTCCAAACTGGGGAGTGGGACATCCATGTGTCTCACTATTGAGTCTCCAGAGACAAGAGAACTTGTTTTTTGAGTGTTATGCCTTACAGGCTTGGTTGGTGAGACACTGGAGTTGCTATGTGACATGGGTGCTGTGGAGACTGCATTAGCTGTAGCAGACTTTTGTTTTGGAGGTCTCTGGTGTTTTGGTAAGTTTTTAGAGAGAACCTCCGCATATGTGGATTTATGTGTTTGATGCATACTATGTATATAAGTAGTGGTACTATGTGAATATGTAGTGGTGGATGAGTTGACCACCTTCTCTGTGTTACTGTTTTGAATGAGAGAGAGCATGGTTTCTAGCTTCTTGATGTAAATACATCTCTCACACTCTGTACTAGACTGTGTTATTAGTAGAGGATTGTCTGGACTGTGTTATTAGTAGAGGATTGTCTGTGTACATGACGCAATTGCTACACTGCCTCAAGAGACCAAAGTCAACAAGGTTTGCAGGCTGGTAGTCCAACTGTCCATAATGCTAGGTTGAGGACTGTTGTCAGTAGGGGTGGCTTTTCAGAAATGATCACAGAGTAAATCGGCAAATGGATATTTCTGGCTGGGTTTTAAGGGAAAATTTGTTGAATTTAACTGTTCAGCTTTGGGGCACAATTGCGTGGTGGTGAGCAGTGCTACGCGATGAGCACCTGCTCAGATGCATGGCCTTAATACTAGAAGCTAAACCTTGAAGAAAAAAGAAAACACTAAAAAAAAATTCAAAAGGACAAATGAGCGTACTTATTCCAAGCACTAGACCAGCCTCCCTTTATCAGTCAGGTGCCAGTCAAACACAATTCTCTCACAAAAGTGCATAAAGGCCCTTTCCAATCCAAGATGGCCTGGAAAACTTGCTCAGAACAAACAAACCTCTAGAAACAGTTTGAGAAATAGCAGGCCCAGATCTGGACTATGCTGCAGCTGCCAGTTACCCTAGTTTCCCCAGAAAACACTACAGAATATTTAACACAGCAGAAAAATAGTAGTGAGACACTGAAAAAAAAAACATTTAAAACAGCAGAAAATCAGCCAGGAGGCTCTAAAGAATGATTTAAACAGTTAACAGATCAGTTAATTAAGTACTGCTTTGTGGAAAAATTGCTTTAAAACAGGAAAAAAATACCAGTAAATATTTACAGTGGAAACAACAAAAAGGTTTGCTAAACAGCAATAAAATTAAATTTTTATAGGCACAGCGTAGCAGGCAATTGCAGTAGTGTAGTTTAGCACACAGTAAATAAATAAACAATAAATGTAGGCAGCAGACAATACAAAAGTGCAGTAGTAGTATAAATAAGCAAAAAAATAGGCAACTTATGTTTTTTTGGAAGTTCAGAAGCCTTGAGTCATCTGGTATCTCAGTTTACAGTTGACTGGTAGCCCACCTAAGTTCAGCTCTACAAACAAGCATAAACCTACTCAGATTCAGGGCCTAAATACCAGATGCTAAAACTTGAAAAAAATAAATAAATAAAACAAACTCTAACAAAATTCAAAAGGACCAATGAGGATGTCTATTCCAAGCCATAGACTGGCCTCCCTTTACCAGTCAGGCACCAGTCAAACACAGTTCTCTCACAAAAGTGCAGATAGGTTTCTTCCAATCCAAGATGGCCTGGAAAACATGCTCAGAACAAACAAACCACTACGAACAGTCAGGAGTGGCCTTAGGTCAACTGGTGCCCTAGGCAAAGGGGCTCCACGGCGCCCCCCACCACACCACCCGGTGCCCCCATCCTAGTCTACGTACACCAAATAAACACTGAAAAAGTGCCCCTGCTAGAGTGGCACCCTAGGCGGCCGCCTAGTTGGCCTATGCCTAAGGCCGGCTATGCGAACAGTTTCAGAAACAGCAGGCCTGGATCTGGACTATGCTAAAGCTACTAGCTAGCCTGGTTTCAGCAGGAAACACTAAGCAATATTTAACACAGCAGAAAAATAGCAGTGAGACACTGAAAAAAATGTTTAAAACAGCAGAAAGTCAGCCAGGAGGCTCTAAAGTATGATTTAAACAGTTAACAGATCAGTTAATTAAGTACTGTTTGGTAGGAAAACCAGAGCAGGTAGAACAGATGGCTTTACAGTGGTGAAAGAAACAGATAGCTTTAAAACTGTGAAAAAATACCAGTAAATGCTTTAGTGGAAATAACAAAAAGGTTTGCTAAACAATGAAAACAGCAATAAATTGATTTTACAGGCACAGTGTCACAGGTAATTGTAGTATACCAGTGTAGTTAAGTACGTAGTAATTAAACACTGCATAAAAGTAGGTGGCCGGCAATAAAAAAAAGTGGAGTAAATAGTATAAATAAGCAAAAAATAGGCAACTTATGTTTTTTTGGAAGCTCAGAATCATCTGGTCATTTGGTATCTCAGCTCAGAGTTGTGGCTGGTAGCCCACCTCAGTTCAGCTTGGTACATGTATATCAAAGGCAAGTGTGCCTAATTTAGCACCCTGTGGGACTCCGCTGGTGATACTATTTCTAGAGTAAACAACTCGACTTTAACAGTGGGTTTCTGCCAAAGCCAATTACCTATCCAGCAAGCTACATGATTTAATGCTGAACTGGGATGGTTTGCAATAATTCCGTCATGTGAGATAGTACCAGTTGCATAGGCACAGTCCTTGTAGGCAGCATGGACTATATGTCAACTATCTGCAGACTGTTTAACCCTTTCCAAGAACTCAATCCAGGCAAGCAGACATGATTTGCATGTTATAAAGTATTCAGCATCCAGGGGTATCAGGACACCTATTTTATTGTGAATTACGTCAACTAAAATGTATTCACTAGTCTTGTAAATATTTCTAGTAAGACTAATAGACCTGTGATTCAGTAGAGAACATCCTTTATGCAAGGGCATCACAACAGCTGTTCTTTATATCTTGGGTATATAACTCCTAGAGAATCTCAGATCGAAGACCTGAATGAGGAGTTTGTGAGATGGCACTTAACGTTTCTCAACAGATAATGCACATTTTCTGCTGGAGACTGGGAATTTCAGATGTGTATCATCAGCTTTAGCTGAAGTGGAAAACTGTATTACCTACAGTATTACATATGCCATTATTGCAATTACTTTTCCTACTTGTGATTTTAGATTTTTTTTTTCTGTCAAAGTACTCACCCACTAGATAGCCATATGAAAATTCAGTTATCCATAAACTGCTACTCTTGTCTACATATATACTCTGTTTATGGGCACTATTGACATTTGCAGGACACTCGGTACATGTGTCAGCTGGATACGTTCATAGATATATAGCAGGCATGGTCAAGAAGACCACAGAGAAGACTAGCCAGCTAAGCCTGAGAAAAGTCAAATGTGTTAAGCTCCATGATCCTGGAGCACCTTGCTATATACTTCATGATGGATTTATTATTTCCCAGCGATGCATCCAGGATATGTTTAAATGCAACCGATATGCTGCACTGCTTTAAATGTACTGAAAGTTTATTCCATACAATAATTCATAGGATTCTTTGGAATGGGAATCTATTTTTCCAGTATGTTTTATTTCTGTCTGTGAAGATTACTGGTTTTGGTGTGGCTGTTTATTGTGGTGGTCGTTTTGCTTAGCTGAATGAGACCAAGCAGGGTGGGATGTATCATACTAATGGACACTCTCTGTGCAAAAGAATGACATACAGAACAAAAACTTTACTCATCAAAAAATGCTTTGAACCCTTGGTCAAGTGTCACCAAGAACAGTAGGTAATGATCAGGCTTATAGAAGGGTGTAGAGCTTAGCAGCATTTATGGCCTACAAGTAAATAATCATAAAGGATTGGACAAGTCTCGTACATTACATCTTTTGTACCACAGAACATCCCAGATAATTTCAGCATGTTCCAGAAAACGTGTTATAAGACAGGGACTTCCATGCATGTGGAACAGCACCAGCAAGTTGCAAGGCAATCACATCATAAGATTGGAGGATAATAGGAGGTTACTAGGCTATTGGCTCTAAGGCCTCTACAAGCCTAGCCATGTTACGCCCTTGTTCCCTTATGGACCGAACTATATATTCTATGTTTGCGCACAAATCTAAGATCAGCACCAGCTTCCCCAAACTAAGAGGGACATAGGTGAAACTCCCAGTATAAATTTACAGTCTGCCATCAAATTGTCTAGGTTACACTTAAATAGGGTCATTGAGGAGCTATGCTTTACATGAATTGGGAGCCTGTTCCAGAGAAGTGGCAAACTCTGGGAAACATATCTGTATCTCCAGCATGTCCTGTTAATATCGCAGGCTAGGTTAAGGTCCCTAGAGCAAGTAAATCTTGTCCCATTGGATTTGTGGATGTGCAGCAGCTTCATCAAGGCAGGGTCTGAGACTGCTCTGTAGGCCAGGCACAAGTCGCTCTAAGAAGTCTATATGATACAGAGTACAGAGACAGAGCCTTCAATCTGTTTGTGCAGGTCATGTGTTGAAGGTCCTGAATTTTCTTGGTGAGAAACCTCTGAGGTCTGTCCAGCTGCTGCAGGTGTCTGGTGAGGTACATACAGATGGGAGCATTGTACTTTATTATTGGTCTAATGAGAGCCGAGTACAGGGGAGTTATAACCTCCTTAGCTTTGGATGTGATGCCCTTACTTATGAGCTGTGCAATGCAGAAGGCTTTCCTTACCACTGTGGACACATGATGATGAAATTTAAGGTTGATATCAACCTGCTTTCCCAAATCTCTCACCACTGGGTTTCAGCTTGGGGGGGGGGGGGGGCTATATTTAATAATGTAATTAGCAGGGACTTCTTTGCCGAAGGGGATGTTAACGCATTTTTTGTGTGTTAAGTTTAAGTCCATGGCTTTCTTTTGTAATAGGTTACATTGTAATCAAGACATCAAGCCAGGCTGTACCATAACATACTGTTTTATAATTGGTTAGATTGAATATTAATATTGTGTTGTTCATTTGTTTGCAGTACTTGCATTCTGCTTACTTAAATATATACATTTGCTAGCAGAGACCCTCAGATTTAGGTAACTTTGGAATGTAAACGATACTGACTACCTATTCACTATGGGTGCTTCATCTCAGTCTTCAATAAAACACACAGCTTTGCAATTTATAGCATCAACTACATTTTAACTAACAGTCTGTATTTACATTCTAAGTAAAGTCTGTGCAAATAATGGCAATATTCTTACAAAATGCTTTAATATGTGGTATAGAAAGTCTTAATAAGTAGGAAGTATTTTACTACAGGCTTGGTTTCATCATTGCTAGCTACAAGTCAGAGTTCAATAGTTACTTGAAAACATTTCAGTAACAAGGAGAATTCCAGAAAAGGTGTGAAATGAGATGAAATGTGTCCATTCATTTTGATGAGGCAGTGGAGACAGAGTTTTCTCTGTATGACTGAGAGATTTCCTTACTATTGAGTACTTCTCCCTGAAAGGATTACAGTTTCAGTGTATGAGCAGTTGTACTGAAGACTTTAATGGTGGAGCATGATTCCAACTTCCTAAAGGATTTTAGTCTAATTTGAGAACTTAGAGTGAAATGTTAGAAAATAATTTAGTGTGATCTTTTTATATTGCTTAATTCTTTTTTGTCCTATATTTACAACAAAACTGGTTGATTTTTATGAAAGGACGAACTATGAATTTAGACCCTTTTGAGGAATTTATTAAAGATACTCATAATAGTAGAAGACAGCTGTAGTGTCACAATGTAATATAATTGCACCAGGCAGCTGCTGAATATTACAGGTGTGTAAAACTGTTATTACTTCTGAGAGGTTTTTCCTTGAATGTGATGAATTACTCATTTTCAGATGTATTTTGCATGCTCATTACGGAAGGAGTACAAAGTACATGCTTAATGCACTTTTGTTGCAAGTTCCTTAATGGATGTAATGTTGTGCAATATTGGAATTTATTTCTATACTTTCCAAGTTTCCTACTCTAACTGTGGTTTGGGAGCAGCAGTTATTTCCATGTGTGGGTAGGATTTTCTAACTTTTGGGCTTACTTGTACAGACTAGTTGAGTATTTGCTTACTTGAGTGGGTGTGCTTGTGTATGTGTGTGGTTTGTGGTTAGTCTTATCTTGTTTGTGGGTAGTGGACAGGAATGTGTGTTCTACTAGCTGCAGCTTCCTTAGATGATTCCAGGCGCGCCGGGCTGCCGGGCTGCA